>NC_069094.1:3203743-3841353 GCF_947172395.1 Bicyclus anynana
TGCAATCTAACTTGTCAAAGAATAAAAAAATAAAAATTTACCACAAAATGTCAAGTCCACCGCTTCTGGCGACGACACTCCATCTACTTTATCAACAAATTACGTGGCGTAGTCGCGGCCAAAGCAAAAGAATTTATTATCAAATCTGTTTATAAATATTTAAACAAGACCAATATTACCGATGTCCAAATACGTGGAAAGGGCAGAAACACAATTAATCTACCGAACAGTACCCAAATGACTAGACTTCTTAACCGGGGATTATTGATATATTTGCCAACTCTTTCCCCCCTCGAGGAGGAAAATAAATCCCTTAGGGCATGTAATAGTAATAGTAATAGTAAAACTTATTTACTCAGCTTAAGACTGGTACAGAAATAGTTTAAACTAAATTAACTTAAAATTAAGATATAACTAAAACACACGACTGCACTCCTGGGCAAATAGTGGCTCCCGATGTGCAGATTCTATGTTATTCTATTTAATTTATTCTCTATATAGTCTACCTAATACAGTTTATATATATATTACATATATATTTTTTTATCTCAACTGAAAAGGTCGCTGCCTCAGCATGGTGCTGCAGTGTTAGCAACTGCAGCGCTAATTTTCAGATTAACCTTGGTGGTGTCACGACTCGACAGGGAAACAGTTATAAAAGAGAAAAATAATATAAATAAATAGCAATACAGAAATAATATAAATGAAATTAATAAAAATAAAAAAATAATAAATATATTTAGATATATAATATATAATACAATCAAGAGTTATCCTTATTATTTATAAACTTTTACTTTATGCATATCTCCTAATTACACACAGTTATGTAAATTCGGATTATGAGTGTTCACGTCAATCTAGCAGTAGGTACAAACAATCATATAAGTACTATTGCCGACAACTTTATACCATTTTGTGCCGATAACTACGTGTGTGCATAGGTTAAGATAATTAAAACGTACATAATTTCAATAAATACTTACATACATGAGAAACATGGAAGAAAATACGAACAGTGAATTAAAATTTGAGAAGGTAAGCTTTGTAAGCTTATTTTATTTTTATTTACATTACCTACTTCAAATTCTTTTGTTATATGCACCTACCTTGCATATTAAAAATATATAGAATTTTTATTATATCATTATAATTTTGATTTAGGCATAATTTTTTTATAGTTCTCTGAGAATTTGAATATTTATTTTTTTAAATGCTACCGACTTCAAGAACACATGTTAATCTCTCGGACATTTTTCTTACATATGATTCTTTTAGAAACGACTTATTAAAACGGCTTGGCACCGACTTGAAACTGATCAGTAGGTACAATCAGTATTATTTTCGATTTTTAGTTCCATGCGGTTGTGTTTATGAAGACGGTTGTATTAAAAAAAAATATATTTTTAAATTTTTAGTGTAGTTGTGACGTTGATCTTGGAGGTTTAATATAATCTTTGCAAAAAAAAAAGGATTATCAAAATTGGACTACTCTGTGAAAAGCTATGCGTAGTCTTACATTACATCTAAAATCATCCCCTTTTTTCCTACCCTTATGATTAGATTTATTTGAAAGTTTATATGACATCAATTTTAAAATATAGGTATCCTCTCCAACAAAATAAGATTTTTCAAAATCCACCAAGTAATAATTTATACGTGTTCATACATAAAAAAAAAGAATATACGCGTCTAGTTGAGAACCTTCCTCCGTTTTTACGTCGGTTGAAAAAAAGGTTACTTTTTGTTGCGAAAACAACATTTCTTTTTTCTTCTTCACAAAAAATGTTTCAGGAGATCCTTGCACCATATACCTATCTACTTCAAATAAAAGGAAAGAAGGTACGAGTGAAGATAGCTGACGCCTTCAACCACTGGCTGAAGTTGAGCGATGAAAAGCTTCGCGAGATTGTTGATACAGTGGACATGGTTCATATTGCGTCCCTGCTGTAAGTTGATTCTCATATGGCTGTAAGTTGATTCTCATATGGCTGTAAGTTGATTCACATATGGCTGTAAGTTGATTCTCTTTCGGCTGTAAGCTAATTCCCATATGGCTGTAAGTTGATGGTTGAGGAGGATGAAAATCCACACCCCTTGCGTTTTCTACACGACATCGTACCGGAACGCTAAATCGCTAGTCGGTACGTCTTTGTCGGTAGGGTGCCACCAACTAGCCTACCACCAGCCAGACCTGGACCAATTAAGATAATCTCAATCTGCCCAGCCTTGGATAGAACCCAGGACCTCTGTCATGTAAATCCACCGCGCATACCACTGTGCCACGGAGGCCGTCGAAAGCCGAGTTGATTCTCATATGCGCCGAGTTGATTCTCATATGACTGTAAGTTGTTTCTCATATCTTAAGTATATACTTTATGTATATATTGAACAAGTAATAGTAACAGTGGGTAAAAAAAATAAGCCAGTTGGAATTTTTGAATTTTTGTCTAAAACTATTTATCACCTGACTAAGACTCGACTGAATAATATTCTGGCCAATCGTTTTTTACTCTTGAAAATTTCAGATTGCCTCAAGGATATTTTATCCATAAACAAAATTCTTAAGGATTTCTTTTGCATAGAAAGGCTTAGAATCCTCATCCAGCTAGGCTATTCTGTAACGATATTTTTTGACTCGCAAGTGCGAATTTCGAATTCACCTCTATCTCTCTCTGTTTAACACTATACTATAGAATGAGAAAAATAGCGGTGAATTCGAAACTTGCATTTGCGAGATAGACAATCGTTAGAGATTAGCCGTGCAGGTCTCCAGTTCTATGTCAGGGTACCTAATTTTCACCTGCCTGAAACAGTTTGCGATTTAGTTTAGGATTTCAATTTAAATTGGTTGAGACCTGGTCTGGTCGAAGGCATCTGCCGTGGCTAGTTACCACCTTACCGGCACACACAAAGTGTGGTATCGTAAGCTTACAAAAAACTACTAACTTATACCAGACAGAATAGTGCATAATCATCACCATCATCATTAACACCCGATGGACATCCACTGCTGGACATAGGGATGGACTTCCAGACAAAACGGTCTCGAGCCGCCAGCATGCAGCTGCTCCCTACCACTCGCTTGATCTCCTCAGTCCACGTAGTGGGGGTCGACCAACAATTTCCGGTGTGGGGTGACCATTCCTTGCCAACCCAACATTCACCGGCTCTTCGAGCTATAAGCCCCGCCCATGACCACTTCAACCTTGCGACTTGCTGAGCTGTCAGTGATTTTGGTTATTCTGCGAATCTCTTCTTCTTCATCAGAAAAACTCCACTGAGTGTTTTTTTTATTAGAGCCATAGTTACACAAGTAAATAATTAAATATTATATTTTGAAAATGGAACAATGAACGTTTAGCATTTATAATATCACGGATGTGTGACCTTCACAGATTTTTACACCATGATGTATTAAAACATGACAAGTATCATGGTCATTGAAACTCATCTCAAAGTCGGTAGGTATAATAACCTCGACCAAATAAAAGTTACGTACGTTTAGTTGTATAAATTCAGTTTATTTAAAACTAGCTGATGCCGCGCGGTTTCACCCGTGTGGTTCCCGTTCCCATAAGAATACGAGGATAATTAATAAGCCTATAGCCTTCCTTGATAAATGGGTTATCTAACACTGAAAGAATTTTTCAAATCAGACCAGTAGTTCTTGAGATTAGCGCGTTCAATCAAACAAACAAACAAACTCTTCAGCTTTATAATATTAGTATAGTGATCCTTTAAAGGCTAAGTTGTCGAAGAAACAAATTCCCTCTCCAATGAGGAGCTTATCAGTAGGCTAACACAGAACCGTGATAGCTCAGTGTATATGACCTCTGCCTTCGATTCGGGCGTAGCTTCCATTCCGGTCCGGGGCATGCATCTCCAACTTTTCAGTTATGTACCTACATTTAAAAAAAAAATAAATATCCGGTCTCAAACGGTGAAGGAAAAACATCGTGAGGAAACCTGCATAACAGAGAATTTTCTCAATTCTCTGCGAGTGTGAAGTCTGCCAATCCGCATTGAGCCAGCGTGGTGGACTATTGACCTAACTTTCATTCTAAGAGGAGACTCGAGCTCAGCAGTGAGCCGGAATTGATAATGATGATGAATACAGAGGCTGATATAATCTAAACCTCACAATCGTATATAATGTAAGTACGCAAAACATACGCAAAACTCATATTTTGATTACAATCATGTACTTACAGTGAAATTAAAAATGATTATACGCTCTGCCAGCCTCATTCTGTGTGGCCCTGGTTGTATCATAGAGATTCTTTTTTTTTTTTTAATGAATTTAACTTAGATCAGCGACATGATAGGACTTTATCCACAATCTAAAGTACCTACTTATTTAATTAAGATAGTGACTATTCATACATAAACCTAGCTTCAGCCTTTAATTATTTGTTATTTATTTCTTAAATTCATTATAACCCGATTGAGTAAAATACAGAATTTTTTTTGAAGATTTTATTTTACGACTTTGTTCACATTTTTATTTTAATATTTGCCAACAGGGAAAATATGTTGATTTCATTATTATTTTCACACCGATCGTAGTGATTTTATGTATCCTCTTCGATACATAATTCACTGATTATCAGTTGCATAGATGATACATAATATGTCAGTTGTCTGTTAATCAAACTGATTGGTTTCCTAAGGATTTGACATTATTTAATGTCGTGTTTGCTAAAGTTAGTATCAAATCCTTATTAAAACTGTCGCCTGTCTATTCGACACCGATAATGCAATGAATTTTATGTCAAAGGGTTACAAATTATACCCCACCTTTAACAAGTAATTTACCTAATTAGGCAAATACAGATTTCTTTAAAAATTGGCCTTATGAGTTCTTCTTAATTGTCCTGATTTATGGTCCACCTGCCGCAATTCCATACAATTACTGTGATGGTGTGCTAACTTGTGCCTTATGTAGTCGCACTTTTAAGGCCAAAATAAGGTACATTAGTCACTGGAAAGCACTCCAGAGAACTTTCCATTCGAGTTCCTTACCCAGACCTGAGGAGCCAGAAGCATCGCTGTAGCCGAAATCGGCTGTGAGGCATCGTCATCATCAGTAGTAATAGCCTCTGCGCTAAGTCGCGGCAACCAACTAGTGGTTGAGGCTTGCAGCTACAACCCCGATACCAACGCCGATATAGACGCCTAAAAAACGTCCTTTACGATCCTGACGATGACATAACGAACGACAACGATTCCCAGGCAACACAAACACAAGCTACACAGCGATCCCGGTCACAGGTCCCCGATATCTGACGTCACTCAGACGTTTTTACCTCATGATCTCGGGGGCGCCCGGACTGATACACTCAAGCCAAAACACCCTTCCCGAACGACCCTCTAAGCCGAGGTCCGAGTCTCAGATGAGACCCTTAGAGAGTCGTTCCGCCCATCTACTCTGCTTTTGCCTTCGGGCTACATCAGGCGTTGCTTCTGCGCTCGCCCAAACCCCCCGGTGACGCCGCTGAGGTACCATAAGGAGCCTAAGGTACTAACACAATCAGATAAAAAAGCTAGGTCGCGGACAGACAGACAGACATGGCGAAACAATAAGGGTTGTGGACTACGGAACCCTATACAAGCTAAACTCTAGAATTTTCGAGGGTCGTGATTTGATACCCGCCCGTTGGACTATTGTCGATTTTTTAATCGCGTCGACCCAATCTTTTCTGACAATCTTTTCTGACTAGTTGTACGGAAATGGAAATATAAGTCACATTTTAAAAAGATATGGCAAATACTTTGGCTTTTACTAATAAATATTTTGGCTGGTGTGAGGCTTCGGCCGTGGCTTGTTACCAACCTACCGCCAAGCGATTTAGTGTTCCGGTACGATGTCGTGTAGAAATCGAAAAGGGGTGTGGATTTTCATCCTCCTCCTAACAAGTTAGTCTGCTTCCATCTTAGATTCCATCATCACTTACCATTAGGTGAGATTGTAGTCAAGGGCTAACTTGCAAATAATACAAAGATTTATCTACCACAGACATACCACAGGCTCCTGAATATAATAGTGTATTTTGATGAATTCAAGGTAAAAAAGCCGTAGGTTTAGCTACAACAGGCCCTTGAATAAAATATTGTATTTTGATGAATTCAAGGTTCGACGATATTCAAGACAGCACGAAGCTGAGAAGGGGCATACCGGCAGCACATCGTGTGTATGGAATACCGCTCACACTTAACACATCGATGCATGTGCTGTTCTTGGTGATGAAGAGACTTGTGGAGTTACACCCTGAGGTAAAATGAAAACATTTAGTGATCTGTCGTTCCGGTAATGATCGATAGTGTTACTTTTTGTATCTGCTATCCTTGACACGTGTAACAGAAGGTGGGAGAAGTAAAATAATATTTTCACTGTACACATTTATTCGATAACAATTTCAGCATAGCTTCCGCTATAATGTTAATATTACACGCTGACGGTAGTATATGAATGAATCTGCTAAACAACCCTCTATTTTATAATATTTGCAAAGTTAGTGTCTACTGTTGGTAGCACGAATATGTTAACAATACAAGTACGTTTTAATAATAGTTCCGGAGTATTATTATACAAACCAAACGTTATAATTCTATCTAAAACACATTAATAATTAAAAGATATTTATAACGATCGTAAAATAATATTAAAATATCGAAACACAAAGTTGAGAAATTAAATACAAACTAAATCATAACGTGACGTCATAGTTGTCAAGAGTAAAATAACCAATGATGAATTTATATCATGTAAAATAAATAATTATATTTATATCAATAATTAATAATAACCTCTCCACTGTTCGGGTTGATAATCATTGTTACTTAATTAAATTTAACTATAATAACCGGAAGTCATAAAAGTATGAAATGAAATGACGCTACTATACGCTACGCGGCGACACTTATCTATACGAAATAGGCGGGAAGCAGGTACTATTTGTAACACACGTAAAGCTTAGAACCTGCTCTGAGGTTATGACTTCTTCGTTATCAGAATAGTATTTAGTATGCTTCGCCGATATATTGCTCACCAAGAATATTTTATATTGTTTTAGGCAGCAGATATATATGCGACAGAATTCCTGGATGCACTGCGCGGCCAAGGTGCAGATTTGTATTGGCGGGAAAACTTCCGGTGTCCCACTGTTCAGGAGTATAACAAAATGGCCCAACAGAGTAAATTTCACCTCATATTTAATGAATAATTTACACACATTATCTATCTATACTTATAGTAAAACTGTAACAAGTCAAATTCTGTACATTGAAGATATTTTGAAAATTTTTGTTGGAGGGCATTATATAATCAATACTGAAGCCAAAAAATTTTTTTTCGATTTTTTGTCTGTCTATTTGTCTGTCCGTAATTTTTATTGACCGAGCATCACGCTGAAACTACTGAATGTATTCAAATGAAATTTTGCACGGTTTAAAACCATAATACGGAGATCATTATAGGAACTTTTTATTGCGAAAATAAATTAAAAAGGCGATAAAATAGGGGTTGAAAATTTGTATGGAAAGTCCTTCATTTTTAGAGTTACAGTTTTAAAAATGAGTTCATAAATCATAAAAAAAAAACAACAACATAAAATGTGATTCAAGAATTTTGAAAATTCTACCACTATAGTGGGGAAGTAGGGCATGAAAGTTAACATTGATTTTCACGCGGACAAAGTCGCGGGCGTCCGCTAGTAATTTATAATATGATTAACTGTTTGCAATGTCTTTAATTAAAAAAATGTTATGTTAACTAGCATTTGCTGCTATTTTGTGAAAGAAACAAAAGAAAATGTTTTGTATCATATGCGACACAGTTCCATAAGATACGAGACATCCATGCATCGTATGTGATACATCCTGAAATTACCTGAAAAACTAATATGATATAATCTTTAAATATTTGTTTGCATATAAGACGATAGTGTTATATTAGACAAATGAAACTATGTGTTGCTCTGAAAACCGAATTATTTATTCCTTAGTATTATTACAATGATTAGACTAATACACAATATTTATGAACACATTAACTCACCTGAAAACAGAAAAACGACATTAAATGTTCCTTATTTGTCTTGGTGTAATTAAATAGTTTCGAAATAAAAAGAAATAACCTTTAACGACCGAAAAACTTCTCGCTTTTTTCCCTCTTAAAAGTGACAGATGACATTTGACAAAAATATAATATTGTGTCATCTGTCAACGTCACTGATCACAGACAGTCGATAGACGCGCCAAATTTAAATAGGGTATACCTACATACTGGTATACCCTTACATGCATATAATTTATTTTAATACAAAACTATTTACGGAGCAAAAAAGCATGTGACCTGCCATGAAGTTAATGTACGGTTGGACAGTCTATAGTTTTATTGCCTTTTGTTTTTTTTTTTCAGAAACTGGACGCATGTTCACACTGGGCTTGCGTCTGTGCCAGCTGTTCAGTGATTATAAAGCTGATTTGTGCCCATTGGCTCTTCAGCTCGGCCTCTACTTCCAGATCAGAGATGACTACTGCAACCTGAAGCAGCAAGAGGTAAGCACGCTCAGTGGCGTGGAATGGGTTTTTGCCGACTTGGGACTACTGGAAATGGCTCCAAAGTATAAAAACTATACCGAAAATAGCGAAAGATTTTTTTAAATCAGTTCAGTAGTTTCGGAGCCTATTCAATGCATACAAACAAACAAATCATTCCTCTTTAAAATATTAGTAACCATTTTATTCTCGTTCAAAATCTTCCGGTCGGTGCGCTTAATTCATATATTTTTTTTATTCTTTACAAGTTGTTAGGCCTTGACTACAATCTCACCTGAAGGTAAGTAATGATGCAGTCTAAGATGGAAGCGGGCTAACTTGTTAGGAGGAGCTTGAAAATCCACACCCCTTTCGATTTCTACACGGGATCGTACCGGAACGCTAAATCGTTTGGAGGTACCTCCAAAGGTCTTTGTCGGTAGGGTGGTAACTAGCCACGGCCGAAGCCTCCCACCAGCCAGACCTGGACCAATTAAGATAATCTTAATCTGCCCAGCCGGGGATCGAACCCAGGACCTCCGTTTTGTAAATCCACCGCGCATACCACTGCGCCACGGAGGCCGTCAAAAATCCGTCATTACTTGCACTTACCGTTTTATTCGGTAGGTTTTTAACCTTCAGATAAAAACGGTTAGTGCAGAGTACAATATTGGATTCCGGTTACTGTACGGCGAATAAAATTGTAATGGACATTATAATATGAAATTGAAAATACAATGATGATTCATATTCGGTTACATTTAATTTTTTTAATTATGGCTTTATTATTATATATAGGATTTCTCACTTTTATCTAAGTCTATTACTTTGTCAACTATACATATATACTTATAATTAGGTTTTTATATTTAATAACCAAAATTAGGTTTTTTATTTTTCCTAAAAAAAATAGCTTTTTTATATTACAATTTTATTCTCCGGGAACGGCGAAATATTCTCCAGTTACAAAAAAGCAAAAAGTTCAAATATATATAATTTGCAGCATTATAACCACTGGTCAGCCACAAATAAAATAAACATACCCAAGGTACGCCGAACCTGTACAGCTATCGATAAAATATCAGACTATTCATGGACATGGCACTTTATGGTCTGCAGGGTTATTATGTAACTCGGTGTACCATTCAAGTAAACAGTGACTACATCGTTTTTCATCGTATTTTCGTTTTTGCAATCATTTGTCATTGTGATTTCAACGAAATAACACAATTACCGTCATTTTACCTAAAATAACATTAGTTTATTAGTGATAGTAACAGATAGTAACGTTATTTTAACGAAAAATTACGTAATTTCGTTGAAATAATAATGCTAGATCATCGTAAAAACAAAAAAAAAACATTATCTTAATGTAAAATAGTGCAGTCAAGTTTATTTCCTTGAAATAACTATTTTAAATCATCACAAAAACTAAAATACGATGAAAAACGATGTAGTGACTTATTACTTGAATGGTACACCGAGTTATATAATAACCCTACTGGTCGTAGTTTGTATGAAAGTGGCCGACTTCCTTAAAACTGTTATGTTAACTTTTCTTGATGATTCACGTTGCTTCTTACAGGCTCTTGAAGAATGGCCGAGTGAAGATGACAAACAGGTAATCTTTAATGAAAAGTTATAAAGATTATTTATTATTGTGCATATTTTCATTTTGTATAACATAACATTGTTTAAGATCGGGTGGTATTTTGTGTTTAATAACATTTTTTTGTGTAAATACACAAAAAAAAATTCTATTGATAATTCTTGAGTAATTTTGAAAATTTCCTCAGTGCTTGAAAAGTCTTCGAATCTAGAGACATTTGACATAGGTTGATGACAGTTTTAAAATTTAATTGTTGTTTGTACTTCGTATTTAATGAAAAAATTATTAAAATAACTAAGATTACTTACAGTAGTACCTATTTTAATGTACCGAAAAGTTAAATGTTTATTTGTTATTCTTTATTCTTTAAGGCAGTAACGGAGGACTCCTACTGTGAGGACCTGACAGAGGGCAAGTTTAGTTTGTCGATCATACACGCGATGGGCACGCCAGAGGGAGAAGAGGTCTTGAGTATCCTTTCAAATGAAAATATTTAATTATTGAGTAAAATTACGTTGGTTTTTCAATGAGAATGATGACTATTTTAGGTAAATACACTATTTTAAACAATTACACAGCAATTCTGAAGCGTGTTAAAAATTTAGACTTTTATGTCCCAACATGTTTTGGTATTATGTAAGTATATAAATAGTTTTTAATGTTCAAAATTATTTTTTTCACAAAAGATATTAGGTACTCGAGTGCGTCAGATGGGATTATATTTGAAGCTAAAAACGCTTTCATTTATATTTGTTACGATTCGGAACTGGTCACGCAACCTCGGCGCGAAAATTTTTAAAAATAGGGATTCTCCGATAAGCAGCTGTCAGCAAATCACTGGAATATAATAGGTAAAACCTATAAAATTGCCGTTTTGCAATACTGGACATTTCAAATCAAAATTTTTGTTTGGGTAAGACTTCTAGTTTCAAATTTATTTTATTTTAAAAACATGGAATTCTTTTTCCAAAAGTCATTTGTTTATTGATTAGTGTTACATTTTTATCACATTTCAGTCTTTTTTGTCATCAAAAAATTCGAGTAATTGTCAACACGGATACGTTAAAAATTCGAGTAATTATGGAATATGAGTAACGTCGTGCAAAAATACATGAAAAAAAATCGTTTAAATTTTTTCATACAAAAAGCAATTTCATAGGTAAAAAAACCTACTTGTTCTTTTCTTGAAAATAAAAAAAAAAATACCAAAAACCTTCTCACTCCCTTAATGGTCAGAGAACGGGCAATTAACTTAAATTAATTTGATTGATTTTCGTTGCTCTAGAAGTTTAGACGAACTCACCAATACTATGCTCATAGTTACAAAAGCTGCTCAATAACTTGGAATTTCCCTCCCATTTAGGTATGTGACGCGCTTGAGTAAATTCCAAAATCCCCAGTATTCTTTTGTAGTCCTTTATGTAATCCTGAACTATGTAAAGATATTCTGCGACAAAGAACTGAAGACATCGAGCTGAAGAAGTACTGCGTGGCTCTGTTGGAGAAGTCGGGCAGTCTGGCGTATGTGCGTAGTGTTCTGGAGGACCTTAACAGAACTACTAGAGCTGAGGTAAGAGTAGGTTTTATGTAATAGATGACTTCTTTCGTAATTTATAATTAGAGGCCTAATACCCCAGTGGATATGACCTCGACCTTTCGATTCGGAGGGTGTAGGTTCAAAGCCGGTCCGGGGCATGCACCTCTAACTTGTCAGTTATGTGCTTTACATAAGAAGTTAAAGATCACGTGTCTCAAACGCTTAAGGAAAAACATCGTGAGGAAAACTGCACACCTGAAGTCTGCCAATCCACGTTCGGTCAGCGTGGTGGACTAAGGCTTAACCCTCAGGGAGATTCGAGCTCAGCAGTGAGCCGAATATAAGCTGATAATGATGAGTATCCTAATTCTAATTTTCAAAATACTACCTTCGCTCACAACCTCACACACAACTCAACTCACATAAAAAACTTCACTTCCCGTTTATCCACAAGAAATATGGATATCCGAAAAACGTGAAATGCATCATAACCGATGAGGAGTTCCCTTAACTGTCTTTCTTCTTCAGCACCTTACTGCAGTCACAACCTATCTAGTTGGAATGTTCTCGTTAATACAAATTTATCAAGCCCAAACACAAGGTAGCTACTGCGAACCGTCGATGAGTTCCCTTAACTGTCCTTCGTCTTTATCAGCAGACCCCTAATTCAGTCACAAATCATCTAGGTGGAAAGTTCTAATTAATACAAATTAATCAAGCATAAACAAAAGGTAACTGCTATAATTCATCGAGGAGTTCCATAGTCTGTGCTTCAGCTCCATCATTAAACCGACTCCAGAACTTTATGAAATTGGAGTACTTTTAAAATATCTAATGAAAAATTCAACAAACGTACTAAGTAGTCGTCTCTAGGATTTTCGAAAGTTTCCTTTGATTTCTCCAGGAGGCCATCATCAGATTTGGGCATGAAAAAAATGGGACTATCCTGGAAGTTACCCTTCCTAACAAGTGAAGAATTTTCAAAAATCTATTCACAAATAACGAAAATATCGCTGGACATACATAAAAAACTTACATAAAGCCGAACATTGAAATCCTCCTTTTTGGAAATCGTTTAAAAAGTAAAGAAAAAGCTAAGGTTCTCATATTGGTATTTTCCAGGTGGCTCGTCTCGGTGGGAATCCGCAAATGGAGGCAGTGCTAGACGAGATGGAGTCTTGGAAAGATTGATGCCAAGCGTTATTTATTGGGTTATTGCTCTGAGGTCCGAAGAGTAGGTCTTTACCAGAAGTATATATATTTTATAATGTTTAATCTTAACACACAAATAAAATATTTATGAAATAACTTTTTTACTAATTGCAATTGTATTTCCCAAAATTTTACACCAATAATTAACTTTTTAATTAAAAAAAAACGTTTTTATGGTTTCTTACCACAAAAGGAAAAACGAACCTTTATAGGACAACTTGTTGTCCGTCTGTCTCTGTCTGCCTGTCAAGATTCTTTATTTCAGAAGTGCGTGGAGCTATCAAAACCGTATATTAGGGTCTAAGGTCTTTTAATCACAAAGATTTAGTATTTTCAGACAGTTCTTTCCTGTGGTTCTTTTAGAAACGGCTTTAATTAAAACATCACTGGCTTGGCACCGCCTTCAAATAGATCAGAAGGTAGCACATACAATGTTATTTTTTGCTTTTTAGTTTAGTGGAAACATTTATGTGATTCCGAAGTCGGTTGTTTTTTTTTTATTCAGATGACTCGTCTTGGTGGGAGCCCGCTGTTAGAAACCGCTTTATATGACCAGATGTCGTAAAGAGATTAATATCTTATTTAACAAATATTTATACTACATACTTAAAAACCTATTTTAATAAAACAGAAATAATAATATCTGCCTATTTTGTTGATAAGGGAGGCATAAGATGAAAGACAAGCTGTTAGTTAATATTAAGTCCAATTTTTTTTTTATTCTGTTATTTTTAATGAGACCTCAGCGGCGTCACCAGAGGATTTGGGCGAGCACAGAAGCATTGCCTGATGAGGCCCGAAATCAAAATCAAAAAGCATTTATTTCAAGTAGGCTCAGTTTACAAGCACTTTTGACACGTCAGTTGACTATTTGTAAAGATTCTACCACCGGTTCGGAAGGCAGGTTCTGCTGAGAAAAAACCGGCACGAAACTCAACAGTTGCTCTTTTTAAAAAAACATACAGTATTATAATTTACAATTGATGATAACATTACAATTTCTTATAGTTTTACTTTTTGTGTGAAGGTGGAAGCTGATCCAATGGCCTCCAAGCGCTTTTATCGTTAAGGAACTCATCAATAGTGTAGTAACCTCGACTAAGTAAATGTATTTCAACACATTGCTTGAAGCTATGCATTGGCAGGTCCATCGGTTAACTATATCACTAACCGATTGTTAGGTTTGGAGCGCTCCCCCAACGCGAAGCATTTTTTTTAGAATTAAGTATAATACTATACTTAATTAAAAATTTAGCCTTAATATTAACTAACAGCTTGTCTTTCATCTTATGCCTCCCTTATCAACAAAATAGGCAGATATTATTATTTCTATTTTATTAAAATAGGTTTTTTATTATTTAAATGGAACTTGGGCTTTTGTGTCGGGGGTTTTGAATTTTTATTTTATTGGTAACTGACCAAAATTACTACCCAGTGTGTTTGCTATTGTGATTTTTGTTAAATAAGTTTGGTAGGTACACGAAAAATACGGTTTTGTGAATTTGATGTTAATTAAATTAGGTATTAGGTATAGATAATTATGTATAGATACGTGATAGCCCAGGATATGACCTATGCCTTTAATTCCGGAGGGTGGTGGGTTCGAATCCGGTCCGGGGCATGCACCTCCAACTTTTCAGTTGTGTGCATTTTAAGAAAATTAAATATCACGTGTCTCAAACGGTGAAGGAAAACATCGTGAGGAAACCTGCATACCAAAGAATTTTCTTAGTTCTCTGCGTGTGTGAAGTCTGCCAATACGCATTGGGCCAGCGTGGTGGACTATTGACCTATCCCCTATCATTCTGAGAAGAGACTCGACCACAGTAGTGAGCAGAATATGGGTTGATAACGACGAAATTAGGTATAAACCAAAGTTAATGAATAGACCAGATAGCCTATTTAACCAGCGGATACATTTTTAATATAGCTTCCTAACCACTAGGTATTATTGAATCGTCTGTAGTAATTCAGTTCCTGCCATGTCGATATAACTAAATAAGAATGTATAAATAGCAGTGGCGAAGAATTGAATTTAGATGAAGTTAAGCGGTCCCAAATAAAGGAAAGTGATACAAACTCCGGTGTCTCATATACTCGTATCTATATACAATAAAACAATGAATATATGCTGAATATATGTATGCATAGATTTTTAAAGGTAAATCGGCGGGTAGGTATATATTTTTACCCGACTGCGTCAGAAGGAGAGTAATATTTTTCGAGCGTATGTTTGTATGTGTGTATGTATGTCCATTTCTTTGGCACGGCGTACAGGCAAAACATGAACGGTTTTTGACATTGCTGGCTGCGGCTGGACGGATTGGATGAGGTGTCATTGAGTTCGTCAAAACTGTGATAGTGATGATAGTTGATTTCCACGCGGACGAAGTCACGGGCGTCCGCTTGTATATATATAAAGATAGGATGTATTTGCAATCGTGTTTTTAAAAATTAACACAAAACGTTTTTATTCTAATTGCATATATGAATATATTATGTTTATTAATCTTCAATATAAATTCTTTAATTTCACTTTATTATTATTATTTTTATTAATGTTTCAAGTTTCGGATTACAAAAATTCGCATTTAAATACTCATAGCCAAGCCTATATATATTGTGGCACTAATGATTTCTCTTAGTCTGTTTTAGTATCCCAATAATCACTATCATTATGCAGAACAAAACTACTAACAGTGAACGAAAAATGGAAAAAGTAAGTTAATATTTGCTATTGTTATGTTATAATAATGCTAGCTGACGCCGCGGGGTTTTACCCGCGTGATTCCCGTTCCCGTAGGAATACGGGGATAATATATAGCCTATAGCCTTTCTCGATAAATGGGCTATCTAACACTGAAAGAATTTTTCAAATCGGACCACTAGTTCCTGAGCGCGTTCAATCAAACAAACAAACAAACGAACAAACTCTTCAGCTTTATAATATTAGTATAGATACACTAGCAGACGCCCGCGACTTCGGTAATAACATTGAAATACGCTGAAATAAGTATTACATACCTACTTATATTTTTACACAAGCCCTTATATTAAATTCATAAACAACATTATTTATTTATTAATTTGGACCATCAACAAAATCATATGTAACAATTGTTTTAAAACTTGGGTTAAATGTAGCCACATCATGCATAAAGGATATTTATTATGTAGTACTAACATTTAAAATTAAAAGTTGAACAAATTAAAGAGTAAGTGACATAATTTGGGGATAAATTAAAAAAAAAAGAAAAAAAAAAACATGAATACCCTACAACAAAATAGAAATAAACATACAAGAATTTAAAATTAAAAGGAAACTACAATTAATAACTTAAGTTCCTTATTGTATTCTTTCTCAATAAAAAAAAAAATATATAACTTATCACAAAAAAAAAATATTATACCTACGGTCGAACTGAGAAACCTCCTCCTTTTTTTGAAGTCGGTTAAAAATAATATAATTGTTTTAGGTTGTGTAAATAAACTTACTATACTTGAAATAAATGTACGTACTACGTAAAGTAAACTACAAATAAAAAAAAAAAACTAACACTCAAATAATATGTGCACACAACCAATAATTACCAATTAATCCTATTGTAATAATTATAGTTTATATTATTAGAATATGTCTCTCATTTATTTATTACTTCTATTTTATTTAATTTTTAACAATATAAGTATAAGATACAAAACATTATTAAAAATTTATAAAAAGAAAAAATTCACCCTCCCACTGCGGGACATTTGAGTGCCCAAGCAACCGGTGGTCAGGGCTCCAGAGTGAGGAACCTCCTCACAATACGCGCCGTCTCAAGAATCACTGCCTTTTGTATCCGACTCTTGATCCAACAGTTAAGCGAAAGCTATCTTAAGGTGTTGGTCGAAGCTTTTCGCTATAAGACCATTGACAAAACAACTATCGGAACAATAATAGTTGACTCAACATTCCACATGGCGGTAATCTCGTGGGCAAGGTCCAAGTATTATTAGCATCATTATAATACATATTATAAGTTACATTTTTATAAAAGAAAAGAGTTATTTAAAAAAAAATTGTTCACAAGTTAGCTTAGACGGATATATGAAATGAAATACTTTACTTTTATAGTATAAACACTAGCGGACGCCCGCGACTTCGTCCGCGTAAAAATTGATGTATACTTCTCTACCTCTACCTTACCCTGCTCGTAAACCTACCCAACCCTACCCTACCCTACCCCTACCTTACCCCTACCCTAACCCTACCCTACCCGTACCCTACCCCTACCCTACCCCTATCCTACTCCTCCCCTACCCTATACGTTCCATAGCCTTCCCCTACCTCTACCTTGCCTCTACCCTACACTACCCCTACCTTATCCGTACCCTACCCTACACTTTCCCTAAATTACCCCTACCCTACCTCTATCCTACCCCTTCCCTACCTCTATCCTATCCCTACCCTCAGCAAAATTGGTCCAGCCTTTTGTGCGTGGTGCAATGACCAAAAGACTATAATTTCCCAAGCGACTTCTATGCTAATACTATAAAGAGGTAAAGTTTGTGTGGTTGTCTGGATCTACTGGACCGATTTGGAAAATTGTTTTACCAATAGAAAGCTACGTTATTTGCGAGTGTCATAGGCTATGTTTGATCTCCATATTCACACGGGAACGGGAACTACGTAAATGAAAGCGCGGGGCGTCATATAGCGGAATTTCTGCGTCTTTTAGAAATTTTGTATTATCTCCGAAACTATTTAAGTAATTAACATATTGTCAAGGGCAAATCTTATCTACATAATATTCTTGTGATTATTAAATAATTTATTTTGATAAGGATTTAATTTTAGTTGTGTAAATAATGACGTAAACCTTAATTTAAAATTTAAATAATTTATTAAAGTACTAAAGGTACTACTATATCTGCTAAAATATAAAAGATAGATATATGGTGTCGCGGACTTTTTTGTAGAACTTTTAAATGTTCAAAAAGCCTCCATACATTTATTTCAGTTATACGCAATGGTTGAGGCAGCGCATGCGAATAAGTAAGTTTTTCGGTCCGACCTGTAATTCTCTTACAGGTCGGACCGAAAAACCCGCGATAACTCAGTAGTTATATATGATAGAAATATAAAATATAAAATAGCCTATAGCACTCCCCGATAACGTAGCATTCTACTGGTGAAAGAATTTTTAAAATCGGACCAGTAGTTCCGAAGATTACCCCATTTCAAAAAATTGTTACAAACTTACAAACTTTACCTCTTTATAATATTAGTATAGATTATTATATAAACATTTAATCCCAATCTTATCTTTATTTTCACGACAAAAAGTATAAATTCCTCTTTAACACTCTCCTACCATTTATCACTATACCACAGAATACATAAAGGTACCAAAAAACCTGTGTCTATCGTAACGCGTTACATTACGAAGTAGTTTAATATGAAGTTATCACTTCAAATCATCAAAATCAGCACGGCTGTTCTCTAAAGATATTTTTGTAACTCGCAAGTGCGAGTTCGAGAGTTCACCTAGATCTCTCTCTGTTTAACACGATACTATAGAAAGAGAAAGATAGCGGTGAATACGAAACTCGCACTTGCGAGTTATACAAAACGTCGTTAGAGAATAGCCGTGCAGTTAAGCTGTGTCCTACCTATTTATGAAATGTGAAAAGGTAATATAAATACACGTACAGACAGACGTAGTTTCGCATTTACCTAAATCAAATACTAGTATTAATCTGATCTTTATTAATTAATCAAATATTAGTATCAATTAATACTAGTATTGAAGGACTAATAGATAGACTTTCAATTTTCCTGTTATACACGTTTATAACCGCATTTTGGGATCTACATAAATTAAAATAAATAATATATAAAGATTTTTTTATCTTATTTTACATCAATAATTGAGATACTCGTAATTGCGTAGGTATGTTACCAAAAATGAAAGCGATCTGGTCCATCCATAAATCCAGTAAAAATAAGATAAGTATGTATATTTTAATTAATTAATATAAGACACGATGTAAATCTAAATATCTATAATATATTTTAATTTTTATTAGTGGGTGTAAATAATTTGAAATCATGATATAACCAACAAAAACAGTATTTATTATTTATCATAATAAGCAGTGGTCTCGGACGTCACTGAGCGAAATCGGTATCGAATCGGTAATCTCTTTGAAACAAAAAAATAATTTACAAAATTGCTTAATAAATGACGAAGTAATAAATTACACAAGAAAAACTTATCGAATTGAGAAGTTTAGTGCTTTTTTTGAAGTCGGTTAAAAAAGCGTCCTCTGTTTCTAGGAGTTACTGGCTCCGTACACGCATCTACTGCGCGTGCGCGGCAAACAACTGCGCGTCAAGATCGCCCTCGCCTTCAACTACTGGCTGCGTGTGCGCGACGACAAGCTGCGGCACATCGTCGACACTGTCAACATGCTGCACAACGGCACCTTGCTGTAAGTTGAGTTTCCAGGAGCTACTGGCTCCATACACGCATCTACTGCGCGTGCGCGGCAAACAACTGCGCGTCAAGATCGCCCTCGCCTTCAACTACTGGCTGCGTGTGCGCGACGACAAGCTGCGGCACATCGTCGACACTGTCAACATGCTGCTCAACGGCACCTTGCTGTAAGTTCAGTTTCCAGGAGCTACTGGCTCCGTACACGCATCTGCTGCGCATGCGCGGCAAACAACTGCGCGTCAAGATCGCCCTCGCCTTCAACTACTGGCTGCGTGTGCGCGACGACAAGCTGCGACACATCGTCGACACTGTCAACATGCTACACAATGGCACATTGCTGTATGTTCACTTAAACCATCCTGTCCAATAGGTTTTTCATTTCGGTCTGTGATCCTGCTAAAAGAGTTGTGTCGTCAGCTTATTGCAAATTGGTTAATTTTACTACACCAATGCTTATGCCACCATCCCACTTTTCAAGAGTCTCATAATATATGTATTCATCGTAAATATTGAACAGGACAGGAGAACGCACACGACCCTGCCTGACACCTTTGTGAAACTTAGGAGTATTGGAATTAATATCATCTATCCTTACGATTCCTACACAACTGTTACAAAGATTCTTAATATAAATTCTCAAGACACCTGTATCTTAAAAATATTTCATGAGATCGAAAGAGTTTTTTCTCTATCTGACCACGAAACATCAATTTGAGGAAGGTCATGAGGATGATGATGATGTCCTAGGAATTCTTAAAACTATGTATTCTTTCAAGGATTGACGACATTCAAGACAACTCCACAGTGCGGCGTGGTCTGCCGTCAGCGCACTGTGTGTTCGGAGTGCCGCTCACCGTCAACACGTCGCTCCATGTCATGTTCCTCGTGCTGCAGCGAATGTTGGAGTCAGGCCTTAAGGTAATCTGAGATACTAGTACTAGTCTAAGATCCGAATTAGGAACGACCTTCACCCATTTGTTTACTGAATGAAAAAAAAATTGTTTGTTTTTGTCTTTTTCTCCGATTTTGATAATTATTTTTTATTGGAAAGGGTGTATTCTGAAAATGTCTCGTATAAAATTAAAAAATCAATTCGATCCCTAATGGAAAACAGAGGACGATTGATAGTCTATCCATTAATAATTGTACCATTGGCTGGTGCCAATGGTACAATTATTAATGGAATATTTTCTATTAACTGATCACTTTGAAGGTGGTCCTTCAAAGTGATCAGTTAATAGAAAATATTATAATGTTTTCTTTCGCTTATTAGTTTCCTGAATACACTTGTGTTTTTGAAGTCGTATGAAGTATTTTTTAATTATTTATTATAGATAGATATTGTTAAAACAATATAAATCATATTTTCACTACTCTTGCTCAAAAACACTGTCATATTACCACTCCACAGCGGGGCTAAACAAAGCATATTAGCCTCTAGGGGCTAAAGTAATTTTGTTTTTTTTTAATTCTTGTCTGTTACGAGTACTAGCCAAGTAATAGCCTACTATAAAACGGAGGAGGTTTTATTCGAAAATAGAATCATTATAGGTAAGGCCCTGATTGTTTTGAAAAATAAATAAAAAACTTTAAATTGGAATGAAATGCAGCGTTCTTGTCTGTGGAATGCGTTTATTTTTTTATTTAATTTTTATTGAGTTGCGAATAGAGCGAGATTTGAAGACATGGGACATCCTTTACGGTGTAATACCTTTGCCTTTTTCTCATGTGAAAAAAATAAAATTAAAAAGCGAGAATTTAAAAAACAATTGGCGTGAATAATGTATTATTAGAGAAAAAAATCAAGTGTGTACACTTGATTTTTTTCCGAAATTCATTGTAAATTTGTGACCGTAACATATTTTTCAACCATAACTGTTATTGTTGTCTTCGTCTAGTGAGAATGGTGATTCTAATTTGGAGATGGATGAAATTTTCAATCTGTTACCATCAAAGTCGAGACGCATTTACTTAAATACTTACCTACGATACCTACGAAAAATTTAATAAGTGAAGAAAACAACAACGAATGGATTCACTTACGAAAGGAGTTTTTTAAACTATTATCTCCCACGTTTACCTCATATATTCATTATTCATCTTCAAAGTAGTCGGAAATTATGTTACCGGGTAAAAGCATCTCCCTTAATATCCAAAATTGTAGACTTTGTACATTTAATTTTCAATTAAAATAAATCATTGAATATTGTACTAAACTATTTTATTTTCTCGCAATCGTAGTGAAAAGCAGAGTTGTAACACGTGGGGCTAAACCCATTATAAACTCGGTTTCTATTTAGGCGGCCCTCGCCTTCGTCTCGGGCCCTAAAAATACCTCGTATATAATGGGTCTTTTTAGCCCCTCGTATAACAATCTACTATAGTTTCTAAAGAATAAAGTTACCGTTTTCTGTAATTTTATTTTCATTATTTTATGTGTATATTCTACTGTATATTTACTTACATGACGTATATTATATACTTTGTAGCAATTAAAATGTGTTGTTTTTACTATGTTTCATGTTTTTTTCCATTGTTTTTTCATTTTAAATATTTAGACGACGGCCGCGTGGCACAGTGAGTAGTGACCCTGATTTCTGCATACATCACCGGGGGTTCAAAGTAAATTGATTTTATGCGTATTTCAGGCGACAGAAATATTCTCCGACGATTTCCTTGAAGTAATTCGTGGCCAGGGGATTGATATTTATTGGCGGGACAACTTTATCTGTCCGACGGAAGAGGAATACAAAGATATGCTCATGCAGAGTAAGTCGAATGAAAGTATTTTTTTTTGCTTTACGTTTCCATATTAACTAATGTACTACTACAAAATATCAAACTACAAAATATCAAATCCTTTTACATTTACGATAAAGATGTTGTCGGTTACACTAAATCTTTACCTCCCACCAACCCTCCAAAGAATTTGACCCTTTGAAAATGTTACTTCTGCTGAAATTGTCACTTACTATAATTTTACATTTTATCCGGTGCTGGTCTTAGCAATTTTTTGTGAAACCTTTACAGCAAAAAGGCTCATTGTTCTGTTGATATTGAGTATAATTATTTGGGGACGAACAATAACTACGTATTATTTTCTATTAATATGCAGAAACGGGCCACATGTTCTCGTTAGCAGTACGCCTGTGCCAACAGTTCAGCCAATACGAGCACGACTTGAGCAAGCTGGCGCTTCACATGGGGCTCTACTTCCAGATCAGGGACGATTACTGCAACCTGACGCAGCAGGAGGTAACGAGCAGCAATTTTTTTGAAAGGAGATGGTCCAAAATTGTATGGAGCCCAGGTCCAGTCATTGTACTCTAGCGGAAATAAAAGAAGATATTTTTTTCAACTATTTTTGATTTGTATAATCAATTTACTTTGATTCTTACGAAATAATATTCATTATCTCCCAAGAATTGCAACATTACTATGGGTAATAATGGCGGATTGATGACGTTTTCATTACAGTAATCGATTTGACGTTTGCTGTCAATTGTCATGTCATAGTTGCTCTATGGGCGCCATCTTGATATAACTCAAAAACTTGGGTTTTAATTTTATTTATTTCTTTTTAATAAATTTTAATAAAACCCTTGTGTTTTTTTAAATTTTAATGATACGGGGTACAAGAGTGGACCTAAAATGGACCATCTCCTTTACCAACAAACAAATTGTAAATGAGGGTATAAATCGCTAGTCATTTAACACGTGCATTCTTCTCTAGCAACACATCTATGGGATGCCGATCAGCGGATTTGTATTTATAGAGATGTTTCTATCTTTCAACGTTCTATGCAGCTGAGACATGGCGCTTTTGGCCATTCCGTTTCTTCTTCGGATTTCAGTTTCGCACGAGCTGGTATTACTGGTGCTGGATCCCAGATATAAAAAATTTTGCACAACTTCAAATTCAGTAAACCCGTAAGCTGCAATTTATTGGTGCAGTCTATGATCATCAGTTTTATCTTGGTTCTGTTTGTAGAGGGGCCCATTTCTTTGCTAATTATGAATAATAATTATGATTATTTAGTTCTTATATTAGTGATAATAAATTTTATTAATAACCTAACTTCTTTTTATTTTCATTTGCAGGCTCTAGAAGAGTGGCCGGGATTCGAAGATAAACAGGTAATTATTATTTCTTTATTTAATTTTAAGATTGAGAACTTTCATATTACTCATAAATTAGAATAAAAAAATATATAAAATAAAACTAATAATCAAATTTAAAAAAAAAAAGTTAAAATGGTACCTCTTATTGTAATGAGAAAACATATGACATGTGCCTCTTGCGGTCTCAAGCCGCCAGCATCCAGCGGCTCCGGAATGCATCTACTAGCAGTAAAATATAAGTATATGGTAACGCCTTCTTCTATGAATACTACATGTATTGATACTACTGATGTTCAATTTCTTTCAAGGCACGAAAAGACGCCAGTTTTTGCGAAGACATTACGGAGGGCAAGTTCAGTTTGCCTGTCATACATGCGATGAATTCGCCGGAAAAAGGGGAGATTTTGAGTATCCTTTTTAATTTTCTTCTTTTTCAGCCATTTTCCGCCGTATTGACGTAGGCCTATGATAGGTGATATCGTCCTTGTCCCTCCTTTGGGGTAATTTGCGGTCCCAAGGTCGCCATTTTAAAACCACGAATCCGTTTTGCTTTATAATATTAATAAATAAATAAATAATAAAACTGTAATAGGTCAAATTCTATACATTGAAGATATTTTGAAAATTTAAGGACATTGTGCCAAGTTTCATTGAAATTCATTCAGTAGTTTCAGCGTGATGCTTAAAGCACTTAAAACAGTATGTGCACATAACAAAATAATTGAATATTTTAATAAAAAAAATACAACCGACTTCAAAACCTAAAAACGTTATCACTAAACTAAAAAGCGAAAAATAACATCATAATATGTTCTACCTGCTGATCAGTATGAAGTCGGTGCTAAGCCGGTGATGTATTAATTCAAGCCATGTGAGAATATCTTATAGTGTTGTTTCAAATGGCTTAAATTAAGACAACACCGGCTAAGCACCGACTTCATACTGATCAGCAGGTATGATGTTATTTTTCGCTTTTTAGTTTAATGATAACGTTTTTAGGTTTTGAAGTCGGTTGTATTTTTTTTATTAAAATTTTTATTATTTTTCCATTTTTAGTGTAAAATTTCATCTCAAACGAATACATCAGACCCCTAATAACAGTCACAACCCATCTTGGTACAAAATTCTCAGCAATACAAATTAATCAAGCCCAAGCACAAGGTAGCTACCGTAAATCGTAAAGGGGTTCCCTTAATTGACCTTGGTCTTCGTCATCAGACCCCTAATAACAGACACAACTCATTTAGGTAGAAAGTTCTCAGCAATACGAATTAATCAAGGCCAAACACAAGGTAGTTACTGTAAACTGTTAAGGAGTTACCTTAATTGTCCTTGGTCTTCATCACCAAACCCCTAAATGACAGTCACAACTATCTATGTGGAAAGTTCTCATTAATACAAATTAATCAAGCCCAAACACAAGGTAACTGCTGTAAATCGCCGAGGAGTTCCCTCGCCTGTTTTATGGCTCCATCATCAGATCGATTTTAAACCTTTAATGAAATTGTAGTGCTTAAAAGTACTAAATGGAAAAGTTTACGAACACACTAGACACCCATATAATTTTCGAAAGTTCCCCTCAATTTCTCCAGGATTGCATCATCAGATCTTGACATGATGGCAATGGGACCAAATGGGGACTATACTGTTTCAAACAAAAAAGAATTTTTGAAATCGGTCCAGGCGTCTTTGAGTAATCGGTGTACATACATAAAAAAAAAAATACCGACCGAATTGAGAACCTCCTCCTTTTTGAAGTCGGTTAAAAATTAAATTTTTTTATCATACGCGTAGCGGCGCCGCTACGGATTACCAAAACGTCATACAGATTGCATTCGATTATACAATTATAAAGGACTATATTTTCAGCTTGCCTCAAATACTCGTACCAAAAAATGTCGACCAACTATCGATTGTCTTACGGATCCAGAGTATCTTAAACAACTGATATTGATTAATTTCCTGAACGTCACAAAGATATTCTCCGGCAAAGGACCCACGATGTCGAGATGAAAAAGTATTGCGTGTCTCTACTGGACAGAGCCGGGAGTTTGACGTACACACACAACATGCTGGTAGACCTGGACCGAACGGCTAGGGATGAGGTACGTAATTCATAGTTCTCATCTATATTAATATTATAAAGCTTTTGAGTTTGTTTGTTTGAACGTGCTGATCTCAGAAACTTCTGGTCCGATTTGAAAAATTATTTCAGTGTTAGATAGCCCATTTCTTGAGGAAGGGCTATATATTATCCTCGTTTTCTCACGGGAACGGGAACCACGTGGGTATAGCTGCGCGGGATTAGCTAGTCATTGATAAAACAGAACATAGGAAACGCCAAAGCGTCAGTTTCAGTTGATAGAAGTAGGTACGAAGTGGGCAGGGCGCGCGTGTACGCATATCTGTGGAGATACGCTTATAATCTGCATTAAAGGATAATCGATTCGAGTCGATTTTATCGTCATAATTCAATTCATTTACTCAAAGTCCTGACAAATCAGGTATATACCGATAAATACGTTCCTCGTACCTTTCTATTACTCTGTTTATTTGTGAGAACTGCATGAAAATCATAAACCATACATATACCATACACATATTTCCGAGTATCCATCACATGATATTATCTTTCACTATAATTTCTAAGTGATTAGTTAATTTTTGTTTCTCAGGTGGCTCGTCTTGGTGGTAACCCTGACATGGAGGCGGTGCTGGATGATCTTATGTCTTGGAAACATTAGGACAATAAGCATGATAATAGAAACAAATTTCTTCTAAGAGTACTCTGCTACACTAAGCCAAACTCGATGTGGAATGTTTATCAACCAATAAATTAAAGATGAAGGTATAGCCACAGTAGATATAACAAGCAGTATAATAACTCGGCCGTATTTTTGAAATAAATACCTACAGCCGCGCGCTCCGTACACATGTGATAGGGCTGCCCGCCTCCAGCATTTTAATTACATTTGCCAACTTTGTGTTTCCATTTAGTTATGTGATTGTAAATATACTTTTTTTAAATAAACAAATAAAATACTTTGTAAATTGTAGTAAAATAGGAAGTGATTAATAAAATGCGTGTTGTTTTTTGATTGGTAGATTTAAATAAGGCTAATCAATGATCTTGAAGGACCTTCATATATTTATTTTCGTTATGCCATCTAGGTATTACCACCACACTAGGTGACCAAATAATAAAAAATCGGTCAAGTGCGTGTCAGGCCACGCGCAGTGTAGGGTTCCGTAGATTATGTTAGCACTTTAATCCCTTATGTAATGCACAAAAATACCGATAACGATACCCCCACACTATAGCATAGACGATAAAAAATTGATCCTGACTTGGCATGTAGGGAAGGAACTACAAAAAACAAATTGAGATTGACCGGGTTCGCTAGTAGTTTAATAAAAAAATCTAGATAGGTATATTAATATCAGCTGGCTCTTTACTCTTTTTATTCAAATACATTAAAGTATGAGCAACACAATAATGTTGTTAAATTCAAACAACTTCTTTATCTCCACGGAAGATCAGCGCGGTATCCTTACGGTCACTGCAATATGCTGAGTGGTGACCCTTTTAGGATCACATCATGCAAGTTGCAATGTATTTAATTCATTGTTTTTTTTTTTCTCTCTTTTCTTTGTATGATGTGTATTCTGAATAAACTTTTCTTTCTTTCTTTCATTCTTTCTTTCGTTCTTTACTTAACTTCTTTATTACATTAAAATACATGTATACCAAAAATACATGTCATAAGATTTAAATCTATGTATTACATAATAATCAAAGAAAACAACCTAAATGAAGAAGTTAATAAATAATTATTTAATAATATTATATTACCGTTTACGCCATTTACCTATTTACACAATTTTATCATTTAAGCATTTATTTATATATATATATATATATATATATATATATATATATATATTTAAATTATGCCTTTAGAATACAAAATATTAATCAAACTTTTTAAAAAAATAACATTTTTCCTAGTCTTCATAATTAAAAAATCCAATACACTGCGTTCGTCACCGCGGCACAGTCGCAACGGTCTTCACCCCACGATCACCCCACGTACGAGGTGCGTAGGTATAGCTCGCGTTTCGACCTTTAGTATGAAGTCATGATATTATCTTGTCATTACTGGTTATACTGTGGTATAGCCACAGAAAACATATGGTATAGCTTGGCATATTCGTTGATAACACTCCCATGGTATGCGGGCGACGGGGGCGCGCGGCAGAGGCTGGAAATGAGGTGCATCAATCACTGTCGACGACAACCAAAGACCTTATACTTACTAACTAGACTGTGCACTATGGCGAAGAAAACGATCCGAGCGAGAGGGCTCTCCATGGTTGTGTGTCCTTTTCTAATTAGGTGACCATGACAAAACAGGACACAGTACAAATTGCTTGTAAAAACGATTGTATAAGTATACTAATAAATATTGATGCTACATAACTATGCTACCTAAATCTACCTAATTTATTGTGAGTAAAAATATATTATTTTAGAATGTGCTCACTTACACTTGGATTAAAAGAAAGACTTAAATTGGAATATTTTTTTTCATTTCTCATACTCGGAAAGTAGTGTTGTTTTGATCTGAGTATTGGGTGGAAAATGCTGCTTCCCACCATAGGGAGGGAATAACTCATACAAATTACTTCCCACCGGAATTAAGGCAATTAAGGGCCGGAATGAACTTTAAAATTAGAACTGCTGTCATCAGCTGTGAAGAGTTAAGTATATTTTTTTTTAATTTTCCCCAACTAAATTCGGGGACAGGCAAAGATCGTAATTTAATATTTAAAAAAAATCTAAACTGAATTTTGTTTAAAGTTATATTTGTACAAACACAAAACGTATTAATTTTCGAGTAAAAATTATTATTAAAATTATGTGAAAAAGGCGTTGCAAGATTTAAATCTTCAAGGTAATTTAAAGTAAGTCGGTACTTATCTAGTATCTACCTAACTATTACTACGAGACCACAGTGCCACAGTATATCTACTGTGACAGTACGAAACTTGAAAAATCTTTGATCTACTTATTTCATGGTGACCCTAAAGAATATTATTGTTGTTTTCACTTTCCCGTGGAAAGAAAAGCTGCTACCAGGATAAGACTCTTTTGTGCACCCTGTCACAATATGAATTTACCATTTTTCATGAAAAACATACAGGTTAAATAAGAAAATTTATGAAATCGCAAATCAAAGCACGAAAACTAACCAAACAAGTAAACAAAAACAAACCACCATCTTGCATTTAATATTACCAGTCTAAAACTTTTAAGTATTACTTTTACTCAGTTTTAATAGATTAAGATTTAAATACAACGAAATAATTATTATTTATATAAACCGTATAAATATTAAAATAAGTTTCAAAGATTATGGATTGTTTGTTTTGGTAAATCATAAAGATGCAAAATATAAAATTTTCTACCATTTCTACCAAGCCCAAT
This sequence comes from Bicyclus anynana, assembly GCF_947172395.1. Taxonomy (NCBI): domain Eukaryota; kingdom Metazoa; phylum Arthropoda; class Insecta; order Lepidoptera; family Nymphalidae; genus Bicyclus; species Bicyclus anynana. The sequence goes on from NC_069094.1 coordinate 3,232,735, forward strand.
AATTAGTTAAGCTGGCAAGACGTCAGGCAAGGACACACAACCATTGGGAGCCCTCTCGCCAGGACCGCTTTTTGCTAGCTATCACCTATAAAGAAATAGCAACCTCGAGTCAAGTCAATAACACTAGATCTCATTTTAGCTTAGCAAAAATTTTAGGTGCACAGTCTTGTTATAAGTATAAGGTCTTTGACGACAACTCTTATTTAATAATCTGTGGCTGTATTTTTAATACTGTTTTCACAGAAAAATACGAATTTTTTTCAAGGTATTCTGATATTCTCATAATAACGTATTTTGCGTCAATTATGAATTTTATTTATCTGTAATTAAAACCAGCGCATAAAGAAAATTAATTATAAATTAAATTATACGCACAATAAAGCAATGTCATGTTGTTACTTGTTGATCGGAAATTACACTCCACTCTATCCATGTACCGTGCGTGTTTTACCTGGAACAAAAACAAGTTTATTGTTTACTGATAATGCAACCCGTAGATGGATCATTATAATAATTATAAACGACCATTAAAATAATTAGGTAGAACTGACTACTTTCATTATTCAGCACTTGTGAACATAAATAAAAAGTTAGGTAAATTTAGCGACTTCATTATACTTACACGATTAGCAACTGCTCCCGACGACTGCAGTCAGCGACTGCCGCCGAGACGTCGCCGACTGCAGTCGACTGCAGTCTTCGGTAGCAGTTGCTGCTCGTGTAAATGAACCCTTAGTGTATGCCTCCGTCGTAATAATTATTATCTCCGTACAATATATAAGGGCAAATCGTTCAATTTATCTGTGCATTCTGTTGGCGAGCGCGCACGCCGCGGCCTACTGCTCCTCGATTGCGCACCTTTCACTTTTCAGGCGTAGATATTGCCACGTACATAATGTTTGCTGCAGGGCGACATACACCTATTTACACAGTCGATCTGTAAGAGTAAACACCATTCATGCGTCGGAGCTGACACACACTTTTTTTTAGTGTTTGTTACCTCTTATAATTATTATACCTTTAGAAATCCACGCATATTCATTGTTTTACTATATCTAGATATATGAGAACTAGAGTTTGTATCACGCTTTATAATTTTTTCTTTGGGGCGGCTCACCTCCGTCTAAATTCCATCGTTCGCCACTGTTAGGTAACTTATACTATTATGTATAATAAAAATTTTAATAAAAAAATACTACCGACTTCAAAACCTAAAAACGTACCCACTAAACTAAAAAGCGAAAAATAACATCATAATATGTTCTACCTGCTGATCAGTATGAAGGCGGTGCTAAGCCGGTGATGTATTAATTCAAGCCATGTGAGAATATCTTATAGATTTAGATTTTGCAGACAGTGTGTTCATGTGGTCCTGTCAGAAATGGCTTAAATTAAGACAACACCGGCTAAGCACCGCCTTCATACTGATCAGCAGGTAGAACATATTATGATGTTAATTTTCGCTTTTTAGTTTAGTGGGTACGTTTTTAGGTTTTGAAGTCGGTTGTATTTTTTTATTAAAATTTTTATTATTTTTCCATTTTTAGTGTAAAATTTCATCTCAAACGAATACATCAGACGCCTAATGACAGTCACAACACATCTTGGTACAAAATTCTCAGCAATACAAATAAATCAAGCCCAAGCACAAGGTAGCTACCGTAAACTGTTAAGGGGTTCCCTTAATTGACCTTGGTCTTCATCATCAGACCCCTAATAACAGGCACAACTCATCTAGGTAGAAAGTTCTCAGCAATACGAATTAATCAAGGCCAAACACAAGGTAGTTACTGTAAACTGTTAAGGAGTTCCCTTAATTGTCCTTGGTCTTCATCACCAAACCCCTTAATGACAGTTACAACCTATCTATGTGGAAAGTTCTCATTAATACTAATGAATCAAGCCCAAACACAAGGTAACTGCTGTAAATCGTCGAGGAGTTCCCTCGTCTGTTTTATGGCTCCATCATCAGATCGATTTCAAACCTTCATGAAATTGTAGTGCTTAAAAGTACTAAATGGAAAAGTTTACGAACACACTAGACACCCATATAATTTTCGAAAGTTCCCCTCAATTTCTTCAGGATTCCATCATCAGATCTTGACATGATGGCAATGGGACCAAATGGGGACTATACAGTTTCAAACAAAAAAAGAATTTTTGAAATCGGTCCACGCGTGTTTGAGTAATCGGTATACATACATAAAAAAAAAAAATACCGACCGAATTGAGAACCTCCTCCTTTTTGAAGTCGGTTAAAAATCAAGTTATGTTATTAGGATACTCATATATATAGGAGATATCTGAAGACTTATTCGTAACGTAATAAGTTATGTGTAGCGGTCATTTTGCTGTCATCCCTACCCGCCTACCCGCTATTTTTAAGTATTTAATTTATTTTAATGTTTGTCTATTTTATTAGTTTAGTTGTACTTTTGTGTTTTAATAAAACTTTCTTCATAATTAATGTATGTTAATTATGTGTAATTAATGTGTAATTCTTATCTATCTAATTTTTCTCATCAAGTTTATTATCATTAATTTAAGAACGAGTTAATTAAAATAATTATTATTAGTCGTAAAATGACTAGAGACGCTATTATATACCCTTATTTTTAACTAGCGGACGCCCGCGACTTCGTCCGCGTAAAAATTGATGTAAACTTCTCTACCTCTACCTTACCCTGCTCGTAAACCTACCCAACCCTACCCTACCCTACCCTACCCCTACCTTACTCCTACCCTACCGCTAACGCTAACCCTTCCCTCCCCCCACCTTACCCTACCCTAACCCTACCCGTAACCTATCCATACCCTATCCTACCCTACCCCTAATCTACCCCTACCCTACCCCTACCTTACTCCTACCCTACCACTAACCCTAACCCTTCCCTACCCCTACCTTATCCCTACCCTAACCCTACCCTACCCGTATCCTACCCCTACCCTACCCGTACCCTACCCCCACCCTACCCTACCCTATACGTTCCATATCCTCCCCCTACCTCTACCTTGCCCCTACCCTACACTACCCCTACCTTATCCGTACCCTACCCTACCCTACCCTACACTTTCCCTAAATTACCCCTACCCTACCTCTATCCTACCCCTTCCCTACCTCTATCCTATCCCTACTTTCAGCAAAATTGGTCCAGCCTTTTGTGCGTGGTGCTATGACCAAAAGACTATAATTTCCCAAGCGACTTCTATGCTAATACTATAAAGAGGTAAAGTTTGTGTGGTTGTCGGGGGTAATCTCTGGATCTACTGGACCGATTTGGAAAATTCTTTTACCAATAGAAAGCTACATTATTTGCGAGTGTCATAGGCTATGTTTGGTCCTCATATTCATACGGGAACGGGAACCACGTAATTGAAACCGCGGGGCGTCATATAGCGGCATTTCTGCGACTTTCAGAAATTTTGTATTATCTCCGAAACTATATAACTAATTAACATACTGTAAAGGGCAAATCTTATCTCTATAATATCCTTGTGATTATTAAATCATTTATTTTGATAAGGATTTAAGTTTAGTTGTGTAAATAATGACGTAAACCTTAGTTTAAAATTTAAATAATTTATTAAAGTACTAAAGGTACTATATCTGCTAAAATATAAAAGATAGATATATGGTGTCGCGGACTTTTTTGTAGAACTTTTAAAGGTTCAAAAAGCCTCCATACATTTATTTCAGTTATACGCAATGGTTGAGGCAGCGCATGCGAATAAGTAAGTTTTTCGGTCTGACCTGTAAGAGCAAACCCGCGATATCTCAGTAGTTATATATGATAGAAATATAAAATATAGCCTATAGCACTCCCCGATAACGTAGCATTCTACTGGTGAAAGAATTTTTAAAATCGGTCCAGTAGTTCCGAAGATTACCCCATTTCAAAAAATTGTTACAAACTTACAAACTTACAAACTTACAAACTTTACCTCTTTATAATATTAGTATAGATTTGTTTGAAATATATTTCACACCAATTTTGGCTTTGGATTTTTTGGGTTTCTAAGTAATGGCAATTTTTGTTATGATAATCATCAAATTTGACTTGGGCCCGTGAGACCTAAGGAAGGAATCCTACTATCCTATTAATATTTTATGACGGCCTCCGTGGCGCAGTGCTATGCGCAGTGGACTTACAAGACGGAGGTCCTGGAATCGATCCCCGGCTGGGGTGATTGAGGTTTTCTTAATTGGGCCAAGTCTGGTTGGTGGGAGGCTTCCGCCGTGGCTAGTTACCACCCTACCGACAAAGACGTACCGCCAAGCGATTTAGAAACCGAAAGCGGTGTAGATTGTCATCCTACTCCTAAAAAGTTAGCCCGCTTCCATCTTAGATCGCATCATCACTTACCATCAGTTGAGATTGTAGTCAAGGGCTAACTTATACAGAATAAAAAAAAAAAAAATATAAACGCGAAAGATCTTTACTCTGTATTTACTCTGGCGAAAGTTTGTATGGATGTTTGTATATTTAAATTTAAAAAGTAACATTAACGCCTCAACTAATGAACCGTTTTGGCTGAAATTTAAAACAAAGATAGATAATACCCTGGATACTACTGGACTACACAGGGTATATTATTTCTATTCCGAAATTTATTTATTAATTTTTCCTTATTAAATTAAAAGATTTTGAAAAAAACGAGTTGCGAATAACTGATGATTATGGTGGTATTAATGTTTGTTACTAAATTTAAATTTAAAAAAAAAATTAAAAAAAATAAAAAAAAAAAATAAAAAAATTAATTAAAAAAATGAAAAAAAAATAAAAAAAGGGGAAAAAAAATTTATCATACGCGTAGAATTGAGAACCTCCTTTTCTTGAAGTCGGTTAATAAGATATTTAATCAATAAAAATACGACAAAAGTATTCCCGACTTATTAAAAAAAATCGAGTATAATATTGATCACAACATATTTTTAATTCGGCAGTATTCTATTGCTGCTAGCTATCTAGCTGCAGGGACTACGGCGCAGGGACCACGGGGAATAAACGATTTTGTATGGACGTAATAGATCTATAGTATCCTACAAATATTATAAACGCGAGTTTGTATAGATGTTTGGATGTATGTTTGGATGTTTATTACTCTTTAACGCTGCTACTACTGAAGTGGATTAGCTTAAATTTGGAATGGAAATAGATTTTACTCTAGATTAACACATAGGCTACTTTTTATCACGAAAAAATCCATGGTTTCCCGAGATTTGCGAAAACTGATGATTTTGATGATATGAATGTTTGTTACTCTTTCTCGCCTCGACTACTGAACCGAATTAGCTGGAATTTGGTATTGAGATATATTATAGCATGGATACACACATAGGCTACTTTTTATCCTAGAAAAATCCATGGTTCCTGAGGGATTTGTAAAAAAACTAAATTCCGCGCGGACGATGTCGCGGGCGTCCGCTAGTAAAATTATCATTGGTCCTCTCACTATACCGTTAAAAGATCGACAAAGAGATGTAACTGACTCTTAACTTTAAAATTATGGTAATGTACCATCATAAAAACTTAACAAATTAGGAATTAAAATATTAGGCTTAAGAGTTTTAGAGTAAGCTGGCCATTGCCCGCGACATGGCTCGCGCATAAAAAATAGATAGGTATTTAGGAAATTAACTAAATATGTTATATTCTTTTGGTGATAGTCACAGATTAATCAATAATAGACAGATAGAGTTTACGGAAGACGATGGTGTCGTAGCCGCTTCAAATACAAAATTCAAAAACGAATACATTCTCGAGTCTGTACGACACGAAACGTCCCATCAGTAACTTTTATTATTATTCAAGAAAAATGGCGTCTTATGTTTTTAAATATTTTTACAAAAACTAAAGAAATAAGATGGAATATATGTATTACGTAAATGTTGTTAGTGTTAAGTTTTGAAATACAAATTATCAAAAAAAAGTTTGTCTATGGGGATGTAATTTTTTATGGGTTTCACCACGCTGCTTGTAAAGACTCATTCTGTATGATTTTTATTCTGTGGCCAAGCCCGTTTAAACTACAAAATTTCTGTGGTTCTTTCAGAAACAGCTTTAATTGAAACACAACACTGGATTGGCACCGCCTTCAAACTGATCAGGAGGTAGCACATATACAAGATGTTATTTTTTGCTTTTAGTTTAAGTTAATTTTTGAGTTAGAAGTCGGTTGAATTTTTTTTATTAAAATTTTTATTTTTTTATTTTTAGTGTTAGCATACTTACTGGGTAAGAACAAAAATTAATAAGCAATTAGCTAAAACATTATTTTCTTATGATACAGTCCTACAATCCCAATTTTGAAAATACTCTTTAACTCATATACAAAATTTCACTCCCTCTCTATCCACACGTAATATGAATATCCATAAAAACGTGAAAAGTATCATAGCCAATAAGGAATTATTCTTCTTGGCTTATATCTTAACTTTCCTCCGTCTTCATCACCAGACACCTTATGCAGTCACAACCCATATGGGTGGAAAGTTCTCATCAATATAAAATTGATCAAGTCCAAACAAGCTAGCTACTGTGAACCGTCGAGGATATCCCTTAACTCTCCTTCGTCTTCATCACCAGACCCCTAATATAATCACAACCTAACTAGGTGGGAAGTACTCATCAACATAAATTATCAAGTCCAAACATAAGGTAGCTACTGTGAACCGTCGAGGAGTTCTCTTCATTGTCCTTCGTCTTCAATACTAGACCCTTTATTCAGTCACAACCCATCTAGGTGGAAAGTTCTTATCAATACAAAATTATCAAGTCCAAACACAAGGTAGCTACTGTGAACCGTCGAGGATTTCTCTTCACTGTCCTTCGTCTTCATCACCAGACCCTTAATACAGTCACAACCTATCTAGGTGGAAAGTTCTTATCAATACAAAATTATCAAGTCCAAACACAAAATAGCTACTGTGAACCGTCGAGGAGTTCTCTTCACTGTCCCTCGTCTTCATCACCAGACCGTTAAATACATTCACAACCCATGTAGGTGGAAAGTTCTTATCAATACAAATTAATCAAGCCCAAACAAAAGGTAAACTGCTGTAAATCGTTGACGAGTTCCCTCGTCTGTGTTTCGGCTCCATCATCAGACCAACTCCAGACCTTCATAAAATTGTAGTGGTTTAAAATAGCTTATGGAAACACTAACAAACGCACTAGCCGTCCCTACAATTGCATTGCATTGCATTGCATTGTATATTTTGACATTTCATTGCTGACAACTGTAGTTTTGACATAAGTTATTTTAATTGGTGAATGCTGTGATAACCTATAATTAGTTGTGCAATAACTTAGTATATTAATGTAAATTATTGACATGTGACATTGTATCAGCTGTTGGTTGTCCTTATTAAATAAATAAATAAATACAATTCTTGAAAGTTTCCCTCAATTTCTCCAGGATTCCATCATCAGATCCTGACATGAAAAAAATGGGTCCACCCTGGAATTGAACCCTTCAAAACAAAAAATAATTTTTAAAATCGGTAAATAAATGACGGAATTATCGCTGGACATACATAAAAAAAAACATACATACAGCCGAACGAAGAATCTCCTCCTTTTTGGAAGTCGGTTAAAAAGTAGGGATTATTATTTGTTTAATAGTAGTAGGTACTTCTTAATTATAATTTCTTTAATCTTATTAAACGTCATAAATATCTACTAACTAAAAAGATACACCTGAGTATAAAAGATCATACATTGACCATTACATGACAGTTGCTCAAGGTGCAAGGAGTGTTTTTTAGATAGATAAATAAATTAAATTTCTGGAAGAAATGGCTTTGAATATTGTCGACGAAAAGTTACATTTAGAAAAGGTAAGTTTTATATTTTTCTATACATCATTCATCATCATCATTATCAACATTCCGCATCCGCATTCTGACAGCGTGGTGGACTATTGACCTAACCCCTCTCATTTTGAGAGGAGACTCGAGCTCAGCGGTGAGCCGAATATGAGTTGATAATGATGACGTCATATCCAAAATTCAGCTTCCTCGGTTCATTTACACTAAGCCGTTTTTCTAACATAATGAGACAAAACAATGTTAACTTGTTATAATTTCTAGACGATCCTTGCCCCATACACCTACCTCCTGCAAATCAAGGGTAAGCAGTTACGTCTGAAGATCTCTCGCGCCTTCAACCACTGGCTGAAGCTAAGCGATGATAAATTGAATGAGGTGCTAGATACTGCGAGAGCGCTCCATACTGCAACCCTGCTGTAAGTTAATCATTCTAAAATAACACACAATCTTAATCTAAATTTAAGTAAAAGCCAAAGATACTCATCACGAAATACGAAACTTTCGACGGCGTGGCACAGTGGCATACGCAAATATACTCCGTGCATAGCTCGTTCTATCGCCCGCTGTGTGAGTGAGTCCTTTCCCCAAGACTATGATGGACCTGCCAATGGATAGCTTTAAGCAATGTGTTAAAAAACATTTACTTAGTCGAGGTTACTACAACATTGATGAGTTCCTTAAAGATAAAAGCGCTTGGAGGCCATTGGATCAGCTTCCACCTTCACACAGGAAATAAAACTATAAGAAATTGTTATTGTTATCAATTGTAAATTATAATACTGTATGACTTTTTCAAAAGAGCAACTGTTGAGTTTATTGATGGTATCTTCTCAGCAGAACCTGCCTTCCGAATCGGTGGTAGAATCTTTACAAATAGTCAACTGACGTGTCAAAAGTGCTTGTAAACTGAGCCTACTTGAAATAAATGATTTTTGATTTGATTTGATTTGATTTGTGGCCCATAGTTAGCGACCAAGTTTCGGAACCATAGGTCATCACTGGCAACACGCACTGTTCCAAGATTTTTGTCTGTAGGCACTCGGGAATTTCGGACGAAAAGAATCGCGATGTTTCTCGAAATCTATAGAATCTACTATCTAAGAATCATATAATAAGAAATTATGACGTCATAGGTTCGATGATATCCAAGACGATGCGAAGTTGCGGCGCGGACTGCCAGCTGCACATCGTGTATACGGCGCGAATCTCACATTCAACACATCAATGCACGTCCTCTTCCTAGTCCTTAACAGATTTATGGAAATACATCCTAAGGTTTGTGAAAAAACATTTGGTTAGTAACAAACTTTGGTAAACTCCTCCTTGAATCACTAACGAGGTTATTAAAAGTTGTTACTAACCAGCTGTTTTTTTTTTACTGTTGATTAATTAATAGTTATACAACGTAACAGCCACAATGTCACAGTATATTCTGTGACAATCATCATTATCAACCCATATTCGGCTGAGCTCGAGGCTCCTCTCAGAATTAGAGGGGTTAGGTCAATAGCCACGCTGGCCCAATGCGGATTGACAGATTTCCCACACGCAGAGAATTAAGAAAATTCTCTGGTATGCAGGTTTCCTCACGATGTTTGCCTTCTCCGTTTGAGACACGTGATATTTAATTTCTTAAAATGCACACAACTGAAAAGTTGGAGGTGCATGCCTCGGACCGGATACGAACCCACACCTTCCGGAATCTGAGACAGAGATCATATCCACTGGGCTATCACGATATCCACTGGGCTATCACGTCAATGTCACGACAATGTCACAGTAAATATATATATTCTGTGACAATGTCCTACAAATTACGTGGAACATTATCTCGTTCCGACGGTCAGAAATATTTTATTACCTGGTAACACAGGTAACCGGAATTAAGAATTTTCATAATTAAAAAAGTTAAACGTCTTATCAAGATGAAGCTACTCATGGAAAATTAATTTGATAGTAATCAAGTTTTGAATTTGTAGCGATATTCTATTACGAATTTTTTTAAACTCGACAGAGTGATTCTCGAAATCGTCCCTATATCTATCTATCTAACACGATACTGCGTCCGTAGCACGTCGATTCTCTTTCTACGATCGCAATCGTTTCGAAAATTAAAAAATGTATCTTCTTCTTCTTAAGGTGCCTCTCCGACTAGCGAAGGTTGGCAGTCAGTTTCTTGAACTCGTCTCTATCCTTCGCGAGGCGAAATAATTGTGCGGCGCTCGCGATCCCGGTCCACTCTCTGATGTTTCTCAGCCAAGACTTCTCCCTGCGACCAACGCCTCTTCTACCAGCAACCTTTCCCATCAAAATGAGCTGTAGAAGCTCGTATCTCTCGTGTCGTAGCACGTGCTTTAGATACGCAACTTTTCTCGTCTTGACGGTGTGCAAAAGTTCACGCTTCTGATTGACGCGTCGCAGAACTTATGGGAATGAGTAATGACATTCGTTATCATCACGTAATATCGATCGGATCTGTCATTCCATATTTTTTTTTAGTTTTCAAAGCGTTATCGTTTGTAGAAAGAGAATCAACGTGCCACCTAATTTTTTTAATTCTCTACGTGTGTGAAGCCTACCAATCCGCATAAGACCTGCGTGGTAGACCACTAGCCTAACCCCTCTCATTCAGAGACTGTGACTGTGACTTGTGCTCAACAGTGAGCCAAATAATTGTTAATAATGATGATGAAATGGAGAGAAAGAGAAATTTAAACGAATTCGAAACACACTGACGAGTTATATTATCACAGTTACACAACAATCAAGTTTTCGTTAAAAAATATAATATAGTTTTCAAGTTTTTTATCTACGTAGGTATTAGGTACGTTTGGCGTGATGTAAAGATTCGTTCGCTTTCGTATGTAACATCATATCAATAAGGTTGCTTATAATAATAACTTCAACCAACACCTTAAGAAGCTTTCGCTTAACTGCTGGATCAAGGATCGGATACAGAAGGCAGTGATTTTTGAGACGGCACGTATTGTGAGGAGGTTCTTCACTCTGGAGCTCTAACCACCGGTTGCTTGGGCACTCAAATGTGTTAAATGTGGGATAAATTTTTAATAGTGTTTTTTTTTATTTTATTAACATTATTAAAAAATTAAAAAAGGACAAATTAATAAATGAGAATGAGATGATAATATATCTGAATGTTGTTTTAGGCAGCAAAAATATACGCTGAAGACTTCCTGGAGGCACTCCGCGGACAAAGCTGGGAGTTGTATTGGCGGGACAACGTCGTGTGCCCCACTGAGGAGGAGTACAAAACTATGCTCAGAAAGAGTTAGTCCCTTGCTTTTGTATTTTATTTAAAGTAGTAGCTTAAATGCCAATAGGCAGCGCACATAGTTCGAAGATTCTGATGGGACGTTGGGGTCCCTAGAAATGGTGACCCCGCACTGGAAAACGCAGCGTTACCCCCCACTAGGTGGACCGAGGACATTAAGCAGGCTTCAGGAAGCCGCTGTAGTAGTGTTTGGAAGTCCATGTAAGAAGTCTTATCCAGCAGTGGGCATCGGCTGTTAATAATGATGATGACAAAATTGACGGACCATTCAGGCAGCCCACCTGATGGGTATTATCGGTATCTATGTATCTCAGTGTACCATTCAAATAATGACTCACTACATCGTTTTGCATTTCGGTGGACCATTCAAATAATGACCACTCACTTCATCGTTTTGTACTTCGGTGGACTATTCAATTATTGACTCAATATATCGTTTTGCATTTCGGTGGACCAATCAAATAATGACTCACTACATCGTTTTTTATTTCGGTGGAGCATTCAAATAATGACTCACTCACAACATCGTTTTGTACTTCGGTGGAGCATTCAAATAATGAATCACTACATCGTTTTGCATTTCGGTGGACCATTCAAATAATGACTCACTACATCGTTTTGTATTTCGGTGGAGCATTCAAATAATGACACACTCACTATATCGTTTTGCATTTCGGTGGACCATTCAAATAATGACTCACTACATCGTTTTGTATTTCGGTGGATCATCCAAATAATGACTCACTACATCGTTTTGTATTTCGGTGGACCATTCAAATAATGACTCAATACATCGTTTCGTATTTCGGTGGACCATTCAAATAATGACCACTCACTTCATCGTTTTGTACTTCGGTGGACCATTCAATTATTGACTCAATACATCGTTTTGCATTTCGGTGGACCATTCAAATAATGATTCACTACATCGTTTTGTATTTCGGTGGACCATTTAAATAATGACTCACTACATCGTTTTGTATTTCGGTGGATCATTCAAATAATGATTCACTACATCGTTTTGTATTTCGGTGGAGCATTCAAATAATGAAACACTCACTACATCGTTTTGCATTTCAGTGGACCATTCAAATAATGACTCACTACATTGTTTTGTATTACGGTGGTCCATTTAGATAATGACTCACTATTTCGTTTTGTATTTCGGTGCACCTTTAAAATAATCGTTTATTGTCTACATCGTTTTTCATCGTATTTTCGTTTTCGTGATCATCTAAAATTATGTTTTCGATAACGAAATGAAATAGTTAACGTTATTAAACGTAGTGGCATTATTATAGGTAGTTATAGTAGGTGGTAGTTATACTCATAGAAGTTTTTTTTTTTATTCTTTACAAGTTAGCCCTTGACTAAAGTCTCACCTGATGGTAAGTGATGATGCAGTCTAAGATGGAAGCGGGCTAACTTGTTAGGAGGAGGATGAAAATCCACACCCCTTTTGGTTTCTACACGGCATCGTACCGGAACGCTAAATCGCTTGGCGGTACGTCTTTGCCGGTAGGGTGTTAACTAGCCACGGCCGAAGCCTCCCACCAGCCAAAAAGTAGTAATGTTATTTCAACGAAACACAGATGTTTTGTAATTACTAAATAAAAATTAATAAAATTAAATAATCATATTAGATGATCTTAAGAACAAAAACACTCTTGATGAAAAATAGCGTAGTCAAGATTATTTCGTTGAAACAACTTTTTTAGATGATATTTTGATATAATTTGTTATTTTGCAGAGACCGGGAGAATGTTCACTTTACCAGTGAGAGTGTGTCAATTGTTCAGCAATTTTAAAACCGATGTGACCGATTTAGCGGAGTTGCTCGGGTATTACTTCCAGCTTAGGGACGACTACTGCAATTTGAGCCAACAGGACGTAAGTAAGAAAGGAAATACACTTTATTGTACTTCACAAAGAACATACAATACAATAGATTCAAAAATTAGTAGTAGTAAGTCAGTAACAGTCATCAACCCATATTCGGCTCACTGCTGAGCTCGAGTCTCCTCTCAGAATGAGAGGGGTTAGGCCAATAGTCCACCACGCTGGCCCAATGCGGATTGGCAAACTCCACACACGCAGAGAATTAAGATAATTCTCTGGTATGCAGGTTTCCTCACGATGTTTTCCTTCACCGATTGAGACACGTGATATTTAATTTCTTAAAATGCACACAACTGAAAAGTTGGAGGTGCATGCCCTGGACCGGATTCGAACACACACCCTCCGGAATCGGAGGCAGAGATCATATCCACTGGGCTATCACGTCATTCAGTCAGTAAATAGTAGTAGAAATAGTAGTAAAATAGTAGTAGCATGTATTTTGTGGTAGTAAATGAAAATTTGTATGAAAATAACTTCTGCGATAAATTCTGCCTTTTGAAATTACATACGCAACTGTAAGGTTCACTTATTTTTTTTAAATATTTGTTAATGATTACAATTTCAAATATTACGGTTTATTTGAGATTTAATTGAGAGAAGTTTCAATTTGGACCTACAGTTTTCAGTATTTTTGGGCTTATATTATTATAGATATATATATATTTTTTCATTCTGATCTTTCACTCTTTCATTCATAGCTTAAAAAATATTTTTTTCATATGCATATTTTAGTGAAAACGTGATTATTTCATATTACTATGTTGTTTTCTCAGGCGTTAGAAGAATGGCCAGGAGAAGAAGACATACAGGTAAATTAAAAACTATAATATAATGGTAGAACCAAATTAATAAACATTTAAATTAAAATACCGCACCATATTGCAAAAAAAAGTAACTAATTCTTTCAATAAATAAAATAATTTTTAGGGGGGCTCCAATCCAGAATTGTCATATTTGTCTGTTCTCTGATCAGGCGCTATATGAATTATAATGTTTGAGTAGATAGTTAGACGGAGGTCCTGGGTTAGATCCTCGACTGGGCCGATTGAGGTTTTCTTAACTGGTTCCGGTCTGGCTGGTGAGAGGTTTCGGCCGTGGCTATTTACCTACCAGCAAAGGCGTACCGCCAAGCTATTTAGGGTTGTACGATGTCGTGTAGAAGCCGAAAAGGGTGTGGAATCCACCTCCTAACTAGTTAGCCCGCTTCCATCTAGATTGCATCATCACTTACCATCAGGCAACAACCTTTATACTACACGTTCTACACGTTATAAAACCTTTGCCATCAGGTGAGATCGTAGAAAAAAATAAATGAAAGTATGGTAAGACTAATTATTTGCTACATTTACCCTTCTAGGCAGACAGGGTTTCCAGCTACTGTGAAGATATAACGGAGGGCAGATTCAATTTGCCGGTCATACACGCAATCAACACGCCAGTCGGGCCAGAGGTTTTGAGTATCCTTTTAATACTGAGTAGTGTAAGTTTTAAGACAAAGAGAAATAAAGAAAACGTTTATTATCAAATTGTGCCGCACATCAAAATGCCTAATAGTACGATATCCAGCACAGGAAATATCGGGATAAGAAATAAATTATAGAAAATATTTACATTGACACATTGCACATGGGATATCTAGTTAAATTGCGGCGGATAGTTTTAGCAGACTCCGATGTGATTACAAAAATAATTAAACTAATGTCGAACAAAGGTCAAATCACAACATTTGTCAGGACAACTTAATTAACAAATCAAACTGTAACCAAAATAAGACCGTAGAATGGCAGAGAATGACCTTGAGTGAAGTCACGCACTTGTGAACGATGTGTGCAGGGTTAAAGGCGCCTTTGACAGATATCTAACATTCCCTTTTTCCACTCAAGTCACTCTCCCCGCCTATCCCAAGTAACCCATAAAGAATTACACAACAAGAGATGTGGACAGCTTGAACGCCACGAGCACACTGAAGCCGTCCGTACCGCAAGTCGATAACAATAGTGTGGAATAAGTGCATATTTTTTAAATTTATTTTAGCACCTTCTCTCATTGGTTAATTTAAAAAAATCTATTTTAGAACCTAAATATTAGGTTGCCTTTGATCTAGTTCATGGTTTCCTAGATTATGTATAAAAAACGTCTTTGGCCGCAATTAAACTAGACAACCTATTTGCAATGTGTCACTGTGAACATTATCTATCATTATTTTCTTAGCACTAATGAATAACAGATGAGAGTATATATTTCTATTGCCGAATCTTAGACCACAAGCAGTAACCACTATTGTAGTTGCAGATACTCGTACGTTGACCACCTGGGCAATTCAATACCAAAACTCTAATTATATAAAATAAATAGACGCATCAAACACCACACTGTCATGTTTGGCACAACCTTGAAAAAGGTATCTGCTAATTGTGTTGTATGAACCAAGCAAAATGCTGGACCTACTACTGGATACAAGCTGCTCTTCCAAGATGGACGGGCAACTTGATCCTTAGTGCAAAAAATGAGCCAGCCCTCTTGTCAACAATCGAGGCCGCGGTCAAAAAATTCTGATGTTCTTAGTACTTATATGAATCAAATTATATTCCTGAACGTTGCATAGACATAATTCGCCAAAGAACCGAAGATATTTCGCTGAAGAAGTACTGCCTGTCACTGCTGGAGAAGGCGGGCAGCTTGCAGTACACGCGCAACTTGCTTGCCGAACTCGACCGATCTGCAAGAGCTGAGGTAAGCAACTACAAAAATCATCATCATTCATCATCCACATTAACACCCAATGGACATCCACTGCTTGACATAGGCCTCTTGTATAGACTTCCAAACATCACGGTCTCGGGCCGTCAGCATCTAGTAGCTCCCTGCAGAGAGCATCACCTTGACAGCCGATGGACGTCCACTCTCGTCAAAACAACGGTCTTGAGCCGCATTATTATCAGCATATTTCTATTCCCACTACTAAATTCCATATTTTTGGGAGATGAACATCTTAGCATTCCATGGATTCACCGTGCTGCTGCCATGTCCATCGTATGGCAGAGAAAAAAAACTCCGAGCAAAGCCTTGGACTTATGACTAATGGGGGTAGGATTAAGGATATCCTTCACAGCTAACTGAAACTCCCCTTCTCCGCTTATGTTGTTCTCCCCGCCTCGCCAAATTTGGCAGGATCCTACTGCCTTGGATACCCATTCTAATACACAACTTGCTGCAGTTCTAGTGAGGCCAAGGTTTTTAAGTAAGTTCCTTTGACAGATTTTGCTGGTAATCCTCTCGCACCTATTTCTACGGCGAACAAACTAACCACATATTTATATAATATTGTTAGTTAGTTCATTGGTCGACGGTGCTAAGAAGATGCTCTTTCATGTGGTCCTTTCAAAAACGGCTTAAATGAATACGACACCGGCTTAGCTCCGTCTTCAAACTAATCAGAAGCTAGAAAAGAATAATATTATGTTGTTATTTATCGCTTTTTAATTTAGTGGGTACCTTTTTAGGTTTTGAAGTCGGTTGTTTTTTTTTTATTATACCTATTTTAAGAATTTGAACTTTAAGATTTTTATGGGATGGCAAAAATAAAATGTCAGTGACAACGAAGTTGTCATGAAAATGAGTGATGTCACATCGCTGTAACTTTAGAGAATACAGGGGCTGGTTCCAGGCAGCCGATGGATACAGGCGCCGCAATACCTTGGTGTTTTAGAAACTCTTTTAAGATATTACTATGTCCAGCAGTGGAGATCTATAGACTGCGATAAATATTAATATTACTTTATACATAACGATTTCAGATGAGAATATAATTATTATCTTCATAGACGTTAATTAGAGTGTAATGTTTCACCTAGTAGGGGTTTCGTTTTTTAAATGGCTTTAAATACTTTAATTACCAGACGCCGCGCGGTTTTCACCCGCGTGGTTTCCGTTTCCGTAGGCAATATATACGGGGATAATATAAAGCCTATAGCCTTTCTCATTAAGTGGGCTATCTAACAATGAAAGAAATTTTCAAATCGGTCCAGTAGTTCCTGAGATTAGCGCGTTCAAACAAACAAACTCTTCAGCTTTATAATATTGGTATAGATAGGTTCTAATATAAATTAAAATATAGTTATTTTGTTCTTCAGATCGCTCGTCTTGGTGGCAACCCGCCCTTGGAGGCTGCACTTGATGAAATGCTAAGTTGGAAGGATTAATAAAGAAAATTAACATAAAAATATCCTAATCATAATAAGTTAGGTTTATAAATGTTTAGTTTTTAGTTAAATTTAGTAGTTAATTTTGTTTTATTTTATGTTATGTAGGTAATTTAACTTTAACTTAATTTTTCAGAATGTTTACTAACCAAAAATGGGAATGTGTATGAAATAAATATTTTCGAGAAACAAGCATATACATTATTTACTAATCCTTATCACTTGTCATAATACCTACCTGGATACCTTTTTATGGTTCCGAACGTACGTACGTACAAAAACGGAACCCTAATAAGATCTGTTAAATGTCCGTCTGTTTTCTCCGAATCTACTAGACCAATTTTAGCAGACTCAGAAGTGATTACAAAAATAAGAAAACTAATTTCGAAAAAAGGTTATGATTCACAAATTGTCAGGACAACTTAATTAACAAATCAAACTGTAACCAAAATGCCCACCCCCCGGCCCTGGCATTTCTTCAACCACCCGGCAATATATATATCTAAAAAATCTTGATAATTTTTGTATAATAATAAAATTAGATAATTTTTGTATAATAATAAAATTACTTTAGGAAAAAAAATTCGTTACAGCGTTTTACGACATTTTTAATTCGTCTGTAATTTGTCCTCGACGGGGACAAGCAAAGATTGTTGACCGTAAAACCTGCATGAGTTTTACGACATTTTTTGAAGACTTATGATTGGTTTGTATGTACGTTTTCTTCTTTGTATATAATATTATACAGCCTCAAAGGTTACTTAAAGGGTCAATAGGGTCAATATTAAAAATTAATACGTAAAAAACTAAGATTGTCTGGTTGTTTATGAAATAAATAAGATAATAAAATCATTTAAAAAATTTATAACGTAATAAGATTTTTAATTGATTTTATAACGTGATAGATGAAAACTCAGACATTTTTAACTGTCTTACATTAAATGTGACATTTTCCATTATAATAAGAAGTATTAACTTAAACACATAAATAACAAAGATTTTTATAATTTTGTTTGAACGCTCATACAAATTTAACGATCTCTCTCACTGATGACTCGTTCGTGACATTTAACAATCCATTGCAGCGTCGCAAAATTGATCCTTTATTTTTAACCGACTTCAAAAAGGAGGAGGTTCTCAATTTGGTCGGTATTTTTTTTTTATGTATGTGTATTACTCAAAGACGCGTGGACCGATTTCAAAAATTCTTTTTTTGTTTGAAACGGCATAGTCCCATTGCCATCATGTCAAGATCTGATGATGGAATCCTGGACAAATTGAGGGGAACTTTCGAAAATTATATGGGTGTCTAGTGTGTTCGTAAACTTTTACATTTAGTACTTTTAAGCACTACAACTTCATGAAGGTTTAAAATCGATCTGATGATGGAGCCATAAAACAGACGAGGGAACTCCTCGGCGATTTATAGCAGTTACCTTGTGTTTGGGTTTGATTAATTTGTATTAATAAGAAATTTCCACATAGATAGGTTGTGACTGTCATTTAGGGGTTTGGTGATGAAGACCAAGGACAATTAAGGGAACTCCTTAACAGTTTACAGTAACTACCTTGTGTTTGGCCTTGCTTAATTCGTATTGCTGAGAACTTTCTACCTAGATGAGTTGTGTCTGTTATTAGGGGTCTGATGTATTTGTTTGAGATGAAATTTTACACTAAAAATGGAAAAATAATAAAAAATTTAATAAAAAAAATACAACCGACTTCAAAACCTAAAAACGTACCCACTAAACTAAAAAGCGAAAAATAACATCATAATATGTTCTACCTGCTGATCAGTATGAAGGCGGTGCTTAGCCGGTGTTGTATTAATTTAAGCCATTTCTGACAGGACCTGAGGAGGACAACACTGTCTGCAAAATCTAAATGTATGAGTTATTCTCACATGGCTTGAATTAATACATCACCGGCTTAGCACCGCCTTCATACTGATCAGCAGGTAGAACATATTATGATGTTATTTTTCACTTTTTAGTTTAGTGGGTACGTTTTTAGGTTTTGAAGTCGGTTGTATTTTTTTTATTAAAATGTTTAGTTTCAAAAGTAATGATACCCTATTAATTTAATTTAAAAAACTGTCATCATCTATACCTGCGCAGATAATTGACAGGTATTACCATTCTATAAATAAAAAATATTATAAAAAGGAGGTATTTGTATAAATTGTTATGACAGCTATAGTATGAATAAGATTGTGACTGATGAGTTTTGTTATTTGTTGAGAAATGTTTATACTGGCACGTTGGTTTGTCGTGTTAATGATTTAGTAGTGTAATTGATTATAAATTATTTACTGTGGCCATGGAGAATGTGTCGATCAGGGAAGCTGAGTGTTAAAACATTAAAAGGATCCTTTAAACCTACACACACGATCACAAGTCCTGGGACCTGCTTCAGATGTTTCCTCTACCACAAAGTGATGGTGCAATCCCTGTCGCTGCTACCCTTCTCGTTATTCAGCGTCTATATCCACTTTGTCATAACAACTTTTAATAAGCTGATTCTAATATTGAATGTATCTAGTTTGAATATTATTTAAATGTAAATTGACAAATAAAATACCTTAGCGGAATCCGATACCTATGCTAGTATTTCAATATTTATCACTTAATTAAGGAAATGAAGTAGGTATCTAAAATAAAATCAACAATGTCTAATATTTATTTTATTCTAATATTTATAATAATTTAATGCATGATCACTATCTTATGCCTATTTGTAATGAAACTTGAAAGAAAATGTATTAAAGTCTACACTTTGAAATGTAAATTTTTTATCCGCTTGTCTTATTATCTAAGATAAGCCTAAGATATTTCATAAGATCATTATTTCTTTATTTCTTCTTTTGTTCACATAACTTGACATTATAATTATGTAGGTAGATTATGTAATTATATAATTATGACCATTATGAAAACCAAGAACTAGATCACAGGAAACCTAATACAGTTAAATTAAGCTTATAATAAGCTTTCATGTGACATAAACAGATGAGGGTATATAATTATCATTATTTAACTGTTTATTTCTGGCAACCCCTCAGTGTGAAAGCAGAAGCAGGCAACCTTTACTTCTTCAATTCTTTTTTTTTCTATTAACTGATGTACGTTTTTTTTAATTAACTAATGACGGAAAGAAATTTAATAAATTAAAAAAATATATGCATTTAATACTATACAGCCTCAAATTAACTAACAACCCATGTGCAATGTGTTAATGTGAATATTTTATATATTTTTTTTCCCCAATTAAATAATAGATGATTTCGTATTATTATTTTTGACAAAAGTTTGATCCTTTACAAGACGAGAAACTCCATGTGTACGATTTTATGTTAGGTATGATTCACCAAAGGTAATGAATTTTCTAGTGATTAAAAGAAATAGATAAAAGATAACTTTTCATTATTTTTTAATTCTTAATAATCTTTGTTTATTTTTAATGGGCTATTTATGTTAAATACTCATATGAAGGCGGTATTTAAAGGACTGACATTGTTAACGTATAATCATTTAAATTGTAAATCTTGGGGTGATTGCTGTGTTCAAGATTTTTTTTTAAATAATGGCGCTGGACATTATCAACACAAACATACACTTAGAAAAGGTAAGTGTCCATATTTCCAACCGACGAAAAAACGAAGAAGATTCTAAGTTCGATGCGTATATTTTCATAACTTTTTGATTATTCTTTTTTAAATAAAACCCGAAATCGGTCACATATAAATATGGAAAAGATCTCTTAACTTGGGCAGGAAAATAGGAGATGATATGTAACAATGTAAGACCGATTTCATGAATTCTTTTTATAATGGATAGCAATTATTACTTTGGATAATTAAGATAATTATTTTAAGTAGGCACAAGTGAAAAACCACATGAAAGGAAAAAAATTGCCTGAAAAATATGTCTAAATCTTTATGATATGTCTTGACAGCCAGCTTAGCACCACCTTCAAACTGATCAGTAGGTAGAAAATATTACAATGTTATTTTTCGCTTTTTTCGATGATTACGTTTATTTTTTGAAATCGGTATATATTTTTCATTTCATTAAAAGCTTTAATTAAATTACACTTTTACCTTAGCAAATCAATATTTTATCCACTTCCACTGAAGCTCTGATGGACAATGGATGGACAAATGGACATGATTCGATCATCGCTCATGTTGACGGAACAAGAAGTTGGCTCAGCTTATCTGGGAAATTATTGCATGTCTATTCAAACCAAATAAGTATTATTCGAAAAACATTGATTTCCAGGAGATCCTGGCCCCGTATTCGCACCTCATGCAGATGAAAGGCAAGCAGATACGTGTAAAGATCTGTCGTGCCTTTAACTTTTGGCTACATGTGCCTGAGGACAAGGAACGATACATCGTCGATACCGTTGCCATGCTGCACAATGGGAGTCTGTTGTAAGACATTTTTTTCTACTTTCGCAAATGTCAGTAATGTCATAGAAGTCCACTGCTTGTCACAGGCCTCTTATATGGACTTGCAAACACATGGATCTCGAGCCAGCATCCAGCAACTTCTTGCAACCCGGTTGATGTCCTCGGTGCATCTAATAATCGGCAAATATTTAGCTTTCTGGTGCTGGGTCGTCCCCCTTTGACTTCAACGTGTATTGGCTCGTAGAGTTATGCCCTGCCCATTGCCACTTTAACTTCGCAACTTGCTGAGCTATGTCATTGACTTTGGTCCATTTGCGGATATCCTCATTTCTGATTCGATCACGCACGAAAATATCAAACATTCCATCGCCTGTTGAGTGTCTCTTAGTCTTCTTATGAGGCCCATGGTTAGCGACCAAGTCTCGGATCCGTAGGTCATCAAGGGTTTTACCAGGTCCTTTAGTAGTCGTCATAGGACGTTACGGTTAAAGTAAGTAAGATTTTTTTTTTATATTTCCGCGTAATAGTATTAGCTATTAGCTAATAGACATCTACTGCTACTGCTGCACGTGGTGTTTAGAATACAATAGACATATTGTATTCTAAATACCACGGTTCTGAGCCACCATCATCCAGCGGCTTCTTCCAACCCTGTTAATGTCGTCTGTTCACCTAATTAGGGTCGACCATCACTGCGCTCTTCAGTGGGGGGTCGTCATTTCAGCATCTTGGACATTAACGTCCATTAGCTCTTCAGTTTTCGCGCTATGTGCCCTGCTCATCGGCCGCTTCAACTTCGCGATTCGCTGAATAATGTTGATGACTTTGGTTCATTTGACATTCTCACTTCTGATTCGATCACGAAAAGAAACTCCTAGTATTGCTCGATCCATCGCCCGCTGAGAGACTCTGAGCCTTCTTATGAGGCCCATAGTTAACGACTAAGTCTCGGATCCGTAGGTCATCAAGGGTATCACCAGATTCTAACAGGTCGATATCTTTCCTAATAGAGTATTTATTTGTGACAAATCTTTACAATACGATACCTTTCATAATCCTTAATGGTTCTGTTTCAGGATGGACGATATTCAAGACAACTCCACCATACGCCGCGGTATACCGGCCGCTCACTGCGTTTATGGAGTGCCGCTTACGATCAATGCTAGCTCACACATCTACTTCCTCGTCATCAAGCGGATCCTGAAATTAGGCGTTGCGGTATAATCAAATATAATAAATATTTGATCTTTAATCAACGTAAAAAAGACGTTTTTGACAGCCTCAATGTCGCAGTGGTATGTGCTGTGGATTTACAAGACGCAGGTCCTGGGTTCGATCCACGGCTGTGCCGATTGAGGTTTCTCAATTGGTCCAGGTCTGGCTGGTGAGAGACTTTGACCGTGGCTAGTTACCACCCTACCGGCAAAGACGTACCGCCAAGCGATTATGTGTTTCGGAACGATGCCGTGTAAAACGGATAGTGGTGTGGATTTTCATCCTCCTCGAAACAAGTTAGCCCGCTTCCATTTAAGATTGCATCATCACTTACCATCAGGTGAGATTATAGTCAAAGGCTAACTTGTAAAAGAATAAAAAAAGAGAAGTTTTACCAGATTGATGTCTATCTGTGGTACTCATCGGTTCTCGGTCTCATTTCCAATGCTTCGAAAATTTCGAATTGTATAGGAATGACATACGACGCTGGCCCAATGCAGATTGGTAGACTTCACACTTGTAGAGAATTAAGAAAATTCTCAGGTATGCAGTTAAAATATTGATTTTAGGCAACGCAAGTATTCTCTGAGGAAATTCTGGAGCTATTTCGCGGACAAGGCATTGACATCTACTGGCGGGATAATTTCATCTGCCCCACTGAAGAGGAATATAAGGATATGCTCAAACAAAGTAACTATAATCTTGGAATTTTTATTTCACCCACTTCCCGGTCTTCGATTAGGATGAAATTTTGCACACGCTCTGAGTTCTGATGGCGGCCTCCCCAAGCTTGGAACTGTGTATGTAAGAAAATCTTGGAGTCTTGATTTGACTCACTTCCCGGTCTTCGATTAGGATGAAATTTTGCAAAAAACAAAAACACCGTTGTTTTTTACTCTTTAACGCGGCAACTACTGAACCCATTTGAACCGAACCAAAATCGGTTGAGCCGTTTAATAGTTCGGGGGGTTAAAAGTAAGGAATAATAACCGAATGTCTGTAAATGTAGTCGAGTGGGGTCTCAAATGAAAGCGTACTGAAAGAGAATATTGATGACTTGATCGAGAGTGTGATTAATAATTTCATGGTCTTCGCCTTCAAAATTTTCAATTTTATATTTTCAGAGACCGGCCACATGTTTATATTGGGTGCCCGATTAATGCAAATTTTCAGTAAAAACAAAACAGATTTCAGCAATTTCGCACTTCTCCTTGGTCTGTACTTCCAGATCAGAGATGACTACTGTAATCTGACGCAGCAAGAGGTACCTAATTCTTAAAAACTCTTACAACAAAAATAATTATTTATTATTATTAATAATATAATAATAACCATACCTACTTAACAAATTACTTGAAATGTAACCTCTTGAGTGATATTTCCTCACAAGGCATAAACAAGTTGACAAATGGACTTGGATCAAATCAAGATCATATTTTCAATTACATGTTCTATACTTATAACAAATCTGTAGACAGGTCAATTCTATACATGAAATTAAAATTTTAAAAGCAATCAATGAAAATTTTGTCTGTCTGTCTGTCTGTCTGTCTGTCTGTATAGAAACAAAAACTACTCGACGGATTCTAACGAAACTTACAATTTATTCTTCATAGTCCTGGGCAGGTTATCTTAAGGTTACTTTACATCACGCTACGATCAATAGGAGCAGAGCAGTGAAGGGAAATGTTGGGTAAACGGGAGAAATTATTCCATTTTTACAGCGATACTACTGTAAAGGCTGGATCGAAGAGGTCTAAGGGCGGGCTGAGTCGCTAGTCCGCTAGTCAAAACTAAAATGAGTGCTCTCAAAAGTTCATATTTTCAACTTGTCAATGTATTCGGTCTATTGATCGATCGTCAAGGAATTTCTTAACAGTACATCCTGTAGTCACAAGTTCAGGACAAGTTTTCTCTCTACCACGCAATGGGGCCGGCACCCGTACGGTGAATTCATGGAATGATAAGATATTCGTCTCACTTGTAAACATTCTATTTAAAGTAAATAATATATTTTTTGTTTATTGCAGGCGTTAGAAGAGACTCCAGTAGACAAAAGCCAGGTAACCTCAAAATGCATTGAAATGCGACAGTTAAGAGTGTACACTGTTTTTACTTAATTTCCCTTCATTTTCAAGGCACAAAAAGATATCAGCTTCTGCGAAGACCTGACGGAGGGAAAATATAGTCTGCCGATCATACATGCGGAGAAGTTTCCAGAGAGTAAAGAAATACTGAGTATCCTTTTAAGATTTTGACTTATCTAATTTTTTTTATAAGGAATAAACACGATCTCACCTGATGGTAAGTGTAGATGTTGCCTAAGGAACGCACTTGTCTAGAAGATTGCGCTCCAAAGTAGATGACCTTCATTTGCAGGAAAACTTTTATATTTGGTGCGGTGTGTTAAGCAAAAATGACAAGCGTATCAAAATGTCATCGTATGGAAAACAGGCAAAGATGCAAATTCGTTTTCAGAAAGTGTGTTCAAAGTGTGTTTCTTCACAAGTGTGTTATAAAACGTCGCATGCCATTTAGGTGCGCTTAGATAATTACAGCCTCTGCTTCCTTAATATAGCTCTCGCCTGCGGCTCGAACTTGCAATATCACCTCGGCTGTAATTTTCAAGTTACCGCACTTATGATAATGTAATATTATTTGTTTTATCATGGTCGTAGAAAAAAAATATTGTATGCCACTGCACGTAATTAGCGATTGTAGCACTCGTGTTGTCGATTGTACAATTCGGCCCCCATTATATGGCATAAATAACTATGTATATTGTTACAGGTGGCTCGCTTTGGAGGCAACCCAGCGATGGAGGCTGTTCTTGATGAGCTTATGTCTTGGAAACAAAACTGAGTGTTATTTTTGATTAAAATATTAATTGCCACAATATAATGATTGTTTTTTAATTTACAAACTTTTGTATAACTTGTGATCAACATAGAGAAATAGTAATATGAGACTTTATCTTTTATACTCTCAGTTATTTATTTAATTTTTAATAATGTTATTAATATAAAATATATAATTCATAAAAACAAATCAACCCTCCCGCTGCGGGACATTTGAGTGCCCAAGCAGTTAGTGGTCAGGGCTCCAGAGTGACGAACCTCCTCACAATACGCGCTGTCTCAAGAATGACTGCCTTCTGTATCCCACTCTTGAAAGCTTCAGATGTTGGTCGAAGATTGTCGCTATAAGACCGTTGACTAAAACAATTATCGGAACAATAATAGTTGACTCAACATTCCACATGGCGGTAATCTCGTATGGTAGGTATGTATTTTGATATTTTTTCCTTTTCGGCGTTAACCAGAATATCGTCATGTGTATCAACAATTATTGCACGACGCACCAATTTATCAATTATTAGCACTATATCAGGTCTATTGGCAACAATATACCTGATACGAGACTTTATCTTATTATTATGTGCATATTAATAGGTCAAATCTTATAATCTAAATTTATTAAAATAAATAAATGATTTAAAAAAAAAATAATAAAAACATTCAACCGACTTCCAACTCAAAAACTAACCTAAACTAAAAAGCAAAAAATAACATCTTATCTATGTGCTACCTTGTGATCTGTTTTAAGGCGGTGCCAACGCGAATTTATATGGAATTTAAACAGTTGTGCAGTAGTGCCAAGAGATGGCGCTGTTTCAATTCCTTAGAAATTCGCGTTTACGTTAACGGGGTAGTAACTGTTTCAAACTCCCACTAGGCCCTCCGTATTCTCGACGAAACGGAAACTATGGGGCCGTCGGCTTTTTATGTATAACTTAAAATTCATTAATTAATTTTGAATAAGATCAATGCAGGTATTGTTATCGCCGTTTAGTGTTGGAAATAGTAGTCTGTGACGGATATGACGTCGCTCGATCTCGTGTTGGCTTCAGTGTGCTCGTGGCGTTCGAGCCGTCCACATCTCTTGTTGTGTAATTCTTAATGGGTTACTTAGGATAGGCGGGGAGAGTGACTTGAGTGGAAAAGGGGAGTGTTTGTATACAGTCAAAGGTACCTTTAACCCTACATACATCGTTCACAAGTGCGTGACTCCACTCAAGATCATTCTCTGCCATTCTAGGGACTTATTTTGGTTACAGTTTGATTTGTTAATTAAGTTATCCTGACAAGTGTTGTGAATCATAACCTTTGTTCAACAATAGTTTTCTTATATTTGTAATCCCTTTTGAGTCCTATAATAGTATTTGTCGGAACAACGTCTCCACACTTTTTTAAATATCTTTTTAATTTATATACACGCTTGCTGGCGAATTATGATCTGTGGTTTAACCTTAATTGAAGTTTTACGTTAAAGAGATTAGAAAGTTCTTAGAAGTTAGTTACTTAAAGTAACGAAATAAAATAGGTTATAGGTACTTACAGGTGGACAAGTAGAAGAAGATTTTGCTATGGCCAGAGGCCATGATGTTTACCCATTGGTCTTGTTTGTCCATCGAATTAGAATAAGTAAGTTGCTTTTAGTAGTGATAACCCATGAACGTGGCATTGAAATTTAATTATAATGCCGTAGCGAAAAACTTTATGGCACTCGTAGCCAATGATAATTTTATACTATAGATAGGTTACGTCTCTACAAAATCACCACAAAAAATATACATAAATATTATATATTTATGTATATATATGTATAATATATTTATGTATATATAGTTTTCATACTCCCTAAACACACAACCTGACATTGTAGACGATATCTTCGTTTTTTTTGTTTTCGTTAGTTTGTCCGTCTCAGTTATGATGCGCTTGTACCCCATCTCTAGTATAAAATATCATTGCTTCTAGCGGACCTTATCTAAATTTTAGTACTCAGCTATAAAAAAATATGTGTGGTTTTATTTACAATTAATAGGTAAACAATCATTCATCCTCTGGTTTCTTACCTAAGGTTGGTTTTTTTCTAACTTAATATGAGACCAACCCTTTCCAATAAAAAAGAGTTATCAAAATCGGAACACTCAGTAAGAAGTTAAGCGTATTCACAAAGATTCTATACAATTAGATATGTCACTAGCACTAACACTGAGGCGATTATAAGTGGCTAATTGTCTTAATTTTATTTAGTCGCATTGTAAACAAAGAAAGTTATTTAAACATTGTAAACAATACCTAAATATTGTCTACAATGTCGAGTTGTGTGTTCAGGAAGTGTAAAAACTATTTAAACATAAATATATGAGGTAAGTAAATACAAAATTGTGTATGTGGGCGCTCAGTAGGTATGGAGTAGCTAAATTGTCATGATTATTAAGCACGTAACATATGTAATAGTATTAAGTCTTTGGTATTTAAACATAAAAAGAAAGATATAAGTGTCAAATTGATAACCTTTTCTAAGTTTTTACGTCGGTTCAAAATCATTCCTAACGATTTTTTAATTGGTCAAATTAATTAGACTAAGGTAATAGTTACAAAATTAATTAACAAATTCACATTATACTCGTAGCTATAATATATTATATCTACTTTTTTGAAAGAAGAAAGAAGAATAAAGAAAATAAATTTATTCATATCTAAAAGTTACAAACAGTCAGTACCTTACCCCAATGACAGCATGTCTGTCTGCAACCCTTAATAAAAATTTTAATAAAAAAAAATTCAACCAACTTCCAACTCTAAAATTAACCTAAACTAAAAAGCAAAAAATAACATCTTACCTATGTGCTACCTTCTGATCAGTTTGAGGACGGTGTCAAGCCAGTGATGTTTTAATTCAAGCCGTATAAATTACAAAATTTATGTGGTTCTTTTAGAAACGGCTTTAATTAAAATATGATACTGGATTGGCATATAAAAATAAAAAAAAAAAATTAAAAAAAAAAACCTACATACAGCCGAACGTAGAACCTCCTCCTTTTTGGAAGTCGGTTAAAAAGAAAGGGTGTACAGCTCTGCACGCCGTGTACTGTATACAAGCATAATACACGGCGCTGACTTTCAGCTGAAACCAGTGTGACGTCACAGTTTTTGTATTATTAATTTTGAATTATCAATTTGTAAATTTCTCCACTTAAGGGAACGTTTTCGAAAAAAAAAATAACAATAATAACATCCAAATCTCAGAATGTACTTTGAGGGTCTAATAATAAGCCACCGTTCATACGAAAATGTTCAGACCCCTTTGTGATTTATCACAATCATGTTAGAATCTACAGGTACTATAAACACATGTTTTTTTTTTTTTTTAATGCATATAGGCTCGCGTTTGACCATGATCTAACCTGATGGTAAGTGTAGATACAGTCTAAGATGGGACACGCTTGCCTAGAAGGTGCCTATTCACTCTTGTTTTCAAGATACCCAAGTTATAATATTCAGGAAACACAGACTTGGGAAGGGTATTCCAAACCTTAGCCGTGCGTATGAGAAAAGAAGACGCAAAGCGTTTTGTACGGGTCCTAGGGACATCTACAATATAGGGATGAAAACCCACCCGATGTCTTGCGGTGCGATGGTAAAAAGGCGAAGGTGGTATGACATCGAATAGCTCCTGAGCACATTCTCCAAAATATATCCTATAAAACACCGATAAACTGGCAACTTTCCGCCGATGCTCAAGGGTCTGGAGTTTGGTCAAAAGCGGTGAATCTGTGCCAATGAGTCTCCTGGCTCATGTGTTTATAGTACCTGTAACAAATGTTATTTCGTAAAACAAAACTTATTATAACCACATTTTCATTGCATAAAAATCTCACGATAAGTACCACAAAATAAAACAAATAAAATCTCTCTTTAGTACCAGCTGAGTTAAATCATCGTATATAAGAACTTGTAATAATGTAATTGAGTCAGTCATTACTTGTATCCGAAGGTGCTCAGTGTTTATTAGTCAAACATAATTAAGTGTAATTATTTATTTAGTAATTACATGTAGTATTTCTTGTTGGCGACTTCTACAACAATGGCGCATGAAATCATTAATCCGGATTTACCTTTGGAGAAGGTCAGTTTTAAGATTTAGATATACTTAATATAATGTAATGTAGGTGCAGAGCAGTGATAGCCCAGTGGATATGACCTCTGCCTCCGATTCCGGAGGGTGTGGGTTCGAATCCGGTCCGGGGCATGCACCTCCAACTTTTCAGTTGTGTGCATTTTAAGAAATTAAATATCACGTGTCTCAATCGGTGAAGGAAAACATCGTGAGGAAACCTACATACCTGAGATTATTTAATTATCTTCATTCTCTGCGTGTGTGAAGTCTGCCAATCCGCATTGGGCCAGCGTGGTGGACTATTGGCCTAACCCCTCTCATTCTGAGAGGAGACTCGAGCTCAGCAGTGAGCCGAATATGGGTTGATGACGACGATGAATGTAGGTACTATTGAGACATAGCTCAACGAGTTGCGAAGCTGAAGTGGCAATGGGCGGGGCACATAGAGCGAAGAGCCGATGGACGTTGGGGTCCCAAAGTGCTGGAATGGCGACCCCGCACTAGTAAGCGCAGTGTTGGCCGACCCCCCACCAGGTGGACTGACGACATCAAGCGAGTCGCAGGGATTTGTTGGATGCAGGTGGCTCAGTATCGTGATGTTTGGAAGTCCCTACAAAAGGCCTATGTCCTGCAGTGGACGTCCATCGGCTGATATGATGATGATGATGATGACTATTGAGAGGCGTGATAACCCAATGGATATGACCTCTGCCTCCGATTCAGGAGGGTGTAGGTTCGTATCCAGTTCAGGGCGTGCACGTCCAACTTTTTAACTAAGTGCGTTTTAAGACATTAAATATCACGTGTCTCAAATGGTGAAGGAAAAACATCGCATCAGTAACTTTCAATATTATTCAAGAAAAATGACGTCTTATGTTTTTAAATATTTTAAAAAGAAAGAAAGAAAGAAATATCTTTATTTTTAGGCAGTGCCATACATTACAATAATAAATTTTAAATATATAGCTTATAGCTAGAGCAAAAAAAAGAAGAACGCCCTGCAATATGTGGCATAACCTAGAAAAAGGCCCTAACTCAGCATTTTGCTACATACTTCCTAAAAACTATTAACAAAAACTAAAGAAATAAGATAAGTAAGTATTTCTTTATTCGTAATTATTGATTACTAGCTGATGCCGCGTGGTTCCCGTTCCCGTAGGAATACAGGCATGATGGCCTATAGCCTTCCTCGATAAATGGGCTAACACTGAAAAAATTTCTCAAATCAGACCAGTAGTTCCTGGGATTAGCGCGTTCAATCAAACAAACAAACTCTTCAGATTTATAATATTAGTATAGATAATGTTAGTTTACGTAATTGTTGTTAGTGTTAAATTTTGAAATACAAATTATTAAAACGTTTGTGTTTTTAATGGGCTTCACCGGCTTCACCACTGCTTGTAAAGACTCAATCTGTATCATCTTTCTTTATTCTGTGGTCGGGGGTTAAAAATCTTTAAACAGAAAGTAACTTTGTTTCCAGGAGCTCCTAGCGCCATACGCGTATCTCTTGCAGATAAAGACCAAGCAGATACGAATGAAGATCGCGCTCGCCTTCAACCACTGGCTGCAGGTGCCCGAAGACATGGAGCGGTACATCGTCAACACCATATACATGGTGCACACCGGGAGTTTACTGTGAGTGGAAATGTTTTATCTGGCTCTTAGACTATACATGAACAGAGACTACGGTAGCTAGACATACCTGAAATGAGAGCTGATAGTCTGGCATACCATGATCAGTGGCGTAGCGTACCTTGAAGGGGCCCTGTATCAAAATTAATTGGGGGTCCTAAATGAAGGTTAAAGAATTCTCACAAAAAAAAATGCTCGCTTAAAATAAATGTGACAATGTTTTTTTTCACCGTTTGAGACATGTGATATTTAAAAATCACATAATGTAAAAGTTGGAGGTGCCAGATTTGGACCTACGCCCTCCAAATCGAAGACATAAACATATCCACTGGGCTATCACGGCTCAATATACTTAAAACAAATATACTAAACAATACAGAATATTTTAGAATTTAAACTATCGTGAGTGTTATTCACATTAATTGATTATAAAACACGGCTAAAACTCACGTGATATTAGGTCGAAGTATGCCCGACTAGTTTCGAACCCATACGGGGCCCTTAGTCATGAGCTGTGTGTTTGGATCGTGCATCAATCAATGAAATCACAGTCTGCAGACTTGAGATTTGCGCTAGAAGATAATTTTGTCTACATATTGCTTTCTGTAGCATCTGCAGAGTTATTATGTAACTCGGTGTACCTACCATTCAAATAATAAGTCACTGCTCGTACATCATTTTTATAGTTATTTTAACGAAATGATCTTGACTACATCATTTTACAACAAATGGCAATGATTTTTTCGTTTTACGATCATCTTTAATGATTATTTCAACGAAATTACGTAAATAAGGGTTTTTTTGTTGAAATAATCTTACTACTTATTTGCTACTACCACTTCGCTGTCATTTTACGTAAAATGAAGATAGGTACAAGTCATTTCATTGAAAACACGATGTTATATAATTGCATGAACGAAAATATGTTGAAAAACGTAGTAGTGACTCTTTATTTAAATACACCAAAATACATAATAACCCTACTGATCAACTGACCTATTCACTAATTTGGCCTTTATTAACAATAACCTATTAAAATTAACATCAAATAAACTGATTTTTCTACTGAACATTTATCTACTGTATGATATCCACGAAGGGTTGTCAATAAGCACTGGATGACGTTTGTTACTTAAAATCTCTATTAAGTTTATGCCAACTAGCATACGTCAAAGTTGGTGAATTAGTCTCCTTGCTGGCCAATAGAATAGGCTGATTTTTTTTTATTCTCTACAAGTTAGCCCTTGACTACAATCTCACCTGATGGTAAGTGATGATGCAATCTAAGATGGAAGCGTGCTAATAAGTTTTACACGACATCATACCGGAACGCTAAATCGCTTGGCGGTACGTCTGTGTCGGTAGGGTGGTAACTAGCCACGGCCGATGCCTCCCACCAGCCGGATGGCTGATTATGTATTTACAAGTTGTTAACAACAAACAAATGAGCCCCCAAATCCAATACCTCTCGTATGTGACCGCGACTTATTAACCGTTGAGCTATTGAGGCTAATAGTATCTTACAATCAGTGTATAGTTGACGTAAACATATTGGAAAATCCTATTAAAACCTAAATATGATTAGGTAAGCGATAATTACGTAGATGTATTTATTCCGTGCCTCGTTTATACACTGATTAGCGCAATGATATTTCATACTATAGACGTGCCTACAAAATCACCGCAAAAAGAAATCTGAATTTAGCTACTCCACTGAGCTATACTACATAATATGTATACTTAAATATATAATGTAAGTATGTATAGTGTTTACACTTCCTGAACAAACAAATTTTGTTGTATTTGAAATTCTGAACGCATTTTTAACGTCCGTCACCGTTACGAATCTAAGGGTCTGCCGATTAGACACAAAATATCAAAAAAATGCTTTTTATACTTTAAAAAATATGGAATCTGCTTCCAAAATCACAACAGTCCAAACTCGATTGGCAACCACGCTTCATCATCATTATCATTATCAGCCGATTGACTCCTGGAACTAGAACCTTCTCCTTTTTAGAAGTTTGATAAAAAAAGACAACCTATACTAACTAGTAAAACTCCTCCTCCGTGAGTCGTATTCCTCATGTGTGAGGGTCGTGACCACCATCTCTAATCCTTGTCTTTAGGATGGTATGCCATTCTATTCTATCTCCGGCTACGCGAAGAGCATCGTGAACTGTGGACTCGAGTGTAGTCCGGACCTGGTCGGACCAACGCATCGGGCTGCGCCCCCGCGATCTTTTTCCTTCCTTGCCAGTAATAACTATTTTTTCCAGATTATCTCCGTCTTTCCTGGCAATGTGTCCGAAGTACTCTAAAATACGCTTGAGGCATATGGTGGAGAGTCTAATTTTAACTTTGAGTTGGGCAAGTATAGATGCGTTAGTCAGAAATGCAGTCCATGGAATCCGGAGCATCTCCAACACCACATCTCGAAAGCGACAATCCTTTTGCGGTCTGCAGATTTTAAGGTCCACGTCTCAGACCCATAGAGAAAGATGGAAAAGACGAGTGTGCGAACGTGTTTTATTTTTGTCCTCAACGTTGTTACGGTCTTTCCAAGTTTTATGTAGCTGAGACATGGCACTCTTGGCCATCCCAATCCTTCTTCGTACGTCCAGTTCACAGGAGCCATTGTTCGTGATGGTGGACTACTAGTAAGACTAATTCATACAAATGAATACGTTCCAGGATCGACGATATCCAAGACAACTCCACCTTCCGGCGTGGTATACCGGCCGCTCACTGCGTGTACGGGGTCTCGCTTACTGTCAATACCTGTCAACACGCCAATATGCTCATATTTACACGAGTTATGAAATTAGGTCCAGAGGTATGTAATAATAATAATAATAAAGCTTTTTTATTTCCATTTAGATAGTACTTATCAGTATCTTAAAACTATTCTAACTAATCTATATATTAAATAATTAATTAAGTTATGTACTAGTTAATAATTGGGCCCCATCGGGTATAAGCCTCCTCCATCTTTCCATTTGTCCCTTTCTTTTGTCAGTTCAATCCAACCTTGGCCAGCCAATGCGGTAAATATCGTTTAACCATCTTCCTACAGGCCTTCCTACTTTAGTTTTACCAAGTGGACCTTTCCAATAGGTCTTTCTTGGTCAGCCGTTGGTCCTTTTGCCTGCCAAGGTGGCCTGCCCATCTCCACTTAAGTCTTTGTGCATGGTCCAGAGCATCTGTGAGATTAGTTTTTTTCCTAATAATTATACTGTTTCTTTTGTCAGCTTTTTTAGTTTCAAGATGCTCCTTTCCATTGCACGGTGTGTGGTGATGAGTTTGTGCCTTGAACTTGTGTTGTAGACCCATGTTTGACAGGCGTAGATTAGGCATGGTAGAATACTTGTCTCCATTACATCCCTTGGTACTTACAGAGGTATGTACCTACATGTATCATCAACCCATATTCGGCTCACTGCTGAAATCCAGTCTCCTGTCAGAATGAGAGGGGTTAGGCCAATAGTCCACCACGCTGGCCCAATGCGGATTGGCAGACTTCACACACGCAGAGAATTAAGAAAATTCTCTGGTATGCAGATTTCCTCATGATGTTTTTCCTTGACCGTTTGAGATACGTGATATTTAATTTCTTAAAATGCACACAACTGAAAAGTTGGAGGTGCATGTCCCGGACCGGATTTGAACTCACACCCTCCGAAATTGGAGGCAGAGGTCATATCCACTGGGCTATCACACCTACATGTTAACATGTTTACCTACGTGTTATTTTTCGATATACAATCGAGTAATAACACGTTATATTGTAAGCAGAATGTTCAGTTCACAATATATCGACAGTTTACAATCTCGCAAGTTAGATTATATTTTACAATTTAACGGTGACTTGTACTTAGTAAAAGATGCAAACATAAATTGTTTCAGGCTGCACAATTATATTGTGACGGACTTCTCGAATTATTTCGCGGTCAGGGCGTTGAGATTTACTGGCGGGATAACCACGTCTGTCCCACCGAAGAAGAATATAAAACTATGCTCAAACAAAGTAAGTTCAATATTCAATACATATAAGGTAAATGAAATTGAAGTGTCTGTCTGAGAATTCAAAACAACCGTGTTTTGTCAAGTACTTAGTAGTACAATATGATATAAGTGCGGTGAGTTGAAAATTACAGCCGCGGCGATATTACAAGCTCAAGCTGTAGGCGCGAGTTATTATTACAGTAAGGAAGCTGAGGCTGTAGTTAAAGCGCACGTATGTACATGTATGTGTATATATGTACGACGTTTTATAACATATTCGCCCACGTGGTTCCCGTTCCCGTAAGAATACGGGGATAATATATAGCATATACATATATAGCCTTCATCGAGAAATGGGCTATCTAACACTGAAAAATTGTTTCAAATCGGACCAATAGTTCTTGAGATTAGCGCGTTCAAACAACGTTCGTAACAAACAAACGAACAAACTCTAATTCATAATTCATAATTCTTTTTTTGCAAATTGTAAAATACAGATATAATAAATGTTAATTTTCAAAAACCGTTATACTGAACCGTTATAACTGGAAGGCGTAGGTTCGATTTCGGTCCGAGGCATGCACCTCCAACTTTTCAGTTGTGTGCATTTTAAGAAATTAAATATTACGTGTCTCAAACGGTGAGAAAAAACATCGTGAGGAAACCTGCATACCAGATTTTTTTTTAAATTCTCTGCGTGTGTAAAGTCTGTCAATCCGCATTGGGCCTGCGTGCTATTATTGGTCTAACCCCTCTCATTCTGAGAGGAGACTCGAGCTCAGCAGTGATCCGAATGTGGGTTGACAATGATGATGATGATGATGATCACTTGCGATTGTAGAAAGAGAATTGACCAGCCAAATAGCTAAAGGCACAGACGTAATAATGACGTTGCTTATTTTTTTCTAGAGACTGGTCACATGTTCGTGTTGGGGTTGCGTCTAATGCAGCTGTTCAGTGACAATAAAACCGATTACAGCAATTTTGCCCTCCTCCTCGGCATGTACTTCCAGCTGAGAGACGACTACTGTAACCTCATGCAACAAGAGGTAACTAAGAATTAAGAACAGCTTTTTAGTTTATAGATGTTTATTAGCAGTATTTAAATTTCATAAAGTTTTACAATAATATTAAAACTACGTACCTACATATCTATAACTACGTATTATAAAAATTAAAAAGGAAATATACTAAATCTAAATTATATCTAAAGACTCAGGCGTCGTAGAATTCGTCCGAATCGACGATCATAGGTAAAGTGCCCAGAAGGCTGGCAGTATTGCCACGTTGTATGGCAATACTAATTCTTTTTCCTAAATATAGGCCAGCCTTCTGGTCACGGGAGGTGTCGATTAAACGCTTTGCAATTTCTTTGTAAAGAAAGCGTGTGCTATTTATAGATAGATTTTATTTTATGTGTGTCCTACTGGTAGCCTACTTAGTAAACGAAAGCGCCACACAAAATTACTGAACCGATTTTTATGAAAATTAAATAAGACCAATCTAGAAGTATTTCAAACAACAAAGAATTTTTAAAATTGGTTAAGAAATAACGAAGTGATGAGGTAACAAACATTAAAAAAAACCTCCTCCTTTTTTTGAAGTCGGTTAGTAAAATAATATTTAACTGTATTTTCATTTTTCCAGGCACTGGAAGAATGGCCAGCAGATGTTACAGAGGTAAGTCCTACAATATTCTTCTTAATAGATATAGCGTTATCTAGACTTTAGTTCCAAAGGTGCTTGTATGTAAAGCAAGGCTTGTTTAATCAAAATTTAATAAAAACTTTTTTTCTTCTGAGGGGGCGAAAGTAGATCTTACCCGAAACTATTTTTATAAACCGCTTCAGTATTTTTTTTATTTAAGCAAAAGGTAATGGAAGAAGCAGATGGTCCACCTCGCAACTTTAATTTTTAATTTTCGACCAATTATTATTATCAAATAATATTATTACCTGACGTTTCGAAAGTGCTTGTAAATTAAGCCTTAAGCCAATTGAACGTTGACTTTGACTTTGACTTTTATAGTAAGTGGAACACTGTCGCCTATAAACAGACTCTGTTTATATAGACTCTGTATATATAGGCCTTTGTAGGGACTTCCAAACATCACGATCTTGAGCCGCTTGCATCCAGTGAATCTCTCCGACTTGCTTGATGTCGTCAGTCCACCCGGTCGACTACGCTTTCTAGTGCGAGGTCGTCCATCGACTCTCTGAACGATGTGCCCCGCCCATTATAGGGTTTTAACAGTATTATAAAGGCGCAATAAAGACTACTTCAAAGTGTAAAGCATTTAAGTGCAATAAAAATTGTAATATTTCCAGAAGAACGACTTCGTTTTCTGCGACGATCTGACAGAGGGCAAGTTCACACTGCCGATCATACACGCGCAGAAGTATCCAGAAGGTGAAGAAATAATGAGTATCCTTTTAACGAGCGAAAGTATTGATTGATCTGGTTTGATTGCCAAATTGCGGTCGTTAAATAAATTGATCAAGACACTTATTAACACTAATAGACTATAAGCTCTTGAAAGAAAATTACCTGTGAAATGAACCAACGTGAATAACGCTTGAAGGCTGTTACAATAACAGAAAATACTTCTGAGCACTATGCAGTCACTTCTGAGCGGTACAGGTGAGTACGCGAGTGAATGGAATTTTTAAGGTACAAATGATGAATTACGACTAATGGGGATGATGACTAGGTTTGAATATATTAATTTTTATGATACATTCGGGTAAATAAGGTCAATGTTAACTAATTTATACATAAAAAGCAAAGATTGTCTGGATATTAGCAAAATAAATGAGATTATATATATAATATTTTTTTTTATCGTAATTAGATGAAAATTCATACAGTTTTAGCTTCCTTACATTAAATGTGACATTTTTAAATATATGAACTATAAAGATAAACGCACAAATAACAAAGATATTAGTAATTTTGTTTGAACGCGCATACAAATCTAACAATCATTACATTGCCTATGACGTCATTTTTTCGAGCTATTTTGTATGGGGCGTTTTTCAGGGATCCGCGGCAGCGCCGCAAATCTGACTCTTTAAATCCCTGTAGCTCTGAAAGTAATGATCGCAGATACCCTGTTCCTTTTACAAAATTGCTTTACTATTAGTATACACTTAATTTATATATTATTATTATTAGACGGCCGCGTGGCGCAGTGGGTAGTGACCCTGCTTTCTGCATCCACGGCCGTGGGTTCGATTCCCACAACTGGAAAATATTTGTGTGATGAGCATGGGTGTTTTCCAGTGTCTGTGTGTACATTTATAAGTACATTACATTATATAAGTATTTATATGTAGTATATAATTGTATATTAATATTATAATATCAACTATCTTAGCACCCATAACACAAGCTACTCTGTATGCTTACTTTGGGGCTAGATAGTGATGTGTATTGTTTAAGTATATTTATACAATTTAAAAAACTGTCATTATCCCTATTGTTAATGTACGGCTTTGTTAAAGTGTAATAGATAGATAGATAGTACTAAAGTGGTACCGGAAGTCAGTATAAATTTTGAATTCGTCGACAGTTGCAGACGCAATATAGGTCATTTACTGTACGGCATTTATGTAATTCCTTTTCTACACATATACAGATACTTTACCCGTAAATGCCGTACATATTTCCAGCGCAGGAGTCGAAAGATAAGGGTCGCAACCCTTATCTCTGCACACCTATATGGAGATGATGATATTGAACACTATAAAATTAAATGATCTTGAGAGTACTTGACTGCATATTGCTCAGAGTTATTTTCTGATATAGTAACAGGCTTTTAAGCGTTATTCACGTTGGTTCATTTCACAGGTGATTTTTGTCCCATCCGCAAGTTTGATCGTCTGTAACTTTTTTATTTCTACACTAGCCGACGCCCGCGACTTCGTCCGCGTGAAACTCGATGTAAACTTTCAACTACCCCTATCCTACCCCTACCCCTACCCTACCCCTAGCCTACCCTTACCCCTACCCTACTCCTACCTACCCCTACCCTACTTTTCTGGTTGGTTATTACACCTTGTGTCCGAAAAACGTAAATATCTTACGGAACCCTATTTTTTCCAAAATAAAATTTAGCCTATGTTACTTGTGGATAATGTAGCTTTCGAATGGTGAAAGAATTTTTAAAATCGGTCCAGTAGTTTTTGAGCCTATTCATTACAAAAAAACAAACAAACAAACATACATACAAACAAAGTTTTTCTATTTATAATATTAGTATAGATTTAGGTATTTGAAACTTTTTGAATTTTATTTTTTCTCGCATTTTATAATATTTTTATGTTTTAAATATAACAAAAAACAACAATCATCGTATCGTATCGATACGATGATACGATACGATGATTGTTGTCCCACCCGTATTTAACTAATATTTTTGTCCAACGCTCCGTTTGTAAGGGATTTGTTATAGTGACGTCATGAAACAGTTGAAATATAGACTATCAAAAACCGACAGGCATTTTGGCTCGTATTGTCAAAAACATAATTAAAAACTAAAATTTTATTATAGTCTCAAAAAAACATTAAAAAAATTGTTTCAATCTGACGAATATAACCATTTACCATTATAAAAAAGTGTCAACTAAAGTGTTTTTTAGCATGGTTACGGTGACAGTTGCCTTATGACGTTCATAATACTACTATCGTGAATCGCAGCAAACTTTCAAGTGTGAAACGAACTGTACCCATGCTATCTGAAAAACACTATAGGCGATTGGTACATTATTTCGAAGTATTAGTCTCCTGAACGGCACAAAGATATTCTTCGACAAAGAACTCAAGACAACGAACTGAAGAAGCACTGCGTGTCTCTGCTGGAGAAAGCTGGCAGCTTGCAGTACACCCGTGATATGCTCCAGGATCTTGACCGGACCTTAAGGGCAGAGGTGTGTATAAAAGACTAGCTGACGCCGCGCGGTTTTACCCTCGTAATTCCCATTCCCAAAGGCATACGGAGATGATATATAACCTATAGCCTTCCTCGATAAATGGGCTATCTAACACTGAAAGAATTTTTCAAATCGCACCAGTAGTTCCTGAGATTAGAGCGTTCAACCAAACAAACAAACAAACTCTTTAGTGCAGAACATAGGCCTTTTGTAGGGACTTCCAAACATCACGCTACTAAGCCACCTGCATCCAGCGAATCCCTGCGACTCGCTTGATGTCGTTCTAGTCTACCTGGTGGGGGGTTGACCAACACTGCGCTTACTAGTGCGGGGTCGCCATTCCAGCACTTTGGGACCCCAACGTCCATCGGCTCTTCGTACTATGTTCAGCTTTATAATATTAGTATAGATAGCGAAAAGTTTTGACTATTAAGAAGCTTTCGGTTAACTGCTGGATCAAGAGTCGGATACAGAAGGCAGTGATTCTTGAGATGGCGCGTATTGTGAGGAGGTTCTTCACTCTGGAGCCCTGACTATCGGTTGCTTGGGCACTCAAATGTCCCGCAGCAGGGGGGTTGATTTTTTATAAATTTTTATAGTGTTTTGTATTATAATTTGTATTAACATTAGGTAA
Organism: Bicyclus anynana; assembly: GCF_947172395.1. NCBI lineage: Eukaryota > Metazoa > Arthropoda > Insecta > Lepidoptera > Nymphalidae > Bicyclus > Bicyclus anynana. The sequence goes on from NC_069094.1 coordinate 3,273,762, forward strand.
AAATAAATTAGGTAAGTATTGTGATGCAAGCATTTAGTCGTTTGGTTTCTTTTATCATCTATGTAAACAGTCTTATGATTTGTTCCAGGTGGTTCGTCTTGGAGGAAACCCAGCTATGGAAGCTGTTCTAGATGAACTTATGACTTGGAAACATTTCTGATTGTTTATACAATTGATGTACCGAAGTACTATGCTAACAAGCACGATCCCTTCCTTCAGAAAACGGAAAAACACTGTTCACGTAGTAGATTCGTAAATAATAGGTCTTAAGAATGTACAAGCAATGTCAATATGAGTAGTGGTGTACTAGAATAATAATTATTATGTATTTTACAATAAACATGTAATTATGTTATAACTTTTTATCTTATATATTATACTATTACAGATTGTTTTATTTTTTCGTTTTTTTTTTTTATTAGGAAGTTACTCTATCACATATTTACGTTTATAATATTGGCCTAATGTGTTGGCTAAACAATTTATAGGAACTTTTCAGCATTGCATTCTTAGAATTTTGGATTATTTTTTAAACCGAAGTTCGGCCAATTGTTTTTTTTTTGGAAAGAGAAATAAAAAATGAAGTTTGAAAACGTAAAAAGGGTCTTAAAAGAACGAAAGAAGAAGTGTTCCTGGCATAATCACATTACAATTACCTATGCAGTCGGTGCGACCACGGCTCTACTGTGACTATTTTTGTTCCTATGCATTTCTCCATTTCAATCCGAAATATTTTCTTGTTTACGCCCCCTGCGCAAAAACATACTAGTTTATAAGAACAACCCTTGAAAATTTTTAATGGGTTATGGATTGTGTTCAATAGAAAAAAAATACGATAGATATCTGCTGAGAGTTTTTGAAGAGTCGGACTTTCTGGCGACTATTCTGGTTGCAGTATAAAATTATGAATTAATTTGTACTTAATATTGCAACGATTACACTAGCTATTAACTATCCAAATACCTTTCATCATTTTGAAAAAAAACTGATGCTCTTACACTACTGGACCGATGTTAACCAAACATAGCTAAAAACCACCGCAAGGAGTTGGTTTTCAACTTTAAAAAAACCTCATCGAAATGGGTCTATCTGTTTAAGAGCTACTATGTCACATACTGACATACATGGACGTCAAACTTATAATCTCTCTTTTTGCATCGAGGGTAAAAGATTATGCAAATATCTGACAGATTAATAAGTTATAAGAGGTTATTGGTTATAGTCTAATAAAAAAAACCAAGTTTTTTAAAAAGATTTTTATCAAGTTTCATTCAATTCATGTAAATAAGTAGATTTATAATCTACTTATTCACATGAATTAATTAAATTGATCTTACTTCGTGGACCTATATTAATTTATGTTTTTATATTATATTTTTGTATAAGTTAATCACCAAATAAGTTGATAGTCGCACTTAAGATCGGCTCGACAAATTTAATTAATCAGGCAAATTGCAAAAATGTGAAAAAAATATTTTTCACATTTTCCTTCAGTCAGAGAGGAGTTTCAAAAAAGAGAGAAAAAACGTTACAATTGCAAGGAAAATTGTGAAACAATACTTTTCCTTTCTCATACAAACTAACAATGAATCTTTATTGCCTTTGGTCACGCTATAACCTGAAAAATACCTTCTTACTTAATAGTCCACCACGCTGGCCCAATGATCGGATTGGTAGACTTCACACGAAAAAAAATAAAAAAATTCTCAGGTAGGTATGTAGGTTTATTTACGATGTTTTTCCTTCACCGTTCGAGACGCGTGATATTTAATTTCTTATTTCTTATTTCTTGGAACCGTGATCACCTATATGACCTCTGTCTTCAATTCGGATGGCTTAGGTTTGAATCCCATCTGGGGCATGCACCTCCATTTTTTTTAAATACATTTAGCTTTGAACGAATACATCAATTTAATATGACTAAAAATATCCTTCACGGTTCGTGTCCCATTTTCTTTGAACGTATTGATGAAATAACATTGACGTCATCACAACTGAGTAGGTACTGTTCACAAAATTAAACTTGTAAAAATATATATTTTAATTAATATTTAGTACCTTTTTCCTGTCTGGTAAAGGCGAGCGCATAAAACATGACAAACCATTCTAATGCGACTTTTATTACTTACAAACTTGTTTTGTTTTGCAAACTATTACAATTACTTTATTCTTCCAAAAAACACTGACCTCAATTCAACAAATACGTCCTGTTTGATGTCTTCGGTCTACTGTCCATGGGGATCGAGTAATACACTGCTTGCTGATGCGGGTTTGCCATTCCTTCACTTTGTAATCCCAACGTCCACAAAGATAGAAGTTAAGTATTAATGTAAATAGCGAAAAGAAGAGGAGATAGGAGATTACCCTGCCATACACCCGCGGTAAATCTTATAATTACATAAATCTAGATATAAAAAAGCTTTGATAGCTGTTATCCAAAACATATCTTAACAATTAAAAACTTAATAACAGAGTTTTTACTTCTCACTTTGAAAACTTAATAATTAATTAAATTAATAATACCTAATTCATCATTATATTATACATATATATATATATATAATTTATGAGGATAATAATAAAGTATTTACAATTTTGTATAAAGGTATTGATTTAACTGTTTTCCTCTTCACAACTTGGAACCGTTGAATCCATAAAAAGGTCACCCACTGTCTGAGTTACCTAAGTTATCTTAAATAACATTGACTAGTTTCTTAAAGTCATTATCATCATTAACAACCCATATTCGGCTAACTGTTGAGCACGAGTCTCCTTTCAGAATGAGGGAAGCCTTAGTCCACCAATCCAGACCGGATTCTAGGTACGAATCCGGTCTGGATTGGTGGACTCGTGAGACACCTTCCGGTTCTCAAATTTACTTACGAATTTTACTTACGAAATAATTTTATTTACGAATGATTAAATATAATCATCAGAGCAGTTATGGCTTCAAATAAAATCATGTTTTAGCAGTGCTGACGCAAATTGGACAAGAACGAGTCTCCTCTCAGAATGAGAGGGGTTAGGCCAATAGTCCACCATGCTGACCCAATGCGGATTGGCAGACTTCACACACGCAGAGAATTAAGAAGTTCTCTGGTTTGCAGGTTTCCTCACGATGTTTTTTTTAGGAACTATACGAACCTATACCTTAGGAATAATACTATATTTTTCAGAAAAATGTTGGCAACCCTACCCGCGTGAAACCCTCTGTCCCTTCTACGAGTAACTTCAAAGAATTCCGACACGCACTATTATCGTCATATTTGAACAAAGTTATTCACCTATAGTGACAAATTATTTACCTCAACCTTCCCCATGAATCACTCTATGTGTTGGTAAAAACCGCATGAAAATCCGTTTAGTAGTTTAGATAGAGACAGACCGACAGAGAACTGTTTTTAATAATACTAGCACACGCTGCTCGGTTTCATCCGCGTAGTTCCCGTTCCCGTGAGAATACGGGGATAAAATATAGCCTAGCAAATAAAATGGCTTTCTCGTGGCAAAAGAATTTTTAAAATCAGTTCAGTAGATCCAGAGATTACCCTTACAATACTACAAACTTAACCTCTTTATTATAGATACTATAAACCTAAAGAGTTTGTTTGTTTGTTTAAACGCGCTAATCTCAGGAACTACCGGTCCGATTTAGAAAATTCTTTCAGTGATAGGTAGCCCATTTATCGAGGAAGGATATATATTATTCCCGTATTCTTACGGGAACGAGAACCACGCGGATGATACCGCGCGACGCCAACTAGTTAGTTTATATGTATAAATTAATTAACGATAAGAGACTTGTCACTGTGACCTACACAGGTTTTCATATTATTTGTAACAACTGACAACCGTTTCAAGGTTTGAATCATCACAGTTAATTTAGTTAATATTTATTAGCCGGGTAGGCAACTCGTCAACAGCTTTTACCCTAATATTTAATTAATTGTTGAATTTAAAACACAAACTATTATTTTTTTTTTAATCTACAAAACAAGTTCAGTACTTTGTTCAATCAAATACATATTAATAATTATTATATTATTTATTTCATTTAATTTAACGGTAAGACGCACTCGAATGTCTCTCTTTCTGGTGAAAAGGTGTATAAAACAGAATTACAACCGCAATATCGTAATAATTGTCTAGACAGTACAGCGTGTGAACGTGAAAATTTTTAGTAAAAAATAAAATGACAGAGGAACACAGTAACTTTTATATGGAAAAAGTAAGTAATACATTTATTTCTTGTTAGGTACAATTTATTGTATTTATATGAATCCCTTGAGCCAGCACTGAAAAACACAATTGAAAAAAAAAAATTGCGAAGCTAAAGTGGCAATGGCCGGGGAACATAGTACGAAGAGCCAATGGCGGTTGGGGTCCCAAGAAGCTGGAATGGCGGCCTCTGGAGGTCAACCCCGACCAGGAGGACTGACGACATCAAGTGAATCGCAACGATTTGCTGGATGCAAGCAATTATATGCTAGTCGCACATCTGATTAAATGTCGGAATAATAAGAATATACAATTGATCCCTGTTGAGAAACTCTGCTGCTCTGCTCACCGACATAGCTCAACGAGTTGCGAAGCTGAAGTGGCAATGGGCGGGGCACATAGTTCGAAAAGCCGATGGACGTTGGGGTTCCAAAGTGCTGAAATGGCGACCCCGCACTAATAAGCGCAGTGTTGGCCGACCCCCAACAGGTGGACTGACGACATCAAGCGAGTCGCAGGAATTCGCTGGAAGCATGTGGCTCAGTATCATGATGTTTGGAACTACAAAAGGCCTATGTCCTGCAGTGGACGTCCATCGGCTGAGATTATGATGACGATGATGATCCAGTAGCCGTATGAATTGAAAAAATAAATTCGTACGGGTTCTGTATGTATAATCCGTCCTATATTTATATGTATTGATTTATCATCAGGAACTCCTGTCTCCATACCACCACATCCAGCAAGTGAAGGGAAAGCAGATGCGCATCAAGATCATCCTCGCCTTCAACCACTGGCTGCAGGTGCCGGAAGACAAGCTTCAATATTCTCTTGAGGTGTTCAATCTGCTTCACAATGGAGGATTGTTGTAAGTATTCTGTTGTGAAATAAGGTTGCTGAATATAGAATGGATTTAGAGAACGTAGATGGGGTGGCGAATAGACGTAGACAACACCCCGCAGTTTCATCCGCGCAGTTCCCATTCCTGAGGGAATATAGGGATAAAATATAGCCTGTGACACTTTTGAATAACGTGGCTATCTAGTGGTAAAAGAATTTTTGAAATCGGTTGAGTAGATCCAGAGATTACCCCCTATTTATTTTGTATATATTTTTATATTCGTTTCTACAAGCTCGATTATCTGTTTAAATCCAAACCGAGTCATCGGATAAATCAACTATACGAATGCTTAGAATTCTGTGCCGTTTTCCCTAAATAAGGGGAACCTTGAATAAACTGGTAACATCCAGCGACATTAACGTTTTTTTGTAACTCTATGAAACTTTTTGCCTTTTTAAAAGGCGTTACAACCATCTCGAGCTTCAAATTAACGAGAGTCGACTGTATTTCTTGTATGATTGTTAAAATAATTTTTTATTACCAAGAAGAGCGAGGATCTTGAAATACATGTTTTAAAACATACATCAGGTTACCCCAGTACAATAATAATGACCTATTTTAATAAAGCGATTAATCGACGCCTCCCGTGACCAGAAGGCTGGCCTATATTTAGGTCAGAGAGTCAGTATTGCCCAATGATATTTTATACTAGAGATGATGGGGCACTAACGCATCAAAACTAAGGCGGACGATAAAATTATCATTGGTATTGCCTTACAGCGTGGTACATATGTTTTCTGTGCACCTAGAACATCGATTCGGACCAATTCTACGACTCTTAAGTCTTTAGATATACATAATTTAAATTTAAGTAGGTATATTTCCTTTTTTTATTTTTATAATATTATATAGTTAATATAATTTCTTTAGATGGTTAATATAGGTACGTCATTTTAATATTATTTTAAAATAAAATTGTTTTAATGTATGTTTGAAAAGGTGAAATAAAAATATTTGAGAAAATGTTAAATGTTAACAATAAATAATGGAAATGATGACAGTTGTTGAAATTGTATATAAATTAATAAAATAAATAAATAAAATAAAAATAAAAAAAAAAAATAAAAATAAAAATAAAAATAAAAAAGCCTTTATTCTAGTATCCATTTACAATTTTAACTTACAATCTAACATTAATAAAAAAGAAATAATACACTAGATACAAGTCGCCTGTACGGCGTAGGCCTCCCCCAAATCTTTCCATATTTTCCTGTTTCGGGCTGTACGCATCCAGGCCGTGCCACTCGTTTGTGAGAAGACGTCTCTCCATCTCCTTTTCTGACGACCTCTTTTTCTTTTTTCGCCCCTTGGTACCCATTCCGTCACCCTTTTGGTCCATCTATCGTTCTGCAGTCTACAAATATGCCCAGCCCATTTCCACTTTAAGGATCGGATCCTTTTTATTATATCCTATATATATATAAATTAAGAGTATGTTAATGGTAAAGCAATTTTGTAAAAGTAACAGGGTATCTGCGATCATTACTTTCAGAGCTACAGGGATTTAAAGGGTCAGATTTGCGGCGCTGCCGCGGATCTCTGAAAAACGCCCCATACGAACGGTACGAATTAATGACGTCGTGATCGTTAGATTTGTATGGGCGTTCAAACAAAATTACTAATATTTTTGTTATTTGTGCGTTTATGTTAATACTACTTACTACTACAGCGACGTCGTTATTTTCATGTTCTAGGATCGACGATATTCAAGACGACTCAGTAGTCCGCCGTGGGATGCCAGCGGCTCACTGTGTATATGGTCTGCCGCTGACAATCAACGCATCTCTTCATGTCTTTCTTTTGGCGATGGACAAACTATATCACATGAACCCGAAGGTAAGAAATTAAATAATTAAAGTCTCTGAACGAAAAGCATGGCCTAAAATAGGACTAAAAGGGTTTTGTAAAACGACGTTGAATGGAAATATTGGTAGGGAAATGCCAAGGCGAACGTTCCTGGACTTATTCCAGGACATTCTTAATAAAGGCTAGGTCCTCCACAAAACTGACGAACTTGTATAAAGGGATTATCTAATTAAAATGTAAGATGACAGCAAGATATTTATGCAAGGTCTAGGTTTGAGTTTGATTAATTATATCTACGGGAATGAGACGTATTATATCTATCTAATTATGTATTAATGTATCTTTTGAACATTATCATCCAAATAATATTGTGAGACATTGAAATTAAACAAACAATCCTTACCATTTTCTTTATGGCACTATTAGTAAAATGGAGAATCTATACTAATAATATAAAACTGTCGAGTTTGTTTATTTGTTTGATTGAACGCGCTAATCTCAGGAACTACTGGTCCGATTTGAAAAATTCTTTCAGTGTTAGATAGCCCATTTATCGAGGAAGGCTATAGGCTATTATCTCCGATTTCCTACGGGAACGGGAACCACGCGGGTGAAACCGCGCAGAGTCAGCTAGTATAATATAATATTATTTTTTTCTCATTTAGGCAGGTAAAATATGTTCAGAGCACTATCTAGACGTGATTCGTGGCCAAGGTCTAGAACTGTATTGGCGGGATAAATTCGTATGCCCGACTGAAGAAGAATATGAAGATATGGTCCATAGAAGTGAGTACTTGATTAACTGCCTTACTTTGGTATTTTCTATCTCTCTCAAATAGATAAAGCAGTCGCATTTTCGAATAACCTAATATGACCTTGAAGTTGAAGGACCCTACATGGTCAGGACTCCTAATATGGCTGCTACCTCCCCATATATGAGCGGTCGGTCTATGGAGCTTCATACCAAATTTTAAGATATTAAAAGATTGAAATTTAACTTTGTTTCTTCGAAAAGAAAAACTTTGTTTCTACTGAAAAGAGACCTTAAGTAGATGTTTCGGTTTCGGACGAAACTGAGGCTGAAACTGAAATTCGGTGTCAGTTTCGGTCAGGCAGTATCAATTTGTAATGTGAAATACTCATTTTAAGTATAGTAAGTTCAAATCCGGTCAGGGACTTTTCAATTATGTGCATTTTAAGAAATTAAGTATCACGTGTCTCAAACGTCGAAGAAAAAATACCGTGAGGAAACCTGCATGCCTGAAAATTATATTAATTCTCTGCGTGTGTGAAGTCTGCCAATCCACATTTGGCCAGCGTGGTGGACTAAGGCCTAACCCCTCTCATTCTGAGAGGAGACTCATGCTCAACAGTGAGCCGAATATATGTTGCCAATATATGCTATTAAAATAATAATTGATATTAATTTTGCAGAGACTGGTGCCGCATTTTTAATGGTGGTTCGAACGCTCCAACTGTTTAGTGAAAACAAAACGGATTATGCGGAGTTTATCAGAATACTTGGAAAGTATTACCAGATTAGAGACGACTATTGCAATCTCACACAACAGGAGGTCAGTTTTGTTAGAGCCAGCAACAGCCAGACCTTCGTAATTTTTTTTGACGGCCTCCGTGGCGCAGTGGCATGCGCGGTGGCTTTACATAACGGATGTCCTGGGTTCGATCCCCGGCTGGGCCGATTGAGGTTTTCTTAAATGGTCCAGGCTAATTACCACCCTACCGGCAAAGACGTACCGCCAATCGATTTAGCGTTTTGGTACGATGTCGTGCAGAAACCGTAAGGGGTGTGGATTTTCATCCTCCTCCTAACAAGTTAGCCCGATTTCATCTTAGATTGCATTATCACTTACCATCAGGTGAGATTATAGTCAAGGGCTAACTTTTAAAGAGAAAAAAAAGAAAGTTATAAAAACTGAAAGTTTGTCAGCTCATGCTCCTACTACAGATGAGTACCAACTAACTATTGAGTTTGAACCGTAGTGGCTTTGGGAGATAGCAGTTTTCAAGGATCCAGACCCCCAACCATCATCATCATTATCAACCCTTATTCGACTCACTGCTGAGCTCGAGTCTTCTCTCAGAATGAGAAGCGTTAGGCCAATAGTCATAGTAGGTAGTATTTGCTTTATCAAGACCGGATGTAGGTAATCTATATACATATATAAGGAAACAAACTTAGAATTAAACGCGTTCAATGTCTGCTAATAGATTAATAAATAACTTACTATTGAGGATAATTACTTCTTTAATTACCTACTTATTTAATTACTTCTTCTTGTTAATTGTTTTATCAATTTTATACAAAGTATAAAGGTAACATCCTAGTTATGCATAGTATTAGGTACCTACATTGATTATGAGTCCGATGTAAGTATGTCGATATTAATTAAATAAAAGTTAAGAGTTCCATATAAAATTTAATAATTTATAATATGTGTGTTTTTTTAAATTTTTTAAAAGTAAAAAAAGCTGTCGTCCAATTCGTGACGTCACAATATGTATAAGTACTCAGAGGCACTATTATCCGCAAACTTTATTATGACCCGACTACCTATACTAAAGTGGGTGGATGTGCCTCTGTTTATATTAAACATCAATGATCAAACTAATTATTAAATCTAATATTTTGTCAAACGCTCTGTTTGTAAGGGATTTGTTATAGTGACGTCATGTAACAGATGTAATGTTTTTTCTTTGGGGTAAAGTGAAGGAACATTGAAATTAACAATGAAAATGCCTGTGTTTTGACTGTTTTATTATGTTCAATTTGATCTAACTAAATACAATAATATTTAAATTACTAGTAACTACCTAACCTAAGCTTATTATAAAAATAGAACTTAAATTAGTCTACCTCCTTAATCATAAATTTTAATTTTTCAGGCATTAGAAGAATGGCCAAACGCTGAAGACACCGATGTAAGTGGTTTGTATTATTTTATTAGCCATTAGCGGACGATTAATTTCATTCTAGTCGCATAGTAAACAACAAAAGTTATTTTAACGGATAATACCTATATTATATTGTCTACAATCCGCATTTGGCCAGCGTGGTAGCTAAGGCCTACTCCCTCTCATTCTGAGAGGAGACTTGTGCTCAACAGTGTGCCGAATATGGGTTGTTAATGATGACGATGATGATGATGATGATTGTCTACATGTCGAGTTCAGGAAGTTTAAAAACCATATACCTATAGGTAGGTACATAAATATATGTAGGTATAATGTAAGTAAGTAAGAGCCGTGATAGCCCAGTGGAAATGACCTCTGCCTCCGATTCCGGAGGGTGTGGCTTCGAATCCGGTCCGGGGCATGCACCTCCTTTCTTTTTCCACAACTTTTCAGTTGTGTGCATTTTAAGAAATTAAATATCACGTGTCTCAATCGGTGAAGGAAAACATCGTGAGGAAAACCTACATACCAGAGAATTATCTTAATTCTCGCGTGTGTGAAGTCTGCCAATCCGCATTGGGCCAGCGTGGTGGACTATTGGCCTAACCCCTCTCATTCTGAGAGGAGACTCGAGCTCAGCAGTGAGCCGAATATGGGTTGATGACGATAATGTAAGTAAACACAAAATTGTGCATGTGTGCGCTCAGTGGATTAGCTAAATTCGTGTCACTTCAAATCACTTATCGAGGTGATTTTGTAGGCAGGTAACGTATCTAATAGTATAAAATCGTTGGACGCTACAAACTATTAACAAAGTTTTTTTTTATTTTTTTATTCTTTACAAGTTAGCCCTTGACTACAATCTCACCTAATGGTAAGTGATGATGCAATCTAAGATGGAGGCGGGCTAACTTGTTAGGAGGAGGATGAAAACACACACCCCTTTCGGTATCTACACGACATCGTACTGGAACGCTAAATCGCTTGGCGATACGTCTTTGTCGGTAGGGTGGTAACTAGCCACGGCCGAAGCCTCCCACCAGCCAAAGTAATCTGTATCACCTGTATTCTGTACCTACCTAATTAGTTAATTACCTACTTAATATTTGTCGAAGGCAAAGGAGGCGTGTTTCTGCGAAGATCTCACAGAAGGCAAGTTCAGCTTACCAATCATCCATTCCCTCAAAACGAAAGAAGGAGGACAAATATTGAGTAAGTAGTACCTAATCATCATTATCACATATTTACTTCCTACTTCCTACTAATATTATAAACGCGAAAGTTTGTATGGCTGTTTGGATGTAGGTATGTTTGGATATTTGTTACTCTTTAAGATTACTACTGAAGCGATTTGGATTTGGAATGGAAATGGATTTTACTCTGGATTAACACATAGGATACTTTTCATCCCATGAAAAATTCATGGTTTCCGCTATATATGTGTAATACCAAGCGGACGAAGTCGCAGGCGTCTGCTAGTAACAAAGTAACAAATAAATGAGTTGTCTGTTTGTTAAAGGTATTCTACGGCAAAGGACTCGCGATGACGAAGTGAAGCGACGCTGCGTATCGCTGCTGGAGAAGGCCGGCAGTTTGGAATACACGCGCCAAGTGCTAAGGGACCTTGACCGCGCGGCAAGGGCAGAGGTAAACTTTGTAATAATGTAGTTTCATAAAACCGGCCAAGTGAGAGCCGGACTAGCATACGAAAGGTTTTGTAGCATTTAAATCTATGCTTATACTAGCGGACCCGCTCAAGGTTCGCTTTGACTTATGATGCACTTCTTCCTTATCCCTACCCTACCCTGCTTCTACCCTACTCCTACCCTACCCCTACATTACCTCTACCGTACCTCAACCCTAGTCATACCCTACTTTTACCCTACCCCTAGGATTCCTCATAGATACCGAAAAAGCACAAAAAATTTCATCAAAATCGGTCAAGCCGTTTCGGAGGAGTATGGCAACAAAAACTGTGACACGAGAATTTTATATATTAGATTATAAAGCTGAAGAGTTTGTTTGTTTGTTTGAACGCGCTAATCTCAGGAGCTACTGGTCCGATTTTCAGTGTTAGATAGCCCATTTATCGAGGAAGGCTATAGGTTATTCCCGTATTCCTACGGGAACGGGAACCGCGCGGATGAAACCTCGTGGCGTCAGTTAGTACCTATATAAAAGGTTTTTATATAGGTAATGCTCTATACATTACACTCGTCAAGAATTAATATCGAATACCATTTGAAATACAAATATGAAGGGCAGGGAGATAGTTTATAGTTAGTAGACGTCCGCTTAGGACGGATTTTGCGAGAGGACTGGATTAAAATGGTCTAAGAATAAGAACGATGAAGTCGTTCACTTTTATTTACAAAAATGGCAAAAAAATCGTTTATTATGTGGAAGTAAATTAATAAACCCCTTTAAATATTTATTTTATTCCTATTTTTCGAGTATTTGTTGTTATAGTTGCAAAAGAAATAAACAATCTGTGAAATTTTAAACTATCGTGTCTGGTGACAAACGGAAAACGGACGGACGGACGGATATAACGGAATCATAAGTCTTAGTAATAGAGACCCTAACCATTTGGGTGCGGAACTCTAAAAAATACGACCTTTTGTCGCTGACGCACATTGTGACCTTATTGAGTCAATTTTTGAATTTATTACTTATTTATTGAAATTCATCGAAAATATTTTATTTCCAATACGCAATGCCCTCAATCCCTCGGACAAGAGAATGACACATTTTCACAATTAAAAATTAACACTTACCAGCACTATCTGCCAACTTGTTTCTAAATCGACAAAAGTTCGTAATTTCTCGCCCCACCATTGAAAAAATTTAGATATGTCATTCATCATTCATCATGGTCACCCGATGGTCGCCCACTGCAAGACATTGGCTTGTAAGGATTTCCAAACATCAGTATCCAATGGCATCCTGCAACCATATTGATATACCTAGTCGGTCCAACAACACTGCGATTTGTGTATTTATCAATGAATCATCATCATCATCATCATCATCATCATCATCATCATCATCATCATCATCATCATCATCATCATCATCATCGTCGTCATAATTAATTATGACTCGACCCTGATGCGCCTGCATCCACCGACTCTCGCGACTCTCTTGTCGTCAGTCCACCTGGTGAGGGGTCGACCAAATCATTGCCAATCAATACCTACCTCATCATCATCATCATCATCATTAGCAGCCAATGGACGTCCACTGTTGGACGTCTCCCTGCAACCCTGATGTCCTTGGTCCACTTGGGGTCGACCAGCACTGCGCTTTCCAGTGCGGTGCTTTTGAATACCTAAGTACTTACACTTTATTGTTTTTACAGTTATCTCGCCTCAACGGAAACCCGCTCATGGAAGCAGTTCTCAACGATCTCTTAAGTTGGCAAGATCAAAAGAAATCTCGCGAATGCAGCGGGTAGACTAAAAATCAGTGACGTCACGGACTGGAATAATATCATGCATGGGCCCAAGGTTCGAACAGTCCAGACAAGACAGTCGAGAGGTCGTGAAACGAGAAGATTTAAGTTTAAAAAAAAACGTGACGATTTTTCTGGGACCCCATCCAATGAATTCGGTATTTCTCTCAGATGTTATAGTTATGTTAATGCTGAAAATTATAAACAATTGTATCAGTTTGCATTTCTTCGAATGTTTTATGTAAGTAGGTTTTAGACGTGTTATTTTCAATTAAGTATGTATTTATGCCTATGTTTTAGTTTAGTCCATATTATTTTTTTAATTAATATTTATTTATTAACATTTTATATTTAAATAGTGGGAATACACCAAAGAACGCCAACAAAGTAGTTTTTATTGAACTAACTATTCTGAAGTATACCTATCTTAATATCTAAGAATTTTCATTTAATAATTTATCATAAAAGCTTTCGCCTTTATAATATTATTTTATTTTTATTCTTTACAAGTTAGCCCTTGACTACAATCTCACCTGATGGTAAGTGATGATGCAGTCTAAGATGGAAGCGGATGTGTTAGGAGGAGGATGAAAATTCACACTCCTATCCTTTAATATTAGTGTGATTCTGATTACCTCGATGAGTAATGCTAAATCGATTATAATGAAACTGCTTCCCGTAACAAAATAAAACAAATAACGAAATTTAAAAGTGCTTTATTCATTTTTTTGTCACAAACTACATAACTGCGACTCTACCAGTAGTCAAGGTTTTCGTTGGACCAAAATGCTCCCATACATAATAAAATTATTTTGACATAAATAAAATCTATTATTACTAAAAAAGAATTATAATTTATATTAATTTTAAATTTCATTACTACAAAGAAAAAATACATTAAAATCTAAAAAAAACATATACAAATAATCTCTCTTAAATTGAAACTATAATAAAAAAAAGACAAGCAATATTTTCATTTTCTTTCAATGGAAAAAACATAATGTTTTATCACAATGTTATGGACTCTAGCACTCCCAGTAGATTTTCTATCAAATATACATAAAGTTACAATTTAAAAGTAAGCAAATTTTTTTTTCAAGAAAGCAAAAGGTTACCTTTATGCTAGAAAAATATACTAGAGGCACAATTATCCACCCACTTTAGTATACTCAAGTCATATTAAAGAAGCCGGATAATTGTGCCTCTGAGTATATTTAGACTCCAATACAAGAACCCCAAGGTGTATTTTTTACCATGTCATGTCATGAATGTCATTTTTTTACATCCAATGTGTATTTAAAAATATTTCACAACGAAAAGGTAAAATTTTTTCGTAACACACATAGATGCAATTTTACAATATTGGGCGAAATTTTATCTTCAATTGGTAATAAAAGCACGAATTTAGCATAATTATAGCATACAGAACTAAACCTAGTGCTTTGTCGAAAATGTTAAACGTAATATCCATTGACACAAAACATGACTTCTCTTCTGTACTGGTAACAAATTGGCAGTATTTTGAGATTATTGCATCTCAATTTTTTTTCAACTATACTTATCTAAGTGAAAATGAGTTTAGTGTTGTCCGAATCATTATTTAATGTCAGTTTTCTTACCGATTCAAATACCGATATCGATATTGTCTGCGATATACATCACTAATCATATATTGTGGACAGCTATAAACAATATAATTTTATGGATAATTTTGAGTGATTAATAATGAATTTTATAGCACCATATAGCACACTATTAGAAATTCATCAAATATTAAACAATAATTATATGACAAAGGCTCTGTTTTTTACAACAGATATAAATTTATTAAAAAGAAAAAAATATATAAAGATACTTAATATCATAGTATAGATATTTAATTATATAATAAATAAATTTAAATATAGAGGAGCCTGTTTTGCATTAATGGAATGTGCAGTCTAAACATAATTATAGGTATTAAAATTTATTTATGATTTAAATTAATACGATTCCATTAGCACACTAAAATTAGAATTAATATTATATAAACGTACGAATCAATCAGATATAAAGCAAGACTTATGATTTTATTCGCGTTATTCAAAAATTTAAAACACCGTCTCTTTAGCAACTAGTGATGGGCCTGCCATCGAGTTGCGATTCGATACCGATTTTTACGATAATTCCGGTAAAATAAAATCATAATTCTTGTTTGCGCACATTATTCGTTCTTCAAGCATACGTAATTTTCCGTCAATATCGTATCTTTGAAAATGTGTAGTCAATAAGAGAAAGGTCATTTAAAATGTCATACTAATGTAGTTAATATCAATTATATATTTATAAATTTCGTTAAAATTTATTTATTTAAACACCCATAAAGCAACGCTTACAACACGAATTTTTTACAATACGCTTATGCAGTTAATAGAACCAGCTGTATACAGAGAAGATATCAAAGATCACTTAAAGTATGAATTTACACCTTTACTGCTTACGCTTAAGTAAAAAAAATGCTGTATACGCAGAAGTAGTCAGCGACAAAATAGTTTTGCATCACACGGTTTTTAGGAGCGTTATCAGACGGACTACATTTGAGCAGTTGATATATTTATAACGTCTAACTAATCCCGTTGTGGTTGATTTCCATCATAAATTCCATGTATTTCGTGTGCGCAAACCTGGGAACTCAGATTTTACCTAGCTCTTGAAATGAGAACACAGAAATCACCGAATGCATTTAAATACAACCATACATAGGAGCGAATCGCTGAGCTATCTGACAACATGCGTACTGCACATCACATTACGACAATTAACTACCGTACATCACTACGAGAGGTTGAGCTTACTGAAATACTGATACACGTTGGATCAACTACAGCATTCACTATTCGGTTGATATCTTGCTTTCGAGCAAATCAACTATATTGAGTCACGACCATACTCTAGTCAGTAAGCTCAGCTGCATAGTTGAGCTTACTGTCTACATGTCTGCAGGTTATAAAGTAGAGTGAGTACACAGTCAAGTTGACCCACTTGGCACGCATGTTGATCGAATACTCCTACATAGTACATAGAAATAATTTGATCGCACATAACCAGATAACAAATACTTAATAAGCTCACCTGTTAAAAGCAGTTGAGCTTAGTGAAATACCGATTCAAACGTGCCGATCATTCCGTTACAGCATTCAGTTTAGCTTCTTTGCACGCGTGCTGTTTTAATCCTCATAAAATCCGTAATATATACAGACAGATATCGCACATAATCAGATAACACAAAAATAGTTGATAACCTCAACTGCACGTATGCAGTCCGTACGATACCGCCCCTGAAGATGCAACTACAAGCAATGGTAAGGCTACACAATAACAAAGAGCGTGACGGGTGACGTGGTGGGGCGTGGAGGCGGTCAGGGGATCCATCCCGCCACGTAGCTGGGGCTGCGCGTGCACACGGTTATGCGCCGGATTCGCCCACCTGAGGATTTCACGCACATCAACTAATCAACTAATATTGAAATTAACTTCAACGTGACTAAATTTCTTCAATAACAAATTTAAAAAAAAAAAAACAGAAATATAATATAAAAATTCTTGTTTGTGCTACAGTTACACCCCAAGAAAAAAATTTTAGTAGTCGAGTACCTAATATTAAAAGATCCTTAATTTTCTCTATTGAAAACTAAAACAATATCAACTACGCCAGAGAGTAAAATGGTGGTGTTTGATGTAAAAATAATTTAAGTACAACCTCGAAGACGTCATACGTCCATATTTTAACCTGGTCAGGTAACTCTCTGTACTTTAATTTTGAATATTAATATTGTCGAAAACCCTTAAGAACCAAGATTGCGAGGAATGTGTCTTTAAATGTGCAGTTATGTTTGTTGTGTAGGTGTTGCAGTAGTTTTATTAGAGTCGTTAAAGTTACGGTATTGGTATGCATACATTGGAATTAACTAAGTACCTACTCGGTATTGGAATTAAAACTAAGGGATCAAACAACAAAATAATTAAGGATAATTTTCAAATTCCGTATGCCACTGTTCGTATTTGCTCAAATGAACGATTTAAAGGTAATATAAAAACCGAAAAACCGAGCTGTTCTTTGTAAGGTAAGGTAAGGTAAGGTTTTATCCTAGCGTGCCCTACAAGGCAGTATTGTATTATGTAATAATTATATCAGATAAACCTGATGTTTCACAGTCATCAACTAATCATAAAAAAACGTCCAATATATCTCTTGGACTATACTTAAGTGATACTCACCGCGTATGTCGTTTAGTGATCTAAGCGCCGCTCTGGCTCCGGCGTTGCTGGCGTACTGTAATGCACACACACGCCGTGTAAATTGCTTATTTACACACATACATGAAATCGTAAACGATATTCGCTTTAATTTAACCCCAAGATACAGATTTTAGCCCCCATTCATTCACTTTCAAAACAAATTGTGTCTAACAATTGGTCCTTCGAGCCAGATAATAATTTTCAATTTAATTACATCAAATACAACTGAATTTTGCGCAAATGCTGAAGAGAATATCGTTTACAATTTTAGGGGTTCACATAGTAGAACTAATTGGAAACACATCATAAAATTAAACACACTGGAACTATTACAATGTTATTATGATACAAAAAAATAGTCAAGTCATAGAGGTTTTTAATATCATGCTCACGCGTATTGCCTTTGTAGACGACATTTCTTTAGTTATTAACAGTAAATAAATTATGAAAATTAATTTTCGAATATATTCACGTTATAGCCAAAGTAAAATAGACCTAAATTACTTTGATTTATAGTCAGAAATCGCGCAATAAGCGATTCTTTTAGAACTTCTTTGCACTCAACTCGGTGGTACAGAAATTACGACTTTAAAATAAAGGTATTTAAGTCTATTTTAATTTAACATGGCATGATACTGGAAAAAACATTTACCTAATTTCGTATATCGAGTACAAAGGCACATTAGTGCATTCATAGACTTCCATTCTTTGCATTCAGTTAGTTCGCACACTCATGCGTGAACGTTAGTGAAATATTCATACACAGAACAATAATTTATTGAAGTACAATTTAAAATGCACAGATGGAACAACTATTAGATAGTACGTCTATCCGTTTGGAACTCCTTCGGCTTATCGAAGGCCTATGAAGCGCTGTGGATTAGGAAAGCCTTATGACAGCTGTAAAAATCGTCACTTAACGAATAACACAGTTCATTTGGCCTCGACATTCGCGCTAACAGAATTGAATTACCGGTTTTTTCAACGATGAATCTATATTTTATCATTTGTTTCTACACTCCCCGTTCTTCTAAAAATCAAATTGTCATCTGTTAGAAAATAGCCTCTAATGGTAGAAAAAAAACAAAGTGTTTTGAGTGTATTAAAGAATTAGGACAGTAAAATTTTGAAAAAATCAATAATGTTAAAGAAATTATTAACTACAAGAGTTTAATCAAAACAAGTGTAATATCTGAGAACGTATCTCTGTTATAGCAGATGCAGTTTTATACAAAGTTCCAATTAAAAATAGGTATACAGAAAATTATGTTTGTAAGATAATAAAAATGCACCTGTATATGCAAGGCGTTGTTATGACAGCAATTTTATCGAAATCCTCATTTACTGAAGATAGACTAAATTGGTCTAAAAAGTCATCATGTGCCTAAGATTAATGAATGTATTTTTAACATTAAAAATATATCTTCAGAGTTATAGTAATTCTTGTTTACTTTATACGGCTAGATTTTTATCATATTTATTTATTAACAAATGTTATTAAATCTAAACATTTATATAAAGTTTAAATATATTATTTATATAAAGTTTATAACTTTCAAAATAGTTGTGATGATTTTTTAGACAAAAGACTCGATCTTTAACTGCATAAGCTGACGCTATTAGTATTTTAGTCGAGTACGAACAATTTTTGTATTTACCGCCCAAAAATTGATCATACTCCACTAAAATACTACGGTAGCCGTACAGGGCTTACAATCGCTATCAAAACAACAACCTATTTAGTACAATATTATATTGTGTAAGTGATGAAACTCAATCGACACTGTAAAAAAAGTAATAAGCTTTATTTGAAGCGAAGTTTTGTTATACGCTGCCGTGCCAACTGGTGGATCCCATCAAGGGCCTGACCTTTATAGTAATTACTGACTACGAGCCCCCTTTCGCAGGTTGTTAAAGAATCTGAACTGAAGTCGCAGCGTTAGGTCTTTCCGTACTGTAAGGAACAAAATACTGTGACCACGGGAACAAGTGCAATGTCACACAACGATCATATCCTGTCAGTGACAAAACGGACAAACGTGAAATTGAACAATCGCTCTGTCGTTTCTCAAATTAAGGAACGGACAGAGACAATCCATTGAATAAGATGGTAATAATTGTAGCATACTTATTTTGCTTGTTTAAAAATTAGTGCAATTTCTAAAAGTAAAATAATAATTGTAATTATTAAATATTGATTTTTTTATTTTATTTTATGAACACTTTAGTAATTTTCGGAAAGTAGACGGGCTATTACTATACTATTATATACACACCTTGATAAATAAATAAAAGGAATATTTTATTTTTTTGTTTCTCCGTTATACAGTAGGGAGGGGACTAACCAATCGGAATTTCGAATCGAATCGAATCGAAAATCGGTATAAGGCAGAATTTATTCAACATATTTTGTTTATGACAATAAAATTAATTCTTAAAACTTCTTTCTAATTTTTCAATAATAAAATAAATAACTATTTACCATAGTGTAATATTGTTGGAATAAATTGTTCAATTTCACGCACACTGTTGTAACACGTAAACTGATAGGGGGGGTCACGCGTGCTCTGTATGTGTGAGAGTACTCACGAGTGCGGCTCAGGATGAATGTCGGGGGGTTGCGCCCGCACGAACCTGTCCGTCCCATTCGGTACGTCCAGTACCGGCTCACATATAGGCTTATCGTTAATCCTCCTCTCACAAGTGGGCGTTGTCGTCTCGGCGCTAGGCGGCGTCAGGTTAAAGAAGCTACTGTCGACCCCCACGGCGGGAGGTCGGCCGCGAGGCAACCTCAAGCTTAGAGACGTGGTAGCCCGCTTTTGCAAACGGCAATCTGACAATATCGATATCGTTTTATCGACAACGTCCCCACCCCTACACACACGAACTATGGATGTATTTTACAATGGAGTGGAACAGAAACACGACCGGACTTTACAGTAGTCGCGTATGATGTGTAACATCTGACATCTCTCTTTGGTAACACAATAAGGTTAGGTTTCACTACCTTCAGATATGTATCGAATAGCTTAATAACAAGTTTTGTCTTTGTAATTAGACAAAGTGACAAAACTTACGTTTAAACCTATCGTTAACACTTGCATTTGCAAACAGGACAATTTTCCTGTGTATTAATAAATAAAAAGTCTACAAACAATTTTAATAACAGATGTTATTCTAACTAATAAAATATGCTGTGATTTATTTCCTTAAATCCATAAAGAAATTCAAATTCAATAATCTTAAATACTCCACCAAATTCCAATATAATTTATTTATTACATTTTTTTGTCTCTTTTCAGCCAATCACTTCCTAATATGCAGGAAAGAGAGGACAGGTGTTACACATCAAAAATATTAGCAATACTTTGCAAAAGCATTTCTAATATCTAATATTCCATTTATACCTAAAGGTACCGCAATAAATGGTCACCGAACTTACGTATTTCGTTCGTCGATGGGTTGACAGGGATATCGATTTTCATGAAGGTGATAAATAATAATCGATTGCAATCGATTTTATAATTAATGCCGGGACGCTCAGAGATTGCGTTTCTGACAGGTCGTGATCGAATATATTTGAACTGGCGTACAAGGTTGTTGAACTGCACTGTTTCAAGATTATGTCAACTGTTTGTCTTTGTAGTAGTGAGACAAAAACGAGGCATATAAGATAGTTGACTCAAATCAAATTTAATATAGACAATCCAAAATATGACGATATTAATTAATAAAAGTTAAGGATTTCTTATAAAACTTAATTTAAAAAACATGTATTTTTTCAATTTTTCCAAACGTCAAAAACCATGTCGTCCATTTTGTTACGTTATGACGTCACAATGTTACTTGATGTACTAAACGTCAAACTAATTGTTAACCAATATTTTTGTCCAACGCTCCGTTTGTAAGGGATATGTTATAGTGACGTCATGAAACAGTTGAAATATAGACCATCATGACCGACAGGCGTTTTGGCAGGTATTGCCAAAAACATATTTGAAAACTAAAATTTTCCAGTAATCATGTCTCAAAAAAATATGATTTTTTTTTCAATCTAGTAGGACGAACTATTTATTAACATTTAAAAAAGTGTCAACTAGCCTATTGTAATTGAATATATTTGTCTCATTCGACCAGTCATAAACGCATTCTCTGAGCGTCCGGACATTAGTGTTAGTAAGCGAGGATGTGTTTGTTGCGTAGCATTATCTACTTGTTTCTATGGTTATTGTCTATGGTACGTCGTATTGAATGAGTTTTACTGTGTGTGAAGTCCTTTGCGCCTCTCTCCTCCCCAATGTATTGACAATGTGGCTGTTGATGGCATATATAACTTTTAATGTTGGTTTTATGGCATGACATGGGCGAAGCATCGTGAATTACATAAATAAATAAGAATAAAATAATAATTGATACACATGGTTGGAAAAATAGTGAGCAGTTATAACTAAAATTAAATAAATAAACACAATTTATTATGTCAATAAACAAATAAACCTGTCTAGTCTGAAGTCATTCTGATCTGTAATTAAACTTCCACAGAAACTAGATTTTGACTTATTATAGTCCAACGAATTGACAATTTAATTGTGATTTTATAGAATAAGAAATCAATAAAATAATTACATAACATTACAAACTACTAATTTAATATACAATAAAAAAATAAACAATCTTAATATCCAAATTGCCGAAATTTTGTGATGTTTAGAGCTTTTAAACACTTTTTAGCAAAACACAGACGAGAAACTTGCACGGCTGTGCAATTATTATTTGGACTATACAATTTGAGAATTTTATACTAATCTTTAATAATCATTTCATAATAATAAGTAAAAACAAAAGGACAAAAAAGGGTATTTTGCCACTAGTACATACTATCCAAACTTTGAACCAGATAATCCAAAGTCTTTAAAGTGATCATTCAATCAACTAATAATAATTGATTTAATAATATTTTATTTAGATAGGTTGAGCAACTAGTTGTATAACTAGGCAACTTCGTTCGTAACACTCCTGATGGTACGCGCGGGCGTGTAGCGGTGAATGAAATACCTACGACTGATGCACCTCACTTCCCGCACGCACGATTTCACACCCGTGCAGTCTTTCCACCCGTCGCCCGCATATCATGGGAGTTTTTTTTATTATTATCTACTCGTATTCGGCTCACTGCTGAGCTCGAGTCTCCTCTCAGAATGAGAGGGGTTAGGCCAATACTCCACCACGCTGGTCCAATGCGGATTGGCGTTTGAGACACGTGACATTTAACTTCTTAAAATGCACACAACTGAATAGTTGGAGGTGCATGCCCAGACCGGATTCGAACCCACACCCTCCGGAATCGGAGGCAGGAGTCATATCCACTGGGCTATCACGGTTCTCTCCAATTAAGTAACCAATAGATATACAAGTTGAAGACTTAAGTAACGTGTCCCACGATTCACACATCGACTGATCGGACGACCAGTCGACGTACAGTCTCTCCAATTAAGTAACCAATAGATATACAAGTTGAAGACGTAAGGTGTCCCAAGATTCGCACATCAACTGATCGTGCGACCAGTCGTCGGACCTAACCTTACGATTAATCAATGCATACAAGTTGAAGACGTAACGTGTCCCACGATTCGCACATCGCCTGTGAGGCGACCAGTCGACAGACTAATCCGTTCGAGTAAGCAATGCATATACAAGTTGAACAGATAAAGTGACCTGCGTATCGCTCATCGACTGATCGGGCGACCTGTCGACGAACAGACGGGTCGATCGAGTAACCAATGCATATACAGGTTAAAGACGTAAAGTGTCCCACGATTCGCACATCAACCGATCGGGCGACCTGTTGACAGTATAATCCATTCGAGTAACCAATGCATATACAAGTTGAAGACGTAAAGTGACCTGCGAATCGCACATCGACTGATCGGACGACCTGTCGACAGACAGTCGTTGCTATCGAGTAACCAATAGATATACAAGTTGAAGACGTAATGTGTCCCACGATCCGCACATCGATTGGTCGCGCGACCAGTCGTGCAATACTCACTTCTGTCGATGTTGCGCTGCAGGTGCGAGGCGACGCGATGGCGCGCGTCGCTGTACTCGAGGTGGAGGCCCAGCCGCAGCAGCGTGGGGTTCTGTTCCACCAGCCGCGTGATCTCCATCTCGGTTTTGTTGCCCAGCACTTGCGACCGCTGTTTTAAAAAAAAAAAGCACATTAAAGATCATTAGAATCAGTGAACAGTGACACTGTTTACTGTATCCACGGCCGTGACTTCGATTCCATTTCCAACAACTGGAAACCATTTTTTAACTGTATTTCGTTTTATTTTATTAGTGATATAATTATTTTTGTTTGACTTATTTTATGTGTTCTGTTCTTCCATCCTAAGGGTCGGACAGAATGTGGGTACTGATGTACTCACAACAAATTTTATCTGAGTCAGGTCCATTTTTTTGGCACAACATATTTTCTATATATATAATATACTAGCGGACGCCCGCGACTTCGTCCGCGTGAAACTCGATGTAAACTTTCAAGTACTCCTACCCTACCCCTACCCTACCCTTACCCTACCCCTACCCCTAACTATCCCCTACCCTACCATTTCCTGAATTTTCTTCTGAATTTGCTATAAACCTCACAGAGCCCGAGACCTATCCAACGAATGCAAAACTGTGGAAATCGGTTCGTGCGTTCTGGAGTTATAGCGTCAGGAAGGAAAACCCGACTTATTTTTATATAATAAATATATATATGTATTAGTTTTAAGTTATTATTACGATGTAAATGTATTAGTTTTACGTTATTATGTAGTTATGTGTTGTGTAAACAAATAAATGTGCGAGGAACACGAATACTTTCTAGTTGTGGCCTTGTTTTCCAGTGGCTGCATGTGTTTATACATAACACATACACCTATAACACAGGCTGGCTATGGCTTACTTTTGTTTACTTCAGAGCTTGGTGAGCAAGGTTTTAACTAATTGTACCATTTCAGTTACGTTGATATAGTTCAAAGTCAAAGTCAAAATTCATTTATTTCAAATAGGCTTAGTTTACAAGCTCTTTCGAAACGAAAATCGAGTTCGAATATACAATAAATGTAGCGTGTCGTTGACTTCTAATTCTAAATAAAGGTATAAATAAATAAGGTATAAATTTGACAAATACAGGCCATCGTTTGACAAATATCATCGAACGTTTGCTTCAAAAGTTAACCCAAGTTTATATTTACCTGGTTGGAAGTGCTGCAACATTTGACAAACATGGGCCAATATTTGACAAATGTTTGCCTTAAAAGCAACCTCAAGTCAAGTTATTACCTGGTTGGAAGCGCGGAACTCCTCAACAGTGTTGGTGGTGAGCAGGGCTTTGACCAGCTGCACCACTCCAGCGGGGCTGATGAAGTTGGTCTCCACGTTGACCACGCGCAGCGTGCTGTTGGCCTCCAACGCGTCGGCCAGCAGCTGCGCGGTGCGGTCGTTGAGACCGACGTTGACGAGGGACAACACTTCCAGGTGAGTGTTGGTTTTCAACCCCTCGAAAAGCTTCTCGATTTTCTCGTCACTTATGTTCTGGAATTGAATGGTTGATGCATACATTTTGCGGCTGAAAATCAGGTCTTTTTACATGGAGTAAAAAGTAACACACTTACACAATGTTTTTTTTTTATATTTATAACAGACAATAATTATAATTATGGCCTGCCTAACTTGGGATACCTGCAACGAGGTATATCGTAAAGAGAAGAGATTTTATCAACCCGGTGTTCACTTTCTTTAGAATGAAAGAGAGAACAATATTTTTGATGCTGCTGCTATTGGTTGACAGTCTTTTCTCTTAAGGAGATTTCTCGTGGCACGCATCCTAGGCCTACTGATGGTTATGACATTATATACCTATGAACAGTGGTTTGCAGGGCACGCAAGGAACAGGTTTACAAAGTACTACTGTCAATTATGCTGAGGCGTAAAGTACTGACTGTAACACAGCAATGCTGCTTGGTGATTGGACTTCCCCAGGCAAGCTGTCACAAAAAGCTGTACTACTGCTAAAATTTTTGTACATTTGATTTTTTTAATGCTATAAAAGCTGAAAATCTTTGTAATATGATAATTTTTTACCAGGAATTCTCCAATGGGTATCCCATGAATTTGAATGATAATAATCATAAAGTTTACCTTAATGTTATTCCAATTGAGATCAAGGAAGGACTGGTCGTTGTCTTTCACCCTGCTGATGGTCTGCTCCGGGTCTGTGTCATTAGGGGGGTCCATGGGGTAGATCTGGAACAAACAAAGATAAAAGCGCTTGGAGGCCATTGGATCAGTTTTCACCTTCACACAGGAAATAAAACTATAAGAAATTGTAATTGTTATCAATTGTAAATTATAATACTGTATGACTTTTCAAAAGAGCAACTGTTGAGTTTCTTGCCGGTATCTTCTCAGCATTATTATTATTATTATTATCATCTTCTCAGCAGAACCTGCCTTCCGAACCGGTGGTAGAATCTTTACAAATAGTCAACTGACGTGTCAAAAGTGCTTGTAAACTGAGCCTACTTGAAATAAATGATTTTTGATTTTGATTTTGATTTTAACAAATTATGGAGTTCTTTAAAAGTTTATCAGTTATCGAAGACGGTTTTCTTTTTTTTTTCAAGCTTTTGAACATCTAAATTGGATTAATAATGCAAATATAGTTTGTCATTTATACTCAAAATGCGCAATCGACCCTAAAAAGCAAGCGAGGGAACCAAATTTTCACTTCATTCGAAAAGCTAGTCATTATCGCGTACAGGGATACTATAGTCTGGAAAGTTCGTTATTTAGTATTTTATATTTTCTTAATTGGCTCAAGTCTGGTTTGGTCAGCATCAGCCGTGGCTAGTTATTATCAGTTCCTTTTTAGCCTTTTTCTCAGAGAACTGCCAACAGGCCAAATTACGTTTTTCGTGAAAACGCACGCGCACACCATTTTGCTTGCTTGTAGGTTCGAGGCACAATATCACTCATGCCGAATCTCTCTCACTGAATCGACCCCTTGAGGTCAGTCAGAGAAATTCACGCAATATATTCCATGGACTTACCTTGGGTTTGGTAGCCTTTGTGATACCGTCCCATCCTAATCCAACAGGCTGTCCCTTGTTTAGCAACGACGCGTGGTACTGGTCCTGGTTCATCATGGAGTGGAAGCCGAGAATTGCTGGAACACAACACAATGGAATTTGAGAAAGAGTTCGGAGGAAATTCTCACGTCATCCCTAAAGACAACACGGTAAAAAACCTAACCAAATGAACTAGCAAAAAATTAAGGATTGTGAATCCGTAATATTTTTGTGATTGTGGATAGTTTATATACTGTAGATGTGGATGCAAGAGGAATACCAACAAAATATATCTTGCCTGCTTTACAAACGCAAACACTTCGAAAACTAACAAAA
This sequence comes from Bicyclus anynana, assembly GCF_947172395.1. Classification (NCBI taxonomy): domain Eukaryota; kingdom Metazoa; phylum Arthropoda; class Insecta; order Lepidoptera; family Nymphalidae; genus Bicyclus; species Bicyclus anynana. The sequence continues at coordinate 3,300,784 of NC_069094.1, forward strand.
TGCATGGGAATGACAGATCCGATCGACAACTTTATACTTCGAAAACTAACAAAATGCATGGGAATGACAGATCCGATCGACAACTTTATCGATTCTGTATGTCATACCCATATTTTTTTTAATTTTTCGAAGTGTTAGCGTTTGTAGAAAGAGAATCTGCAAACACACATGGCTACAGGCTCTGCTTAAAGACTGTGGCCACACTAACACTGGAGCAAGTTCTATATTAGAATGGGTATCCAGAGCAGTTCCAGTAGGATCTTCCCAAAGACTAGACAGGTAGAACAACACAAAGAGAGAAGGGGAGTGTTGACATGTCAGATACACAATACAAAGATTTGAGACGAATAACTTAGCAATCTGTGGATTCACCATGAGGGTGCCAGGTCCATCGCATAGCAAAGAGGAAAACTCCGAGCAAAGTCCAGGACTTGTAATTAATCGACGTAGGGTTAAGAAATTCCTTGACAATCTATTAACATTCCCCTTCTCCGCTCGTGTTGTTCTCCCTGCCTAGCCATCTTTGGTAAGATCCTATTAGAGCAGCTTTGAATACCCTTTCTAATATAGAACTTGTTGCAGTTTTAAAGAGGCCAAGGTCTTTAAGCAAGTTATAGAGAGATTTTACTGGTAATCCTCTCGCACCTACTTCTAAGGCGTACAATATTATTTATTCACTTTTATATTCCATATTATTTATTCACTTTTATATTCCATATTATTTATTCACTTTTATACTGTGGTCCTTCGGAATGTTAGTCTCCCATGGCACAGTAAACTCTACAAGTACTTTTCGTTTTGTATGGACAAAAGGAAATTTTGGTTATTTTGTTGGACTGTTGTGTAAAATATTAAAATGTTGTTCATTAATTTTGCAGATTCTTTGCCCCTACAAACATGTTTTCAGGAATTGAGTAGAACAATCTCAAAGAAATCATAATAAAATTTATAAAAATATTATTACTGGTATAATAAGCGTTTTTATGACGTTACAAGTGTTATAAAATTCGTTCTTTTGTTAAAAACGTTTCTCAGGAATTCTCGACAATTTGGCGGCAATCCAGTGCTGTGTAATTGATGGTCTAGTCTTGACAATCATTTAAGATATCATCTGTCTTTTGGACTTTTGGCTTATTTATAAGTGTAAAACAGTGAAAATTTGGATTTTATTCCAGTAAAACAGGTTTCCAGTAAAGGTTGTGAAGCACTTGGATTTAGGTTTATTGATTATAAAAATCGGACATCTAGTTTAACTTGAAAATCATTCAGAGGTTAGCTAATAAATGCTACCTAACTTTAGGTCAAGTGCTTTAAAATAATAAGTAATATTTTATGCCTAATTATAGAAATTTTCATGTTAAACAATACAAAATACAAATAAGGAATACAATGCAAATGATATATGCGGAAAAACCGTTTCTTCATCGATGTAGGAAGCAAACTCAGTGAATACAAAAAAACATTACAGATGGAATAAATTACATGGGTGCAATCAATTAGAAAATGAAAGCTGCACACCTACATCCATCGCGAATAATAAATTCATTATTCCTGTAAGGCATCTCACACACAAGGCGACTATTTTGACGACCAGTGACCGCAACGACCATGTTAACTGAACTCAGACTAATTAGATAACGACCTAGACATTACTTTTCTGTCGAAGTATATGATCAACGATCTAATACGTTTATAAAAACTGTATAAAAGTTGTAATCGTGTTCTTCGGTTAAAGAGCTCCGTAAAAATATTTATTTTTGTAGTTGAATGGCGTTAAAAACGGGCAAGAACTTCTAGTTTAGTACAAGAGTTATATCAAATCTAAGCTCGTTTTACTCAGAAAATGACAGACAGAATATTGTTTGTGAATTTAGATGCGATACTAATCCATATGTAATTAATCATTGTTTGAGAATTTGGATGCGATATTAATCCATATGTAATTAGTCTGAGATTTTAACTGAAGAAACCATATGAACATTGCACACTTAGCTGCACGACTAGTCGCTACGACTAAGCTACGCGCGAATATCGTATACGATTTCGTATCTCAGTCGCAATATTGTTAAATGGTAAAAAAAATAAAACCCTGGCTAAGTTTTATGTGGGCTATTCTCGGTCCAAGGCGCGTTTGGAACCTTCGTAACGTTAATTTTAAGTTTTCGAATAATTATCACCATTATCTATATTATAAGATAATGGTAATAACAAACGTTTCAAAAGTACTTGTAAACTATCCTAATTGATATAAATGAATTTCAAGTTCGACTATGTATATTAAAAAATTAACCCTTGTGTAATTTTCCAATTCATGGTACAACTAAATTGAATTGAAGATAGAGATTTTTGTATATCAATATAAAACAAAAACCGTCTAAATTCATCTAACATATACTTCGTTATTTTAGTAGGTCTTGATGTCAGCTATTGCCTTGTCGAGTATGTCGTGCTATTTACGGGACACCCTGTATAGAGTATAATAATCTCACCAGCAAGATCAATGATCTCTTCCTGTGTGGCAGCGGTGAGGGCCGTCTCATATTCGTCGCCGAGGTCGATGGTGATCTGTTCATCCGCCTCTCGGATTTTCTCCGGCGGCGGCGGAGGGATCCACTGGAAAATATTAAGTTTTTTTATTAATTTTATTGAGTGAAAACTAATTTATTTATTTATTTTATTGATATACTAACAATGATAACAAAAAAGATTAATAATAATCGATACATAGGCAAACATAAAAATTTCTAGTGCTAAACGAAGCCATCTTTTAATGATATATACAGCATTGTTGTTTGTTGTCCGGTAAAACTTAAAACACTTAAAAACTAAACTACACTAATGAAAGACGTGATAGCCCAGTGAATATGACCGCTGTCTTCGATGGCCGTAGGTTGGAATCCGCTCCGGGACATGCACCTCCAACTGTTCAGTAATGTGCATTTTAAGAAATTAAATATCACGTGTCTCAAAATAGAGAAGGAAAAACACCGTGAGGAAACCTGCATACTAGAGAATTTCTTAATTCTGTATGTGTGTGAAGTCTGCCAATGCCGAATGTCTGTCAGACTAAAGCCTAACCCTTCTATTTCTGAGATTGACTCGTGCTCAAAGTAAGCCGAATGCCGAGTGCCCAGAAGTTTTCTTCATAAACAATTCATGTTTATGAAGAAAACTTCTGGGCACGTAAATGACACGTTGGACATCTTTGGGATAGACAAAAAAAGCACCGAATTCGCGTCACGTGTTTCGTTCAGCCATGGTTAGTTACCACGTTCCGATAAGATGTCGTCTTTGACGGCCTCCGTGGCGCAGTGGTATGCGCGGTGGATTTAATGACGGAGGTCCTGGGTTCGATCCCCGGCTGGGCCGATTGAGGTTTTCTTAATTGGTGCAGGTCTAGCTGGTGGGAGGCTTCGGCCGTGGCTAGTTACCACCCTACCGACAAAGACGTACCGCCAAGCAATTTAGCGTTTCGGTACGATGTCGTGTAGAAACCGAAAGGAGTGTGGATTTTCATCCTCCTCCTAACAAGTTAGCCCGCTTCCATCTTAGATTACATCATCACTTACCATCAGGTGAGATTGTAGTCAAGGGCTAACTTGTAAAGAATAAAAAAAAAAAAGTGTAGAAACCGAAAGGGGTGTGGATTTTCGGCCTGTTTCTTTCAAGTTAGTTCGCTTCCATCTTACATTGCATCATGAAACCCTCTCCACATTTTCTAAGAATCCAAGAAGACAAAATAAAATTCATTACATAAAACATTCATCAGCGCAATTTAACAAAAATATCTTACAAATGGCTCCTAAAATTTATAACAACTTGCCATAACACCTGGCTGACAGAAGCATCAGCAAACCTACACTTAAAAAAAACTTGAAAAGTGTCTAATACAAAAATGTGACTACTCCAAAGAAGAGTACTTAGCTGATACTTCAAAAAAATAGTTTTAATTATATTTCTTTTAAACTTAATGTCATTTAATTTTAACTTATATAATTTTAATTTTACTAATTAAACATTTGTATACCTATTAATGGTGAAACATTGTTACATAAGAACATCTTTGTATAACTAAATTTATTGTTTCTTGCAAATAAACGATTCTGAATCTGATTCTGATCATCACTTATCATCAGGTGAGATTGTAGTCAAGGGCTAACTTGTAGAGAATAAAAAAAAATATATTTAATGAAGGTACCTTTTTCCCCCGTACTACTCCTGCTACGTAAGGTTTGACCTCTGGCCGGTCTGGTGTTTCTAATGCCTGCTTGTTGATGTGTTCTATGAGTTTCTTCCGGTTCAGAGGTCCAGTGGGGTCCTTTTCGCACGCATAGTTATTCCTTTGTGAGGGAGGGAGAAAGTTGTCCTGTAAGCAGAGAGACATGAATAGGTTAATTATTTGAAGATGATCTTGATACAATAATTAATTTTTGCTTCTTAAATCTTTATGATAACATTTTGTAGCAAAATAAAAACTTTGTAGAGAGAAAATTTTCATGATAATAAAATGGAAGTTCATTGAACATAAGCATTCAATAATAAGATTATAAAAACATTGCTACAACTTCATGTAAATCAATATTTACATAATTCAATATGCACACAATACATTACATAATCTATACTTATAATAAATCTGTACAGAGGTCAATTCTGTACATGAAATATATTTCCAAAATAACTATCAGGGGGTGATTAGTGATCGACACTGATGCCAAAAATGCAATCAGTAAATTTTTTGTCTGTCTGTCTGTCTTTCTTTCTGTCTGTCTGTCTGTATGTTCGTTATAGAAACAAAAACTACTCGACGGATTTTAACGAAACTAGGTACATTTATTCTACATACTCCTGGGCAGGATATAGTTTACTTTTCATCACTCTAAGATCAATAGGAGCTGAGCAGTGAAGGGAAATGTTGGTTAAACGGGAGAAATTACTCCATTTTTACAGCATTTCTACTGAAGGGCTGGATTAAAGAGGTCTAAGGGCGGACGAAGTCGCGGGCGTCCGCTAGTACATAATAATAATACATGGCATGACATAATATCAATATATCACATTTATATGAGGATGCTCTCATTTTGCTTGAATTAGTTAGATTTTCGCGGTATTAATAAAATCATTGATTTGAATCATTGTTCATACTGAACTTCCGCAAAACAACGCCTGTCTCTATTCATTTAACCCATTATAATTGTATAAAAGAAACTTGCTAAACATTTACCTACACAAAAGTAGCTAGGTACAAAGGTATTATGTGTCATTGACCTACTTGAGCGAGATAAAAACTTTAATAGCTTATTGTTGTGCAAATAATGTCTATTGACTATTTTATTTACTACAAATTGCTGTGTGAAGCAAGATATTTTTTTATTACAACATACAGTCAAAGATAAATAAAATAAATAACATTTACTTTCACGCAGAGAAACTACAATATCTCTGGATAATATAATATGATATAGTCACTAGTACATAATATTTATATGTATACTAATATGGTTTTGAGACAATATCAAGTGTGATACAGCAGGGTTTCTCAAAGTTTCAGCTCCACGAACCCCTGTTAAAATTTCCAAGCGACAGCGAACCCCTTGCTAAATAATGGACCCCCGACCTAAAGAAAAAAGTTAATTTGACTGTTGAAGAAAGTAAGGTTTTTATTTGAATAAAAGGTAGCACATAAAGTAATTGTCGCAAATGGATTCAATGTTAGAAGTAATTTTGGACAATTTTAACCTTAATTCTGACTTGGTATCAGTTACTTAAATCTTGTCGCGAACCCCCTGCCGTCGAATGGCGAACCCCTAGGGATTCGCATACCCCACTTTGAGAAACCTTGTGATATAATCAATAAGTAATTAAAATAATTAGGTACACCTAAATAAGAGAGTCAAGTCAAGTGACTGATTAAATAAGTTGCAATTAATACCTACAATTTATATAGTACAATAAGGTTTTATCACACAAGTACTATAAGTATTTAGATTATGAGTATGTTGTCGGACTTACACCTAATTGTTTTAGTTATCAGATATTTATCTAAGAGTATGTTTTGAAATGATAAAATAGTGATATATTTCTGCTACTGGAATGTGTAGTGTTTAAATTTTAGATAATACATACACTCTCTGGTGCATATAGTGAGACTTGCTTAATAACCAAGAAGTCTGAGGTTCAATTCATTAAGATATACTACATATCTTAATGAATTGAACCTCAGACTTCTTAGTTCTGCACATATATCTGTCTATCTATCTATGTTATGAATCGATTAAATACTTGTATTAAAAAAAACCAACAACAACAATTTTTTTTTTTCGAATCAATATTCGATATCTATACTAATACTAGCGGACGCCCGCGACTGCGTCCGCGTGGAACTCCATGTAAACTTTCAACTACTCCTACCCAACTCTACCCCTACCCTACCCTACCCCTACCCCTACCCCTACCCCTACCCTACCCCTACCTTTTCCTGCTATAAACCTCACAGAGCCCGAGACCTTTCCAACGAATGCAAAACAGTGGAAATCGGTTCGTGCTTTTTTATATTATGCGGAGTTATAGCGTCAGGAAGGAAAACCCTACTTATTTTTATATAGTAGAAAATTATAAAGAGGAAAACTTCGTTTGTATGTTTGTTTGTTTGTTTGTAACGAATAGGCTCAAAAACTACTGGACCGATTTTAAAAATTCTTTCATCATTCGAAAGCTACATTATCCACAAGTAACATAGGCTAAATTTTATTTTGCAAAAAAATAGGGTTCCGTAAGATATTTGAATTTTTCGGACACAAGCTAGTGCATAATAAATTCAAGGGCTCATCAAGAGGATTTCAATATGGTATATGGCCATAGTAAAAAATGTACAATTAGAAAAACGTTATTTATTAATCGCTATACAAAATTTTGTTAAGAGCAGGTTATGCAGTTTAGGCAGGTTAGGTAGGGTTTTCTAATTATTTTATTTGAGATGTTTATTACAAGCCTCCACCTCTATAGGCTAGCATATACCTTAGGACATAGCTTATAGATAGCATGCTTTATCACTTAAAATCATGTGAGATGGCAATCATAGTGTTTTTTAGATAGCATGGTGCGGGTGACAATTCGTTTCGCTCTTGAAAGTCGACAAGTTTCGCGCTAATAGTACGCATTATGAACGTAATAAGCCAACTGTCACCGTACCCGTGCTATTTGAAAAACCCTTTAACTTACAGTTTGATCAAATATGTGTTTTTAATTAAGTAAAAAAAAATCTTGCCCAATCAAAGTGCCCCAAATAGTATATCGAGTAAAAAACGTTTGTTACTCTGATTAGCGAGTATAGTGCAGTTTATAGAGCATATCACTTTAAGCTTGTTATGCATAACGGCTCTAAAACTAGCACTACTTCGCAACCAATTGACATAATAGGAAACTTCGACAAATGCTGTTAAATAGGGAAGTTGACTCATATCAAATTTAATATTTAAACAATATTATTTTGTGTGCAGTAGATATAATAAGGGTTCGAAATGTATAGATAACAATTAATAAATGTTAAGAATTTCATAGAAAACTCAATTTAAAATTATGCATTTATTGAATTTTTCCAAACGTCAAAAACGCTGTCGTCCATTTTGTGACGTCACGATGTTACTTGATGTCACTAAAGAAATAAACGCCAAACTATTTTTTTAAAACTAAAAAAAATAACTAATAATTTTGGCAAACAGTCCCTTTGGTTAAGGTTTAGTGTTAACGTGACATCATGAAACAGTTAAAATATAGACCGACAATATAACGGCCAGCAGTTTTGGCTCCTCTTGTCAGAAAAATTTATGTAATATTATTTTTTTCAATTTAGTAGAATCCTAATGAACCATTTATGACCCTTATAAAAAAGTGTCAACTAATCCTATTTGGAAAAGAGACACATTCGGCATCATTGGCATTCGGGAGCGGCCATATTGGATTAGGAATGTCGTCACTTGACAACAATTCCTTTGAACCAAAACAATCACCTAATTTCTTATGTCACATGAATTGAAAGATGAAAACAACTCAACACAAAATAGAATTTTATAACTTTCATCTGTCTGTTAGTCCAGGCTAATCTCTGGAACGCCTTAATGGGACTTTTACTTGAATAAAAGGGTTATTGATCAACATAGACCATTTTTTATTCTGGAAAAATCCATGTTTCATGTGAGATTTGTAAAAACTGAATTGTAGGTAAAGTTACAATTGACTGCTAGTAGTACTATTCGTAAATTACATCTCAATTAATTAGAAAGAAATGTTCTAAAATACTGTTACAAGATTTACCCCATATTAACAGAATGCATGTATCAGTTTGCTGTGACTATTCAAGGTCATTACAATGATCGTGACTTCTTGGCATTAGCAAGGCTAGGTACTAACAACAATTGGTTCACACATTATAATAAATTTAACCTTCAAACTCATAATTAGTAGTCATGCTAAAATTATTTTCTTGTCCAGTGGATAAAATCTTATTTCATTATATTTTATTAAAATTAAAATAGTAGCTTTGTAGATGTTATACAGTCAAACAGTAGTCGTTTCACATTTTATAACAAACAAGTAAATAGGGTTAGGCCCACCCAATAATGCTTGGACCAACCATAATAGCTTGCTTGAATTTAAAAAAAAAATTGAATCTGTAACAGTCCATATCAAATGATAAGAGGCAGGGAGATGTAAACGCAATAACTACCTACAAACCAAAAATTGGCAGTATTTCTTTGAAATAATAAAACCTTTACAGCTACACTCCGGACTCAAACTTACAACCTCTTGACCTAAAACCCCATAGGCTGACAACTGAACTAAAGAAAATAGAGCAGTAGAGTGAATTGGATTTTATGTTAGGGCAAAGAATACATTAAAGTAATGGTTAAAGTATGCACTAAGCATAACAGTACTAAAATAATATGCAATCCTAAAAAATTATACCTTGTTCATAGTCTAATCATGAAAACCTTAGGGGTAGGCAATTTATGCATTAAGGATAGCACACAATTTGACCATCAGAGAAATCAGTACAATTTGTATGTATAGTTCTAGCCCTAGCTAAAAATGTTAAGCATGCAAATACTGACATGGATAGAACCCAAAACTCTATAGCATATGTCATCCTATAACTGAGGATGTTAAATATATGTAGTAGAATCACATAAATAATAAATAAGGAAATACACAATGACAATAATGATAGTAAGGTTTTCCCCTTCATCCTGTTTATTCCATAAATAAATTCTATGTAACTAACAACTTCATTGGTGTAGCTCTGACTATGCACAATAATTGTCCTATTTGTACTTAATTACATGAAACATAGAACAGACAAGCAGATACCCACAAATTAGTTTGCATAGAATTAATGTTTATGAATATCAGTGGCGAAGAATGGAATTTAGAAGAAGGTAAATCCCAAAGAAAAGGATATTGATACAGCATAGTACTAGCTACGGTTTCTCATATATCCAGATACAGTACAACAATGAATGAACAAATAGATTTTTAAAGGTAACCCGGCGAGAATTGGCTTGTATGAACTTTTCGCCGCTGATGAATAAATAAACTGTCCTGTCCTGTCTCATTATATGCTTTTTATAAAGATTGTGTTTATAATGACTTTTAAATATTATGATTTTACAAAGTACAGTCAACTTAAGTTTAAATTACATAGACCAAAGGGAGGTCTTAGTTTCTGTAGCTATTTTTAAGTGTAACTATATTATAGGTGTACTGCCTGAAACTTGCCAGAATAAATCATAGAAAATCACAATCAAAGTGTTTCAGTTGTTCCCGAGATTAGTGTGCACAAAGCCAAATAGACAAAAATTTCAAAAACTATATTTTTAATAAACCAACCAAAAACTAAGGTAAACACAGGTTAGTTACCTACAAGGTGTCAAATTGAGGTTGATGATGATGATGAATGACATTTTAGGCCTACTGGTATAGAATAAGCTACTCCCAGATATGTATTGGCTTTCCAACCAATATGTCACATTTACAACATAATGCAACATACAAATCTATACTAATATTATAAAGCTGAAGAGTTCATTTGTCTGTTTGATTGAACGCGCTAATCTCAGGAACTACTGGTCCGATTTAAAAAATATTATCCCCATATTCCTACGGGAACGGGAACCACGCGGGTGAAACCGCGCGGCGTCAGCTAGTACAACATAATTTACAACATAAAAAGTCAGTTATGTAGATATGCTAAAAAACATTGTTTTTATTTTGTTTATCAGATTTATTCCAAACATTATTTTTTTATGAGAAAATCTAAGACTGTAGACAGCAATTGATATAGTGATGATAACTAATCTTAATTGATTTTAAATAAACTGGATTTTTGAAATTACCTAGAGGGTAAACCTTGGTTGGGCTTGGTAACATAGGTAACTGATTACAATGTCACTCTGCTCAGGAATGTTGTTGCTGTCAAAACCGACCATTCTCTGTCTAATATAAACTATAGATGAACCTAAGCTTTTCTCAAGTTTAACCATTTCAATATTAAATAGTTCAAAGATGAATATTTGGGCATTCCATGGATTCACTGTGCGGGTACCGGGTGCGTGGTAGAGAGAAAAACTCCCAGCAAAGTCCTGAACTTGTGACTACAGGATGTAGGATGTATTCCTTGACAATCGATCAACACTGCCCGTTCTCTGCTTGTGTTATTCTCCCTGCCTAGCCAAATTTGGTAAGATCCTTTTAAAGCAGCTTTGGATACTCGGTCTAATATAGAACTAGCTGCCTTCTAGACTGGCCAAGGTTTAAACAACTCATAAAGAGATTTTTCTGGTAATCCTCTCGTACCTATGGCGTACCGACTAACTACATAGCCATTTTAAGTTATTTCATTTGTTAGGTCAAAATATTTATTCACTTTTATTGTGTGGTCCTTCGGAATATTAGTCTCCCACGGCACATTAAGCTCTACAAGTACTATTTGCTTAGTTTTTAAGTGAGACAAATATCTTAGCAACCATCATGAACCTGACTGGCAACCAAACCCACACAACAATTCTACTTAGCAGCAGAAAACAAGGTTGATCTTCTGTGACGAGGCTGTCACAAGGTCACTTTTTTATGTAAAGAATATCTGCCATAATTATCTGACTAATTTAAATATGACTAATTTACCCATTCCCCTCCAACTAGTCAGGATTGTTTTAGGAGTAAGTACGAAAATCGTCTAGAGGGCGGAGATTGAACCATGACCTCTTGGTGATGAATCCAGCCAATTTACCCTTAAGCTATTCAGGGTTACTACTATTATCTCTCTACTTCTATTCTGTACAAATACTTTCTCTACTGCTACTACTGCACCTACTGTAAAAACTGCACCTTAATTGGTCCACAGAAGGACAGCTCAATGTCCTGGTGGGAAAAATACTAAGTGGAGACCCTTTTAGCATCACATCAAACTAGTTGTACAACATGTTTTAAATAATGTTTATTCTTTCTCTGTGATTTGTATATAGATAAATTTACTCCTTTATTTCTAAAAAAAAGCTTATTGTCTACTTACATCTGGATCCACCTCCTTGGCGAGCATGGTAAGCTCCTCCTGTGATAACTTTGCCAGCAATTCGTCGACGTCGACTTCATCGTAAGCAGACAACTCGCGTCCATACAACTTTGCCGGCGTCGTCATCGTCGTCGTCTTCGTCGTCGACGACGTCTGCAACACACAACACACAACAGTTGGTCACTTGGCAAAATAATACCACGCTATGGCTATGACGATGATCAAGTCTCCGCTTACGGAGGTTATAGATCAATAACCATACAGCCTGGTGATTTGGATGAGATTTCTTTAGTTTGTAACTAAATTAGGATTATGTGGCACTGATATAACTTATAATACTGCTTTATCGCTACGTTTTTTATGGGTGATCAGATAAAACACAAGTTACACCACACCCATGGAAGCTACTTTTATGAATTATGATCGATAACACAGCTACGTTGAACACATAATAGTAAGTAAGATTTGTTATTTAAGTTATTGGCACTAAAACGCAATATCATGTGAAACAATAGTTATTAACACTTTCGTACTTTTTGTGAGATGACAAAATAAAGTAGATTCCAAAAGTATTTGGAATTCAATCCAAACAAGCTTTCACAGCGAATGACAGATACGAACTGATGGAAAAATCAAGTTGCATGAAAGAGAGGCAGAGCGCCTGATAAAAACGTGTGCGAAAAAGAGAAGTATATGGCTAGGGAAGGGCAATCAAATAATGAAAAGAAACATTTACCTACGTCAATACCGGTTTCTTATCAAGTTTCCAATTAAATAAAAGATGAAGTTAAAAGTGACAAACTGTTTTAAAGTAGCTCATAAAAGTACAAAAAAAACTACGATAATTTGCAGTTTCACTGGTTTTACTTAGTAAGTGACTTTTAAGCATTATTTTTTCAGTTAGTAATTTATTTTAAAAATGTGAACAGAGTCGTAAAATATTTTTTTAAGGTACCTACCCCTACATCTAAAATGGGGATAATTTTTATTTTGATCATTTATCTCATAGTGTCGTTGGATAGGTCTTTCAAAGATGCGTGAGGTCTTTTAACACTGTTTTTGTAAAATAGGTTTATGAGCTAATTTGTTAGAGTCAATAGGGATGATGACAGTTTTTTAAATTGTATATAAATTAAGAGTATACTAATAGTAAAGCAATTTTGTAAAAGTAACAGGGTATCTGCGATCATTACTTTCGGAGCTACAGGGATTTAAAGAGTCAGATTTGCGGCGCTGCCGCGGATCCCTGAAAAACGCCCCATACAAAATGGCTCGAAAAAATGACGTCATAGGCATGTAATGGTCGTTAGATTTGTATGCGCGTTCAAACAAAATTACTAATATCTTTGTTGTTTGTGCGTTTATCTTTATAGTTCATATATTAATAAATGTCACATTTAATGTAAGGAAGCTAAAACTGTATGAATTTTCATCTAATTACGATAAAAAAATTTTAGTAGTTTTTGAAATTTTATAATCTCATTTATTTTGCAAATATCCAGACAATCTTTGCTTTTTATATATAAATTAGTTAACATTGACCCTATTTACCCGAATGTATCATAAAAATCAATATATTCAAACCTAGTCATCATCCCCATTGTCCCCCTCCGCCGTCTATCAGCTAAATGATTATCTATATTATCTATGTCAAAATTTACTAGAAGGAAAGGAAAATTATAACATCTATGTACCAATTAATTGTCAGTGAAAGAGTTATCTAGTCGACCAATTTTAAAAACAATACTCAGAGCGTGAAAATTGCATACACATTTCATTGTCAATAAAATAGATAAAGTTGTCAGTAAAGTAACTCAGAGCCTGTTATAACTAGAATGGCATCGGTATGTATATTAACTACGTCTATAAAATGGTAAAAAGTAATTTTTTAAATTAACGTTAGTAGGGTTCCTTCCCTACATGCAAAATGAGGATGATATATTTATCGTCTATCCCATAATGTGGGGTATCGTTATCGTTATTTTTGTTCATTCAACAAAGATTCAAAGTGCTAATTTAATCTACGGAACTCATCACCGCGCGTGGCCTGACACGCACTTGGCCGGTTTTTATTATCTTTGCATCAATACTCTCAATACCTATGACCTATCTCAAAACGTTTTTTATGCAATCTAAACTAAGTTGAGTCTTGCATGGCATAACGTTTGTAGTATGAACTTAAACAACAAAATCCATACTACTATTATAAATGCAATAGTGTGTGTCTATCTGTTTATCTGTTACTTTTCACAGCTAAAAAGCTAAACAGATATTAATGAAACTTTATACAATATAATAAATTCGACCTTGGAGCAGAACATGGGCTACTTTTTATCCTAAAAAAAACAATTGTTGCAAGATTCGTAAAAACGAAATTTCACGCGTTCAGAATCGTCGGTGACCGGTATTTATTAACAATGCTCTTCTGTGTACTCTTCACTCCTTTAATAGGTACCTACTCACATTGAAAAGATGAAGATTACGTAATAACCTCTTTCATGCCTCGCCTTCCTATAGTATGCGCATTATCATCTGAGTCGTCCGGTCATAAAAGTCAAAAAAGATAGGAATGTGCAGCGCGCCTACCTGCGCACCCTAATTATCGATAAACGGCTACCTGCGCACGTGCTAATGATGAGTCAATAATGATTTGGACGATTCTGATTGGTCGGTTTCTAATGTAATTGCATTGCGTATTTTTTTTGCTATAAATGTGTTTACTGCAATTAAATAAATACATTCATGTGTTACTCGTTGCGCACTATGGATACTAATATATAATAAATTTGGCAGAAGACGAAGATTCTGATGATGAAGACTCAGATGAAGATTAATTTTATTTAGTTAATAATTATATAATATGAAATATGTATTATATTAAATCAAATATTGTTAATTTTTTTAATTTTGTGAACAAGATACGATAATAAACTTTACTTATCGATAATATGTCTTTCATTGTTACACCCTTCACTAGACGGCTCCATAAGACCCATAAGTGCAAGCGAGATAGATATAGAGAAATGATTTATGGCCCTAAGACTCAGTTGTTAAATAGGCTGCTGCTATTGAACTTAACAAGTCGCAATTTATTTAGGAAGTTACCCACATTGTTGATATGTACTTTTTTATTGTTGATTGTTTAACTTTGACTTATGTATAAACAGTACCTTAAAGTTACGTATCTAAAATAATAATAATAATCATCATCATCATATCAGCCGATGGATGTCCACTGCATGACATAGGTAGGGACTTCCAAACAGCACGATCCGTATGATAAAAAATAAAAGATTTTCTTTTATATTTAGATTTTCTTTATTAATAGGTCAATGATAATTTTACAGTATAAATATCGTTATAATAGCTATCTATCTTTAATCTTACTAATTATAAACGGAAAAGTACGTATACCGAAAATTTTCTTAGAAGTCTAATCACCAAAACAAACCCGTCTTGTCACTAAAATCACATATTTCACTTACGTTATACGTAATTTCTAAAGAACAAAGTGTCTAAATCCTTTATTATACGCGTACAGTACGAATTACACCAAAAACTACACCGAATTTACGATTTATTCACATTTATTTTCTGAAAAACAAAATCACAACGAGATTAATTTGCACAGCTTAACTACGATTACGGCAATTTGACATTTCGTAACGCTAGATTGTCTATGAAAAGCAAGGATGGGTAAATAACATCGAGCGTTAACTTATCGATAAATGATAATTAATGATTCTTTAATAATTGATATGTTGTTAGTTTAAAGATGGGAAAATGAAATATTTTATAATCATTTTATTTTAAAAAATAGTTTTTTAATAAAAATGTTATACAATACATATGCTCACGTTATTCTATAGCGTAAAAGATATCTTACGAATAGTAGCATTATTCAAACACTGGTATGGATAACATTATCTCAATACGATTTTTAATAAAAATCGTCAAATCAAGATTTTAACAAAAACTAGCAATGTAAATTTAATTTGCAAAATGCGCGCGATCAGCTGTTTTCCAAGAGGTCAAATAGGCAGGTCACGACTAATAGGTATCTATCTATACAAAGTCACAAACAAACTGCGCGACGTTGTATTGCCGACCGCCGCCGGTGCCGAAGAAAATAATTGCTATCTCTCTCTAACCTAAGCCGCGTGGCGTGGTTAATAGGTATTTTCAAAATATTGAAACTTTAGGTCCTTTCGCTAGACGCTACGCTATTTTTTCTTTAGTTCGTGTTCGGCGGTCTGTTGACAAACAAACCAAAATTCAAAAACCTTTGTGTATGTTCTATGTTATGTTAGTAGTGATTTTCTGTAACGAATACTCATACAATTGTGTCGTTTGTATTGTGTGTGTTTGTGTGTGTTGACTGAGAAGTCTTGAAATGCTTAGATCAAATCAATTCAGTACTCATGAATATTGTACCTACTATGACGACAGAACGTCTCGTAAACGAGAAACAACCTGAAGTAAGTTAATTACCTGTACCTAGTTAAAAACTTGTAAAGTATAAAAAATAGGTATTAGATAGGTAAGTGTAGCCAGCCGATTTGCTGTCGATGCGTACGTACCTACTCGTACGTACACAGTAGATTGCGGAGCGTTGTTATCGCATTGTTCGCTGTACATTGCGTGCTCAAAATTTTCAAAATCTGAATTTTCTCATTTCCCACGTAATTGTTATTTAAAATATCGTTGTGGAAACTAAATTTAACCTCTTCACGCAGTTTTCGGTATCATGTCCCTTACACCCAGTATGTACGTGGATACGTGCACACTTTTTTGAAGTATAAGCAAATCTTGGACGTTAGTACGTCCCCAAAAGATTAAAGAAAGAGACGGCCGCGTGGCGCAGTGGGTAGTGACCCTGCTTTTTGCATCCACGGCTGTGGGTTCGATTCCCACAACTGGAAAATATTTGTGTGATGAACATGAGTGTATATAAGTATTTATATGTAGTATATAATTGTATATTAATACTATAATATCAACTATCTTAGCACCCATAACACAAGCTACTCTGTATGCTTACTTTGGGGCTAGATAGTGATGTGTATTGTTTAAGTATATTTATAATAATAATAAAAAAAGATTACCCCATTTCTTAACCACGCGTACCCATAGGCATAAACCGTGCACCGTTCACCGTTTGTGACACGTGATATTTAATTTCTTAAAATGCATACAACCGACAAACGTTACTATACGTTCCCTTTTAAGATAACGTTGTATAGTAACGGATGTTTTAGTTTAGGTATTTCAGTTATAACGATACCTACTTGATATCGTTCCGATGCCCGCCGTTAACTTCTCAACCCTACTGATTGTCTTTGATTCATAGTCGGCCATTATTGTTGTGTAAAAAAGTCATCTAAGTAAATTTCGAGTTTACGTATGGACGTTTGTTACCTTTTCACGTAAAAAGTACAGAACTACTTTTAACTCTGAAAAACGCATGGTTCCTGCGGAAATTGTGGAAAACTAAATATCACGCGGATGTCGTCCTCTAATTCTTTAATAATAAATTATATCATCCCTTAAATAATAAATTATAAAATTACCACATGGATGTGGAACTGTCACAATGTTGAAGTTTATTGAACACACCTTGCTTATCAATAGTAACCTGCATTCATCACTTAAAGCCAAAAATTAAATAAAATGTCTCTCACTCATTCTCTAAGGTTTTTCGCGTTGCCGTGGCCGTACGGGTCTATATATTACTCTCCTATAGGGATCCTTGTGATCTGTGGTATTTAATAGTTTATATTACTTGCTGGTACTGTAGCTTTTCAGTGATGGTTTTCAATTATTTTTTAAATACGGCTTAGACGTAAAACCGTAACAAACAAACAAACTCACATTCTTTTTTATAATAATGGGCAGGATGTATGTATAATTGAATACGAATTTGTGTGTGGGTGTAATATATCTACCTACGTACGTCTACCTATTTAATTGAAGTTTCTCATATTAGCATAACCTGATGCAAAGTGACGTCTAAATTTAGCACTATGTAAGTATTTAGCAAGTTAGCAAGTCAGCTTCATAATAGTGAAAGTTGAAGTGATATCATCGACTCAATTAATGCCTGATTTTTAGTTACCATTTTGTAGGTAGGTAATATTTTTTTTACGTATGTATATGTTATATGCATAATTATTATTAATTATTTGTAAATTTAATACCTGTTAAAATTTGCCTGTTATTTTATACCTGTTAATAATTAAATGCAATGCAACTTGGCAAAAAAAAAATTGTTTATATGGATTTCTATGTCTTTTATGCCTACTGCTTGGTATTACTAGTACTTATCTGATTTTGTACTATTAGGAACCTTATAATTTAGGTGTTATAATCACTTATCTAGAAAATAAATGTACAGCATGCTTGACGTTGTAGGTTGATGTTATATACGTTAAAAGTAAGGTAAGTGTGTCATAATATTTTAAATACTTGTTATGTTATGTTATTTTTTTTTTAATATTTACCTATTATTATTTTTTTTTAATCTAAATTTTATGTTATTGTTTATTTTCTTAGCGTAATTATTTTTACCCTCAACTTTTGTTTTTAAAAGATTTTCTCTCCTATGATTGATTCGATTAGCGATTGTTCTTATTCCTATTGACGGTTGACCACGCTATGCTAGTCAAATCTCTGGCGAACCGCCAGCCTGCTATAATTGGTGGTCGGCACACCAGAGACAACGGTATTCTTAGCTGCACTCTCGGCCACTGGCCTTCCGAACGACATAAATGTGAATCCGGAACACAAAAAAAAACAATGTTTTTATTGTCGCGTGATATTATTATTATGCACTTGACCTTTAAATAAGGGATGTGCCTTGCGTTTTACCGATTCGCATGATAGAGTTCAACGACCTCTTTGTCGATTTTTAAGATATCGATGTCAACAGCTGATTGATGTCAATTATTTTACTCGTGTCAATTATTGTCTTAATTTTAAAATTCTTTGTATTTCGCGCTTTGATTAAAAATTTATAGAAATAATGCTACCTTACGGTCCGCCAGTGCTGGTCTCACCTGTAATTAGAGGCTTAAGATTTTCCCTATTATTTGCAGGAATAATGTATGGACGAATGAAGCAGAAAGCTTATTCCGTTTTAGAAGACTCGTGGAGAGAAGAGGAAGCTGTGAGGAAGATAAAGAGAGATAAGGAGATGACTTTATTGAAACAGAAGATAGCTAAAGAGGAAGCCGAAACAGTCAAATTACTCGAAACTGGGGAACTTTTTAAATAAAGTATTATTGATATTATTGGTGTGATTATTGTTTTAATTACTTACTTAATAGGTAGGTTTTGTTTGCGTCTAATTTCATAGAAATGTTATTTTCTTCAAGCAAGAGTACCTAAATTAGTTTCAAATTAGGTATCTAGGTAGGTATCTATTGTCAGCTTTTGGTTTGTTCAAATTTTACGGTCTTTTAAAATTTTCCGCAATTTGGTAGGTAGGCACATTTATATTGCTTTACTTCGAACACGCGTTAAAGCAAGCGTCTATAGATTCCCTGTAAACTGCATAAGTAATGCTATTCGGTCCACCTAGAGACGGGTCGACCAACACTTTCCGCTGCGAGATCGCCCGCCCAGAGAGTCGTGATAGCCCAGTGCATATGACCTCTGCCACCGATTCCGGACGGTGTGGGTTCGAATCCGGTCCGGGGTATGCACCTCCAACTTTTCAGTTGTGTGCATTTTAAGAAATTAATAATCACGTGTCTCAAACGGTGAAGGAAAACATCGTGAGGAAACCTGCATACCAGAGAATTTTCTTAATTCTCCGGTGAAGTCTGCCAATTCGCATTGGGTCAGCGTGGTGGCCTATGGCCTAACTCCTCTCATTCCCAGAAGAGACTCGAGCTATGCAGTGAGCCGAATATGGGCTGATAACGAACATCACCCCTTAGCCCAAAGTAAGTATATACCTACTCTATGTTATGAGTAGGTACTAATATAGCGGATTTTATCAAGTAGGTAGGTATATTTAAAAACATCATGATAAAGGTAGCCCTTAGCCCAAAGTAAGTATATACCTACTTACCTACCCTGTGATATGAGTAGGTATAGCGGATTTTATCATAGCAAGTATATTTAAAAACAACATAATAAAGGTACCTAGACACTGAAAAAAACACGTAAATCTATGGAAAAAACATTGAAGCTCATCAAACTTTCCAGTTGTGGAAATTTAACCCGCGAAAGGTGCAAGAAAATGGACCACCCACAATATTTCGTGCGTTCACTATCAATGTTGAAGGGTTATTAGCATTATTGTCATGTTTGGAGTTAGAGCGCGTTCACTTTCGAATGGACGCCGCGAAAGCCGCAAAAAGCGTTTTCTCCACACCATAATGTAATGTCGCCAGCACAATTACAATCAGCTGTTTACGATTATAAATTCACATGGTAAACTTTCAAAGTCAACGTCTTTCGTATATGTATATTCAGTGAAAACAATAGAAAGAAAGAAAAATATTTTTATGTGGTTATTAAAACTTAAAACTAAGAAAAAGAAAAGCGCACTGACCAAATAAAGGACTCCCACTCAACGTAATGCTGCAGCTAGCTGCAGCCCTGGTTTTCAGTGGAAGCCTTTTAAAAGGGTGACATCACGGGCGCAAACAACAGTTATTAAAAATAAACAACAACAAAAAACTACTTAAAAGAAAGAATTGACTACAAAAATATAAAATATACCTGAATAAACAATGCCTAAGAATAATAAAATCATTACAAGCCTGAGAAAACCTAAAAGCTATAAAACATAACTACCTACAATACATATAACTACCCCATGCAATAACTACATTTGGTTTATTTTCTTCATTATTATCCTTACACTACATTATTCGTACAACTTATAGTAATACTAGCGGACGTCTGCGACTTCGTTTGCGTGGTATTCACTTTTCACAAATCCCGCGAGAACCATGGATTTTTCCGGGATGAAAAGTAGCTTATGTGTTAATCCAGGCTATTTTCGATGTTCGTTTTAAACTTCAACCAAATCGGTTAAGTAGTTGGGGCGTTAAAGAGTAACAAACAGCCATACAAACTTTTGCGTTTTTATTATTAGTAGGAAGTAGGATACTTACTACTAATACAAAAGTCTGTCTGCTCAAGAATTGCTCAATCTAAAGGCACAGTGTTCATTTTACGTGTCATAATGTATGTATACCAATACTTACTGTGAGGTGGTCTTAATTAGGCAGCTACAGTCAAGTTACAGCGATTACTAAACTCTACATTCCTAAACCAGTAAATAAACCTAATTAAACAAGCCGGCCAAAAATGGCATTTTCTAACTATTCAGGTTTGTACTATTTAATTTCATCAGTGGTTTCACAAGATAACTTTTTGCGCGAAACTCTATTAGGTAGGTAGGACCTAATTGAGCTTCTAAATTTAGTCGAGCTTCGCCTAAAAATGTTTTATATTATTTTTTTTCCCAGTTCCAGAGGTTCAAGTTTGTTGCATCATTAATAACCCCTATTCGGGTCACTGCTGAGCTCGAGTCTCCTCTTAGAATGAGTGGGGTAGCCTAATAGTCCACCACACTGGCGCTATGCGGAGGCAGCATTCACACACGCAGAGAATTGGGAAAATTCTCTGGAATGCAGGTTTCCTCAAGATGTTTTTCCTTCACCGTTTAAGACACGTGATATTTAATTTCTTAAGATGCACATAACTGAAAAGTTGGAGGTGCATGCCCCAGACCAGATTCGAACCCACACCCTCAGGAAACAGAGGCAGAGGTCATATTCACTGAGCTATCACAGCTCTATCATTCGATCTATCACAACGGGAAAAAGTCTATTATTACGAAAAATGGACTCAAGACAATATACTTACCCTATACCCTAGATTCATTAATATAGAACCTGTATGAATAATTTATTTCTTAAATTAATAGTCAGTTTTGTTACGGTTAGGGTCCCTACTCCCTACTCTTTAGTTTTGTACTTCTTATGATTTAACCTATCTATGTTTTTATTTACGAAAGTGCTAAATGGTGCCTAATTTACAAGCACACATTTTACGATTTTTTTTTTTATAAATATACTTACACATCACTATCTAGCCCCAAAATAAGCATACAGAGTAGCTTGTGTTATGGGTGCTAAGATGGTCGATATTATAATATTAATATACAATTATATACTACATATAAATACTTATATAATGTATAAATACACAAAGACACTGGAAAACACTCATGCTCATCACACAAATATTTTCCAGTTGTGGGAATCGTACCCACGGCCGTGGATGCAGAAAGTAGGGTCACTACCCACTACGCCACGCGGCCGTCAACAATGATGATGTACAAATAACAATAAACATTACATTATTATGTACTACATTAGTAAAAACGGTCAGCGTAACCTTTGACCTCGCTCACTCTAGTACAGAGATTCCATTCCTATGACACATATGGTTGCCGGCATGTGATGTGGTCGTAATAATTCTGACACGCCTATTTTAAGGAATATATGTAGGTCATCTAACATCATCAGGCCTTCGTTCTGCTAATCCTCACTCAAGAACATCTCGCTTCATTCATCATCATTATTATTATAAGCCGATGGACGTCCACAGCTGGACACAGGCCTCATTCCAGCATCTTGGGACCGAACGTCCATCGGCTCTTCGAACTATGTAGTCTGTCCATTGCTTCTTCAGCTTCGCGACTCGCTGAGCTATGTCAGTGACTTTGGTTTGTCTGCGGATCTCCTCATTTCTAATTCGATCACGCAGAGATACACCTAACTTAGCTCGTTTCATTCCAGCTGAGTAAGTCTATGTCTTATTATAACACGTTTTTCTGATTAGGTAATTGCCCTAGTCTGCTTACACACAGCTTAGAATCTCAGAAGCATCGCCTTGTAGGGCAGAGATGAGACGCAGAAGAGATGGGTGGAACGACTCTTTAGGGGCGTCTCCTCTGAGACTCGGATATTGGCTCAGAGGGACGTTCGGGAAAGATGTTTCATGAAATATCAATGCTAGATAGAGAGGTTTATGTATTAGATCTGGGCAATTGCATAGAAGGTGCAGAGGTGTTTTACTTCTTGGCAGAGTGCACAGATCTCACAAGACTAAAAGTTAAACATTTGTATATTAAATCCACATTGTCAGAAAAGTGCCCGCACTTAGATGTGAGATTTATTTCTGGTTAGCCCATCACTTACATCTCTTGTGGATTGCGCTATCTATTTAAACGAATCTATACTAATATTATAAAGCTGAAGAGTGTGTTTGTTTGTTTGCTTGAACGCGCTAATCTCAGAAACTACTAGTCCGATTTAAAATTCTTTCAGTGTTAGATAGCCCATTTATCAAGGAAGGCTATAGGCTATAAATTATCCCTTTTTTCCTACAGGAACGGGAACCATGCGGATGAAACCGCGCGGTATCAGCTAGTGTATCTATATTACCCAACTAGCGTATACCGGCACAGTTAGACTGTTGTCAGTCAATTAAATTCGCAAGTATGTATGAATGTTGACCCGGTCACGCTCAGCGAGTGCAACGATCATCGATTACGCAGTTACGGTAACGCGCCGGGCACGTAACGGTCAATGCAATATTTTATTTATTGAAGTAAAACTTCATTACGCACGTTTGAGTAAAGGTAGTCTTCCGATCATGGCGACCGCGACCTGCGACCGCGCGACCCACTGCTTAGTATGAATTTATATGGTGCACTAAACAAAGCCCGAGACCGCGTCGCGCGACCACTTTTGTTTAGCACTCCATATAAATTCATACAGCAGTGGGCCGTGCGACCCTGTCACGGTCGCAGGTCGCGGTCGCCAAAATCGGAATGCTACCATAGGATATAAAAAGTGTAACCAGGCGAGGCAAACGGACGTTGAGAGGGAGTTATAGGTGACAGACGACAAAACGAGAGACAGACACAGGAAATTAGCCCGCATTCGCACGAGAGTTTTTTTAACGGACGTTAAAAATGACGACTGCACCTGCAGTCGACTGCAGTCAATGGTAGTCGACTGCAGTCGTCGGTAGCAGTTGCTGCTCGTGTAAATGAACCCTAGTGTCGAAACAATACAATTCGCCTGAGAGTTATCATACAAAGCATGGTAGGATAATATTCCACTTTTATATAAAACAGTTAAACGTGGACAACGTCTTTTTTTTTATTCTTTTACAAGTTAGCCCTTGACTACAATCTTACCTGTTGGTAAGTGATGATGCCGTCTAAGATGGAAGCGGGCTAACTTGTTAGGAGGAGGATGAAAATCCACACCCCTTTCGGTTTCTACACGGCATCGTACCGGAACGCTAAATCGCTTGGCGTTACGTCTTTGCTGGTAGGGTGGTAACTAGCCACGGCCGAAGCCTCCCACCAGCCAGACCTGGACAAATTAAGAAAATCTCAATCTGCCCAGCCGGGGATCGAACCCAGGACCTCCGTTTTGTAAATCCACCGCGCATACCATTACGCCACGGAGGCCGTCAAAAGTCGCGGGCGTTTGCTTGTTTATAAAAAAATATACATACAGCCGAACGTAGAACCTCCTCCTTTTTGGAAGTCGGTTAAAAATTGAGAACTTGTTACTAAGCGACGCGTCTTCGTGAGAACTTTTTTCTTGACCCAAAGTGTCTCGAGTAACCGGTCCCCACAGAATGAAAGTTTTTATTGCGGCAAAAACTCGCAGTTCACTTCCTTTACCTAATGCGTGGAAAAGAGGGTAATGTCGGCGGCGGCTTGTTGTTTTATTTACATCTTTTACTCGGCCATTTCATGATAAATTGACGGTGAATGACTACACAGTATGCAACAAGGAAGTTAACAGAAATGTCCCAAACATAGTATGCAAGAAGTTAACAGAAAATAGAAATGCCTCAAACATACGGGAAATCATCTTATACCTACCTTTATCATTCCTTAAATTGAATGATACTTGCTAGAACACGTTCCACTTCAAACCGTCTACCTCTTTAGTTAGAACGGAATGAATAAAAAATTCAGGAAAGAATACAGAATAAAGATGATCCAGAATGAGTCTTTACTAGCAGCGTGGTGAAGCTGGTGAAACCCATCAAAAATCAAAACAAGTGTCACGTGTTGCCTATACAAACTCTTTTCATAATTGTATTTCAAAATTTAACATTAACAACATTTACGTTAGTTAATATAATAATCAATAATTACCAATATGAATGTATGTATATTAATATTATAATATCAACTATCTTAGCACCTATAACACAAGCTACTCTGTATGCTTACTTTGGGGCTAGATAGTGATGTGTATTGTTTGAGTATATAAAGTACATATAGTTAAGTATATAAAGTATAAGTAAGTAAGTATAATAAAAAAAATAGTCCATCTTATTTCTTTAGTTTTTGTGATCAGTTTAAAATATTTAAACCATATTTAATAAATTTTTAGTAAGCGTAGCTTGGATCATTTTGGATCGTGTCGCGATGCAAGAACCAGCTAATGACTAAGGGCCCCGTATGCGTTCGAAACTTGTCGGGCATACTCCGACCTAATATCACGCGAGTTTTAGCCGTGTTTCATAATCAATTAATAAGCGTAGCTTGTGTTATGGGTACCTACTAAGATAGCAGATTTTATAATATAAATCTATATACTACATATAAATACTAATATAATACATAAACACACACCAGACACTGGAGGACACCCATGCTCATAACACAAATATTTTCCAGTTGTGGGAATCGAACCCACGGCCTTGGATACAGAAAGCCTCTCATAAAAACTTTCACCTTTCATAAAAAAAAAACTAAATTGAAATCGCTTCATCCGTTCGTGAGCTATGGTGCCACAGAGTGACAGACAGACATACAGACAGATAGACACGTCAAACTTATAACACATCTCAACATCTTGTACTTATTTAGACTAACTAAACTAGTTGTAGAAACCGATAGGGGTGTGGATTTTCATCCTCCTCCTAACAAGTTAGCCCGCTTCCATCTTAGATTGCATCATCACTTACCGTCAGGTGTGTTTGTAATCAAGGGCTAATTTGTAAAGAATAAAAAAAAAGACATGCATTTCTTAGATTTCTTAAGTTTAAGAAAAAAAATGCTTTGAAAAATCTATAAAAGGAGTTTATTACTGCTGCAGTTGGCAGTAACTACTTAAAAAGCCATTAAATTATGCAGAATTGTCGGTTATGTATTGTATTACCTAAATGATTTTTATTGGTTTACATAATCGAAACATAAGGTAATGAGCCATTTCAATAATTTATAAATGTGAAAGTTTTCTTTGCTCAGACTAACTATATAAGGACTTACCTCGCAAGACGGCACTTTTCTGTTAACTATATATATGATCAACGATCTAATGCGATTATAAAAACCGTCTCTATAGAATCTGTTAAAGAGCTCCGTAAAAATACCCTTTTGCATAGTTGAATGGTGTAAAAAACGTAAAAAAACTTCTAGTTTAGTAGTACAAATTTATAGATAAAGTGCATTTTAAGAAATTAAATATCACGTGTCT
Source organism: Bicyclus anynana (assembly GCF_947172395.1). Taxonomy (NCBI): domain Eukaryota; kingdom Metazoa; phylum Arthropoda; class Insecta; order Lepidoptera; family Nymphalidae; genus Bicyclus; species Bicyclus anynana. The sequence continues at coordinate 3,326,893 of NC_069094.1, forward strand.
CAGACAGTGAATGAAGGAAAAACATCGTAATGAAACCGGCATACCGGGTTTTCTTAATTCTCTGCGTATGTGTAATTCTGCCCATCCGCATTGGGCCAGCGTGGTGGACTATTGGCCTAACCCCTCTCATTCTAAGAGGAGAATCATGCTCAGCAGTAAGCCGAATATAGGTTGATATTGATAATGTTAATTAATATGTACAATGCTTTAGCAATGGAAATTATATTCTGATACACGCAACTAATGGAACAAAAACGTATCACGAATAGAATCGAACAAAAAAATGTTTCCCGTTATCCGGAAAAACTAAGCTAATCGATTACGTACCATTTCGCAGTATAATCGATAACAACAGAGCTGACTCGATACATCGGCATCACTAATCGATTTTTTCCATAATTTAATGCTACGCGCAAATTCCATTAATTATATTATAATGAAATTTATTTATATATTTAAATAAATAAAATGCAATCGGAACTCTGGCGTAATAGTTCGCGCAGTTGTCTGAAATCGTGAGATTTTAGAATTTAAACTATCGTGAGTGTTAATCACATGATCATTTAATAAGGATGAATTAATCTTCACATATTTTTAACTTGTTTGTTTGTTTATCTAATAACTATTTTGTACATGTAAAGAAAGAAAATTTACGCGATACAAAGAATATACTAAAAAGGTAGGTAAATAAAATATAGTAATTATATAATGATTTATTTATTTTGCTATCATCCGCGAAAATTCGGCGAACCCATGCGACAACGTCACCCAGGTCCGACAAAATACTCTCTACGTACGTTTCACCCCGAAACCGGAGCATCCTCAGGAGATGTTGACTCTACAACGTGCAATTGCAAAGAAACACTTTGCAAAATAAATAAATCATTATATAATCATGATGAACTTCCGCAAAGTAACGCCTGCTTCTATCCAATATTTAAAATATAGTAACTAAAATAAAAATAAGACTTAAATTTATTTTTCAATCATAGTTTATTTTTTTTATTATTACTATTATTTACACTAACTATATTTACTGCCTAAACTAATTATAAAAATAAAATTATATATACCTAATACCTATATACAAATATGTAATTCTCTTTTTGAAAGTGAACCATTGAATCTTTGGTATTCAAGTCTTGACCGTACATTCACATTTTAAAGGACTTTCACAAAAAAGCAAGATTGATATCCTTTTTAGTAGGTTCAAAATGTTAATTATTTTTTGGAGATTATCATCAAAACTACAAATTGTATCAGATTTTACATTGCAGCCAATGATAATTTTATTCTATAGATCGGTTACGTCCGTACATAATTATCGCAAAAAATGATCCGAATAATACTACGGCTACAACACTGAGCGCACACATGCACAATTATGTCTTTATTCCACTCAGCGTTACCAACTCTCCAAAATATTTATCCCTAAAGTTTGTGTCAAAAACCCCTAAAATCGCCTTAATTATTGAGTTGTCCCCCTAAAAAATATAAATCCATAATAATTTAGAAATAATATGCTGTAATATGTTTCAAAAGTCTATATTTAATACAGACTAAATATTATGTTTTTATCTGAAGATTCAGATTTTTTGAAATCATACAATGTTGACAATGAATAACTTTAAAAATTTTTTTATACGATGATAATTGCCGCCAGTTGCATCAGAGTGGTTGTAGAATAATGTATTATATGTCGTTATAAGTCGCTAGGTCAAGAAAGAAATATTCAAATTATCATCAATTTAAAAATATTGAAGAGTCAAAAAATCCCTGAAAATACCCCTAAAAATTTCAGACCCCTAACAAAATCCCATTTCACTTATTTGCCCACTCTGGGGGGAAAACCCCCAAGTTGGGAACCCTGATTCCACTATATATTTATGAATATATTATAGTTTTTACACTTCCTGAACACAGAACTCAACTTTGTAGACAATATTTAGGTATTATTTGTTTAAATAACGTTCGCTGTTGTCATATACGTTGTGTTTATAAACTAAATTGTATCCCCTTATCCTTACGGGAACGGGAACTACACGGGTAAAACCGCGAGGTGTCGGCTAGTACAAAATAGAGAGGTATGTATAGCTTAATAAACCTCAGGTTATTCATGATAAACAAACTTGCAACTGCGTCATAGAGAGATTTAACCGTACATTACCAGACATTGTTGCAAAGTAAATAGCGATTTCAGATTTATTACCAAAATGTCATTGAGGGTATATTTACATTTCTATTTACAGGGCCCCTAAAACTTTGAGGTAGGACCAGTATTGCGTATTAACAAAGTTGCATTTACCTACTGCGAAATTACTAATCATCAGTCTTTTAAATGGTGCAGTGTCCTCTTTCACTAAAAAAGAGGAGGTTTGGAGTCAAGACCTTTTTATTCTCTTTGCTTTCTTTTAAAAGCGGGCCTTTCAGTACACGAAAACTAACTACCTATTTATTTCTTAAGTCACATGATTTCGTGTTTATTAATTTTATTTATTGGTATCTGATCAAAATTACTAACCATTGTGTTTGTCATTGGATCTCTGGAAATTCGATTAAAATTGATTTGATGTTAATTATATTAGGTGGCTAATAGAACAAATTTAGAGAATAGGCCAGCAAAAATGCAGCAATGCTTGATAGTAGATGGCGTTAGCACTTCCCCGGACTAACTCTATATGCATAAACTGATGCACTGAGTACCATATTCATTATGAACCTGTGTATTAGAGGAGGAATTTTCTGTTTTGTACAATTTTTATCTATAGAGCCTAGCCTAGCTAAAAACCTTGTGCACACCATTGATCACAAATAACTAAACTATAATATAATACCGCAAAAACTACTAGGTGGCTAGTTACCGACAAAGTCGTACCGTCAAGCGATTTAGTGTTTTGGTACGATGTCGTGTAGAAACTGAAAGGGGTGTGGATTTTCATCCTCCTCCTAACAAGTTAGGTAATTAAATTGCATCATCACTTACCATCATGTGAGTTCAAGTAATCATGTAAGTATTCAAGGACTAACTTGTAAAAAAAGTAGGTAAACAGAATTTGTTTTTTTTAAAGAAAGAAAGAAAGAAAGAAAGAAAAAACATTTATTTAAAAAATTGTGCCATACACCACAATGCCTAACTAAGCACTATTGTTGTGTCTGATGCTTCAACCACCTGATCAATTGAAAATCAAAACTAAAGTAGTTGAAGCATCAAAATCCACTTCGTCATGTTTGGCACAACCTTGAAAAAAGGTAACAGCTCAGCATTGTGCCGCATAAACCAAGCAAAGTACTTGGCCAAGCGGCGCTGATTTTCAGCTGCTACCTCGATCCAGGTGACACCACGGAAATACATAGCCACAGTGACAATATGTTATATTATTACCTTTTAATTAAAAACAAACAACCTTGAATTAATATGCTAAATAATAGGACTACGCTAAACAAATAAAAGTTTTAAAGTTTTTAGTTTTTTGTAACAATGACTGTAGCTTTTGTAAGTTTATACAACCCAAACAAATAGCATCGAGCAGTTTAAGTTGTCAGAGGCAATAACGTTTGGGACAAATGTATTTTTAAGCATTTTCTTGTGGAAGTCTCCTTGACAATGCGAGCGGAAGTCCATTGTCATTCACACGTTTGTACTGTTGACGTAACACTGGCGACTTTGATAATATGTAGATTGTTTTAACCTGGCGCCTACACATATTCACATTCTTCGCTTGTATAGTGTCTAGAAGTGACGTCACACTGGGAATTACCCTGGAATTCATAGTCGTGAAGTGAACAATCCCCCACAAACCAATATTCAGTATTCACCCAGGGGCTGACTATTGAATTATCCTTCATTGCATTTCATAAACAAACTACTGGAGAGCCCCTAGGTGACTGGAGTTTCAAGCAAATGTTGTCTATGATTTTACATTAGATCTTTGAAAATTCTGTGACACAACCACAGAGAGACGTATTTTGTTAATTCTTTGACATTTTACAAAATAATTGAGTTTCTAATATTTTCATTTACTTTTTGTTTTTATTTATCGTAGTAAAATTTAATATGTTCAAGTGTACAATAGATCAGTTTTATCAAAAAGTTTCTTTCTCACAAGAAGGAGTTGTTAGAAAAATATTGAAGTTATGTGGACGAACATGATCATATACAAAATTATCAGCCGATGGACGTCCACTGCAAAGATTACAATGTATTTGGTCCACTGCTGGACATAGCCGTCTTGCATGGACTTTCAAACACAACGGTCTCGAGGGGCCAGCGTCCAGCGGCTCCCTGCAACCCGCTTGATGCCCTCGGTCCACCTAGTGGGGGTTCGACCAACACTGCGATTTCATCGGCTCTTCGAACTATGTGGCCTGCCCATTGCCACTTCAGCTTCACGACTCGCTGTGCTACCTATGTCAGTGACTTTGGTTTGTCTGCGGATCTCCTCATTTGTGAAACGATCACGCAGAGAAATCCCAAGCATACTATTTACTATATAAGTAGTTTGATATTTCATGATTTTGTAATGTGGAATCCTACTTGAAATAAAAAAAAATATTGTAAGAGGAAATTTGTTTATTTTACTCAAAACCACCTATAATTACCTGAAATAATTACAAGTAGGTACTATTATGCTGTATTTTTTTACAATTTATAGTAAGTGCAGTAAATAAATATAAGTGTAGCTTATCCTTAGGAATAGTGGTAAAATTGCATTTCACAAAGCTTTAGATCACATAATATTATATATTTAGGAGGTAGGCTTGGCCCGGTAATGGGCTGATAATAATGAACCACACAGTACTTATTGCAATTCTAAAATCAAACCTATATCCTTTTAATACAAAGTTTAATTAATAACAACAATAAATACATAATTTATCATACATATAACTTATTGTTATTATTGTATATTTTTATAGGGCCAGACTTAAATGAAAAATGCAGAAGTAAACATTTAATAATTATCTTTATTAAAGATGTGAATCAATAAATTTCATTCAATTAAGATTTGTATACATTTTCTATTGTTATGGACTTCAGAGTGAGTGACCACCTTACAACATACTGCACTCACTCCTACTACCTCTATATTAAATGCTGCTGACTTTTCAAGGTATGTGGGTCTTCCAATTACTGTGATCTGAAAACTCGGATTTTCAAGGACCAAAGTATTCTCAGTATTCTTGGTAAAACAGTATTCTCAGAGCTCATCACAGCTATTCCCTGCCATGATAGCCGGTTTCTTTAAATCTGTGCATAGGGTCCTCCGGGGTTGTTTATATGTATACCTATGCGTGCCATCAATACAGCTTGACTTGTGGCATTTCTGTTATTTCATAGAATGCTTGATGGAATGCACATACAGTCTGAAAATAAACATTATGTTAGTTACATTTATGTAGGTTATAGGTATATTTCCTAAATCAAAACTAGATAGGTGTACCTAACATTTATATAGGTTAGATTACAAACAAACTAATTAAATTCTTCATCATGAGTATGTTAAGCATGAGTCTCCTCTCAGAATGAGAGGGATAAGGTCCACCACTCTGGCCCAATGTGAATTGGCAGACTTCACACATGTAGAGACAATGTTTTTCCTTCACCGTATGAGACATGTGATATACATTTAAATTCATAAAATGCACATAACTGAAATGATTTGGAGGTGCATGTTTCAGACAGCATTTGAACCTACACCCTCCGAATAGAAGGCAGAGGTCATATCAACTGGGCTATATGGATTTTGACCTACTCCTAATTTATCTATACTAATATTATAAACAGGAAAAATTTGTTTGTTTGTTTTGAATAGGATCTGTAACTACTGAACTGATTTGAAAGATTCTATCACTGTTGGGAACCTACACCATCATAATCAAAGGCAGGGGTCATACCCACTGGGCTAATTGGTTTTATATCTACTCCTAATTTATCTTTACTAATAATAGAAACAGGAAAGATTTGTTTGTTTGTATGTTTTGAATAGGCTCTGGAACTACTGAACCAATTTAAAAAATTCTTTCACTGTTGGGAAGCTACACTATTCCCGAGCTCTATAGGCTATATTTTATCCCCATATTCTTACGGAAATGGGAACCACACAGGGTGAAACCGCGCGGCGTCTTCATGAACAAAAAATTATTGATAATGAACAAAGGTACGTACCTGATAACATCCCGTTTCATAGAATCGAAGTGCTGCTAGAATGTATAATACTAGCGGTATTGGTATTCCTCTCTTGGTCTTCTGTGTTCATTCTTCATCAAACAAAGGCATATTATGCCTAATATGAGAATCTTTCGTACATTTCATATCGCCATAGTATTATACTGGGTTTACGCAATTGCGAATATATATCTTGGGCACTGATATAACTCGCTGTTTATAACTTCACTTATAACGATCCGAACGTCCACTTTCTAATAAATAAATCACGAATAACAACAAAAAAAATGCCAGGGGATGGTTTGGCTGACAAATATCGGTAATTCAGCAGTCAGCCGCCAGCTCCTGTCAAATGAGGGGTTTCTTTTGTCTATGAAACGCGTAGGGGTTGAATTCGACACATAGCGGCTGAATAATCCCCTTAGGGGCCCCCTACTACGACTATGAATTCCACCGTTACATCTTGCGTGTATCTATACATACACATGTTCATACGCACAATATAGTAGAAAATCCGAATTAAAAACGACCTTCACCCATGTGTTTATAGGATGAAAAGTTTTTGGAGTTTACAACTTAAGAAACGATTTTTCGCCGCACGCATGTGGCGCACGCCGCGGCCTGCTGCTCCTCGGTTGCGCACCTTTATTGACACGTACATAGTGTATGCTGCGGGGCAACATACACCCTATTCAGACAGTTTATCTGAAAGAATAAACTCCATTCGTGCGTCGGAGCTGACACACACTTTTTTATATCTCTAGAGTAGAACCAAGAACCAAATGAACAACGAATTCGAGTCCGGTCTCAAAAAAGATCGAATCATAAGAGGTCGAAGAGGATTAACCCTACGTGTATAAATGTAGGGAAGTTAACTGAAGCGTAGTTTCTTATCATCAGGTTAAACTTAAAGTTACAGTTAAGCGCATACTTATAATTGAATTCGGAACCCTAAAACTAAATACTGATGAAAATAGAATTTGGACAAATTGCATGTCAATTGACAATCAGATCAAGGTTTAAATAATAGGCAAAGTAGTAAAAATGGAGATAAACGAAACATTATAATTGATCACGCATAATAACAACAGGGCAGAGTAAAGATGTAAAGCTGAAGAAAGACAAATCGTATTTACAAAAGAGTCTCAATGTATTATAATTCACAAGCTTTCGACACGGCTCACTCTAAAATTTAAAAATACATTGTCCGTAAACTTAAAACGATATTGTTTAAATTTTTCCCAAAGCGCAAACGCATGTTACAAAATCATCGAAGAAATGTTGGCTGATACAAGCATGTTTGGAGGAAAACAGCTAGATAATGAAAAGTCGAGACTAGTCAGGTAGTAAATTACAAGACAAAGAAAATTTCAGTTTCGCAATAAAAAGCTAAGAAACTTGTTTGATTTTGTTATAAAGTTTCATATAAATCCATCACAATGGTGATACAGAATTAACTAATAAAAAGTGGACATTCCGAACCGACCGCGGTCGCTTCCAAGGCCGAGTCCACCCACTGGACACAATAATAAATATTTTGACTCATTTCCTAGCCGAATGTAGGTCTAGGCATAGGTAGATAATTCATAACTTCAACATCAAAGAAAGTAAAGACAGTTTTGGCGAAATACGAGCTACTGTCAGATTAGACAAAGTACTGTTGATTGCTGGCAGTAAATTTTCTCGAGTTTCCACGGATGATGTAAAGTTAGAAATTGGTGATATTTATCTTACGTAATCAGCATACGAAAATGCTTTATTGGCTCGCATTAGGTATGTAAGAGAAAATTATTTACGATTTGCTCGCTTTTTTTTTGACATGACTAAAGTGTTTCATTTGTGTTTGGTTTGAAAGCTGATGTGATCGACATGGTTCTTACAAATAGGTATCTAATATAATATTTACATGATGAAGATCCGATGTGGTGGCTCAGTTTTGTGATGTTTGGAAGTCCCTACAAAAGGCCTATGTCCTGCAGTGGACGTCCATCGGCTGATATGATGATGATGATTGTAATGTATGCTAGGTTAACATTTGTAGGTAGTCACATAAATTATGTCATCTTTCGGTGTGTGATTAAATGGTGAAGATCCGATAAACCAAACCGAAGATATAAGCTATGTTCTGTTAGTTATGATGAATGAACTGAATGATCGTCTACTGTTATTCTAAAATATCTAGATTTCAAAATGTTGAATTTTAACTCATAAACGAGATCTATCAAAATTATAGATTTTTTCCAAGTTATTAAGAAAATAATTATTTATTTATTTATTTATTTATACACATGAAATATGCCCAGAGAAACATTACAGTTTCCCAATTCGTTTCTCGAGCAAACAGAAATAATAGTTACAACAATAAATCTAAAATTACAAAATGAATATTAAACAATCAAAATAATTTAAAAATAATAAATTCAATTCAAATTAAAAATTAAGAATAAATTAACATTAACCAAGTCAAATAAATTAAAATAAACAAATCAAATAAATTAATAACAATAATCAAGAATTAGAATACACAAAAGTCAAAAAACAAAATTAAAAATATCCTAAACATAAAATCTATTCTAGTAACAATTTAATTTTATTTACAAGCTGATAAACAGGTGTGTGAAAAATGTCTAATTCTAAATTTCTACTAGTGAGATCATTGAGCAGGCGCAGCGCTTGAGCCAGCGGCGCATGCTGGCTCACTTTAGTTCTGCCACACGGCACCGCAAACAACTGGCGACGTCGGCAACTTACATACTTGTCGGGAACATGTAAATCTATTGACCCTAATATAACAGAGTTACTTTTTTCACCTCTCATTAAATTTATTATGTACTGTAGCAGTGCTACTTTACGTCTTATCTCAAGTTTATTGTACCCTGTCATACCCAGAAGAAAGACGCTTGGATAAATAGTAGGATAACCCACTGAGTACCCATATTGTTTCCTATAAAGCCAACGGACGAACTTTTTTTGAATCTTCTCTATCATATCTATGTATTTGTACTCAAACGGACTCCAAATGATGGCATTACATTCGAGTTTACTTCGCACATACGCATTATACAGCGTCTTTATTATAGCAATTGAGTTAAAATGCTGTGATTGTCGGAGTACAAACCCAAGAGTTTTATAGGCTTTACCACAAATATCCTGTATGTGACTGCGAAATGATAAGTCTTCAGACATACTTGTCCCTAGATCCCTAATTGCAGTCACACGCAAAATATTTGTGTCACCTAACTTGTAATTTCCAACAATCGGTGCTACCTTTCGACTAAACGTAATTACTGCGCATTTATCAATATTAAAATATAATTTATTTTGATTACACCATTGCAACACATTGTCTATGTCGTCCTGGAGAAATTGAACATCTGAAGCGCGTTCCACCTTAAGAAAGACTTTTAAATCATCTGCAAACAGTAGACACCTAGCGCGGGTTATAACATTCGGCAGATCGTTGATCAAAATTAAAAATTCCAACGGGCCTAGGTTACTTCCTTGACTCACACCAGAATGAGTGAAATATGGTTCCGAACAATGTCCCTCATACTGTACGTACTGTCTCCGATTTCTCAAGTAGCTGGAAAAGAACTTAAGTAATGACGGTGTAAATCCAACCGATGCAAACTTACTAAGAAGCACGTCATTATCAACTGCATCAAACGCTTTTTGGAAATCAAAGTAAGTTGCATCAACCTGCGAACTACCATCCACTGCTCCAGTCACATAAGTCCAGAAAGACAATAAATTAGTACAAGTTGAGCGACCTGCACGGAACCCATGTTGTGCATCAGCAAGTTGATACTCAAACTGCCTCCTAATTCGACTCTCCAATATCGATTCAAATAACTTTCCGAATACTGACAGTACTGCAACAGGTCTAAAGTTATTGACTTCGACACTGTTGGTTTTTTTGGGAACAGGCACTACTCTAGATGTTTTCCAAACGTCTGGATAGAAAGAATTTCCAAAACAGACATCGAAAATGTAATGCAATGGGAACAACAATACACTTCTACAATCCCTTACTAGATATGGCGGAATGGCATCCGGGCCAGCAGAAAATTTCGGCTTTAATTTATTTAACGCCAATCTTACATCACTAATACTAATAAAATCTATGTGTATACGTTCACTACCCCCACCACTTGCCTTTACTGCCTCTTCTACGCACAGGCGTGGAGGTGTCTGCGCATATACAGATTTAAAATATTTCGCAAACAGTTCTGCACACTATTATGTTCCTTAGCCACGTCATTAACTATTCTGGTTTGTATTAATGTAGTATTTTATTATGTCTTTTGTTTTAAACTATTATTATACACTTTTGGTAATAATTATAATGAAATCCTAATAAATATGACCAAAAATAATCTGAAAAACTGTTTTCTTTGCTTTTTTGCTTCCAAAAAAAGTTCTAGTATTTTGTTATTGTAGATCCATAACTAACTCGTATCTAATAATCTTTGTTGTTGAATCTACTTTGGGCTACGGAGCGTTAGATCTCAAACATTACTTCCTTGTTTTCATGTACATTTTGCAAGAAGGAAGTTTATTGAAAGTGCTACCTTATAATTAGGCCAAAAAGCGTCAACAAACTAAAAACTACTACGTAGTAAGGTACTGTTTGCAAACTTTACGATCGCTCTCAGACTTCCGTTGTTAATACCGTTTATTATCTTCATAAAATTAGGAATTAATTATTACGATTTTGGCAGTCGTGAGCAAAATTTATAAAGAGAATCATAATTCTAAAAATATTCTTTTCCCTTATCAAGAAAAGAGGTGGGATAACATTATGATAGGCTGTCATAGTGAGGCTCTGGGTTCTATCACTATTTTCAATTTCAACTACTTCCAACTTTGGGTTCTAAACACAGTCACAGGGGCTTAGACTGATTATACGGATAGAGTCTTGCCCACTACAGCTATTAAAAGGTTAATAATGACGCTGTACTACTATAGTAATACATATTTTATCATTATCCTTATTTTTGCAAGCTTAAACATTGTAGTAAATATAAGAACAAATTCCATTCTCATATTTTTCATGTTTTCTTAATTCGTATCTTTGTTTTTACGACAAAAACGAAAGTTTTATTCCCGTCATACTCATAAACAAATTACTTACTGTGGGTTTAGGATGTACTCGGCGGATTATTGAGTGTTGAGACGAGTGACTCATATAGTTTGACGCACTGAGGCGTCATGATCATCGTTTAACAAAGATATCGTGTTTTTCAGACTTTTCTTGTCTTTTGTGTTGACGCATCATGTTAGCTTCTTTAACTAACTCTCTTTTAATCTTGAATGCATTAATGGCATAATTTCATTTTCACCTTCATTACTGAAGTCATTGTTGTTACTTTTATTGCGTTGTTCATAATTTCCCTCAATCATGAAATCAGACCTCAAAACTAATTCTTGTAAGAGGGAGGTATTTGAGGGACTTCACCTGGTTCGAGTGATTAATTGATTTTCCGCGACGTATTTTGCTATCATCTTGTCTATAAATGTTTTTTTTAAATTATTGTTAAAGTGTATCATTTAATTGATATTCCTGTTGAAATCCACGGTAAAGGATAATTTGAAGGTACAATCAATTGGTTTTAGAATAGAAACAAGCAAAGTAGATTTTTGTAGTCTATCAACAAAATAGATTGTAATTATGTTTATTGCATTTTGTAACAAAACTAGAAACTTGCATAAAATTAGATTAGATAACAGTCGTAAAATGTTATGAGTTGTAATTCAGCCTATTAAAAAGCATCAAGCTTGATTTTTAAAACGTTTTTTTCGTTAGAAACATTGAAATATACCTCAATGGTAACACGCTCATTACAAGCTTCGATGATGTCATTCACTCGACCACTCTCTTTTATTACTATGATGATAAACAAAACGTAAAGATGACCTTTTCGAAAATGAATCATTTCGTAGACACAATCCGCGCCTTTTCTATTTTCGCACAACCTTGTTTTATTTGGTGCTATTTATAACCGTGGCTTTTATTTGATTTCCAAAAATGTACGTATCCCGCGGGGCGGAGCGGGACGATCTATTTTAGATGCGAATGCGGTAGGTTCAACAAAGTCGCAACTGAAATTAAATCTGCCAACCGATTCTCGACTTTAATCATTCACCTTTAGGATTCCTTTTCACTTTGTTTACATCTAATTATATTGGTGATGCAGCCATTGTTTTTCTCGTAGTAACTGTTAATGCTATTGAACTGTTGTCGATGAGATGTTGTCTAGGCAATTTGTTTATTACCTTAGAGCAATAAATCCAAGCGCTATATTTTTGGCCGATGTCGACATTCTTGCTTTTTTGCCAGTCAGGTTTTTTCATTCAGTCTCGACAAAAGTGTAACAGTTAAAACTTTTCTGTTTGCCGAATATTTTAGTTTCATTAATTTAATAGTTTTATCACAATAATTAGTAACTATAAGAACTGTTTCATCATCATTGACGTCGATTTAACGTTAATTATATAAGTAGGTACGTAAATACGCGCCTTCATATCTCATTCATTTAAATACTCAATCAATCATTCAACGGAAACATACTACTTGCCCATCATGTCGGAACTCTTCCATTCTAAGGTTTCGATCTTTAAAACACGATTATGAATTGACGTTCTTCAGAACGCAAAGACACACATAAATCATAAAATTCAATATTTTGGCTCAAACATTAAACATTGAGTTTGGTTTGGTTGTCGCGAGCAATTAGCACATTCGTCACCTGTCATCGAGAGCTATGGTAACATTCGTGGAAAATACAATTTCATTCACACAACAGTAAGCCGTAACCTATGGGCACAGACGTCAGAATTGCATGAAGAATATAAGCCAAGATTGCTGTGTTAAAGATCGTAAACAGGGAACTACGAAGTATACTGATATGTTACAAAGACAGTTATAGTCCTTAGTGGAGAGTTAGTGAAAGATATTTGGCGTAAAGAGGTAGAGGATAACCGTTTGTTTTGTAAGATCAGTTACTGAGACGGTAATTACTATGATTATTGTATTGTGGTGATTGTTACGACTTTCAGTAAGATTAAGATTTCAGTAAGATGCTTGGAAGAAATCTGCCCAGCTACATTATGGCTCTATTCTCTAATGTTACAGCGCTGTGACATCATTCGTTTCCATGGCATGGCAACTCCATTGTTAGTTACCATGGCAACCCGCCATCCGTACTACCGCCGATACGAGTTGAACAAACAGTCAAAGTTGACATTTTAAAGTTCTTGTAAAATAAGATGCACCTCCAACTATTTTTCAGGTATGTGCATTTTGAGAACTTAAATGTGCCTAAAAAAACCTGCATTCCTGAGATTTTTCTTATTTCTTTACGTGTGTGAAGTCTGGCAATCCGCATTGGGCCAGCGTAAGGACTATTAGTCAAACTCCTCTCATTCTGAGAGGAGTTTAGTTCTCAATAGTGAGCCGTGTTAATAATGAATCATAAATAAACGTATTTCTAATTAAAATAAACATCCAAAACGTTTATCTATTTTCCCTAGAAGCGGAGACTGATTGTGTTTCCACTGAAACATTGATCTATCAATCGGCCTTTTCTGTTGAATTATTTGTAATGTAATCTAACATTGATTTCTTCACCACCATCATCATCATGATCATGATCATCACCATCATAATCATCATCATCATCATTATCATCATCATCATCATCATCTACATCATCAACAACCTGTATTTCTTCACTACTATTTAGAAAGCCATACCCTCTTATTTTCTTATCTAGCAAGTTTCCACTAACTGCATAATAGTGTGATACCGGTTGAACGAACCATTGGATCTCTTTGAATGTAGTAAATTAGTCTACCTGATTGATTGCAGGCACCTTTGAACTTGCGGAACACAGACGTTTGTCAGACAATCGTGCAAGTGGGCTAGCGTTTGCTAATGGCAGAATGTCCGGGGTATTTCTAGCGTTTCCACAAATATAAACACTGGCGTTTGAGGGCGCCGGTGCGTCGACCCCAATGGATATTGGGGAGTGCAAGCTTTCACTGCTTTTTGTTACAATATGTATATGTAGGACATGAAGTTACAAATTTTTCTTTGCATCTATTTTTGCGACTGGTGTTAGAAGCAAGACAGCTTCAGTATTTACTAGGTACAGAGGTCTTTCGGTTGAATCCCAAATAAAATTTTTTGTCACAGTTGTTTTGGAAATGATTTCGCTTGTCATTTTGCACTATATCCTTTGATTCCACAGAATTATTTTTTAGCAAAACTATTGAAAACTTGGTCCATAGTTCATCACCATCATCATTATTTCAGCCGATGGACGTCCACTGCAGACAATGCAGGACTTTCAAACATCACGATCCTGAGCCGCCTGCATCCAGCGAATCTTTCCGACTCGCGTGATGTCATCAGTCCACCTGGTCGGCCTCTCAGAGTCGGCGTCTAGAGGGTCGCTTTCAAGTGCGGTAGTTAATAGTTCATATACTGTTCCAATAGTATGATATTTTGCAAAAATATACAAATGAAGGTTTGTGATATCTTATTGATACCAATTACTACTTACTACTCATATCAAAAAACTTCTTTATCACAAAGCAATGATATAATGTTGATGATGTTTTTAGCTTCAATAAGTACTTAATAAGTTTTGTACAGTAAGACAATATTATGGCTGCGGCCTATGCGTCTAAGAAGAAGCCTACAAAAAACTCGGATCGAATTTCTGATACCGAAGCCAACTTGATTCTAATCGATAACAAAATTGTATTTCTAAATAGTTGATCTACTGGTAGTTGCCACATTGTTCAAGGAAATGTTATGTAAAGTGGAACAACGAATCTAATAAATCATAACATTGTGTTTACAACGCACCACATCAAAATGTTTTAGAACAGCAGCTACAGCTTTCTATATTCGTTGATGTGTTATGGGATTAATCGAATGTTGAATACAGAGATCAACAAGTACACAATAAACTAAAAGTACTTGTACATATAGCTGAACATAGAACCTCCTCCTTTTTGGAAGTCGGTTAAAAAACAAAAGCTCGCCTCTATTATCCTACAAAGAGAGGCTTTGTTTAAAAGCGAAGGTTGGTCCGTCTACCTATGCCTATATTATTGAGCCGGATCTAATGACGAATCGATTGAAAAGAACTGCTAGTGTCTCAAATTAATTTATTTAAATTCATTTTACTGTCTTAAACTCGTATTAACTTATATTATTTACATATAATTACCGGCACATGAGCTTAACACCAACTCTCAAGTTGGTGGATACAATATGGTGGCACTTCGTATGGCGTTCCTTGCATGCCCTGCGAAGTTTTTTCTTTGTATAAATGATAGCACACCGCGCGGCTTCACCCGCGTGGTTCCCGTTCCTTACCGGTGATAAAATATAAAGCCTATAGCACTTGGGGAGAGTAGCTTCCCAACAGCGAAATAATTTTTCAAATCGATTCAGTTGTTTCAGGGCCTATTTAATGTAAACAAATCTTTCCTACTTGTCAATCAATTATTTTCTCTAACACTATTATTCTAACATCATTATTAAACTAACCAACAAGCTAATAATCTTGTGTTTATACCAGAATCAAAGGGCTAAACTCTATTATCCTTGATTCAGATGTTTTGTAGTTTATTCGAAGAACTGCTGCAGTGTTGGTAACATTTCATAACATCCTTTGTAAATTTTACCCGTTTATATCGGTGGATTTGTTTAGTAAATAATTTTGATTTTAGAAGGCATAATAGTTATTACTGATCTAGCAACCATTGCTTTAGGAATGAAGTGTTTTAAAATTATTACCACTTATATAAGTTCTCAGAGGAGAATCAGTTTCGCGGCTTTTGACTATAGCTTGGCAACTTCGTTCATAACTCCTCCGATGGTCCGCGCGGGCCAGGGGGTGTAGCGATGAATGAAAAATCTACGACTGATGCATCTCACATCCCCGCACACCCGCGCAGTCTTTTCCCCCGTCGCCCGCATATCATGGGAGTGTCATTAACGAACTTGTCAGACTTAAAATATGCAGCCAATTTGAAAACTAGACCAGGTGCTGTAAGGTATTGAGTGTGCATAATTCGAGAACCGCATTGTGTTTACAGTTTTGAACCACAAGAGCATGATTATGATTCTGTATGTTACCAAGAGGTTGGTTGGTCCATTTTGACTAACACTACAAATTACTAAATAATAATATTATGTTTAGTAGTCTTTGCACACTGAACTTGTTTTATTTCTTGACTTCTTAAAACTTGAATGCATTTTGGTGTCTTATTTGTTTGGTTGTCTTTTATTTTATTAAATGAGAAGTTAGCACTTGACTGCAATCTCTCTTATGGTGTGATTTCGTTGTAATATGCGCCTATAACAAGTTTTATTAGAATTTAAACTTATTTCTATGGGATGCCAAAAATAAAATGTCACTAACAACGCAGTTGCCATGGAAATGAGCGATGTCACATCTCTGTAATTTTACAGAATGCAGAGGCAGATGTAAAGTTGTTTGTAACGTTTTCAAACCTAAACCATAAACCAATTTAACAATTTCACTAACCGATGGAAAGCTACACTATCAATTAGTAAAGCAGGCTGTATTTTATTCCCATCTATAGCAACAGGAACTGGGCAGATCAAACCCGTAACATCCGCTAGTAATAATAATTCGTATTAAATTCAAGGTAGGTATACAATAATAATCGAAAAGATTATGTCTATAAAGACTTGTGAGAAACATCATGAATGTTTAAGTAAGAACACAAGGCGTTGAAAACAAAGATTGAATGCACAATAAAGTTTTTCTGCAAGTTTGCCTTCTAGCAATTCCCCAAGCTCAAGGCGCAAGCATTGTTTGCGTTAACAAAAGACCATTTAGGTATATCCAAGCAAATTACTTTTGCATAAATGTGTGCTCATCGCTGATATCGCTTGCGGAATTCTGCTATATTTCCAAGGATTACCTGCCTGCTTGGCCTATTCACTAACTTTTAGTAACTTTTGGAGGATATTTTTAGGAATTCTTAAATAACGTGATTTCGTATTCACTCCTAACTTCATTGATGATTCATTTACTCCTAACTGATCAAAGTTTGTGTGTTTGACATTGTGACTTTCATTAACAATGGCCTTTACGGAATACGAAAAATGCTGTTGTTATTGATTTCATTAATATCAGGTGGCTAATAGAACAAAGTTAGTGAATATGCCAGGTCACCTATCTAATAGTAACTAACTATGTAAAATTCATTTTGTTTTTTTAATTTAGTTCGCCTTCATGTGATAAGAGTATGGAAACAGAGAACTACCTTGACAAATAAAATACCTCTTACCTTATGTAATTTAAAACTCTATACCAAAAGACCAGACAACCAAAACTGTTATGTGAAATAACTAAATAACAAAGAACATTAAAATTTTGATACAAAAGTAGCGGCTAATAAATAATATGCAGCTAATTTGAAAACAATGAAATTGAACAACTTCATATTATACGACAAAGCCAATATTGCTGTTCCAATCAATCATAATCAAGTCACGATTTTAAAATCTCACGATGTGCACTCATCACGTTTCATTGTAAAGGTAAACGACAGTCAAGTGCATGACTATGAATTTACCGACTTGTACAAAAAGTGACAATCGAAGATGGAAAGCTTTTTGAAGAGGTATGGATAGATTAAACAAAAAGAGAAATCGTAAACACCTGACAATTATCTGCATCGTAATAATAGCACAATTACGTGTGTATTTGTTTGTGTTTACTTTTCTCACAGATTAGCTAATCTCTGAAGCGCAAAACTGTTATGTTTAAATAAAATCCAACTGTTTTAATTATCGTCTCACGGTACATTTACATTTGCATGTGGCGTTAAGTGAAATTATTAAAATTTTGCCAAAATTCATATATGTACGAATAACAAGTTCTATAGTTAGGTAGTTCCTCATCTTATTCAAGAAGTTTGGCGTGCAGCAGGAGACATTATGTTATTCTTTTTCACAGGTGATATTGTTGTTTATTTCCAGAAATGTCAATTGAGTTTAGTTTTGTGTACATTTGTATTAGCAACAGTGTCTTTTCTAAATGCAATTTTCGAATAAATTGAAAGTACTTTGTTGCTTTTGATCTAAAATTTACTCTAACATAAAGAACGTCAAACGAGCAATTTGTATACCGCAGAGAACTTTTCCGCTTTTGAAGAAAAGGTCA
Organism: Bicyclus anynana; assembly: GCF_947172395.1. Classification (NCBI taxonomy): domain Eukaryota; kingdom Metazoa; phylum Arthropoda; class Insecta; order Lepidoptera; family Nymphalidae; genus Bicyclus; species Bicyclus anynana. The sequence continues at coordinate 3,345,277 of NC_069094.1, forward strand.
CTTGACGTCATTTACTCATCTGTTTCGAACACCTCAGCAGTTAAAATAAAATGATAGATATTACTACCGACACTAAAATGTTTGAACAAGCACATTAAATCTACGGAATAAGATTGCATTTGTATTGACGACCAACGAGCCAGCGTGACTAACTTTCAAAGGCAAGATTTTGTGTCATTTAAAAGTTAAAATCATTCTACACTTGTCACTGTCACAACAAGAAAATACAACATTTTAAGAGCTCTGCAAAACAATTAATAGCAAAGTGCTGATATTACATTAGTAAAATAAGACGAATTTCGTGAAACAGTTGGAAACCACCCATGAATTAGAAAATATTGTATACGAGCAGACTCAGCATTTTAAATTAGAAATATGGTATTTTTAGAGTTGCCGAGCCGGTGCGTCAGTTGATTTATAAAAGAGTTGCCGTTGACATCCACGTATTGCCTTCACCTTGACAGGGCACTGGTTTGTATCACTTGCATTGGCGTTGCCCGTGACATCCAACCGGTCGGCTAGTCCAAAATAAACACCATAACAATGATTCCGGCACCTAAATTAGTATGTTCGATGTTAACGCTTGGAAGCGATACAGGATTCTCAAAGATCAAAGCCAGGTAGAGTGAAAATTATCGCCGGAATTCAGAGCGCAGTGCTAAATAAACGTTGGTGGCAAAAATATACCTGAACTAGTCACGATCAAGGGCGCATAACCTGGATACGTTCATGAATCTAAGAGCTCAAACTTACAGGTTCAGTAGGCACATTTTTTCTGGTTTTCCTTGTGGTCGTTGTGGTGACTGTTTCCACAGTTTCGACCGTCTCTTCGATGTCTTCGTCGTCATCATTGTTGCCACTCCAGCCTTCGAAAAACTCCGTCATCTTTAGATGATCCTCAGACCACTTATATCACTAAAATAAGCCAGGATTGCCACACACTCACAGCACACAGAGTACACTAATGACACTTGAGTTCATTTTTCAAATTGCGTTTTCGTTATGTTCATTTAGGGGGTCGAGCTTTGCATCCATGTCCGGTAGAATCCGGTAAATATTCGCCAATGATCGATCAGGTTCGCACTTAACACGATAGCACTAAGGAGACGGCCACAGTGGATCTTGTTCAGAAACCTACTGGAAAACTGAAATAACCGCGGCGAACAAAAAGCACCAGCCAAAACATTTCACATGCACGATTATTATTAGTTGGACGATCTAGCCGAAAGAGCGAAGTGTCGCTGTGGCCTCTATGATACAATCAGATTGTTACTTTATTACTGTCCTACTCTGAAATGCCTTTGTATCTCTTCCCCTGTCGCAAAATATTATAGAAAAGTAATAAACGAGGATTCGCCAGAAAATCCTGGTTTATTACTTCTTTACAATATTATGCGACATAAATTACTTTTTATTGATGTCACTTTAATGTTGTCACTATAAACTGCTTTTTATTGTCGTCACTTTGATGTTATTGAAATTTTCCTTGCTGGGATATATTACATAACATCATCATCTCAGTCAATGGCTTCTCCACTGTTGAAATTAGGTGTTTCGGAAAGTACACGGTCATTTTTCGCTTTCTTAATTGTATCGGTTTATCTAAATGAGGAAACAATGTCAAACTGTTTATGGACAACTAGGTTATTAGATGAACGAGTTATGTAATATTGTTTGAAAAAATTCTGTCACATCTTACATACAAGTTTATTAATGAGAATATTTAGCATGAATAGCTTATTTTTTTAGGTATACTACTGATTTCTCAGTTACGTGACCATCTAAGCAGTTACTAGCTAGACTATTTATACAGTGTGAGGGAGAGCTTTCATTTATTGCTGTATGTATAGGAAAAATACACAATACTTTTGTGAATTTACTTACACTATAACCTATTGATGAACTTTACAAGAGAACAACAATTCTTATGTATTTTTGATAAAATAATAAAGGATTTTGTTGTCTATGTAATGTACCTTTGATAACATCTTCAGCTATGTTAGTTTTGATCAACTTTACAAGAAGTCTAAAATCAACCCTTACTTTTTCTCATTTTTTTTTGATTTCTGATGGTTTTTCTATTGGATATGAAGAGAACAATAATGATCTCTATCTTTTAGCTGATATTACTTATCTCCACTTAAATTAGTATCAATCAACTTTACAAGAGGCTAAAAATCATCTATTACGACATTTTTATTTTATTTTTGATGGCTTTTATAATGAATATAAAGAGAATTTATAATGTTCTCTATCTTTTCGCTTATATTATTTCCTTCTATCCTAAGTTGTTTATCTGTTTGTTTATGGACGTCCTTGTTTTTTGGTTTCTTGAAAACGCCTCTGGTCCTATGTTGTATGCGACCGTCCAAAAGTAGCGTCGGCGTAGGAGTCGACAGCTTCCCCACTTAATATAAATACGCGGCTCTTCTAATACTCCGCGATAAATCTGTACCACATTCGCCCATGGGGTTATGCGATTAACAAATTTACTGGCTCATCGATAAAGTCCTTTATCGAATGCAGCCGGCTATTTAAATTACAAGATTTCCTAGTAACGGTTCAGCGAATCACGAAATTGCATCTTGTTAACTTTGTGGTAGAGCGGAAAATATTACTGGTACGCTCTATGTGGGTCATATCTGCCATATTTTGGCATTTTTAATAACGATTAAACAGTGATCCGTTTAAAATCCTATTTTATGTATTACTAGCGACCTGCCCTGGCTTCGCACGGGTGCTTTATTGTACATACTAACAGTATGGTTAGTCTATTCTACAGGAAGATATCCTTTAGTACATAGATACCCCGCCAAAGGAATCCGGGACAGAACGTATGGCTCGGCAGCAACTATGCCTCTGGTTTTTCAATCTCTTAAATAAATTTTCTGTACTATATAATATGTATGTACTTTTTATATTTATAGACCTTTCTCTTGAATTACTCTATCTATTGCTAAAACTGCTTATAATCCATTGAATATTTTAAAAGATCTAAGCGAACATTCAGAAACAAAAGCTACTTCATTTTAAACTATTACTATGTGTTGACCCGGCAAACATTTGCTTTCATAGGAAAACATTAAAATTGCGATTAAAAATTTTCTATCATAACAATAACACTAAAATTGCGATTAAAAAATAGGGGGTGGTAATTGAAAGTTTTCTTTTTTTACAATTTTCTTTACAAAAGAATACTGAATGCCACGAGGGGTAATTAAGAAAACCTCAACGGTAATTCATTTTGTGTAGGTACATCAGGCTGTATAGGTATTACATCGTTATAGAAATTTCTAAATATTTTTTTCAAGTCTAAACCCAAGGTCTTCAGTAAAAAAATCAACCCACACCAAATTAATGCAAACTCACGCGTCATTTCAGAAGTGTCATCCAGTTTCCAAGCTGACGTCATCCAAGGTGACTTACCTGTAATCATAATTAAGATTATAGCGGATGGAGAATATAGTGAAGTGTCGTGGGCAGAAGACATAACGGTTACATTTCCTTTACATCGCAAGGTTTTAGCAGTGTTATCACATCACATCACACTAATATATAAATGCGAAAGTTTGTGTGTGTGTAAGTGTGTATGTTTATTCCTTTGTGGAGAGACTACTGAAGCGATTTGGCTGAGATTTGGATGGAAATAGATTTTACTCTGGCTACTTATAATTCCGGAAAAATCCACGGTTCCCGAGGGATTTGTCAAAAATTTAATTCCACGTGGACTAAGTCGCGGAAATCCGCTAGTGTGATATGAATACGAGCAGTGATAGCTCAGTCGATACGACCTCTGCCTCCGATTCCGGGTGTGGGTTCAAATTCGGTCCAGGGCATGCACCCTCAACTTTTCACTTGTGTGCATTTTAAGGAATTAAATATCACGTGTCTCAAACGGCGAAGGAAAAACATCGTGAGAAAACCTGCATACCTGGGAATTTTCTTAATACTCTACGTGTGTGAAGTCTGCCAATCTGCATTTGGCCAGTGGTAACGCCTAACCCCCCTCATTTTGAGGAGACTCGTGCTTAACAGTGAGCCAAATATGGGGTGTTAATGATGATGAAAAATTTAAATAATCAATCAGTAGGTACCAGTGTCGAAGGATGAAATTTTGACGTAGGTAATATAAGAAAATTCGTACCGTTTGATAGAAACTCACACACACAAAGACATCTATACATATATATTCATTACAATACTAAATGAATTTGTTTTATAAAAGTTAACCCGACAGGAATCGGCCTGTATGAACTCTTCGCCGCTGGTACCTAGTTCTTACTGGGTTCTGTGTATAGATACTATAATGATTGTATTGTAGAAACAGATAGAAAATCAGCAGTATACTGGGTCACATCAATATTAACAAGATGTGCTCCATTGAAAGTCGTACACATTTCTATTGATTTCCCAACATTATTTGCATTCACAGCGTTTTTTAATGTTTTATTTATGCGACACACTTATAGATTTTAATAAATTAATATTTAATACGTATTGTGATCATTGTTACATCACAGATAGTTTTGAAGCGTCCAAAATGGCCGGACTCACACCAAGAGGTCGTATACCTGCCCCTGTAGCTAAGATGCACGTCGATTCTCTTTCTACGATTACAAACGCTTCGAAAACTAGATAAATGTATGAATATGCGAATTTTTGTATCCTTTTTTATTGTGCTGATAAGTCGAAGAACCAATCATTTCACAATTATTTTCAAAAACTGATAATTTGATAAATGCAACGCGAGTTATTATTTTGAGATTTTTTTATTCTTTACAAGTTAGCCCTTGACTACAATCTCACCTGATCGTAAGTGATGATACAATCTAAGTTGGAAGCGGGCTAACTTGTTAGGAGGAGGATGAAAATCCACACCCCTTTTACCTAGGTTTCTACACGACATCGTATCGGAACGCTAAATAGCTTGGCGGTACGTCTTTGTCGGTAGGGTGGTAACTAGCCACGGCCGAAGCCTCCCACCAGCCAGACCTGGACCAAATTAAGAAAATCTCAATCGGCCCAACCGGGGATCGAATCTGTAATGTATTGTAGGTAGTTCAATAATAAATGTATGCAAGCAACTCAATAAAGTCAGTCTGAGTTCAACCGCCATTGTGTTTTACTTGATAATTACAAGTGGCGCAGTCTATTGGAAATATCGTCGAAAATACTGATTATGTCGTGTGTTAAATTAAATAAAAGTGATTTTTATGATGTAGTGGAGTCGGATTCACATGTACGACTTGTGGAACAATGTATTTGTTTAAAAGTTGGTGCGTTGCGAGCAGCCACGTTGGCGGGACAAGTCGATGGCATGACATACTTATGTGGTTGCGACTCGAGTTTATCAAAGCATTTTGAATGCATTACATACTACAAACACAAAGTCTCTCGGCAGTACAGATTTCGACAGCGGCGACGAGTAAAGATTTATAAAGACTTAAGTTCAGGCCCTGTCGCGGAATCTACGCAAAACAACAAGATGGCGGTGGAGCTGGCGTGTGTTAGTACCTGTGAAACGCCGGGCTCATCTGACTCAAGACTCAGGCAAGTGGAATGCTGTCTCCATCGCGGGGCAGCTGCAGTTGTATCTGCGGGCAACGCGCGAGTGCGGAAGTCCACTTGCAGGACATGTTACATAGGACTCGGGCAGGGCGAAGACGGACTGAACCGTGCGGCAGGCACCACGGGCAGCGTGCGATTGCAGTTGTCTGCTTGCCTGAGGTGTAACAAAAGACTCCGGCAGGGCGAAGAAGGACTGCATCGCGGCGCAGCTGTGGTGGTTACCACGGGCAAGTGTACGAGTGCAGTGCTCTGTCGAAGGTGTAATAAAGGACTCCGGCGGGGCGAAGAAGGACTGCATCGCAGTGCAGCTGTGGTAGTCACCACGGGCAAGCACGCGAGGTCAGCAGTCTGCTGGTCGGAAGTGTAACCATGAACTACGGCAGGGCGAAGACAGACTGCATCGCAGCGCAGCTGTGGTGGTCACCACGGGCAAGCGCGCGAGGGCAGTTGTCTGCTTGTCGGAGAAGTGATGGTGTAGATAGTATTGCAAATGTATAAAGCGAAAAGAGTCGCTAGTGTTAAAAAGCGAAAAGAGTCGTTAATGTAAAAAGCAAAAAGTGTTGCAAAGGTGAAAAGCGAAAAGTATTTCAAATGTAAAAAGTGAAAAATGTTTCAAATATAAAAAGCGAAAAGTGTTTCAAATGTAAAAAGCGAAAAGTGTTTCAAATGTAAAAAGCGAAAAATGATTCAAATGTAAAAAGCGAAAAGTGTTTTAAATGTAAAAAGCGAAAAATGTAGTGAAAATAGAAAAAGTGTACCTACTATTGAGCTAATTGAAATTGAATTTAATAATGTTTTTGTGTATTACAAGACAAGTTAACTATGTAAGGAGATAATTATGTTGTTAAAATGATGTACCCGAAGCACCACATTTAAAGCAAGGTAAATAAGGAAGATCCTTACATTTAAGGTACAGTGTTAGTAATAATTTATTTGTTTACTTGCTAATTCTAAAAATGACTGTAAGTATAAGTCTATAATACGTAATAGGGTTATACAACATAATATAAGGAATGCTCATTGCCTACCTGAGGAATTATGTCAATCGAAATTAAAAATTAAATTAAATAATCATAGATAATTTAGAAATTGTGTTTAGAATTAGCAACAAGGATGACTTAATTATGAATAATTATATATTAAACTGGCATGGCTGTGAGAGTATACTAAGCTTAATTTATTGTGATTCTGTATCTACAAGTATGATACTTATTATTGGAAAAACGATGAGAAAGTACATATAGATAATATTATTAATGATTGGTTGCTTGGAACCGTTATCCACAGCATGAGATGACTATCCTGTGAAGTTATTATGTTGGTTATTAAAATACTAACAAAAATAATTGGTATATGTATGTTCCTATGTGTATAGCCTCTTAGCCATGTGTATAGTTCATAATTTATATCAAAGGATAATGATATTCCAAGTAGATAGATATTATAAGGCCACAGTAATTATGTGGTTTTACACAAATACTGACCTAAGTACCATATGAATCTAATATCCTTCCTTCCCTGGCTAATAGCTGTGTAAACCTAAGATCCCAAACAGATAAGATACCAGATCAGATAAGTACCTGCTCCTATATTGTTTAGAAATTGATTGATTTGGGCTGTGTGGGATATCTATAGGGGTGAGGTACCCATAGTCGTGAAGATTGTTAGATACTTAGGTTGGTACGTTAAAAATGGGAACAAAATAGGCTACTTGGTAGGTACACGAATAGTTTTATGATGGTCTAATGATGTAAAAATGAATAGCTATTTTATGGCTTTATCAACGATATGATATGTATGATATATCAACGTAGATATATAGGTACAAAATGATTGCAATTATTCTTATAGAAAACTCAAACTTACATGACATGTGATCTCAAATGTTAAAATATGGGGTGATATGTACATGTTACTAAGTATGTATTCTGCACTAATTAACTATATGTGCATAGCAAAATTTTATAAGTTGAAGATATACTTTTAATCACTAGGTATCAACATACATAGGATATTGGGATTACGGAGAATCTTACTGGTTGTAATACTAACTATTTAAATTACTGTAAAGCAGAAAACTGGGTAGGTATATGTATGTAACTGTTTAAGTGAACAGTAGGGATATATACGAGTACATATGCATAGGTTGATATGTGTAGAACCTGGGGATTGTTTGTAATAAAGGATAGGTAATAAATGTAAAAGCAAAAAAAAATAGTGAGTTTTGTAAAAGATTATGTACTTACCTACCTACCAGCGAGTATGGTATATAAACAAACGTAATGTATGTATATTTATAAAGGAAGGTGTAATGGCTATGTATAAATTGGTTGAGTCGCATGTCAAAGGATGTCAAAGATAAAGTCTAAAACGTTAGAGAAATTAAAGTTTGTATTTAAAACTGAAATTATCAAAATAGTATAAAAGTACCTACATAATATAGGTGTTTGAAAAATTTAAAAGTAATTCTTAATAAGTATTTTTTAAATAACTTTATTACTGTCTTCAGTGTAAGTTTACAGTTAAGTTAGAAACATATGTGTAGGTACTGAATCGATTTTAATGTTATTTATCAGTTTACTTTATCAGTAAGTAGGTTTAGATTTGGATAGGCAGTGTTTTTAATATCTTGTGCAGATACAAGTCTAGTGTCAAGTGTAGAAATTGTACTTTTTTGTTTTTTGTGTGTACATTCAGAGGTAACTGACCATTGACTAAACAAATAATAATAATAAAAAAAAAACAATATACCTTTAAATAGGTATTCCAAACGTGTAGATATTGAAATGTAGTCAGTGGCAAGTATCAAGTAATGTGGGTACTAAATTGCTTTGGCTTTCCATTTCTGAATAATTGTGTAAACAATTAACTGGTACCAATAATAATAATTAGTTATATGATAAGGTATAGATTCCATTATATGGGTATTTATTTGGTGCTTAGTTATATTTGGATTATGAAATTATTCAAGTAATGGTAAAATGCCATTTACTAAGTAGTTAGTAGGTACACACATCAGTTCAGTAGTAAGATACTTTATACTTAAATTGATAACAAATGAATACCCGTACTTAAAATAATATTATATCCAATTGGTTAAAATTTCTGTTCTGGCTATATTTTACGTACCTATATGTCAATATATTCTAATTATAAGTTGTATACCGATTTAAGTACCTACTAATAACTTACCTACCTTTTTTTTTTCTTAGAGGGGAAGTGTAATGTATTGTAGGTAGTTCAATAATAAATGTATGCAAGCAACTCAATAAAGTCAGTCTGAGTTCAACCGCCATTGTGTTTTACTTGATAATTACAGAATCCAGGACCTCCGATTTGTAAATCCACCGCGCATACCTCTGCGCCACGGAGGCCGCCAAATTGGTAAAAATGTAGCTGCTGCTGGAACCAGCATGATTTCAAAAGTGGGCTATGAGAAAAATGTTTGGGAACCTCTGATTATAGTGATACTGTGATGTTGAAACTGTTGATTACCACTTACAGACAGATAAATATTATACTAAGTACTGTCATTGATCAAATCAAATTATATTTAATGCGAATTCATATTACAACCAGATTGATGTAGATGGACAATGATAACTTTTCGTTGTAGATGGTACTGTCGGATATGCTAGTGAAATATAAACAAAACACAATAATTATCATCATCATCATCATTATCAACCCATATTCGGCTCACTGCTGAGCTCGCGTCTCCTCTCAGGATGAGAGGGGTTAGGCCAATAGTCCACCACGCTGGCCCAATGCGGATTGGCAGACTTCACACACGCAGAGAATTAAGAAAATTCCCTGGTATACAGGTTTCCTCACGATGTTTTCCTTCACCGTTTGAGACACGTGATATTAAATTTTATATTTACATATTTTGTTGAATTTTGAGAATTGGTAAAATTTTAGCTGCTGCTGGAACCAGTTGATTATGAGAAAAATGTTTGGAAACCTCTGATTATAGTGATACTGTGATGTTGAAACTGTTGTTTACCACTTACAGACAGATAAATATTATACTAAGTACTGTCTTGATCAATGATCAAATTATATTTAATGCAAATTCATATTACAATCAGATTGATGTAGATGAATAACGATAATTTTTCGTTGTAGATGGTGCTGTCGGATATGCTAGTGAAATATAAACAAAACACAATAATATTTCTTTCAAATTACCTGTTCTACAAATGTAGCACCACATTAAAATCATATTCAATTGAGGAAACATAGTTATAGGGCTGCGCCAGTAATATACCAAATGACATTGGGTGCCTAAAATAACACATTCCGCTTTATATTATATAGCTGGCTGGCATTAGTACGGTTGCCGTTTCTTTTCTGTAAATAAATAGTGAAAACCGGACAAGTGTCAGGCGGATTCGCCCACAGAGGGTCCCGTACAAATCATTCTTCGTCATAATTCGAAAACTAATCATCATAAAAACAATTAAAATTTAATCAAGCTTGTACCAATGAAGCATTTTCAAACGACACTGTTAGTGACTCAATTCAAAATTTAGACTTGATTTACGTAATTAAATGTATTAGCTTCTGTATTCCTTAAACTTGAAGTATAAAATGGTATTTGGTATTCACTAAATTTCATAGTTCTAGTTTATTCGTAAGGTATTCGTAATAAAGTTTGATTTTTTTACAGCTTCTACTACCAATATAGTTTTAATTCCAACTCGATCTACGGATTCCCGGGATAAAGACTATTGACTCTTGATAAACAGATACACAGACAACGACGTGATCCTTTAATCAGTGTTTGGTTTGTTTTTTTTTAAGATTATTGATCATAATTTGAGACACGGGACCCTAAAACAAAGTTCGTCACTGTCATTTCCTTCGGCTGTAAGGGACGTAATTATTTGGAAAGGCTTTTAAAAACAAAACATCTGAATGTTATTATTTTTAATTAAAAGTTTTTGAAGTTAGGCCAATTTTTTCGAGATTGCTATGCGTTGATAAAGGCCTGCGCACACGCAGCGAATGCGTGCGTAAGTATTGACGTATATCGCAAAACAACATCAATGTCGGTACGGTTTTTTTTTTAATTCTTTTAGGTCTAGTACTAGTGATTTAAACAAAAAGCCGATTAAATTCAGCTGTTTGTAGCTTAAAAAAGTTAAAAAAAAATCGTTGTTCTAATTATGTACCTGTGTTCAAACAGGAAAAGCTTTTGTTCAAAAAACAGGAAATAGACGGCGTGTTCGCAGCTCGCTAATTAAGAAATTTAGTTTTAGTGTGGAAGGAACTATGCTCCTTTATTTATAATCAATGGTTAGTAGCTGTAATTCAGATTTTTACTTGGTTAAATAATCGTAACTGAAATACTTTTTGGAACAATACGATTTACTAAAGTATCAAGTCAAATCGCAGCTACAGTACATCCACACAATAATTAATTTGCTTATTTTGTTTTCTTTTTTAGTCTTAATATTAATAACAAAAAATAAAACAGCATGCACGCAGTTGACCAACAAACTACGTTCTATCTAATTAAGAAAATTAATTTTACTTTGAGAGTGACTATCGTTGTTTATTTATACTCAGTATTTATTGTTATTCAGAATGTTACTGTTATTTCTCTAATATTTATATGGATGAAAATGAAACACTGTATACGTGATTAGTCTATAATCCGGACTGCCACATGACGGCGCGGGCGCAGCCGCGTCAAGCCGATTAAAATACTACCCACATAATAACATCCCTCCACCAATAGTTTACAATTACACAAATTAAAAAATAATTATCAGAAATATTTTCTGTAGTCTAAATGTATAGGCTTGCGAGCCCGCTTGGATCTGGGGGTTCTAGCATCCGGTGAATGGACGGCTGTATGAGTCGGAGATGTCGAAGTGCTTGGGTCTGGGTTTGTTTCTTGATTTGGTCTCATATGCGGTATCTCTGGACTCTGGTTAGTAATCTCACTACCACAGGTTGCCGGTTCTACTACTGCCGTCCGAGTCTGAGAACCTGTACCCACATAATAACAGTTACATAGTTAAATAATGCTCGTTGAGCATACGTATGCTTGTAAAACACGGGGACAGCGCCATTTAAAAAGCAAAAGCTTTTGTCCAAGAAACAGGAAATAGACGGCATGTTTGCAGTTCGCCAAGAAACTACGTTCTATCTAATTAAGAAGAAAATTAATTTTAGTGTCACGGGACCGTTTATCAAAATGTATCACGCCTCGACTATTTGCGACAAATAGGAAGTAAATCAAATATATTATATGGGTGCAGTGTGTTATGGTTTAGCAATAGTACAGTACGGACATCTTGAAAATCGCTTTCATTTAGCGTCAAGCGCAATAAATAGTCGAAATTATTGTAAATAAAAACTTTAAAATTATAATTTACAAGTTTTTTAATGTATAAAGTATAAATATTAGTTAGTTAGTATAATATTACTTTTAATATTCATACACCTGTCAAGGTAGAAAGTATGTATGTCTATAGCTTGTTCTGTAAACCTTCTGTACTTTCTCATGAATAAATGAATTATTATTACTGGTACTGGTAGGGTACTGTTTAAGTAAATAAATAAATAAATAAATAAATAAATAAATAAATAAATTATTATTATTAAAAAATATTCTTTGCTAAACTCCGCCTTCTAAAATGCACTTAACTACAGACACAAAATATACAAAATTTGCGCCGAGTTCAAATAGATCCACAGAAAGATAGCCGTGAGAAATCTACTTCAATAACTGTTATATTCGTTTTACGCCTTTCAAGGACGAGGTACGAATATGTAAGGCTGCCAGTTGCATGCTAGTAAGTGTTACTTGGTTTATAGGCGATGGATTCTCACTTACACAAGACCAGGCCCTATTTTTGGTGCATCAATCCATATTAAAGGCGAAATTAAATTTGTTTGTTTATTACGTTTTTGTGGCTAAACTACTAAACGGAGTTTAAAAATTCTTTCCCAACTGAAAACTATATTATCAGCGAGTGACATAGGTTATAATTTATTCCTTTTATTTTCTTGGGAACTCGAACTACGCGGACAATACTGCGGCTCGTCCGTTAGAGATTCCTATTAAAAATATTGTTCTGTTGTTTAAAGGCGTGACCGATCTGTATGATTGCTAAATTGTTGTAGCTCATACGTAGCAAGCGTTTCGTTCTCCCGGAGGACGGTAGGCGAGTGCGGGCTGCGGACAGCGGAGTGCTGGCTCGTGACTCACAAAACTTGCTAGTTGTTTTCCTTATTGTGAATCTAAAAATACCTAATTTTATAAACATCTGCGGTTCCCAACATCAGTTATGATCATCGGACTTTGCACGTCTGGTGGTACACATGACTTCTCTCAAGCTTCAGTCCCCTTTATACCCTTCATTATCATCATCAGCCTATTTTTTGGGACCTTCTTGTAGGTTCGAGGAGATTTTGACTTGGACTTATCACGCTGCTCCAATGCCGGCTTGATAACGATTAATGTTAGAAGTTAATGAAAATTAACGGTCCCTGTTCCCTGGTCCACTTGGCTAAGTGGCACGTCGATTCTCTTTCTACGATCGCAAACGCTTCGAAAACTAAGAATTGAAAACTATGTATGGGAATGACATTCGCTATCGACAGGTCACGTGATCGAGATCTATCATGGCGTTGTCAATGTCTGTACACGGGTTCGTTGGCGTTTACGTTATTTTTGGGGTTGTAACAACTAATAAGTATCATTAACTTCCCAATTTCGAACTATTTTCTGTTTTTGTTTTAATACTTTCATAGCCTGACCTAGTGATTGATAATCAAACTTCTATTGATCCTTGTTTATTTTTTGAAGTGATAATTTTTTGTGGAAACGCCACTATGTCTGCTTTCCCTTACTCTCACGCCTACGGCAGCAGGTTTAAGTTTTTTAACTTACAAGAATTACTTTTAAAACAAAGTTTGTTTAAAGTCAAGATCAAATTGTGTACCTATCAATTTAGCATATTTTTAAATTTAAAATGGCATAAACTCCAAATAAACAAATCTTTGTTTACTCTCACGTGGCATGGCCGTGAGAAACAGCGTTGCAACTGCGTTTAACTTTTACTTCGGCAGTTTGGCAGCCAACGTTGTGTTATGATCGATATGAGTTGGCTGATCCGTTGTCGGCGCGACGTTTATGATCACAGATTAATTGACATAAGGGAGTAATAAACCGGAGCTATCATTGCTTTGTTACCGGTGATGTATTGTGTTTTCATCTCGTGAAATTTCTTTCGCGTTTGACCTAGTTGCAACATAATTAAAAGATGCTTCATCGATGCATGATTGTAATAATTAGCGATTAGAACGAAACTGTGTAATGGCCAGATCATCATTTCATAAAAGCTGTAAGTTTGTCAGCCCATGATAATACTAAAGGTAAATAGGGTATGTCACTTTGTAGTTTGGATCATGATAGGTTTAGGCAATAGCGGATCAAAAATTAACGTCCAGATCCAGACCCTCAATCTTCCAAATATAAATTGGGATCATAATGAAGTAATAAAGTCCCCAGTAGCCAGACCATTGCTTGGCAATTGCGTAAACTCCAAATAAACACATCTTTGTTTATTCTCACGTGGCCGTACCTAAATAGGGTATGCAACTTTGGAGTTTAGATCATAGTAGGATTAGGAAATAGCGGAACAAAAATTAACGTTCAGACCTTCAAGTCTCAATCTTACAAAAGAAATTGGGATCATAAATAAGTAATTATGTCCCCTGTAACCAAACCATTGCTTGGCAATTGCGTAAACTCCAAATAAACAAATCTTTGTTTACTCTCACGTGGCATGGCCGTGAGAAACATCGTTGCAACTGCGTTCAACTTTTACTTCGGCAGTTTGGCAGCCAACGTTGTGTTATGATCGATATGAGTTGGCTGATCCGTTGTCGGCGCGACGTTTATGATCACAGCGATTAATTGACATAAGGGAGTAATAAACCGGAGCTATCATTGCTTTGTTACCGGTGATGTATTGTGTTTTCATCTCGTAAAATTTCTTTCGCGTTTGACCTAGTTGCAACATAATTAAAAGAAGCTTGATCGATGCATGATGGTACTGATCAGCGATTAGAACGAAACTGTGTAATAACCAGATCATCATTTCATAAAAGCTGTAAGTTTGACAGCCCATGATAAATAGGGTATTAATTTAGGGGCTAAAGGTAAATAGGATGTGTAACTTTGTAGTTTGGATCATGATAGGTTTAGGCAATAGCGGATCAAAAATTAACGTCCAGATCCAGACCCTCAATCTTCCAAATATAAATTGGGATCGTAATGAAGTAATAAAGTCCCCAGTAGGCAGACCATTGCTTGGCAATTGCGTAAACTCCAAATAAACACATCTTTGTTTACTCTCACGTGGCCGTAGCTAAATAGGGTATGCAACTTTGTTTAGATCATAGTAGGATTAGGAAATAGCGGAACAAAAATTAACGTTCAGACCTTCAAGTCTCAATCTTACAAAAGAAATTGGGATCATAAATAAGTAATTATGTCCCCTGTAACCAAACCATTGCTTGGCAATTGCGTAAACTCCAAATAAACAAATCTTTGTTTACTCTCACGTGGCATGGCCGTGAGAGTAAATGATCGATATGAGTTGGCTGATCAGTTGTCGGCGCGACGTTTATGATCACAGAGATTAATTGACATAAGGGAGTAATAAACCGGAGCTATCATTGCTTTGTTACAGGTGATGAATTGTGTTTTCATCTCGTAAAATATCTTTCGCGTTTGACCTAGTTGGGACATAATTGAAAGATACGTGATCGATGCATTAGATTCAGTGTGTTAACCTTTAGAATTCTCCCAGGTACTATCTGATGTTTCGAATCCGGTCCGGGGCATGTAACTACCTCGAGCTTAGCCGAATATAGGTTGATAATTACCACTCGTTATTAATAGTGAAGATTATTACGAAAGTCTGTTATGGTTAATAATTGTCAGCTGCTGATAGGTACCATAGAGTGACTATAATGTAGCTAAGGAGAGTGTGTGGTAGGTTTAGTAAATAGCGTGTCACATTAAGGTCAGACCCACAATCTTCCAAATATGATTACTTTGATGATGACGATGATGATATTATCATGTCCCCAGCTGCCATTTCTGGTTAAACTTTAATTTCTTACGATCTTTTTTCGAAGGGTTACCTATTGTATCTTTGGACGAGTGAGGGTCTAGACTCTGGAACTCTAAAACCCGCCGCCACAGTCCTCACTCCATAGTCGCTTGGGTAGGTACTCCAAGCGATTAACAAATTAGTTTTATAGAGACATGATATTTATTAACGTTAGGTATATAACACCAATAAATTTTCACTTATAACCCAGTCACCTAAATGACCATGAAATTATGAACCAAGTTACCTTTTACGAAAACTGAGACAACATTGACAAATTATTTGCATAAATATATGGCGGGAGATGTTCTGCTTTTTGTATACAAATTAACAAAAAAATGTATTAAATCCGCAAAGGCGAATAAATCTTCGAAATGACCTCTACAACCATACTAGCAGATTTGCCAGAAACTCTATTTGTCTTCAACTAGCAGACCCGGAGCTTCGCTTTGTCTTGGACTTACTTCTTCCCTACCCCTACTCTACCCGTACCCTACTCTAACCTACCCTTACACTACAACTAAAAAGTAATGTACCGTCACATGTTATCGTGTCAGCAATTCAAATTAAGTAATAAAGATTATTATTGGCACTTTGAATTTATTAAATTAATGTAAATTTTAAACAGTGCGTGTTGCTAATGATGCCAAAGGTTCGGAGACTTGGTCGCTAACTATGGGCCTCATAAAAAGGCTCAGAGTCACACAGCGGGCGACGGAATGAGCTATGGAGTATCCCTGCGTGATCGAATCAGAAATGAGGAGATCTGCAGAAAAAATATAGTCACCGACATAGCTCAACGATTCCCGAAGCTGAAAGCACATAGTTCGAAGAACCGATGGACGTTGGGGTCCCAAGGTGCTGGAATGACCGCCCCCCCCCCACACAGGTGGACTGACGATATCAAGCGAGTCGCAGGGATTCGCTGGATGCATACGGCTCAAGATCGTGATGTTTGGAAGTCTCTACAAATGACCTATGTCCTGCAACTCCTGCAGTGGACTTTCAGTGACTGAAATATGATGATGATGATGATGATGATGATGAATAATTTCTTGCTTAATTTTTTAATATTGTCCCTGTGGCAACTAAAATGACAATAATGCGAACCTATATGCAAACTACCGTTACCAATTGAGCTTTAGTCTGACTAACCGTGTAAAAACAACAACTTTTTGCAATTTCAAAGTGTAGGTGTACAAAGAACATCGTCATGGCGTTTGGCGGTAAATAGTATCGCGACAGCTGTGCGAGTGACGTAGGCAGCACGTGCGAACAAACTGGGTTAATACGGGTGGCGCCATCTATCCGACGGGCAATGAACTAGCACCTGCGGGTTCATATCGAAGTTTTATGTTGTTCTAATTTTAGCGATTAGTTAATATACTGCGACATCTACAATGGTATTTATTGTAACTTTTGCAAGTATTTTGCAACTAAAAGACGCTAATTAAATATTATTGATATATTTATTTATAAAGTTGTTTGTTTTTTTTTATAAAGTGTAACAACAACAAAAATGTTTGAAATTATTGCAATAAAACGGTGTGTAAACTGTAGGTATAGTGTATAGTTTTGTGTGTTCGAGTTTTTGATTGTTATTTTTAAAATGTAATACAAATCATTTTTATATTACCTACTAATCCTTATTCATAATCATTATAGCACAGGTACAGAGTGAATATTTGTTATGTTTAAAAGATAATATGCCCAATATTTTTTTAGTAAAATAAAACAAAAAAAAAAACATTCAACGCATTTTTATATTGCCTAATGCCACACCCACTTATAATTTTAGGCTATTCGATAGAGATATTGTTCATGATTTTAGCCTACTTAAAATTACATATTGGTCACATAATAATATACAAATTGATCGTGATTAACTAATATGCTTCTTGGAAATTAATTAAAATAAATAATACGATGCAATTCACGTTGTATAGTCAACATCTCCTGAGGATGCTCCGGTTTCGGGGTGAAACGTACGTAGAGAGTATTTTGTCGGACCTGGGTGACGTTGTCGAATGGGTTAGTCGACATTTCGCGGATAATAGCAAAATAAATAATTTATTATATATTTAAATACGATGCACTTTTTAATAAATACTGGTATGATATACTGACTGGGTATAGAAAGAGGACTTTTTAGAGTTGGGCCACTTTCGCTGGCGGCATCGCGACTGATGTGTCGCAAACCCTTATAAATCAACGTGCCATCCCGTGCCAATAACCTTTCGCATCCCATCAATTACATCACTGACACGCCCAAAATCGTATTGACTATCTTAATGTCGTAACTCGCATAATTAAAATTCACACGTGACTATGAACAGAGAATAATTAATTTATTGCACGACTCTGCGAAAGAAGTGTAGCATACATAGCTTGGCAACTTCGTTCATAACACTCCCGAACTCGCGCGGATCGTGAGGGGGGTAGTGATGAATGAAAAAACGACGACTGATGCACACACTTCCCCGCACGCAGAATTTCACACCCGCGCAGTCTTTCTCTCATTATTTGAATGGTAGATACACCAGGATACATGATAACCCTGCAGATGGAATCTCAGACCAATTACCTTGTATTGCACTCAATTTCTATAACAAAATTGTCTGTCGTCTTTTGCAGGGGATGAGGTAAACTCACACATTCAAAATATTCAACACCACTAAATATATCCTGACTCCTTACACTACTACACAACTGTTCGAACAACTGTTGCCTTCAGGCACCGAGCCTGAAGACAAAATAATTGTTTGAACAGTGCGTGTTGCCAGTGATGACCTATGGTTCCGAGACTTGGTAAACGCTAACTATGGGCGTCCTAAGAAAGCTCAGAGTCACACAGCGTGGGATGGAAGCTATGCTCATGGTATCTCTGCGTGATCGAATAAAAATGAGGAGATGCGTAGAAGAACCAAAGTCACCGACATAGCTCAACGTATCGCGAAGCTGAAGTGGTTGTGGCTTGCGGTCCCAAGGTGCTGGAATGGCGACTCCACACTAGAAAGCGCAGTGTTTCGACCCCCCACCGAGGGACTGACGACTTCAAGCGAGTCGCAGGGATTCGCTAGATGCAGGCGGTTCAGGATCGTGATGTTTGAAAGTCTTTACAAAAGACCTTTGTCCTGGAGTGGACGTCCATAGGCTGATATGATGATTATGATGACACACAATTAAAATTCAATTGTAAGTGTAATGTTAACATAATGATACATCGACTCTATAGATGCAGTTTATTTAGAGACGTTAGATCGTGATCATATACTCGTACTTTTGATAGAGGGGTAACGACAAGCGAGGCAGGTCTTATGGTAATTAGTCTGAGGATGGAATTCACGTGCTTTCCCAGCACGGAGATGATCCACCTATGTCAAATGGATATTTCAACAGACATTTCAAAATAGTTTCGATTCGCGTTTGTTTATTTGACGTAAACAGATTTTAACAGATTTCTAGAGCGATTTACGTACTTTTTTGGGATTAAAAAGTATAGCAATCCGTCGCACGAATCGGGGTTGACAATCCTTTACAGGCTTAACGAGTTTCGAGGCTCGGCCAATTCTGGTCGGCAACAAGTTCGCAATTTTTACGAGCTCACTCGCGATGGCGGGTTCTTTTTAGAGATTTATCGCCATCTTTACTGCCAGTGCAGTAAAAACGAATTTACGCAGAATTCGTCGTGATGCCTCAATGTTCTGGTTTCGATTCGCGACTAACAAAATAATAATAATAATAATTAATCGATTTGGTGAACGCCATGCTTATTGTTAAACAGTTGGAAATACTTTTAGAACTGTTATAGTAATTAATCTATACTAATATTATAAAGCTGAAGAGTTTGTTTGTTTGTTTGATTGAACGCGCTATTCTCTGGAACTACTGGTCCGATTTGAAAAATTTTTTCAGTGTTAGATAGCCCATTTATCGAGGAAGGCTATAAATTATCCCTGTATTCCTATGAGAACGGGCTCCACGCGGGTGAAACCGCGCGGAGTCAGCTATTTTCTTTATAAATGTATGACTAAATTCAATTGAAAATTTGCATTTAATATTGCATTACAAGACCTTCTTCATGTAAGATTAACTTGCATTTGTCCTGTTGTATGTTGTTATATAATACAATCTCTACTCTGTATTGCATAAATGCAATTAAGTTGACTAGTCTATAGTCAACCTGGTGTCTGTACTTAGAACCAGGGGCGTAGCTATCAATGATACGGGGCCCTCGGTCTACAGGGGGCTCTTAGATCTCAAAGCAAAAATTAGTAATTCTTTACCCTTAATTACTACCCCAACTAGCTTTGATACCTTCAAGGCACGCTGCACCATTGCTTAGAACTTAGAAATGTAATATGGTATCAGAGTTCATTAAGCTTTTTTGAATTAAATTTTTTGACGGCCTCCGTGGCAAAACGGAGGTCCTGGGTTTGAACCCTGGCTGGGCCGATAGAAGTTCTCTTAGTCAAAGTCAAAGTCAAAATTAATTTATTTCAAATAGGCTTAGTTTACAAGCTCTTTCGAAACGCCAGGATAATATTAAACTTAAGATAATGGTGATAATAATTATTCGAAAACTTAAAATTAAAGTTACGAGGGTTCCAAACGCGCCTTGGTCCGAGAAGAGCCCACAAAAAACTCAGCCAGGTTTATCCTTTTTTAGTTTAATTAGTCGTGGTCTGGCTGGTGGGACGTTTCAGTCGTGACTAGTTACCACCCTAAAGGGAAAGACGTACCGCCAAGCGATTTAGCGTTCCGGTAAGATGTTGTGTGGAAACCGAAAGCAGTGTGGAGTGATTCTAGCCCGCTTCCATCTTATATTAAAACATCACTTACCATCAGGTGAAATTGTTATCAAGGGCTAACTTGTAAAGAATAAAAAAAAACTCTTGCCTGTGTTTCAGCTTGAACATTGTCATAATCCATTACGTAAATAGTAAAACTTTTACAAACATTCAGAAAAGTATGGAAATCGTTGCTGGGCAGCTGGAGTAATAATAAATAAAAGCTTCAGGAAAATTGCGTGCTTTAGTTAAATTATGAGCCAGTTTGCCCACTTTCTGCTCAATAACTTGTGTTTATCCCTTTTTATTGTTATTGCGTTTTATTTTTATTCTTTTTGGAGTGTTTTACATTATCCTTATGGTTTTATGGAACTTAAAGTAACTTTTAACTATCGGAAACTGGTCTCTTTAACGTAGATTTCATTATTATCATTCCATATTCAGCTCACTGCTGAGCTCGGATCTCCTCTCAAGAGTTAGACCAATAGTCCAATGCGGATTGGCAGACTTAACACATGAAGAGTATTAAGAAAATTCTGTGGTATGCAAGTATCCTCATGGTGTTTTGTGAATAAGTGCACTTGGGTTTACAATTAAAAAATTACAAGAGGAGGTACCTATTACTATTTCACTTGATATATTTTAGGGGAGACCGGGGATGAAAGTCACATTTATTTTCTTTTGCATTTTTGGTACTGTTTGTTTCAATGATTTTAAAAATAAGCTTTTTTTGAAGATAAAAATGTTTTATAGAAACACAAATTCTTAATATCCGATAATAATTTTCTTAATAAAATAATAAACTTCTAATCATCTCAAAATTCTGGTAACAAAAATATAATTATAGTTAGTCATTAATCTTTTTAGACGAATTACTTTAAAATTAAAATTACTTAATGAGAGAAAATGATTAATAATAATTACTTACTTACTTACTTAACAAATAAGGACAACCCTTTAACAACTTCCCATCCTTCTAAAGACTCTATTAAAAATTATTATGGAATAAAATGTTTGCACAGTGTCTTGCTAACAGGCGTCCACTGATCTGCATCGTACGCATTGGACGCATCGCATCAAACGGATTTTAGTATTGTTTGTATAGAATGTCATACAAGTGCGTCCACTGACCCGCATCGTATGTATCGCATCGAACGGATTTCGTTTGATGCGATGCGTCCGATACGACGATGCGGATCAGTGGACGCCTACCATAAGTCGTTACTGAAGATATGATTTAGGTGTGAAACGTACGTAGAGGATTTTCTGTCGGATCTGGGTGATGTCCCATGCGCATGCAATCGTCATTTTCAGTGATGGATAGCAAATTAGATCAATTAATGACTAAATCAATTTTTTTTTATTCTTTACAAGTTAGTTATAAGTGATAGTAAGTGATGATGCAATCTAAGATAGAAGCGGGTTAACTTGTTAAGAGGAGGTTGAAAGCCACACCCCTTTCGGTTTCTACACGACATCGTACCGGAACGCTAAATCAGTTGGCGGTACATCTTTGTCGGTAGGGTGGTAACTAGCCCTGGCCTAAGCCCAGTCAGTCTGAACCAATTAAGAAACTCCTCAATCGGCCCAGCCGGGAATCGAACCCAGGACCTCAGTCTTGTAAATCCACCGCGCATCCGCTGTGCCACGGAGGCCGTCAAAAAATAAATTTGATTTAGTTTACAACAAATAAAGTCTGTCAGATATAAATAGGTTAAAACATTGTATATGTCGAAACATTGTAGATCTAGATTTCTAATTAATTTTGTAATCCGCGATGTAGTTACGCTTAACTAGTCGTAAATAATATAATTAGTATGCCCTGTCGCATTATGCAATGACCACAGAAATAGATGGACCGATTTTATAAATAGGTCTTGATAGTTATAAGTTTCGTCATTGGAGCATTTCATCAGCTCGATTTATGGGTCATTAAGTCATTTATGTCTGACGTGTGAATGACAAATGAAAGATTTTTAATGTTGGGTCTGTCAATCTCTTTGAATCATGAAATTCGTGCGTAAATCCACAAATAAGAGAACTAGAGAATTAAATTATAGGTGCATAGACAGAAAATAAATAAAATTGATCTTTATCTCCATGGTGTCGTCATAAATTCATCATATTTTTTTTAAATGTTGTATAATACTTAATTGTTAAGTTTCCTTATCCTTCTTGTGACGTCCTTTATTTTTAACCGATTTCCAAAAAGGAGGAGGTTCTACGTTCGGCTGTATGTATGTTTTTTTTTTTCGCACGTGTTCATATAATTATTTTGTTTATACTGTCTGATCTTCATAATATATTTAGCACGCTCCTCTTCATTGCTGTCTGTAAGGAAACTTATGTGGAAATGGACAGGCCATTAAGAGGAACTGAGAAATGGAATAAAAAATATTGTATATTGGTATCCAAGAAACGGCAAAAGGAATCGAGGCAGACAGTTCCGAAAATGGGAGGACGAGATAAAGGTTAGCAGGGGAGGCGTAGGCAAGGAAGGCGTTGAACCCACCCGAATGGAAAAAATGAAGGAGGCCTTTGTCAAAATTGGGCTAAATAAAGTAGCTAAATGAAAGAAGAAGAAAGAAATGAAATTATTATTATTAATACTTTATTCGTATTTAAAGAAAAATCTATACTAATATATAAAGCGGAATAGTTTGTTTGTTTGATTGAACACGCTAAACGCGACAGGAACTACTGGTCCGATTTGAAAAATTATTTCAGTGTTATATAGCGCATTTATCGAGGTAGGCTATAAGGTATATATTATCCCCGTTTTCTTACGGGAACGGGAACCACGCGGATAAAACCGCGCGGCGTCAGCTAGTAATTAATAAAAAAGATGATAGGTAGGGGAGACCGGGGCTGGATGTTACAGGGGTAGGTTGTTACAGTGGCAATTGCCGCGAAACAGAGAGCACAATAGTGACGTTAGAAAGAGACAAATACTCTCGCCGCCGTCGGCTAGCGTGCCGCGAGAGCCAGGAACGCCAGCATTTTTGTGAGAAGAGCACGCGCATGCCTCCATTAAAATTGCAGGTTAGTAAAATTTTACACTTTTAGTAAAATCGGTTTACAAGCTATGTTCGATAGTGTAAGAGATACCCTTGTTGTGAATTTTACTCCCTAATACTTATGTTTTGCAATGAACCTGCGTTTTTACAGCTATATTTATTGATGTTTTCACTGCGTAACCTTAAATGGTCAGTTGGGGCTAAAAGTTACATTTGCTCGGGGCAGGTTGTGACATGCCCCGTAGTTCTTGTTGCCAACTAACATAAATTGTGTTATGCTTTTTTATAGGATGAGGACGTATGTACGAAATACTGAGCAGGGAAAAATATCTACAGACATTTCCGAACAAGCGGCAGCTTTGGATTATTATTATTCGTATCTGTTAAAACTGCGGATTTGTAAGGTTTGCATATGAATTAAAAACTCGCAAATCAGCAGTTTTAACAGATACGCCAGAGGAAAATGCTTTGGCACTGGAATAGAGTAAAAGAAGTAAATCCAAGAAAGGAAAGTCAGTCAAGGGGGGAAATCTACAGGAAAGAAGATGGGACAGGAAAATCATCGTTTCATTTGAGATTATTATGTTTTCTTTGATAGACTGCTTTCTAGATGTATGTTATGTTATTTCAATTAAGAAAAGTAACTAACTATGATGATTGTTCCTAATAAAAACTCATATAAAACGTTTGTTTTTTATTGTAACAACTTGCCCCATGTAATGTAACAACCAGCCCCAAGCACGGGGTTGAATGTTACACGGTTTTTTTTCCACAAATCACACATTTATGTCATTACTATTAGTCTACAATATAACTTTTATTTTAAATAATGATCCTGGATAGTTATTTTATCAAACAAGCCTATACTCGGCTAAAACAATCAAACCAATTAAAAAATATGACAGTTTGTAAAAAAAATGTCACAACCAGCCCCGGTCTCCCCTAGTCTAGAAAACTGACGATGAAAGTTGTTAGATTTCGATTATTCTATGGATGTTTATTACTCAATCATGGCTCAACGGCTGAACGAATCTGGATGAAATTTGGCACAAATATAGATTATAATCTGGTGAAACACATAGGCTACTTTTTACCCCAAAGAAGACGGATCTACGCGGGTAAAACCACGGTCACAACTAGTGTCTACTTCTACAACAAAGATCTTTGTCATTATTCGCAGTCACCAGTACCGGGAAACTGTGACGTCATAAACACGTATAGCAATTTTACACCCGACCTACATGCGTGCCCGGGGAAGTGACTCACGCCGGTCACTGTACCTTCAAGTCACACTCATATAGATGAGGGATTGCTTCCGAAATTCATATGTATCTAAAAACAAAGCTTTTTGTGTGCATCTATGCTTGTAAGCACTATTTTCAAATGAATAATCATCAGCATTATCAAACCATATTCGATCGAGCTCGAGTCTCCTCTTAGAATGAGAGGGGTTAGGCCAATAGTCCACCACGCTGGCCCAATGCGGATTGGCAGACTTTACACACGCAGACAATTAAGAAAAATCACTGGTAGGCAGGTTTCCTCACGATGTTTTCCTTCACCGTTTGAGACACGTGATATTTAACTTCTTAAAATGCACACAACTGAAAAGTTGGAGGTGCATGCCCAGGACGAGCTATGTTAGGAGTTTCTCTAATCGAATCGGAAATGAGAAGATTCGCAGAAGAACCAAAATCACCGACATAGCTCAACGAGTTGGGAAGCTGAAGTTGCAATGTTATAGGCAACGAGGCACATATTTCGAAGAGCCGATGGACGTAGGGGTACCTAGGTGCTGGAATGGCGACCCCGCACTACAAAGCGCAGTGTTGGTAGACCCCCCACCAGGTGGACTGGCGACATCAAGCGAGTCGCAGGGATTCGCTGGATGCAGGCGGCTTAGTATCGCCCTACAAAAGGCCTATGTCCTGCAGTGGACGTCGATGATGATGATGATGATGATGAACACACACAATGTCATGCGTATGAGAATGGCGCAAAATAGCGAACAAGGTCAAGGACAACAAAGGAATGAAAACTCATCCGCTGTCTTGCAGTACGATGGTAGAAATGGGGTTTACTGACGATTTCTCGGAAGAAAGAATATCTTATATCACAATATTTCATGGCTCAACTCAAACCCAGGAACTTGTGATCCGTAGCAACCTAACCACTGGACACCGAGGTAATTTTATTCGATAGATAGGTACTATAAACATATTCCAGTAACCTCTACAGGTCGTTGACCTAGTTTTATTTCGCTATAGCTAATAATACGCGATGATTTAAAGCGATGTCTACGTTTTAATTGAGAGATTTAAAATGTAGAAAGCTTTTATTATCGTCACTGGGCGTAAAAACATGGCATGCGTAATTTAGCAAATTTCAAGACGGAGATATGCTTTTTTCATGATGATGTATGTCTGTCTGTAAGGCTTCGGATACACTCAGTACCGTCTTCAGCTAGGCATCGTGCACACGCACATTTTTTGGGCCAATGATTTTATACTATTAGATGTGTTACTAACGAGTCGAAACTGAGGCGAATAAAGGTGGCTAATGGTCTTAATTTAATTTATTAGTATAATAAACAACGAAAGCTATTTAAACAAATAATATCTAAATATTGAGTTGTGTGTTCAGGAAGTGTATAAAGTATATATTATGTATACCTAAATATATAATGTAAACAGAAAGTAAACGCAAAATCGTGCATGTGTGAAATCTGTGGAGTAAATTCGGATCACTTTTAAGCTTTTTGCGGTGAATTTGTAGGCACGTATTACAACATTACAAAATCGATGGTTAAATACGTTTGTTTTGTACATTAATTTTCAACATCTCCACGGTTAAGGGCCGGATTAAACACCTTAAGGTTCGAATATCTAAAACTTAGGGATTTCTGCGATGTCTAGCGGTCCTATGTTCCAACAAGATTCAAGGGTGAAGGAGGAGCTAATTCAAAGAGTTCCTGATCATATTTTCTATTAGAAGCAAATAGTATTTATAGTTTGATCGCGTTAAAGGAAGTGTGATCTTCGTCACCTGTGTCATTGACCTCCGAGTCAGTCGACTGTCAAATTAGTGTTATTTTGAAACCTGCGACACTTGTGATTTCAGCTTGGGCTTACCGTGTTTTCTTTAGGGAAATTAAGGGCAACTAAAATAGATGACTAGCTGACGCGGCGCGGTTTTACCCGCGTGGTTCCCGTTTCCGTAGGAATACGGGGATAATATATAGCCTATAGCCTTCCTCGGTAAATGGGCTATCTAACACTGAAAGAACTTTGCAAATCGGACCAGTACTTACTGAGATTAGCGCAAATGAAACAAACAAACTCTTCAGCTTTATAATATTTTCAGCTCTATACTAATAGGTTAATGGTAAAATAATAAATGTAGACCATTAATATTATAATCCAGGATCCGTAAAAAAAAAATTTAAACGGATTACTATCAAGTTAATTTTACGTGAGTCGTTTCATCTTTTAAAACTTTAAAAAGACGTAGGTACGTACGATTCACTTGATTAGCAGTATCAATAAATAAATTAATTAAACAAATAAAAAAACCCGACTGCATAAAGTATAAAAAAACTGAGAAGAAAAAAACAAGCTCAGTCCAGAAGTGTAGAAAGCAATTAGAAAACAGTCGGGACCTATTAAATAATGTAGAAGAAAATCATTCTATCCAATATTTAAGGTCCCGACTGTTTTCTAATTGCTTTCTACACTTCTGGACTGCGCTTGTTTTTTTCTTCTCAGTTTTTTTTATACTATATGCAGTCGGGTTTTTTTATTTGTTTAATTAATTTATTTATTTCACACTTTTTAGTTACGATAGATGGTTAATTTCGTCTCACAGTCGTATTGTTATTTTTTTTAGTTTCACCTATCTAAGAACACTTGGGTTATTGAAACAAATCTAACGATATCCTAATTACGTAAATCCGTTCAGTGGTTTGGAAGATATGAGGTAATAAAGAATATTACACACATGCATACATACATATACATACATACATACATACATACATATACATACATACATACATACATACATATATACATACATACATACATACATACAAGATACGCCCGAAAAACATAACCCTTCTTGCAGTCGGGTAAAAATAATACAAGAAACTTGAATTCAACTTCTTTTGATTGTTGTTGGTTCAATATTTATGAAAATCCTTTTTTAAGGATCAGCCTGGCTGTCCAACGCGTAAATGCAGTTAGTATTTTTGCCACCATTCCTTTAATTTGTTAAGTTAAGCCGGAGATACCTCAACAGTACTTTTAACTCACCACTTAAATAGACTTTTACACCATAGCTTATATTTAGATTGAATGATCATTTAATTTTAGTTTTTTTTTTTAATATAAAACATAGTTATTGTTTCTTTTATGTGTACTTATTATAAAGTATATACAGATCACACTTTATGTTTGTATATTTGAAACCTATAAACCTAATAACAAAGTAGTATTATTACTTTAAGAAGCCCATGAAAATCTATTATCCTGTCCTAAACTAATTAATACATGAATATCTGTTTCACTACAGCTTCTACACGTTGGTAATAGTACCTGTAGTGGATATTTTGCCAAGAGGATTAACCGTAGATTAAATCTACTTTGATCTGATTAGTTAATTATCTTAATTACTGGTTGACGGGACGTTAAGTGGTTTCTCTTGCCTCGGCTGTTTGGTTTCAATGTTAGGTATATTTAACATTATTTGCAATACATAGTTATTTGATAGTATTTTTTATCAACAGTAAAAAAATCATCTGGTTAGTAACAACTTTTGATAATAAACTACCCTCCTCCCAACTTGTATCAATAACGAGGTTATTAAAAGTTGTTACTAACCAGCTGTTTTTTTACTGTTACTTAATTAATAGATATACAACAACCACAATGTCCTACAAATTGCGTGGTTATCTCGATCCGATGCTCAGAAATTTTTATTTCCTGGCAACTCAGCTACCAGAATCAAGAATATTCGTAAATAAAAAAAATTATCGTCTCATCGAAATGAAACTCATGAAAAGCTACCTAGATAGTAATTAGTTTAAAAAATTTTTTACGGATCCTGGATTATAATATTAATGGTCTACATTTATTATTTTACCATTAATCTATACTAATATTATAAAGCTGAAGCAATTATGCAATGCCTAAATAAAAAATATTACCGTGCAATGATGCAAGTGTAACAAAGACATTGTGACGTCACAGTCTCATACAAAAATGAAAAATGATCACGCGAGCAGAAATAGCTCGCTGCGACACCGCGCCAATGTCGAGGTGATTGTGGAGTGCTTTGTCTGCGGAGCTTTGGAAGCTTCTCATTCGGGATTCATCATTACCAGCTTCGTGGCGCAATGGTATACGCAGTGGATTTACAAGACGGGTGTCCTGGGTTCGAACTCCGACTGGGAATGAGGGTTTCTTAATTTTCTTTTTTTTAAGTATATGAGCATCATCATTATCAACCCATATTCCGTTCACTGCGGAGCTTGAGTCTTCTCCCAGAATGAGAGAGGTTAGGCCAATAGTCCACCATGCTGGCCCCATGCGGATTGGCAGACTTCACACACGCAGAGAATTAAGAAAATTCTCTGGTATGCAGGTTTCCTCACGATGTTTTTCCTTCACCGTTTGAGACACGTGATATGTAACTGAAAAGTTGGAGGTGCAGGACCCGATTCAAACCCACACCCTTCGAAATCGGAGGCAGAGGTCATATCTGGGCTATCACAGCTCACACACAAATCATTATGAGTACTAAATTATGTCACACACAAATTATTGTGACGTAAAAATGACGTGACATCTCGCTATCATACCGACATTGAATGACATTGAAGAAAAAAAATATATCGAGTCAAAGAACCTATTAACAATTTAGAATGTGGTGATGACATAAATCTCGCGGGTATTTAGCATTTATGCGTGGATTACGACGCGTACTGTATCCGCCTGTACCCTGAACAAAAAAGGGCTCCCTTTTTTTCATTTCTCGTCAAATAATATAAATTTATCTATTTAAAAGTATACACAAACACGAGTCATACACGAGCACGAGTCTCCTCTCCGAATGAGAGGAAACTCGCGCTCAACAGTAAGCCGAATATGGGTTGTTAATGATGATGATTAAACAGTAAAAGAACACAAGAAAACGAAACAACGTAAATGTAATGAAGTAATGAAAGAAATTTAATTTATTCAAATCTAAAAGTTACAGACAGCATGCCTTAGAAAAATGCCTAACGTAACCAAACCTTTAGAAAAATGGAACGGTGAAAGGAAATTTTCAAGATAAGGTCTCGTTGTAAAAACGCTTTTCCGTAGAAACATGTAGAGCTACAGACAACCGGTAACTCGCGACTTTTTCCGAGTAAGATTCAGTTTTTCACAAATCACGCGGGCATCATTGATTTTTTCATGATTTTTCAAGAGACTGGTTTGACTTTCAAAGAAATATCGTCAGTGGACATGAACGATGATTGCCCACTAGCTAAGGCCGGTCGTCAAGAACTTGGTAGAACGGATCAAAAGGATAGATTACCAGAATACCAGCGCTGCAGCAAACACTATAGCATTATGCTGAGGCAGCAACCTTTTTAGCTGATGTAATATTGTAATAAGTATATATAAGTTAGATTAATAACAATTAGAAGAGACCGCACACCAGGGAACCAAGCTTTGCAAAGTCACCATTCAAGGTGTGTGGTCTCTTTCTAAAAATTTTTGTTTAATTTTAATCTAGTCTTATGTTTTTGTGTTTTTTTTCCCTTTTTTATATTAAGGTAAATTGTTTGTGTACTCAGTTAAATAAATCATTTATTATTATTATTAGATAAATTTCGCTGATTGTAGATCTAGACGCCCAAAAAACATCCTGCACGATCCTGACGATGACATAACGATCAACAATGCTTCCCAGGCAACACAAATACAAGCTACACAGCGTCTTCGCCGGCGAAGACGAGGTCCCGAAACCCGGACTGATACTCTCAGGCCAAAACACCCTTCCCGTACGGCCATCTAAGTCGAGGTCCGAGTCTCGGAGGAGACGCCCTTAGAGAGTCGTTCCGCCCATCTACTCTGCTTCGACCTTCGGGCCCCATCAGACGATGCTTCTGCACTCTCCCAAACCCCTCGGTGACGCCGCTGAGGTTCCATTAACGAGCCTTCGGCACTTACACAGTCAAGATAGAATTTTCGGAACAGGTAGGTCATGTAAATAAAGGGACGTCTTGCAACTTTGTCCACGTCTAGATTAGTCCACGTTACGCATTAGACAGAACACAGACTAGACCTCTGGCTAGCCTTACATGGAGCCATTAAAATGGCTTGTCAAACTGATGAAGGCATAATACCTAGAGTAAGTACCTAAGTAAAACCTCAATAGCTCAGTAGTAAATGGATCAGACTCCTCACTCACCGAGAGGTGGTGGTTCTGTCCCCACTCGCTGAACTATTGTCCTACTCACTCCTAACCGTATCTATTTCGACTAGTTGGAGGAGAACAGGAATATTGGTAATAATTAAAAGATATAGCCAAAATTTTATAGTCTCCCTCCATATGGACCCTCCTCAATACCGGCAAAGACGTACCGCCAAGCGATTTAGCGTTTCGGTACGATGCCGTGTAGAAACCGAAAGGGGTGTGGATTTTAATCCTCCTCCTAACAAGTTAGCCTGCTTCCATCTTAGACTGCATCATCACTTACCATCAGGTGAGATTGTAGCCAAGGGCTAACTTGTAAAGAATAAAAAAAAAGTCTTTTTTTTATACAGTACACCGGTTAATCAAACCACATTTGCGTTTTTTTTTTGCTTCAGAAGAGGTCAGTGGTCATACTAAAATATACACTAAACCATAATGTTATTAGGGGCATCGTAGGCGATGTGTGGAATTTTTGTATGACGGAAGTCGAGATTTATTTCTAGAGTAATGTATGTAATTAACCTTACATCTGTGGTTCTCGGAGTTCGGCTGAGATAAATAATAATAAAAAGCAGATATGATTTGCTATTTGTAAAGATAGAACATGACGGATGCTAGTAGAACTAGCAGATGACGATCTCTCTGAAGCAGTTGGTAATGATGTGGTTGTCGATCAGCTGCGTGCACAAGGTTTTTAGCTAGGGTATACATTAAACGTACAAATTGTACAGAATGGAAAATCCCTTCTACAATACATGGTCATATTGATTACTCAGGGTAGGCAGGTCATTATAGCATCTATAAAGTTAAAAAAAAAAGTTAAAATTTATTTATTTCAATTAGGCTTAGTTTACAAGCACTTTTGAACGGTCAGGAATATGTCATAATTTATTTTAATCTAATGGTGGTAATAATAGTCGAAAACTTAAAATTGAAATTACGAGGGTTCTAAACGCGCCTTAATCCATCGTTCATCCAGTACACGTCACTGTTGTCAATAAAAATATCTTGGGTTCTATTCTTTTTAATAAAGGATTTCTAGTTACCAGCCTACATCCTCGTGTCTTCGACCGCGTGAAATTCAGTGTTGCATTTCCCCCACAAAATGCAAATAGCCGAAAAACATTAAACGCATCATGAAATGCAAGCCTGTAATAATAAAACTTTCATGTCCTACCTTTAAAGAACAAAGTCTCACATTTCAATGCCCTGTTTTATTAGGTAAAACCAAGTAAAACCGCATTATAAAAATGCTCCTCCAACTTTTCAGTTATGTGCATTTTAAGAAATTAAATATCACGTGTCTCAAACGGTGAAGGAAAAACATCGTGAGGAAACCTGCATACCAGAGAATTTTCTTAATTTTCTGCGTGTGTGAAGTCTGCCAATCGTGGTGGACTAATGGCCTAACCCCTCTCATTCTGACAGGAGATTTGAAGTCAGCAGTGAGCCGAAAATGGGTTGATGATGATGATGATGATTATAAAAGCTTAATTCTACAGTGTTCTAAATTTAGTTGATTTGTGAGTTCACATAATATTATCATTAACAGCCGATGGACTGCTGGACTGGTTAGCATACCCACTCTTAATTTTTAAACAATTTAAACATCATCCCTATTACGTCAAAATAAACTTCAAGCCAGTAGTTTAGTTGCTAAACTTAAAATTTGGCAACTAAGGAGATGAATCTTTATGTTATTTCTAAGAAAATACAAAAAATACGCTTTATACTTTAACGACTTAGGGTCATATCCTTTATTACTTGCTACCTCCCAAAGCAATCATCCAAATTCCATAGTTCTAGAAAACACCGTTAAAGATCAATCTCTCTCTAGCGAGTCTCTAACGAAGGGCTGCCACAAGTCTGACCACGTGTCTGAAGATTGGGGACATGTATATTGTATGTTACCTTTCCCATAGAAAACATAAACTAATTACGGTTTACAATTTAGACAAGTGAAGATTTAACCCTTGAAACCTTTCAAAGTCACCGCGATCCAAAGTTCCTTGTTAAAGTACAATACCTATGGTACGAGCATATAGACTTGATAACAGCCTTCCTAAAATAACTATCTCTTATTCTATAAAGTTAATGACAAACACACCTCTAACTTTTCCGTTGTGTGCATTTTAAGAAAAAAATATCACGTGTCTCAAACTTTAAAGGAAAACATCGTGAGGAAATCTACGTACCAGAGAATAATCTTAATTCTCTGCGTGTGTGAAGTCTGCCAATCCGCATTGGGCCAGCGTGGTGGACTATTGGCCTAACCCCTGCCATTCTGAGAGGAGATTCAAGCTCAGCAGTGAGCCGAATATGGGTTGATAACAATCGTCCCAGGATACGAGTTAGGACCATATAAGGCCATGCGCGCCGCAGTCTCGCCGCGAATCAGCGGGTAGCTGCAGAACAAGTGTCCGGGAAGGATGCCAAATGTGCGATTTCGGCTAATTGACGAGCGGTTACATCCCGTTTGATCGCACTCCAGCCGGCTATTCACTCGCGAATAAAACACTCGCCAGATTTATCTCATTCGCTATAACTACATTGTTGCCAGACAATGCTACGGATACAAAACATTTAACATTACAAACAAATTATACTAATGCCAGCGGACGCCCGCGACTTCGTCCGCCTTTAGACCTCTATAATTCAGCCCTATCAAAATCCGTTTTTAATGGATACCTACTAACTATAAACTACCTCCCTGCCAAATTTCAGCTTTGTACTTAAAGCGGTTTTCGAGATTTCGAGAGATTCGTGATATAATAAAATTCTCTATCGCTATCGCTTTCGATATCGTTATCTCTATCGCTATCGCTATCGCATCCCATCCCATCCCATATCTACTATATTCTATTCTATTCCATTATCGCTATCGCTATCACACTTTCCATTCAAACTTTCAACCCCTATTTCACCCCCTTCTCATTTTTATTTAGGGATAAAAAGTAGCCTATGTTCTGCGCCAAGGTATCATTTATAAAAATTCCAAATTTTATTATAATCGGTTCAGCCGTTTAAGTTAAACGGCTGAACCGATCGTAATGAAATTTGGTATTATGATAAATGGGACCTTGAAGCAGAACGTAGGCAACTTATCCCTAAAATAAAAAGAGAAGGTGGTGAAATAGTGGTTTAACGTTTGTATAGAAAGTCGATAGCGACAGCGATAATAGAATAGAAAACCAAAACCCCGTTTTAAGTTTAGATTTTAAAATTTCTTAAATCACATTATATTTCTTAATTTTTTTTTTCAGGATTTTTTTTTAATATATAAATGCGAAAGGTCATCACGAAAAACCGCTTGGTGTACAAAGCTGAATATACTATACAATAAACAGGCAATAACGGAATTTGCAAAGAAGATCCCTCTATATATTTCTCGGTTGATTTTAGAAGGCAAAATGCACCTGGGAGATAGAGAAGGAAAAGGATGGACGATGTCACTGGCACCATCATGCCCAAAAGAATGTCTCAACAATGCTACTCATAAAAATGTGTATGTTTAAACAATTAAGATTTGTATTTGTAAAAGTGTATTTCACATGACCGGAAGGGTTTTCTCCATCTGACCGCTAAACTAAAATTTTAACCTGATGGTTAAAGGATAATAGAAATGATAGATTATGTAGATGTTGTTTCCTCAAATTGTTGGTCTTACAAATGCTTTTAACAAAATCCTTTAAAGCAGTTGTAAAAACTATATTGACAACATTTGAAAATTAATCAGCAGATTTTTGCTGTTATTAAATGGTATTTATGAAGTTCCTTCACCAAAGTTTTAGTGGTGCATTCGTAAATTACTTTAAAATGAGTGAAATAAACTAAATCGGCCTATTTTCGTATAATAAACTGAATTTTAAAGGATAATGTTTGTTTCAAAAATTTGAATCAGTTGCAAAACGTCATAATTGCCTGTACCTATATGCATTTTTAACCGACTTCAAAAAGGAGGAGGTTCTCAATTCGGTCGGTATTTTTTTTTTTTTTTTTTATGTATGTACATCGATTACTCAAAGACGCCTGGACCGATTTCAAAAATTCTTTTTTTGTTTGAAACGGTATAGTCCCCATTTGGTCCCATTGCCATCATGTCAAGATCTGATGATGGAATCCTGGAGTAATTGAAGGGAACTTTCGAAAATTGTATGGGTGTCTAGTGTGTTCGTATACTTTTCCATTTAGTACTTTTAAGCACTACAATTTCATGAAGGTTTAAAATCGATCTGATGATGGAGCCACAAAACAGACGAGGGAACTCCTCGGCGATTTACAGCAGTTACCTTGTGTTTGGGCTTGATTAATTTGTATTAATGAGAACTTTCCACATAGATAGGTTGTGACTGTCATTTAGGGGTTTGGTGATGAAGACCAAGAACAATTAAGGGAACTCCTTAACAGTTTACAGTAACTACCTTGTGTTTGGCCTTGATTAATTCATATTGCTGAAAACTTTCTACCTAGATGAGTTGTGTCTGTTATTAGGGGTCTGATGATGAAGACCAAGGTCAATTAAGGGAACTCCTTAACGGTTTACGGTAGCTACCTTGTGCTTGGGCTTGATTAATTTGTATTGCTGAGAATTTTGTACCAAGATGGGTTATGACTGTCATTAGGGGTCTCATGTATTCGTTTGAGATGAAATTTCACACTAAAAATGGAAAAATAATAAAAATTTTAATAAAAAAAATACAACCGACTTCAAAACCTAAAAACGTACCCACTAAACTAAAAAGTGAAAAATAACATCATAATATGTTCTACCTGCTGATCAGTATGAAGGCGGTGCTTAGCCGGTGTTGTCTTAATTTAAGCCATTTCTGACAGGACCACATGAAACAACACTGTCTGCAAAATTTAAATCTATAAGATATTGGCATACACATGGCTTGAATTAATACATCACCGGCTTAGCACCGCCTTCATACTGATCAGCAGGTAGAACATATTATGATGTTATTTTTCACTTTTTAGTTTAGTGGGTACGTTTTTAGGTTTTGAAGTCGGTTGTATTTTTTTTATTAAAATTTTTAGTTTAAAAAATATGTGTTAAGTTTATCTAATTTTACAACATAGCTTTCTACTAATGAAATTACTCACCGAAAGAGATGGTTGGTTTTGAAATTATATTATTTAATAGTCATAAATTTAGTTTGACCCGATTGTAACTGTGACATTACGAAACGGTTAGTCCGATTTCAAACAATCTCGAACACAAAACATCCAGTAAATCTGGCCAAGATTTACCCCCATAGGAACGAAAACATGACTGTTCCGCCATTTTCTTTGACACAATTTGAATTTATGAGTTAATTTATTAGTTTATGTGATAGCGTAAAAGTATCCTCGCAACTTAAGGTGGACGATGACGTTAATGTAAGACAAAATATTAGGTAAAACACATAAACATAAAGATCTCATACATCAACAAAATGCTGCAAAAACTGAAAGAAGTAAAGTGGGGTGTACTCTTTTATACCAAGATCCCTAAAACACTTTTAGAGGTACCAAAATATAACATAATTTTAAGCTTTATATAAAAAACAATTACGCGACGAGGTTAGGTTACCAATTGTATACAATTTGTGAATTCCTTAATAACAAAGATGCTTGGAAATCATTGGCTTCACCTTCACACTGGCAGTAAGAGAAATTGTTAGTATGATAATGTATTCTTTTTAAAACCAGTGAATGTAGCTGTAGAGTTCACCAGCAGATCCTGTCTAAATTTTCTTAATTCTCTACGTGTGTGAATTCTGCCAATCAGCATTTGGCCAGCGTGGTAGATTTAGGCCTAGCCCATCTCATTCTGAGAGGAGAATCATGCTCAACAGTGAGCCGAATATGAGTTTTGATGATTAACAAAATCTACCATTACACTTTTTATTTGTTTGCTTGTTTTCCCCTGTATTTAATAAACGTTGTAACTTCACCGGAATTACAAAAACATGCAATGCTTTAGAGAGAAAGTCCTCCTCAGAGGAAATGAAGATTATATACAGCCACGAGACAGGAGAAGCTAAATAAAAGCTATTGACACGCACAGACAGCCGGCTAGGACTACAAAGATCGATAGTTACGAACGCACTACGTTTAATAATAGATAGCGTTGCTTTCAGAAAATATGTATTCATACTTATTCGAGTTGTGTGATATTAAATGATACCAGTCTTCTAGATCAAGGATTTTACTTAATAATAAAAGTTACTCCTTCCCTTCTAAGAGTTCCCTTTCATTCTTTTTTTCTGAGAAATCTTCCTAAGAAAGCTCAGAGTGATCACGTAATTTTATTGGAGTGAAAATATCAGAAATGAGATCCGTAAAAATTTAAAGTTACTGACGTAGCTCATCGAGTTGTAAAGCTGTAATGGTAACTACGATGGAACTCGTAAGTGGTAATGTGCTAAAATGTCGACCCCGTATCGGAAAGCGCAATGTTGGTTGGTTCGAGAGCGACCTCGTATCGGAAAGCGCAATGTTGTTTGGTCCGAGAGCGACTCCGTATCGGAAAGCGCAATGTTGGTTGGTCCGAGAGCGACTCCGTATCGGAAAGCGCAGTGTTGGTTGGTCCGAGAGCGACCCCGTATCGGTAAGTGCAATGTCGGTAGGTCCGAAAGCGACTCCGTATCGGAAAGCGCAATGTTGGTTGGTCCGAGAGCGACCCCGTATCGTAAAGCGCAATGTTGGTTGGTCCAAGAGCGACCCCGTATCGGAAAGCGCAATGTCGGTTAGTCGGTAGTTAATATTGGTTGGTCCGAGATGAATGATTGAAGTTGTGGACGTCCATTGGCTGATGATGAATAAAAGTTCACATTATGCTAACCATTGAAGCAACAGCATTCTAATATTGCTTCCAAGATTTGACCCACACATACTAACTGGACTATATTGTAATTAGGAGTATAGACAGATTAATTTCGTGTATTAAAAAACATCCTTGATCTGAATTACTGAACTCAATGCATATTTCCGAACGCGATGCAATTTAGTAAAAGGCAAATTGGCGTGCGTTGGACGTTGGTAATGGACCAACAGCCTGCGGTGGCCAGACCTACCTCCTTTTATGAAGGAAAATATGTCAGCATATTATGCTCCTACCACAGGTAAGTGTGCTTGGGAAGATTGCAGGTTTCAAATGTCCTTAAAGCCCTTATTATCATCATCATCATTATCAGCCGATGGACGTCCACTGCTGGACATAGGCCTCTTGCACGGACTTCCAAACAAAACGGTCTCGAGCCGCCAGCATTCAGCGACTCCCTGCAACGTGCTAGATGTCCTCGGTCCACCTAGTGGGGGGTCGACCAACGCTACGCTTTCCGGTGTGGGTTCGTCATTTCAGCACCTTGGGACCCCCAACGTCTATCGACTCTACGAACTATGTGGCCTGCCCGTTGCCACTTCAGCTTCGTGACTCGCTGAAATATATCAATGATTTTGATTCTTCTGCGGATCTCCTCATTTCTTATTCGATCACGCAGAGAAACCCCATACCATGAATCGCCCAAGTATATCTACATAATAATTCAAACTTGGGCATTTTCATTGTTTATTCCAATGTTCCCATATTGGAATAAACAATGAAAATGCCTAAGTTTCTAATTTTCGAATTTGATAAATGCTTTTTTCATTTCTGAAGTGAAAAGTTAGTGAAAGTTCTACAGTCTGTTTTTCATGGTTTTTTTCAGGAAGCACCAGATTAAGTGAGATTGTGGATTATTTATTTTTGCTTTCACACGTAAGGGGCCCCTGTAGCCCGGGGGCTGGTACGGCGGTAGCTACGCCCCTGGTAAGAGCTTAAGTTGACAAGCTTTAAGCTTTTCTAAAACGAGGTAGATGTGGTCATTGCAGTCTCTTGGTCCACGAGGGGCCCCGTATCATAGATACGCCACTGGTAGGAGTTTAAGTTGACAAGCTTTTCTAAAAGAGGTAGATGTGGTCATCGCAGTCTCTTGGTCCATAATCCAAATTGTCGATCACGTCAAGTGTAGACGATCGGTTCGCGCCGCGTCAGATCGCGGAAGCGAAACGTTTCGCCCCAACACGAAAAGGGAGCACAGCGGATATAATTAAATGTGGTCGGACTAATCGTTGGCGAGCGGTAACGCGCGAATTCGGTCAGCTATGGTGATATTGATGTTTTTTTAAACTTGTTATTATCAACACTAATATTATAAAGAGGTAAAGTTTGTCGTGTTGTAAGGGGTTATCTCTGAATCTAGAACTGATTTTAAAAATACTTTTTTTTTATTCTTTACAAGTAAGCCCTTGACTACAATCTCACCTGATGGTAAGTGATGATGCAGTGTGATGGAAGCGGGCTAACTTGTTAGGAGGAGGATGAAAATCCACACTCCTTTCGGTTTCTACACGACATCGTACCGGAACGCTAAATCGCTTGGTACGTCTTTGTCGGTCGGGTAACTAGCCACAGCCGAAGCCTCCCACCAGCCAGACCTGGACCAATTAAGAAAACTTCAATCGGCCCAGCCGGGGATCGAACCCAGGACCTCCGTCTTGTAAATAACCACCACCACCAAACTTTTTATCAACGTAAACGTGGCTTTTTACTACTAAAAAACACGTTATTTGTGAGTATTCTCACGGAAACATGAACTACGTGGATCCGCGGATCCACGTAGTTCATGTTCACTGTGGATCATTCGCTAGTGTTATTATGATACCAATGCCAACGACAAAAATCTATAATAGCTAATGTTATAAGCGGACAGACTCGTTAAAGGTTAATCTATGTAGTATGGCATCATGAGCTCCTGGGTCCGAATATCGGGCTTTGAGATATTGAGCAATTCTTTTGCCAAGAAATGTTTAAGTTATCTTTTCAGCCCTCGGAGAGAGTTGAACTGTCGTGTATCTAATAGGGATCGTCACAAAATCAAACGTTAACCCTAATTCGCAGGACATGCAATGCTACAAAAAGCTCCACTACTACTAAAATAAATTTCTCCCAAATAAGTGAAAATTTTCAGGAAGTTAGTGTTACAACAGAGCGTTTATTCGTTACAAATACAAGTATTACAGAAATCCAAACCATCTTTCTATCAACTGACCTATTCACTATTTCGGTCTTTATTATCAACCTATTAAAATAAACATCAAATCATTTGACAAAATGTCATCTACGTACTGTAAGATATCCACCAGTAAGCACCGGATGACGTTTGTTACATAGAATCTCAATTTCGTGTCAACTAGCATACGTCAAAGATAGTGAATTAGCTTGCTGGACTATGGAAATGCTTCACTAATTAGAAGATTGTCTTTCCGTCTTTGTGTGCAATTTTATTTATAAGCCTAACCAAATTAGCTCAACTCCATTCTATTTTAGGCACAATGTAGGCATGCCCTTCTAATAATAGTGTCCAATAATAATAGAATCACGTCCACACATCGATTGTGTCCTAGAATGGTTTCCCATTTATTATAAATGGGGCACAGACGAATTCCAAACAGCTCGAAACCCGGTTTTCAGTTTTTGGCATACCTTTTTAAAGTACGCTACAGTTCAAATTCTTTGTAGTGAGTACGAGTAAATATTCTTTGCGTCTTTATTTCAGGTGTACGTATTTCTTTTTTAACAACAATTTTTTTTTCTCTCTCTCTACTCTCTGTCTTAGTGTCTCTACTATAACTATATTTTATTCTCTTGATAAACTACAGTCGATTTGTTTTATCTTCCATTTTGAAACTGTTTTACTTTTCTTACCTTTTATGTAGAATCATGATAGGAATGTTTTAAATTCCCATTCACTACTTGAAATTTATTACTACTAATTTATTACTTACTACTTGAAATTACTTATATTTGTATAACAACATAATATGTATGTAAGATTCTTAATATGAAAAGAGCTCGACCACGAGTCCATCAAAAAAAAAAAAAACAAAGTTTGACATTTAGTCTATGAAATCACTACGCACTTTTTTTGATTCACTTCCGCGTCACCTACACAAGTTCAACAACCTCTATCAGATTAATCCGCAAATTGTCCTTTTTTTCACTTGGAACTCCATATCCGCTGATCGCCTAAACCTATCTTACAAATTTACAATATACAAACCGCAAAGGAAGAAGTTTATCTACCAACTCGCGAAGAAGCCGGCCGGCGCAAGAAAAAACGTGACATGAAGCATGTGATAATAATTAGTATTTAACTGAAGGTGAAACCCAGCGATCCGCCAAACTGTAAGTTTTCCTACAATGTATATAATGTATTGCACCTTCCCGCTCTTTCTTCGCAAGTCCTCTTGACAGGGGTTGCCTAGTAGAGTTTGCTTATAGTAATAAGGCCGCCTATGCATCCTAAGTTTAGATTATTAATTGTTTTGATGTTTTTATTTATTACTGTATTTTTGTGTGCAATAAAGTGTTTCTTTTTCTTCTTCTTTCTTCTTGAAATGAATGATTTCCAATTGTTGGGAACAATAAAGAAATCCTGAAACTCCTATTTGCAATATGGATTTCCAATGTGTGTAATAGTTTAGACGACTTCCGAATCCGAGACAAATCGCTTACTCTGAGATTTACAAGTAGGCCTTGGGTTACTGAGCGAGCGATAGGTACTCGGAGTACCATTGATGATCGAATCAGAATTAGATTCGTAATAGAACCAACGGAAATAGCTCACTGAGTTTCAAACCTGAAATGGAAGTGTCAAAGTTGAAATGGAAAACCCAATTTGGAAAGCGCAGTGTGTCTTCCTCGCACTATGTGAATTGACTTCATAAAAGTGAAGTGAAGTGAAGTGTAAATACTGTGTTACTACGTTATGAAAAATGAGGCGCTCAAAAGAGGAAAGTTCCACATATCAATGTTAGTTGTGGTCAACAACGAACGTTATTTAAACAAATAATTCCTAAATATAGACTACAATGTCGAGTTGTGTGTTCAGGAAGCGTAAAAACTATATATACATAAAAATATAATGGAATTAAAGACAAAATTGTGCATGTGTGCGCTCAGTTTTTACCCGACTAGGTGCAGGTTTGCGAAGTGAAGTTATAAAATAGACTAAATTAAAGGATTATTTTAATTTTGTAGTTGTAGTTATATTTCCTTATATTTTATTTTTATAATAAGTTTAGCTAAATTAAATATATTGATTATAAAAATCGGCTAAGTGCGAGTCGGATTCGCCCACCGAGCGTTCCGTAGAATTGTTTGGATTGAGCTTGTCTTTTTTTTCTTTTCAGTTTTTTTATACTTTATGCAGTCGGGTTTTTTTATTTGTTTAATTAATTTATGTATTATTCGGATCACTTTTTGCATATTTTGTAGAGACGTAACCGATCTATACTATAAAATAATCATTGCATAAAAGTGATTACAGACAGTTGTGATACAGAAGGCCCAATACCAGCAATGGATATCTATTGGGTAAAAGTGATGTTTAAAGATAATAGTTATGAGATTACTATCAAGTAACTTTTACCTGAGAGTGTTGCTCAAAATAGAGTCAATTTATTTAAGTATACTTTAAGGGCATACTTTGTAGGTAGCTCGTAATATATACTTGTTAGTATAATGGTAAGATACGAGTATGGGAACATAGCCAACAATATAGCAAACTGAATGGAAATCTGTTGAATTCATTTGCCACAACGTAAAATGTGCAGTGCGTCATATCGTCATTATTAATACAATTCGAATAGGAAGAAATTAGTTAGAAATATATTGATGATTGACAAATGTGATTTTGTCTCTACACGACTTCCTACGTCATTCATGTCTTGTTTATTTGTTTATTCATTGAAGGCATCGCTGTGATTTCTACATGGTTTACAGTACAATAGAACCCGTCTAATACGATTTCGCAGGGACCCAACTAAAAACGCGTCTTAGATGGGAAAGCGTATTATACGGTATATGGGCGGGGGATAGTGAAAGATATAACGACTAATGTACACATAAATAGTTATAAAAATTAGTGGACTTGGTGTAAAGACTACCTAATTATGCTACTAAAAGTAATCACAATCATGGTGCATTGGCAATTACAAAATTTTCAATTAAATTTTACTTTTGCAGTGCGTCTTGTAAATTTTCAGTTTAGAATCGCATTATGTCTAGGGTCGTTTAGGGTCGTTTGCTGTCAGTTTTCAGTTCTTTAGGATATCATGTATTGTTGTCCTGCAACGTTGTATTAAGACCTTTATGACGTCCTAATCTATCTGTTGTAATTTATTTGTCGCATTTGGAATTACACGCGTGTGACATGTAGGCGTAATTAACGGGATGACGAATAGTATTAAGCGTTAGGAAATGTATGAAAACATGTCTTAAGTTGTAGGGACTGGCGTAAAATGACGTAATAAGCGAGAAATCGTTATAAGCCCTATTCAAAAAGAGTGTTGTCGCCACTAAAAGGACGGTGGGAGGTCGCAATTGAAGCGATTGGGACCTCTGATATTTTAGTCATTCTGAGAGGAGACTCGAGCTCAGCAGTGAGCCGAATATGGGTTGATGACGACGATGTTATTATGGTTAAATGTTTAATGTATAACTCTGATACTAACGTCTTATTTTAGAGCAGATAATAAGAGGAAGCGTAAGACAAAATTAGAATCAATATGTCCTTGATTACA
This sequence comes from Bicyclus anynana, assembly GCF_947172395.1. NCBI lineage: Eukaryota > Metazoa > Arthropoda > Insecta > Lepidoptera > Nymphalidae > Bicyclus > Bicyclus anynana. The sequence goes on from NC_069094.1 coordinate 3,388,870, forward strand.
AATTGGTTGCGAACAAAATAAACAAATTAAATATATACACATTGAAACATTTAAATTGCTTTTCCATTAAAATTTAAAATGTGTTATTGCACTATTAAATACATACGGCAAGGTAATCTTTTTTTATTGGTTTTGTTAGTAGGTTTCGGTTATCACTAAATATTCTATAACCAAATCAAATCAAAATCCGTTTAATTCAAGTCATCACTATCAACCCATATTCGGAGAGCAGTGCTCGAGTCTCCTCTCAGAATGAGGGAGGTTAGATCAATAGTCCACCACGCTGGCCCAATAGCAGACTTCACACACGCAGAGAATTAAGAAAATTCTATCGCTACCCCTCTCCCGGCCAGCGCGGACCATCGGGAGTGTTATGAACGAATTTGCCAAGCTATAGCTTAAGCTTTGAGGACAAAATTCTGACCACAGTCCTTATTTACGGGTATGGTAGAGAGCAAGTTTTGCTGTCAAAATTAAATTCAATGCAAAGTTATTAGAATAATTTTTTATTGTCACCAAACCGAAGTTTAATGGAATTGCCGAAATCTAGTTTTCAAGACTATCCTTCTGCCCCTTAAATACTCGTAAATTTTAGGGATTGGAAAGCTGTAGCTCCAACAAATGATGCGTTTCCGACATTAAATGAAAAATATGATTTCGTGTATGAATATAATTATTATATTATTACACCAAACGAACGAGTCAATACGTAAACCATACTATATTTAGAATCCATAAACCATTTTATCGGTTATCATTCGGTTCGTTTTATTCTGGTTTTATTAGAGTTACAGAAACACGGCCGATGAGGATGTAGCGGCCTTGCGTACAGTTCAAATTGTGGGTCACGATTTATAACGTACTAGCTGACGCGCGGTTTCACCCGCGTGGTTCCCGTTCCCGTAATAATACGGAGATAATATATAACTTATAGCCTTCCTCGATAAATGGGCTATCTAACACTGAAAGAATTTTTCAAATCGAACCAGTAGTTCCTGAGATTAGCGCGTTCAAACAAACTTTTCAGCTTTATAATATTATTATACAAGTAGATTAATGACCTCACATTGATGTCTGGAAAAACAAAATAATGCCGTTGAACATTAATGGTGTGTTCAAAAAACTGCTTCATTGGTCCCGTGGTTAACTGGTTCAGCTACGAACAATGAGGTCCAGGGTTCGAATCGCAGGTCAGGGCGAAAAATACGATATTGTGATTTTTCTTGCCCTTAAGCAGATAAATATTTTCTGGCCTATATTTAAACTGAGCCTACTTGAAATAAATGAATTTTGATTTTGATATTTTACAATTAATGTACCTACATGTATTTTTCACTATCAAAACAGGCGTTCACTGACAACTTTTATTATAAAAGCTAGTGTATAAATGTGTGTTTATGTTTGATAACAAATATCCAATCATATCAAATGTAAATACTGAACCAATTTCACTGTAATTTGGAATGAAGATAGATTTTACCCTTGATTAACAAATAGATTACATTTATACTATTTTATTCTAAAACAGGTTACATTTAACCCCGAAATTCTATGGTTCCTGCCGATTTGTAGAAAAACTGAATTACACGCAAATGGCCAGTTTAAAATAATTTGTCGGTAGTTGCACCCATATTCGGCTCACTGCTGAGCTCGAGTCTCCTCTCAGAATGAGAGGGGTTAGGCCAATAGTCCACCACGCTGGCCCAACGCGGATTGGCAGACTTCACACACGCAGATAATTAAGATAATTCTCTGGTATGCAGGCTTCTTCACGACGTTTTCCTTCGCCGTCTGAGACATGTGATATTTAATTTCTTAAAATGCACACAACTGAAAAGTTGGAGGTGCATGCCCTGGGCCGGATTTGAACCCATACCCTCCGGAGTCGGAGGCAGAGGTTATATCCACTGGGCTATCACGGCTCGGCAGTTGCACACTTAATTATAATGGGTTTTTGAGATTTACAGATATGCCGCGTAACGCATGCTGGCGTATGCATGTGTTTGCCAAGTAAACAAACTAATGATTTGGCACCTCACTAAGCTTTTTCAACTTCAACATAATACGTAGATAATTATTCGTGTACTCGTATTTGTTAAGCCTCATTTACACGGTGATAAGTAGTAAGCTGTTGTCTTAAGCACAGAAAATAAGATCTAGTCATAGTTTTAGTGTGTCCAACAAGTAAGTAAGTTTAATTACCGATTGGATTCTAGATATGGTCAGGCTATTGAGGCAATATTGGTTAATTTTTTAAGCCTTAATACCAGCCACAGTTGGGAATTTGGTGGAGTAAACACCCTGTGCCGCTCATTCAGGCCACTCGCGAACATTCATGGTTATCAGAAACAAAGTAATTTTCACATTAACGAGTATAATATTAGTCATAAGTATGTTACTTCACCACCGTCATAAAATAATTTTATAGAATACTAACACAATTTTCAAAATATTTTTATAAATACTTATAGACGAAATTGTTTCCTACTTCAATTATCTGAACCACGTGCTAAAGGCCAAACAATAGATTGGTCGTGCCGGAAGTACTCGCAAGTCTGTCGTGAGTAAGCTTTACATTGTATTTGTATGAATGTACATTTCAATTACCTGTGTCAATGAACTGTCGTCATGTAAATGAGGCTTAATTGAGTGTTTATAAAGTTATTTATACACACAAGTATTTTATGTTTCAGAGACGATAAAGTCTCGCCATGCAAAAAGGGATTATGAGTTCCATATGGAAAGTGCCAACACTCTAGAAACAAAACACTGGAACGCATTAAGCGATTGCCGAAGTAATCGAACGTTCGCCTTGAATACTGTTTGACTCTCGTCAATATATTTGCTTCGGTAGCTTTGATTCGCAGAGACCCAAACACAAGTGCTCCGGACGCACACATTAATGCTCGCATTCGTATTGTGAATAAACATCGTAATGTAGCAGATAAACTAGGATGGGAGCCAAGACGAAAATATGCTACGGCGCGTTTTTCCATTGGATTTTGCGCTTTGGAAACGGGCAGTAGTCCCCACCGGCGACCATTGTTAATTCACCGATGGTATGCGATAACGCGAAAAATAAACGTATCCCACTGAAATCCTTACACGTGTGGACGCAACATTATCTATTACTGATGTCATCCCAGAAATATCTGCAGTTTTTTATGACAGAGACGGCTGTAAAGAAATGGTTGCATAACTGAAAACGGAAGCGTTTCGTTCTGATGAGCTTTTGTGTTGTGATCTCTGCTTATCAATGTGTGTTTGTGTCTTCCAAGGTCGCACGTGTCCACACAGGTGAACACACGCGAGAAGGTGCTTACGGAAATTCTCATTCACCGCAAGTTCTATTTGCATCCACCCATTACATGCATTTCCTCGATCGACGAATCCGTGGCGCGCAGTTTACGAGCTACTCTCCAGTTATAGAGAACAGAGATGTGAGATGTTGGCAGATTGTCGAGTGTAGAGTTGAGGGTGAAGCGGTGTTTACGTTGTATTCACTGTCAAGTGTCAAGTGAGCGGCTGGCTGTTTGTGTGGGTTACATAAATGATGCCCTCACCTCCTCTATCTTGAGGCTCTTGCGGACCACCTTCCGGGTGACCGCGGTCTCGTATGTTTCCTCGATTGTCTCCGCCATGGTTGCCATACGCGTTAGCGCGAGCGTCGCGCGCGGGTTATACGGCGGTACTGACGGATGGGCGGTTATTTTTAGTTTTCGGCGGCCGGTCGACGTGGAGCGGTCGGATCGCCCGAATACACTGTTCTCGGGATTTGAGGTTGATGGAACTCGGGATGACGACTCTGCTGTGTTCACACTGGGCGTTTCAAACGCGGCTGGCAAACGCTCGGTGTACATCTCACTTTATTGCATATCGAAAACTTCATGAATCATGAGCTCATATGGAGATATTGTACTCTGGTGTATTTGTGTTGTTTTATTAAAAGTTTGAGCTGGTGATTTGGAGACGTATCACGTATGATACTCTGATGGAATGGGAATGAAAGTAATCAGAATAAGTAGTTACCTACTAGGTAATTACTTATTCCGATTACCGTGGAGTAGATTCAGTGGCGAGGGCTTTAAACAAGCCGATTTCCATCGGGCTACTTTTTAAAATCCGAAATCCTGGTACATATTACATACATACATATTATTGTAAAGTTCTTTATACATATTAACATGACAACAAGTTAAAATTTTTTTTTTTTATTTTTGTTATCGCCCTTAAGAGCCGTTGCAGTTAGGGATCTTCATCTAAATTAACAAAAAACGTTACAGACAACCGCTGCATGTGACAGTACAGAACAGTCGAGTGTAAAAGTCCTTACAATAGACATACTGGTATTATTGTAGTGTATTTATCCTATTAACCACTCTGAATAAGAATATTTTGAGGAGTGCCGACAAAATAGAGTTCATTCAACTCAGGATTACCAGATTTAGGGTTGCCTTGGTTTTACTTTATGTCTTAAATATTTGTGCAAATGCAGTCACGGAAAATGCGCACTAGTCGTATTTTTGTGATACGCGATCTTCACCCTCATGTCCCAGTTATAATATAAAATGCTTTTTATATTTTTATTCTTTACAAGTTCGCCCTTGACTAAAATTTAACCTGATGGAAGTGGGCTAACTTGTTAGGAGAAGGATGAAAATCTACACCCCATTCGGTGTCTATACGACATCGTACCGGAACACTAAATCGCTTGGCGGTACGTCTTTGCCGGTAGGGTATCTAGCCAAGGACGAAGACTCCCACCAGCTAGACCTGGATCAATTAAGAAAACCTTAATCGGCGCAGTTGGCGATCGAACTCTGAACCTCCGTCCTGTAAATCTATAACCGCGCATACCGCTGCGCCACGGATGCTGTCAAATTATTACTCCTCGTATTACTTGCTGCCTCCAACTGGTTAAGCTATTGGTTATTTGGTCGATTTTAGGCTTTTTTGACGGCCTCCGTGGCGCAGTTGTATGCGCGGTGGATTTACAAAACGGAGGTCCTGGGTTCAATCCCCGGCTGGGCAGATCGAGATTTTCTTAATTTGTCCAGGTCTGGCTGGTGGGAGGCTTTGGCCGTGGCTAGTTACCACCCTACCGGCAAAGACGTATCGCTAAGCGATTTAGCGTTCCGGTACAATGCCGTGTAGAAACCGAAAAAGGGGGTGGATTTTCATCCTCCTCCTAACAAGTTAGCCCGCTTCCATCTTAGACTGCATCATCACTTACCACCAGGTGAGATTGTAGTCAAGGGCTAACTTGTAAAGAATGTAAAGAATAAAAAAAAAAAAATTAGGTTTGGCGATTTGGATATCTGGGTTAGGTCATATCGACTGAGCTGGCTTAATGAATGTATAAATAAATATATCTGCTCATAAACTATACTAATATTATAAAGCTGAAGAGTTTGTTTGTTTGTTTACTTCATCGCGCTAATCTCAGGTCTGATTCGAAAAATTCTTTCAGTGTCAGATAGCCCATTTATCGAGAAAGGCTATAAGCTATATATTATACTCGTATTCCTACAGGAACAAGAACCACGCGGGTGAAACTTGAAGATATTGGCCCGGTGCATATTTTATATGACACCAACTCTACGAGTGCAACTAATGGTCGTTGCCGACTTTATTTTGATTCGAAACGCAGCCACCGATGAGTCGGAGCTTCGAGCTGATGAAAACAAACACAAGCTTTTGTCCTAAGAGAATGTTCGACGAACTTCGTAAACATTGAGGTGAATGATTATAGCAAGTTATTTTGCATACAAGGTTACAGGTAATATTTTGCGAAAATATCTTGACTTACTCGTATAAATGGAATATACTCTGATATTAGATATGTAGATGGGCTTACTTTATCGAGTTGATTTTGTATTTTTTTTCAAAACAGCCTGCTCTGTATGCTTACTTTGGGGCTAGATAGTGATGTGTATTGTTTAAGTATATTTATTTATTTATTAAATAACTAGCGGACGCCCGCGACTTCGTCTGCGTGAAACCCTGCTACTACACCTAACCCTACTGTACCCTACCCCTACCCTACCCCTACCTTACTCCTACCCTACCCCTATCCTACTAGCCCTATGGTAGGGACCATGCGACGGCGACGGAAGCTTAAATAATGGAGTAACTTCTCCCAGTATTGACCACTAATCACCCCCTGATAGTTATTTTGGAAATATATTTCATGTACAGAATTGACCTCTCTATAGATTTATTATATTTCTCAGCTTCACTCGACCCGATTTTATATTAACATATTGTAGTATACTCCTATGCTACAGCCAATGACACAGTTTTTTAAAGTTAATAGGAATTTTTCAAAATATCACCATGGCAACCCAAACACCACCCCCGCGCGGCCATAGATCGCCATCTTCATTCTGTGTTTCTGTGTTCAAAGCCTAGACACGCTAATTCAAATAAAAATAATTTTAATCGTGGAAATCTTAGAATTTATAAAATTTAAATAAAATTATTTAGTTAGTCATGCCAAAAGGCAAACGTAAACGTAAAAGTAATGAAAAATATGCAGATATTAGGAAAAAATTACGGAAAATCGAGGCAAGACTCGATAGGTCAACGCGGCGTCGAACCGTATCTTCAGGGGCGATGATGTTAGAAGAAAAACATCATTATTCAGGGAGTAAGTCGTCAGGTCAGTTCAACATCTTGTATAATATAATATACCCACATTTTCTTGTAAGAAAACGATTTGCTATCATAATTTAATTTCATACGTAATATGATGACATTTAGTGATGCGGGATGCCATCTGAGCTATCTATCCCTGTCACAAAACCTTTTTTCACTTAGCCCAACTGGGGCTAGGTCCATTCTCAAAGATCATATTAATTTATGATTCTTGTTACATTTTTACAATGTAAATTAGTGATGCGGGACGCCAACTGGGCTATCCCTGTCGCAAAACCTTTTTTTCACTTAGCCCAACTGGGGCTAGGTCCATTCTCAAAGATCATATTAATTTATGATTCTTGTTACATTTTTATAATGTAAATTAGTGATGCGGGACGCCAACTGGGCTATCCCTGTCGCAAAACCTTTTTTCACTTAGCCCAATTGGGGTTAAGTCCATTCTCAAAGATCATATTTATGATTCTTGTTACATTTTTACAATGTAAATTAGTGATGCGGGACGCCAACTGGGCTATCCCTGTCGCAAAATCTTTTTTCACTTAGCCCAACTGGGGCTAGGTCCATTCTCAAAGATCATATTAATTTATGATTCTTGTTACATTTTTATAATGTAAATTAGTGATGCGGGACGCCAACTGGGCTATCCCTGTCGCAAAACCTTTTTTTTTTCACTTAGCCCAACTGGGGCTAAGTCCACTCTCAAAGATCATATTTATGATTCTTGTTACATTTTTACAATGTAAATTAGTGATGCGGGACGCCAACTGGGCTATCCCTGTCGCAAAACCTTTTTTTCACTTAGCCCAACTGGGGCTAAGTCCATTCTCAAAGATCATATTTACGATTCTTGTTACATTTTTATAATGTAAATTAGTGCGGGACGCCATCTGGGCTAAAAAATGCTGGTCACGTAAAAAACACTTATTAGGCATTCTTATACTTCTTGTTACCACAAAAAAAAAAACTGATAATGCTATGGCATTGATAAACATTTCGGTTTTAATCGCTTATATGGCTTCACTCCTTGACCAGCCTGACGAATATAAATCAAACCCTAGCATGCAGAATATGCCTGTGGCTTCTACCACAAATCTTTCAGCGATCCCTATTTGACCACCTCGAACAGTACTCCGAGCCCAAGCTCAGCGGGTAATCAATCTTGCGCCCGGAGCCCGACACCAGCCACTGCGATCGTGCTAGTCTCAAGTGATGCACCGGCAGAGTCCCAGGAGCCAGAGATCGATGAAGAGATGCTCGCTCTATTGGGTGATTGTATTGTAGACAACAAATTTGGGAAGGCTATCCATAAAGACCTAAAGACCATCATGATGGCTTGAAATACTTAGTAAGAGGCTACAAAAGGAGGTTAAAGATAAGATACTCCAAGAATATTGAATACCCGAAAATTGCGATTTGTTGGTCGCGCCCGTCCTTAACCCTGAGGTTAAGGCAGGCAATGGTCAAGAGGGATTCATCACTAACGACTAAACAGAAACGCCGTTGCGGCTATTAATCAAGCTATTGAATTATCACTAGCTAAGGAAAATCACACAAAAATATTGAAGATGTTTGTTTTTCAGATTTCTTAAGAAGTAATAATAATCCTAATAATAATCGATTAATCTCGAAAACCCTGCCTTGGAAAACGGGGCTGAAGTCTGAAACAGAGAAGCCTCGCCGCAGCCAGGGTCATCGTGTAGCGCTGAACAGCTCTCAACAGCGGGGGATATCCGACCAGCCAGCACCGAGAACTTACAAGTACCCGAGACAGTACCTCTAAAATTATTTAGTTAGTTTGCAGCGCTATATTAAATGTTGGAGTGATATTACAGATGATCCCATCATTTCATCGTGGTTACATGGATATGAAATTCCTTTTACTTCATTTCCAATTCGTATTCGGAATAATACTTCAGACTTTGTTAATCAATCTAATGTCTGTTAGATATAATTGCTATATCTATATCTATATAAATCTGTCAATCTAATGTCTGTTATATATTAATGCAAAATCTAGATGCACGCACACATTAATGGCGAATTTATTTTAAACATATTTTTAGTTCCGAAACCAAATGGCGATAAAAGATTACTTTTGCATAAATAGATTTGTTATCACATTTTTAAAATGGAGGTATAGAAATATCTCCAAGCTTATTACACACAACTATTATTATATGGCAAAAATTGATATATGAAGCATGCCTATTTTTTTTTTTCTAAATCATTAGAAAGACTTGGGACTTACAACTCACAACTTGTAATTTTTTAGGTTTTATGTTCGATGCGATAGAAATAACTATAAAGTTACCTATTGAAAAAAAAAAAAAAAAGAGATTAAAGAATCATTAATAAAATACATTAATCAGAATAAGTGTAAATACTATCAATCTTGAAATGAAAGTAGCTTGCTTTGGTCTGAAAGTTTGTGCTTAAAAGCTTAAATAGTAACGAAGTATTACTGCGAATTGATAATGTTCCTGCTATATCATACATCTGAATGAAATTGCTAGAGAGATGGCAAGATGGCAGTAGTGTGAAACAAGAAATATAACAGTGATTGCCTCGTATACTATAATAGTTTCCCTTGTATGCTAAAGATAATCTTGAAGCCTATTCTATAAGGCATAGGGACATAGGAACTTTGTGAATATGTTTCTTTTAAAAATAGTTTATATTTTCGGTAAATCAGAGATAGACCTCTTTGCTTGATGTAATGTATGTGCCACTTCTCGTTACATTTCTCGAAAAACGTTCTCAATGCATGGGCTGTCAATGCCTTTACTGTTTCATGGTTTCATTTATCATTTTATGCATTCCCTCCGTTCTCCTTTATTTTGAAAGTGTTACAAAAATAATATGCGATAAAGCAGAAGGCAAAGTATTTGTGCCCTATTGGCCAACTCAAGCGTGGTAATCTATCCTTAAAAAAAAAAAAAAAAAATTACAGTAAAAGATCCTATTTATTTTGGTCCAAGTATTAGTTTATTTGAAATTTCTTCTAGGGTTATCCTGGTTGCCGTGACATATTCTGGCAAGCTTTATTAAACAAATCAATGTTACCTAATTCAGTCGAGATTATGTGAGCTTCTTTAACTATTAACACGTATCAACGATGGGTGTTTTAAGGAATGGCTGGATTATTGTAAAAAAAAAAAAAAAACAAATTAATTATTTAGATCCTTCCAAACCTACCTACCTATCCTACCAAATATGGCACAGTTAATAGTTACAAATCAGCTTTATTGTTGTTCATAGGTTTTCAATCTGTTAATGACAGAATGAAACGGTTTATAAAAGGTGTTTTCAGATTAAGACCACAAAGGTCCTAGGTATAATCTGACCTGGCCCATCATCCCAGCATCGTGCTTAATTATTTATCTGATTTTTGGCCTGGGAACACTTAAAAAAAAAAAAAAAAAAAGGAGTCTTCTACTTTGCTAACCTTGGCCACCACACTTCGAGTACAAACTTTAGCTCTTATTTAATTAACTAACATGAAAATATTTGAGAATATTGAAATAATTATAAAAATTCCAGATTTGATAAAAACTTCAAATTTAAAATTATTTCAACCTTTATTAAAACTACCGTTTTTTCAATGAAAAACCTGAAATTTGTCCCGCTAAAGATATGAAATCGTATACACAAAAAACTAGATTATTACGCACAAAAAATTAAGACTGCTTGTTTCATAGTATCAAAAATCATCATCAGAATATTTTATCCCAAAGGCTTAGCCATTGGATAAAAGACACAATTCAAAACAGTGGTGAAGATACGTCAATATTCTCTGCACATAGTAGGTACTCGACATGCGATCATTTCAGCAGCTAATAGACTTGGGGTTAATTTTGATATAATTAGGAAGACAGCGGGATGGACTCTGACATCCTAACGGAAATGATTAAGAATTAAAATTCTACATATGTAGTTCACATAACTTTTATTTACTCTGAACATCCTACAATATGTTAATATAAAATCGGGTCAAGTGAAGCTGAGAAATATAATTAAGGATCAAACGAACTTACCTGGAAGTGAAGTTCGATCATAATTATATGATCAGCTTCACTCGACCCGATTTATAAATAAGCACCCTCCCATATGTAGCAAATATTTATTTACTTCCCTACCCATTATGTGAACTAGTCAATATCCCTAACTCTAAACTAAATGAAGATGGCGATCTATGGCCGCGCGGGGGTGGTGTTTGGGTTGCCATGGTGATATTTTGAAAAATTCCTATTAACTTTAAAAAACTGTGTCATTGGCTGTAGCATAGGAGTATACTACAATATGTTAATATAAAATCGGGTCGAGTGAAGCTGATCATATAATTATGATCGAACTTCACTTCCAGGTAAGTTCGTTTGATCCTTAATTATAAGTATAGATGTAGAAGAAAATCATTCTATCCAATAATTTCTAATTGCTTCCTACACTTCTGGACTGAGCTTGGTTTTTCTTTTCAGTTTTTTTTATACTTTATGCAGTCGGGTTTTTTTTATTTGTTTAATTAATTTATTCAACTTGATGCATTTCTAGAGAGGCCAAGGTCTTTACGCAAGTTAGAGAGATTTTGCTAGTAATCCTCTCGCACATACTTCTATGGCGTACAGGCCAACCACATAGCAATTTTTAGTTGGTTCATTTGTTAAGTTAACGACGCACTTAAAAATACGTGAGTAAAGTGGGTACTTGTTTGTATACAGGGTGCTCGGGAGTATTTCCCATTACTCTAGGGTTATGTTCTGTAAGGAAAATTAATAAAAATGTGTTCTAACACTGCGATAAGTATTTTAAAATGAAAGGATAGTTATAGGCGTGTTTTACATGGATAGTCGGAATTATTTGAATTACTTTGTTTTAAAACATATTTTTTTATTTTAGTTTAAAAAAAATAGTTATGCAGTTTGCTTCCTATAAGTGGATCAACACTTTGAAGTTATGGGAAACTAGCGGACGCCCGCGACTTCGTCCGCGTGGAATTCAGTTTTTCACAAATCCCGCGGTACCATGGGTTTTCCGGGATAAAAAGTAGCCTATGTGTTAATCCTGAGTAAAATCTATTTATATTCCAAATTTTAGCCAAATCGCTTTAGTAGCCGCAGCGTAAAAGAGGAACAAATATACTTACATAACTTACACACAAACTTTCGCCTTTGTAATATTAGTGTGATACTCCCGAGCATCCTGTATAATCCATTGAAGTATTCTGCCAATATTGACTAGATCGAGCCAATAAATTCAATCCGGCGGACTGTAAATGCGTACCGGATTTAAAGGGATGTTCGTGGAATTTATGCTTCCTTCCAAGTAACTAAATTTGTGCACGTTTATTTGCCGTCAGATGTACGCGAATGGTCTTATTTATGGCGAGACGTGTTTGTATCTTGCGGACTTCTGTTGCAAGTAGGTAAACGTTAATTGGTATATGTATTCACGTGGGTAGGCGTTTATAAATGCCAACCCCATCTTAGAAAGTCCAGCCCAAAACTACTTACACAATTTTTTCTTCTTCCGAAAATGCACATAACGGAAAAGTTGGAGGTGCTCCTGACTGGATTCGAACCTACGTACGCCCTCCTCCGAATCGAAGGAAGAGGTCATATCAATTTTTTTTATCAATTTACTTGACGATTTCAGTCTCTGATTTCAGTAGCTAAACTCTTCCTACCTAGTAGGTAACACCAGAGCTTAGTGACAAAGATCGTCTGGACTAGTTCTGTCACAAAGGCTATTGAGGTAATAAAGTCTTCTTGCAGTCGGGTAATTAGAACGAGTATCCAAAGCTGCTCTAATAGGATCTTATCAAATTTGGTTAGGCAGGGAGTTATACAACACATGCGGAGGAGGGGAGTGTTAATCGATTGTGAAAGAATTCTTAACCCTACGTTCATTGGTCACAAGTCCAGTACTCTGCTCGTAGTTTTTCTCTCTGCCATGTATAGACCCGGCATCCGCACGGTGAATCCATGGATTGCTTAGTTATACGTCTCAATATAAATCTCAGCAATATAACCAAAGTATGTTTTCTGTAATTTAACGAAAGTTTCAAAGAGGTCCTATATGAAATAGTACTTATAGTACTCAGTGGCTTGCCTGGGAGGGACCCTTTATCAAAATTAGTTGGGGGGCCCAATAGATATGCGGCAAATCCCGAAAATCTCTTCAGCAGTTTTTTATGTGTTTTTCTCCGGGAAGCTCCAGATGAAGATGGTTTGTGGATTTAATTTTACTAATTTTCGCTTTCACACTTAAGGGCCCCCTGTGTTCCGGGGCCCCGTATCATTGATGTATGTACTAAAGATAAAGACATTCGTTGCCTGTGCTTTTACGGAGATTGGTCGTGAGATCGTGCAAGGCCAAGTCTAATGGAAAAGATCCAGTGGGAATCCAGAACCGTAGGACCGATTGATTGACCAAGGCAGCAACACAGCACACACCATCCATGGTGGAGTGTTCTCATAATGTAACCTATCCTAACCTAACCAATCAACAAAAGTGAAGAAGCATTACACAAAAGGTGTCACACTATCTAAGGATCACATAATCTAAGGATCACATAATCACATAATCTAAGGATAGATGGGCTATCTAACACTGAAAGAATTTTTCAAACCGGACCAGTAGTTCCTTAGATTAGCGCGTTCAATCAATCAAACAAACAAACAAACTCTTCAGCTTTATAATATTAGTATAGACGAACGCAATAGCCCGTGTGAAGTCCAAAAATTAATGGTGCCTTTGTAGATTCCAAGAAGCTAAAAAGCATGCTCCTTTTGTTTCTACAAAAAGTAGTCTATGATCTCCTGAAGGGTCCCTTTAGGTTTAGGTGGTTTTCTATTAGTAAAAGAATATTCTAAATCAATTCAGCAGATCCTAAGATTACCCCCACTAACGAGCTCTTTATAATATACTCAGAGACATAATTATCCACCCACTTTAGTATCATCATTTCAACCCATATTCGGCTCACTGCTGAACTCGAGTCTCCTCTCAGAATGAGAGGGCTTAGGCCTATGTCCACTACACTGGCCAAATGCGGATTAGCAGACTTCACACACGTAGAGAAAATTCTCTGGTATGCAGGTTTCCTCACGATGTTTGCCTTCACCGTTTGAGACACGTGATATTTAATTTCTTAAAATGCACACAACTGAAACGTTGGAGTTGCATGTCCCGGACCGGATTCGAACCCACACCCTCCGGAATCGGAGGCAGAGGTCATATCCACTGGGCTATCACGGCACTTTAGTATACTCGCGTTATATTAAAGAGGGCGGATAATTTTGCCTCAGAGTAGGTACGACTGTTCCGGTAAAGGTTACTAAGGTAAAGGCTGCTTATGATGTGGTAGGGTACGAGCACCAATATACAAACACAATTTTAAACCAAATTTGTATTTTCATTTCGTCCTTAAAACTATAACAATATTAAATAAGCTTAATGTATACAATTCAATAGATTACTTAGGCGTGGCACTTAACTATTTTTATATTATAAAAATTACGTACCTTAAATAATTTATCCAATAACTCGGCCAGTAAATGCCTTCATCACAAAACGAAAATTTAAATATCTAGCCTACCAAATTTTTAATATTTACACAGGATGTAACGAATGACTCTACAAGCAAATATTGTCATAAAAATTTTATAAAATAAACAAAATATATACCGAATAAAAAATATGTTTACTTCATGTCAATCAAATTAATAAAAAAAAATGTTTAATATAATACAAAAAAAAATTAACATGCGTTAGAATTAGTAAAAAAAGTCAAAGTCTTTAAAACGCAAACAAAAATATCATTCAATATTTGCGAATGTTCCGCATATCTTAAATGTATAAATAAATTGATTCATTACACCCCTGTATACACGGATGCACTTCTAACTCTACCTAACTACACACATTCTTAGTCGATTGTCTTTTGTGAGCACAATTTTTATTGAATAGAAAATGATAACCAAAAAAGGTACTCATGGACGTGATGAATCGTGCATTTTGGCAACACTTTTGGCTCCTTCCCCAAATTAAATGAGACAAGTATTCTTTTTACACAAACAAAAATGGAAAAATCTATTATTTACGTCACAAAAAAACCCTTTTGTTGATATCACTTCAGTTATCATTTGACTATGATCTCTTTGTAAATGTATCAAACTTGGAATAAGTATATTGGAACGCTATCGCTTTGCAATGAGTGGTTTTCAATTACCCAGTTTAGGAAATGGAAATAATTCATAGATAAATTCATTCGCACCAACCCATTCTCCACTGAGAATCACTAGTAACGTAGCACCAGAGACGTAAATGAAACGTCTCGGAGTTATGTATTTAAATGACGTAATTAATGATGATAGTTATTAATAAAGTATATGAAAGTTAAAGATTTGAAGGTGATAACAACGCTAAATTAACAAAAATATCACAATTCGGGTATAATAACTAAGATATCACCAAGGAGCACTAATTTTGATTTACCTCCGACAATATTTAAGCATGCAACCAACAAATTAATCTCACGAAATTATTAAAGACCAATCATTCAACCAATGGTCAACCGAAAATATTGGTTGACATTTGTCTCTTTCTCTTCGCGTAAATATCTCGTTGGTCGCATGTTAGTGTCACTCAATGGCAATAAAATTTTGAAAAGTATGAGTAGCGCAGCTGACAGTAAACTTAGTTTAGTGTTCCTTGTATATCACGAATTTCCGCAAAGTAATGCCTGATTTTATCCAACATAACGGATATCGGATTATAACAATATATAACTATTCTTATAGTAAGACAGTAATTTTATATGATTATTATACGTATATGCTGCCAGATTACCATTTTAATGTATGCATTTAACTAATTTAAATGGAAAAATACTACTTTTGTGGTCAATAATCTTATTCATAGTTAAATAAGAAGTATTTTGTCTGGCAACACAGTGACAAAATATAATGAATAAAGACATACAAATGTTTAAAAGAACATAGTTATTAAAATTTTACACTAAATTAGGAACATATTTAAACTACTGAGCCAAAAATCATACGTAACCACGCGACAAACATTACTATAATTATTATTATTATTACAATGATTTATTGTTTTATTACATGATTTTACAAAATACAATTAGATACTATGGACTAGACCAACAAACGTTCAGGGAAAATTGTATTGATATAAAAAATAAGACATTTTCACTATAAAAATTGTGATTATACAAGTATTTAGCACTCCTCAATGTGAGCTTAAAGTAATATTTATGTAATATTACAAATAAAATTTCTCTTACGTATTACATGCGTTTAAAAATATACACATACCAATGGTTTTAAAAATATTATTAACAAGTAAAGTAAGGGCTGCACCTTGAATATTTTGACGAATACGAAAAAAGAGTTTTAGATTTTTAAATTAACGTTACATTGCAGATTTCTCATATGCACGTTTATGAGACTTCAAAAAATAACATTAGTAATTATTTTTTGTTTTTAAAGTAAATGAAGATTAAGTGGCACCAAAGGTTCGCAATCTGGGTAGTTTACCCTACACTGTAATCTTTATTATCATAGAACTTTTAAATTTACAAAATATAATTAAAAAATATTATATAATACATAGAATTATAAAATTAATAGCTGTATTCGAAAATTAATAGTCTTTACCTTTAATTACTATAACAAAAATTATGTCGCCTACACACCGCCTGCGGCGTTTTATGTTGTTTAATGTGTCAAATGGGGCAAGTAAGTTGGCCAATACGTTCTACACATTGGGTAACATATTGGCCAATGTAATGGCCAACTTGAAATGTGGGCATTAGCGGGTATCTTACCAACCTACGAGCATAAATGTTTGTGGAAACAGACTGCGATTGCTTGATATTTTCCTTAGAATGCTGAGGGCCGGCTCATATCTAGTAGCGAGGCTCAATTATGTATTCTGTGACACAGTGTACTGAATTTCTGAAATTAGTTTCATTTGTCTAATCAAATGGTTATTGAAACTGCAGACGTTGAAATTTAAATTGTTCAATTTACTTTTACCCGTGAAGTCTGACACACTGCGTAGAATGTGGGCAGTGAAAAAATATCGAAATATGGTTATTTTGATGGTTTCAATAATTTTTTACTGTCTACATCCCCATGCGCGTTGCAGACTTGTAGATTTACGAGTACTTGACCGTGTGTGACTGGCATTAGAGTTTGAGGTATTTTGAAATACGTAATTTAATATGCATGTAATATAAAATTGACTTTATTTGTTAGTGAAATTTAATAGTGTTTGAATTAATAATATTGACTTAATATTTTACTTTTTATTACTATTGAACTTGAATATTTAAAACGTTTTATTTCGAAATCACAAGTTTATTATTTCATTTCTGTAAGTCTAGTAATATTTTTTTAATGTGTTTTATAGACGGTAGTATATTTCAACCTACCCACAGGTTATACGATGCGACTCGGTCCTCGGGTGAGTCAGTCATGTTTCAACCGCAGTTGAGAGCGGACATCCCTAATTATTATTATTGGTATGGGATTAAGTAATTTCTTGAAACTTAAGGTGCAAAGACACTACACAGACTATTTCAAACTATAATATTGTGTCAATTTAATATGGTGTGAAACTAAAAGTGACAGCAAAAAAAATATTGTTTTAAAAAGTTGCTACTACTCAATGAGCGTTGTGTTTATTTTCGCTGTATCTAAGTGTGTTGTGAAAAACGATGTGTCTAAGTAATAAAATATTGCTTTTCTATATCGAATAAATAAACTGTGGTGAAATTAATAAGCGATAGCGGAAGACCAAAGTGATTGAGCAGGTTCGAAACTGGTGTTTTTTGTATAATTATTTATAAATTATCGATAAAAAAAATTTTAATTCAGGGTTATTATGTCAAATACCGGGAGGATATAAAATTATTATGGTAAAATTAAAAATACTATTTTATTCATTAGATCCTCAATTATGAATTAATTGTAACGTTATAAAAATGTTATTTATAATGATGACTATAAACGAAATGGTGCACATATAAACGAAATCAAAGAAAGATCTACAAAATATCATGTACCTTTAATAGAGTAAGTAGGCATGTGAAACTTCTGCAAAAATCTTGCAGAAGTTTCAATGTTTATTTTGTTGTTATGTCCATAGCGCACTCTATGCTCTATGAGTCTATGACATAAAGTTCCGACTGTTTCGAATATGGAATTACGAAGTTGCCTATTTACTAATTGGTATTCTTCTGCGTGTTTCCTATTTTTTTCCAAGTTATTACATGAGATTTAGATAAATATGAAACGCCACATAACTTGGTTTAAAAGCTTTAGTTACTCACTTAATCCAGATTTCGATTTTTGACTTGAGTTTTAAAATCCCAATTATGCAACCCTTTCATAATCTGCAATTAATGATTTTGAACACACATTTCAATATGATTTTAGGTATTTTCAAAATAACCCTGCCCATTTTCACATCAATGGAATGGTCGTTAAGACAACCGGTCAAAGTAAAACACACAAAATACACTCAATAACTAGAATTATTACGCATAGAACTAGTGTCAATAAACGTACAAAGCTTTGACTCCACTTAACATCACTATTGTAGTTCTAAGCATAATAATTCTTTGCTCAATAACATAATTACAAAAGTTCCATCATGAACGTTGATCACCAAATGCCACTAATAGACAACCAAATTTTGGTCGGACCGTATTAGTCTAAAACTCAAAATTAAATGATGGCCGACAAAGCTGAGTCCAACTTTAGTTTAGACAAAATTCATTTATCATACACACGTAAATAACACGCAAGTTATTTACCGTACAATTTGAGCTTATATTGCGTGTATGAAAAAAAAAATATTTTGTCTATGTCTCCTGTTAATTACTTATAATACGGACAGCCATTCCAAATTTGAACACTGATTTGTTTAACTATACTTCTTTTCAAGTGTCTTCTTTATTTAACCTTTACCTTCATTCGGTATAGCTATACACACTGTCGCAGGTCTCTTATTGTCTTTGAACACCGTGGAAGGTGGGGCACTTCGCGATATCTCGTCTGTGGTGGTGAGCTTGCACTCTACCACGCGGTAGTTGAAAGTTGTGGGACCGCAATCGAAATCCGAATGCGGGGGCACCAAGTTTGGAATATTCTCGACTTTTGACTCGTCCTTGAATGGCGGGCAACTGGAAAATGAACACAAATACACATGATTAAATAGTAAAAGTGTGTAATATTTCGTTATTAATTTGTAGGCTTTGCTAGCGGATGGTAAAATAATATTACCTGCTAATACTTAATAGTGAGCCGTGATAGCCAAGATAATATGATCCCTGCCTTCGATTCGGAGGGCCTATATGCATTTTAAGAAATTAAGTATCACGTGTTTCAAATAGTCAAGGTAACATCGTGAATAAACCCCCATAACTGAGAATTTTCTTGTTTCTTTACGTGTGTAAAGTCTGCCAGGCCATAGGCCAGCGTGGCGGACTATTAGCCTAACCCCTCTTATTCTGAGAGGAGACTCGAGCTCAACAGTGAGCCGAATATGGGTTGTTCATGATGACTAATACTTATTATTGAAGTTATTATTCAACTTTAACATAGTTATCAATTTTATTAAAATAAAATCCCAAAAAAAAAATAACGCTAATGGCTTTATTATTATAAATTAATATACATATTTTACCTCATAGGCGGCGGAGTCGGTGATCGAGACAATGGGAAGCTAGCTACTTCTCTGGAGATCGCTAACGACTTGATCGATCCGAACGTCTGTTCGGGGCTTAAGGGCGCACCCAGTACTGACGCCATTCCTCTGCAAAGAAATAATGATACGATATGTTAACACACACAGCAGTAATTAGAGAAACTTTTAGGCTTTAGAGAAGATAGTTCTGCTGCGAGCAGATGCATTTTTATCGACAAAAAAAAGATGGAGGTTCTCGATTAAAACGTATGTCATACTTGACATTATTACGCGATTAGGTATGGTTCAAATTCAAAGGTATGTAACATTAGCGTGTTTAGCCGTGATTCCGTTATTTTACACTCGTCGATGAATCTTTCGCCAATAACGTGTTTATTCGATTTTTAACTTTGTTTATATGGAAACTTGGAAATCTTGCTTGCTTGCTCTTGCTATGCTATTGCTATGCATATCTTGCTATGGAAACACCGCTGTTACTTTACAGAATGCAGGCGCTGATGGCTCAAGCTATGGTAAAGTAAAGTAGTTGCCTAAGAATGACGGGCTTAGCATTTTGAAGGACATGGCTGTTTGCAAAACTGCAAAACCTGCGCAGCTGTCATAACGAAGGGCATATTGCAGCACGTCCGTAAAACGTATTCCTTACATATCCTGCGAAATGTTGCTCTGTATATGTCTAGTCGATGGTTTGCCATTAACCATAAGGTGTATCAATTGCTTGGTTTTTCATTAGTATTAAAAAAATATAGAAGCGTGCCACAATTGAATCTCGTCTGGTCCTTTACTAATCACGGGACAGCACTGTTAATCACACAACAGAATCTTTAGGCACTAAGAAGGGTGAGACAGCGCGCGCGGCGGGGTGTTTCGCCCTCGATCATGCGCCCTATTCCGACGACTGAACACTATGACAGTCATACTGCGCGTGCCGGCGACGCGGGCTCCGTGGTGCAAACAGCAGGGAAACTCTCCCTAGAGCATGCCTCCTACTCTGACCGATCACTATGATACTCACACAACAGAGTCGCTAGGCACTAGGAAGGGTAAAGGCGGCGGACAGGGTGCGTCGGCGCGCGCCGGTGACGCGGGCTCCGTAGAGCGCGGGCAGCGAGGTGTCTCACCCTCCTCGATCATGCCGAGCCAGCCGCGCAGCCAGCGCCATAGACCTCCTGGGCTACCTGGAATTTGAAAATGAATCTATTAATTTAAATTGTGGTGCGTGTATTAGGAGTCAAAGGTAGAGACGAAACATCTTAGCATGCCATGCATTAACCGAGCAGGTGTCGATCGGGTTGATTTTCAGAAAGAAAATCTCCGATCAGAGTTCGTGACCTTAGACTAATTTATTTAGGGTTAAGAAGCTCCATTCAATCGATGAACACTCCCCTTCTCCGTTCTTGTTGTTCTCCCTGCCCAGAGACGTTTCAGTCAAGGGCGCGTCTAGTGTTAAGCCATTAGTCTTGATACTTTGTAATTTTTGGGACCTGGGATTTTTCTACTTACTACTTTAAACCCATAGCATTATCTACGCTATATTTACTAGCATATTGAGTGTAAGATTTGGCGAAGGTATATAAAGTTTCTATGACACGCATCAGCATTCAGCTCAGACCAATTATAGTATAGGAAATGGCTCGCTAAGCGTTACTTTTCTGTCAAATATGATTAACGATCTAATGTAAATTTATAAAAACTGTCTCTATAGTATCGATGTTTCATAGTTGTAATCGTGTTTGTCGGTTAAAGAGCTCCGTATAATACTTTTTTGTGTAGTTGAATGTTGTAAAAAACAGGCAGAACCTTCTAATTTAGTATAAGATGTATTTCAAATATGTAAATGTTAACTATCCCTAAGAAATAAAAATAAAAAATAAAAATCTAAGCTCGTTTTTCTCAGAAAATGACAGACAATTTTGTTCGTGACTATGAGTGCGATACAGGTCCTTCTATAATTGGTCTGAGGTTTGAGGCCTTCATGCATACATGAGATGTACTCACGTGAATATTTCCTAGTGCTCTGCGGGCTGAGCGGGTAGAAGTCCCCGTGTATGGGGCAGTGGAACGCGAGCCGGCGCTGCCGGCGTTGGGCGGCGCGCATCAACATGCATAAGACTATTCCTGGAAATTAAAATTAGGGTTAGCATAATATCCAAAATCTGAAAATCAGCGCTATATATACCTGCGTAGTAAACAGAACTTGACAGAATATAAATTACATCATTAATTTACTCTTTGGTGCATAGATATAAATATATAATTTAAGTGAAGGAAAACATCGTGAGAAAACCTGCATGCCAGAGAATTTTCTTAGTTCTTTGCGTGTGTGAAGTCTGCCAATCCGCACTGGGTCAGCGTGGTGGACTATTGGCCTAACCCCTCTCATTCTGAGAGGAGACTTGAGCTCAGCAGTGAGCCGAATATGGGTTGATAACGAACATAGATATAAGTATACGAATTACATAAAAATGTATATACAAGACTGAAGTAAAACATCTTTTAAAAATAAAAAACATAGCGCCATCTATGACCCGCAGATATAACTTCATCGCAACAAGTACAAAAGGGATTGTTTCAGTGTTCTATAAGAACGCCATCTACTGGTACTTTAAAATAACAAAGACTGTTTCACTGTGCCTATAGATGGCAGCATTTACAAAGCTTCGCCCGATTACACTTTTCTTAGTGCATTCATCATCTTATTCCCCAAATCGAGCGTACAATAAGAAGTTTTACTTCATTATTACAAAAAAATACTAAAAAAATTCAATATTCTGTCATTCCATCTATATCTAAATCCGTTAACCCTAATCTATTTACCCTAGTCATAAAACTAGGGTTGCCAATGCTAATACCACATTGAGGATAAACCCAGATTTGTCCTAATAACACTCGGATATTGAAGCTCAAGGTTCTATAATATGTATTATTGTGATTGTATTCAGGAAATGTTACTTTGTTGATAAAAATGCTTCCTTTATGTATAGTACGAGATCCGACATAAGAAATATAAACCCTCATCTGTTATATTTTATTTAGGATAACAAAATATATTATCACACTAGCTGACGCCGCGCGGTTTTACCCGCGTGGTTCCCGTTCCCGTTGGAATATCGGGATAATATATAGCCTTTCTCGATAAATGGGCTATCTAACACTAAAACAATTTTACAAATCGGACCAGTAGTTCCTGAGATTAGCGCATTCAATCAAACAAACAAACAAACTCTTCAGCTTTATAATATTGGTATAGATTGACACATTGACACGGGACAGGTAGCTGCAGCAGCGACAGAGATTTTACCAATACGCTGTGGTAGAGGAAACACCTCGAGCAGGTCCCAGGACTTGTGATCTCGAGAGTAGGTTTAAGGGATCCCTTTAGAATACATCAACACTCACCTTCTCTGCCCGACATGTTCTCCATGCCCACACTAAACAATTTATGATAAACAATAATTATATCACAACATTATTGCACAAAATCACTAACTAACTGGCAGCGTGACGGTATCTACGCTGCCTAACAAACAACTGAGCTCAAGTCATTATATACCCAATTATTTATACCAATACGGATACCTCTCCTCTACAATAACATAAATGATGAAAGTTATTACCACCTGTAATCGAGGAACTTCTAAAAACATTGCAAATAGGTTGCCTAGTTAAATTGTGGCGGTTACTGTGAATATTATCTATCATTTATTTCTTATCACTAATAAATAACAGATGGGAGTATACATTATTTCTAATGCCGGATCATTAAATACAATATTTGTAACTAGCGGACTAGCTTTTTTATCCACAATATAATTTTTTATTGAGTATTGATAAAAAAAAAAGAAAGAAAGAAAGAACGAATTGATAACCTCCTCCTTTTTTGAAGTCGGTTAATAATATAATATATTTAAGACGGTTAGGTAGGTAGATGTATTCTTGCATGATTTAATTTATGGTATGAGATCAGTTTCATAAAAAAAGTTGCTAGCATCCTTCTACACTAAAATTTGCCAAGCGACTTTGAACCTACCAGCTAACGTCATAAGAGCGCCGGCGACGATGCACACGGGGCCGAGAACGCGCGAGTTTCCGGTGAAGGCGATCCTCGCCGCATAGTGGTCGGGCTCCTCGTTCTCACCGCAACCTCGATACGACGCAGCTGGGGAGGTAACATAACATACAATATAACATAATATAACATTATTTGTCTAATATTTGTGTAAAGGACCTGCGATACCTAGATTTATAAAATAGATAGATAGATCTATGCGAGTGCTGGGAATCTCCTGGACTGAGTTCCGCACGACCGTCTCTATACTCCAAGAACTCGTAAAACAACGTCTCTCGACATTAGTACACAGTCGCAAACTTCAGCTTTTTGGACAGGTCTCCCAGCGAGGATTCCCTCGCAAACAGACAGTATCGAACGCCTTGCAAGGGAAGGTAAAGGGAACTAGGCCACGCGGTAGGTCACCCATGCGATGGACCCACCAGATTAAATCTGCTGTAGGTGGTCCCTTGCATGAATGTACACGACTCACTACGCAAAGGGAGAAGTGGCGAATGCTTGTGAGGCTGATGGAGATGCGACGTCTGCCTCCAACACGTCCTAAAGACCACGACCGTTCTGTCAAGAGCGCAGCGACAAAGAAGAAGAAGAAGATAGATCTATGAATGCTAAGTGTCACCGCACACGGGCCACGCGACAGCCACAAATGCCGCCACAAATGCCGCCACAAGTAGCAAGAAGGGGCCACAAAAGTAGCAGAAGCGCGCGACAACCACTTGTGGCCAGTGGTCGACACTTGCCGGCGGTGGTAGCTACTACTTTTTTTAATCCATGCATGGGAGTATCATAATGGACTCGAACAAAGAAATTTTAATTGCGCTGCTTTTGATAAGAAAACGTCGTCGTAGAAAACGAATCCGTAGTTATTGGATACATCAAATTTCTCCTTAAAGCTCCTGTCTTTATATAGGTTAACCAAACCTCAAAATAGGGTAACCTATTATGGAGTTTGTACTGTAGCGTGGACCGTGGTGTGGCTTTGAAAGATGGCAGATGTCAAGGGTCTAACCCTTCAACCGTCCAAGTGTAAACAGGTTCTACTTCTCTAAATACTTGTTCGTTTTCCGCCATCGACTCATACATTAAGAAAGAAAGAAAGAAAAATGCGTTTATTTCGAAATTATGCCACACATAACACACAATATCTCCAGTGCATCCAGCGTCCAGGACAATACCCTGCGATGTGTGGCATAACCCAGAAAATGGCCATAGCTCAGACGCTCATGACCATTTGAATTTGGACACATAGCGCTGATTTTCAGTTGGAACCACAGAGTGGTGTTACCCCCACTAAGACTGTCAGCCACACCCAATTCCTGATATTTATAGCCCCTCTTTGACTCTTTAATAGTCCGACGTGCCTTATGTGGTACATGTGAAGCGTTTCCGAGTTTGTGTACCATATGTGGCACACACCTGTATTACAGGTACAATTTCTTTAACGATTGATCATTCCCTAATTTGATTAAGCAAAATTGTTAACGGGTTTTAATTAAATCCGAGTCAGACCAAGTTATTTATAAACTGGTCCGAATTAATTTGAAAGACAGAGAACTAAGTACCTACTGTATAAATAAAACCGGGAGATAAATATAAGACTAACCTAGATTCAACACTGCGACGTTTATTAAAAGTTTTTAATCTAGGGTATTCATTGGAAATGCTCTCAAATGTTTATTCAGGGATTGTGGAAAGTTTCCATCTAATTTTAGAACGCTCAGATCACATTTCTAGAGAAATTGGACCAAATTTAAGATAGGTACGTAGGTATTTAGCAATCAATAACATGCTGCAAAATTCCGAGTTCCATGCAAATCTTTCATGTAGTCGCTTCAACACTTTATAATTATTTATTCAATGGATTACCTTCTTTTTTTCAAATTTTACGAATGACTAAAATCAAAGAATATTTCCAAGGAGAATACATGCACTAAACTCATGCACCGTAGGCGCAAGGCGCATTATAAGATTTTTTAAACTGGCTTTACAGCTCTGGATTCTTATTCTATTGAGCCTTTTTGTTATGCTTTTTAAAAATCGGATGCTTTAAATCCGAAGCATTCTCAGATGTTGACCCAGCAGCGTTTCGATGCCAACGTATCATCTCCCTCTGGGATTCGTTTCGAAGAAACGTGCGTAGAGTGTTTTCTGTCACAGATCTGCATGACGTTGTCGATTATATAATAGATTCGTCGGTTTTTAGGGATCAGCAAGATAAATTTTTATACCATTTAGAATAAATGGAAAGTTTAAAAATTTTAACTCACTATATGCCTTTTGTAGCGCAAACCAATTTGATATTTTATAAGATTAGCGTAATATAAAAAATGGTTATTTCTTCTTACACATTAAATGCAGATAGTCACGAAATCGTATAATTAAGGGACATAAAGTATGTACGAATAGATATTGTATTTCAAAGAAAAATATAATGCCTGGCCGGAAAGAGTTATTGGTTCTCAGGATCCACATGGAACGAAACGACAAGAAAATTGCTGTCGCCCAAAGGGATCTTTGAACGGATAAAGGGCCTTAAGGCTTTAGGCAATATTTCATGCGACGCTATCATATCGATGATCGCCTTTGAAGGCTTTATTGCTCAATACGAGAAAATGCTTTCGCTTTATATTGTACTAATAAGACGTATTACGTTGACCTCTGTCTAGGGCATATTCTTTTATAGGCTCAATAACTATCTAGCTAAAAAGAGAGCTTTTAGTTTTGTTATTGATGGGTGTCTTTAATGGTGGTATCTATAATAATATTATGAAAAGGTAAAGTTTATTGTGTTGTAGGGGGTAATTTCTGAATCTACTAAATCGATTTCGATATGTCTTTTGCCACTATAAATCCACATTATTTGCGAGTGTCATAGGCAATGTTTTATTCCCGTATTCCCACAGGAACGGGAACAACGCGAGTGAAACCGCAGGGCGTCTGCGAATGGATACGAGTATAACGTCTGTTTTGTCGTTTAAATGAACTTATGGGTCGAGAGCAAACGTTGCCAAATTCTAAAAATGTAATAGGTACTTGGTTATATTAGTATATCTGCGAGTATCTATTTCTATCATAGACGTGATAGCCCAGTGTATATAACCTCTGCCTTCGATTCAGAGGGCGTAGTTTCAAATCCGGACCAGCGCATGCATTTCCAACTTTTCATTTATGTACATTTGAAGAAATTAAATTTCACGTGTCTCAAACGGTGTAAGAAAAACATCGTAAGGAAACCGGTACACCTGAGAATTTTCTTAATTCTCTAAGTGTCTGAAGTCTGCTAATCCGCCTTGGGCCCGCTTGGTAAACTAATGGCCTAACCTCTCTCATTTTGCGAGAAGACTCGTGCTATGGATTGGTAACGATGATCTACATCACACCCCTACATTTATACTGTTTCAACTAAAAAAGCAGTTTTACCAAAAATAATGTTTAATAACAGCAGTTATAATCAAAACCCAATGACTTGTTTTTCAACGCCCAAATCCCAGGGTCTTTTATATGTCAGGGTCTTATAAAAGTAAGGGTCAGCTTATTATAGACAAGAAATTTGGATTTTCGGGGTAAACAATGGTGGGAACTTACCAGTGAGAACACATCCGACAAGCATGAACAGAAATCCAAATATCGGCAGTATGATCTGGCAGTTGGCTGCAACCACCACACCAGCGACGGCTAGACCTCCTTCCACCTTCTCCACCCTGAGCCGGGAGATGGCTGGTGGACATCGCGGCTTGCCCACCGGAGCACGGACCAGCGGCTCGCCAGGCGGTGACGTCGTCCTGGAAAAGATATTTCAATGCGTTAGTTTTATTATGAAATCATCAAGAATATTTTTATTTTTGAATATACAATTTCGAAAAGCGCACATGTCAGGTATTCTGTACACGCATCTTAACTTTATTTTAAGTTTTTGACTTTAATTACCATTAAATCATAACATAACTTGACGTTTCAAAAGTGTTTGATAACTAAACCTAATTGAAATAAACGAAATTTGAATTTGGTTCATCTTAACGAATATAATACAATATACGCTTTCGTCTATCGAACCGTTATCACAACGAAGTTAATGTA
This sequence comes from Bicyclus anynana, assembly GCF_947172395.1. Taxonomy (NCBI): domain Eukaryota; kingdom Metazoa; phylum Arthropoda; class Insecta; order Lepidoptera; family Nymphalidae; genus Bicyclus; species Bicyclus anynana. The sequence continues at coordinate 3,416,411 of NC_069094.1, forward strand.
GTGTAGTAAGTTAAAGTTAAAAGACGTAAGTATACTGTAAAAAACGTACAGGACAATACCGTGTGAATCTAGCAAAGTTTAAAAGCAAAGTGGGAATTCATTTATTTCAAGTAGGCTTAGTTTACAAGCACTTTTGAAACGTCAAATTTGACTATTTCCAGTTCTGAAGGCAGAACTGCTGAGAGTTTACCTATAAAATGTTTTGATTATGAGTAAAAGATAAATCGGTGTCAATATACAATCGAGCTACGTCAGTTCAACCACAGAATACTCGTATAACAATATCATGTTCACACTCACAGGAAGTTGCATAAAGCGGCTGAGGGGCGGACAATGGCTGTCATTCAGACTTATGAAATTAAGTTTTAGTGAAACGCGGAAACGCTCAACTGAACGCTATTTTATATCATTCGCAAATTTGCCGAGTCATTGGGGTCATCTCATGACATTTATTAATAGAAACTGTTATTTGTTTTGAGTAATTGAGTACCCAAGTGTTGAGATTATTTAGCTAAACAGATACTTAAACATACTTATTCATACGTATTCATACTTCAAGTTACCACAAAACGAACATTTGTCTAATATGCATACATTTATTGGTAAAATTGTATGTCCAACATTTGCTTGATACATGCAGCACAAAGCTGAGCTGGAGCTTTTTCAAGGTTGTGCCAAATATGGCATAGTGGTGCTCTGATGCTAGTGTTGTGTTAAGTGTGGCACAATTTTTGGAATAAATGATTTTTATTTATTTTAAAACATCCCGACAGTCTTAATAAAACCTTGTCAAAGCGCATACGTATTTTCAAATCAAATTAAAATCAAAAATCATTTATTTCAAGTAGGCTCAGTTTACAAGCACTTTTGACACGTCAGTTGACCGGTTCGGAAGGCAGGTTCTGCTGAGAAGATACCGGCAAGAAACTCAACAGTTGCTCTTTTGAAAAGTCATACAGTTTCTTTTAAGCCTCTCCACCTATATGCAGACATTCGTCACCTCGCAACAAATAGTCAGGGCTCCAGAGCGAGGAATTTCTTCACAATGCGCGCTACCTCAAGAATAGGCTATTTGACACATTTTTTTAAATGGTCTTAAATTTTTCATTATCATTCTACTAGATTGAAAAAAATATCATATTTTTTGAGACGTAATTACATGAAAATTTTAATTTTGAAATATTTTTTTGACAATACGAGCCAAAACGCCTGTCGGCCATTGATGGTCTATATTTCAACTGTTTCAAGACGCCATTATGAGAAATGCTTTACAAAAACAAGTAGGTAACATTGTGACGTCACAAAATGGACGACAGCGAAAATTTGAAAAAGTCATAATTTTTAAATTAAGTTTTATAAGAAATCCTTAACTTTAATTAATTAATATAGATATATTTTTGGTTTCATGTACACCACGAAATTAATTTGATATAAGTCAACTACCTTATTACATCTTACTAATACTAGAAATAATAGACTACCTATATTATTTAACTTCATTAAATATTATTAATTGAGTATTATTTGCTAGTCAGTATACGTGTACGTTACACGTTTATTTTACAAAGTTTTGAAATGGCCAAAGGCCAGTAAAATAATTTGGCTCAGCCTTGAAGGTTCATCCAAGTGTGAGTGTTCCGCTAGATATTTTCGTTTCTTCACACATTGTTTCTTCGCTATTGGCACTTTTACGACTCTTTCGTTTATTTGTTCCGACGACTGATTTGCGTCGGTAATTATCGGTATACGTTAACTTTATCTATTTATATAAATACAATAACAATCTGATGTCTGTTCAGAATCTATACTAACACTAGCGAACGCTTTAAACTTTGTGTAAAATTCTGATTTTTTAAAAATCCCAAGGCAACCATAGATTTTTGAAGGTTAAAAGTAACGTATGCTCTGCTCCAAGGTCCAATTCATTTTGACAAGGTCGAAAAATTATAATGAAAATTGGGCCCGCGTGGTGGACTAACCTCTCTCATTCTGAGAGGAGTCTTGTGCTCAGCAGAGAGTCGATTATGGGTTGTTACTCAATTCAGACTATAGTCTATATCTGTGCTAATTTTCATCCATAACCGTTCAGCTTTACTGGATTAAGCAGCCGAAGCCCCAGCAACAGATGGTATTAAATATGGAACCAACTAAACCGCCCCTATAGCCAAGTGGCACGTCGATTCTTCTTCTACGATCGCAATCGCTTCGAAAACTAGAAAAATCAATCGGAATGACATTTGCTATCGACTGGTCACGTGATCCAGATCTGTCATTCCCATACATTTTTCCAGTTTTCGAAGCGTTTGCGATCGTAGAAAGAGAATCGACGTGCTACTTGGCTACAGGAGCCTCTTTGATTATGACATATACTTATATATTTCATTTAACAATCAACATTAAACATTTTTCAGAATACCTTTTAAACACTTAACACGACGAATTGTTCATGAATGTTGGATTTACTACGGACTAGCTACAAAGTCGGTCCGTGACAAATACTTCATTCATTACAGATACCCATGTATTTGTTTCTGAACGAATGAAAAAACAAATCTACATAATAATAAAACTTTGCCGTATAACAAAATATTGTCTAAACTAGTATTATAAAGAGGGAAAGATTTTTGTTTGCATGTTGTAGCAAATACCTACAAATGGAGCTTCCAAACTACTGGAACGATTTTAAAAAGTCTTTCAACAATGGAAAGTTGCATTATCAGCGAGTAATCCATAAGCCTAGTCCAGTACTGAGCTATCAAAATTCATATTGTGGGTCTACACTATTTACAAAAAGATTACTAAGATTATAGATATTCGTAATCAAAAAGTATATTTTACATAAAGATGTTAAATACCTTACTAACGCATGAAGAATTAGACGCTCATAAAAGGAAATTTACCGTCAAATTTATGTTAGTTGTGGTCAACAACGAATTATTTAAACAAATTACACCTAAATATCGTCTACAATGTCGAGTTGTGTGTTCAGAAAGTGAAAAAACTAGCATTAAGTAGTCCGTGATTGAGAAAGTAATAGGGTACTTACCTAAAGGTAGGTAATACAGACTGCCCTTTCAAGGACCTATTCTTCATCTGTTTACAGTTATTGCAAACTTTATTTACGTAATTAAGTGGGTTTGTGAAATAATACAAACAGTAAACAAAGAATGGCATAGTATTGAGAAAGCATTCTCCTCGCGTCCGCCGTGAGCAAACCGTTCACGACAATTATTGTTGAGAAATGTATTATGTTGTTTTCTTATGGAATACCTATGTTAATATGGACCACGGAACAGCAGCAATTCAACGTACAGATAACAGAAAGAATATACAGGGTGCTCGGGAGTATTTTCCCCTAACTTCAAGGTGTTGACGAGTCCGTTAAAAGAAACCGAACTGTATCTGTACTAATATTATAAAGCTGAAAAGTTGGTTTGATCTCAGGAACTACAGATCCGATTTGAAAAATTCTTTCAGTGTTTCATAGCCCATTTATCGAGGAAGGCTATAGGCTATATATTATCCCCGTATTTTTACCGGAACGGGAACCACGCGGGTGAACCCGCGCGGCGTCAGCTAGTAACTAATATGTTTTTACTAAAACATAAAGACTTTTTATGTTCTCATACAAAGTAATTCAAATGATTCCGACTATCCATGTAACACACGCCTGTATCTATCCTTGCGTTTTAAAATACGTAAAACTTGATTACGTCATAATTATAAAAATGCGTATAAGGGACTCATTACAAGACCTATTTACAAGAGAAATATTATTTTCCCCGAAAATATTAATTTTAGTATACATTTTCCTTTAAACATTTTTAATTACTTTTTGGTAAAGAATACAACAGTGAAAGAAAAAACATCGTAAGGAAACCTGCATACCTCAGAATTTAAATCTTAATTCCCTACGTGTGTGAAGTCTGCCAATCCGCATTGGGCCAGTGTGGTGGACTATTGGCCTAACCTCTCTGATGAGGAGACTCGTGCTCAACATTGAGCCAAATATTATGGGTTGTTAATGAAACGGGTTTAACATTAAGTGTTTACCAAACCTTATATTTCGTTTATCCATCCCAAAAACATTAATTCCTTATTCAACCATTATTTCGTAACGCATGAATTAATTACCATTTAATACCCTTGTGACGTATTTCCCATTACATTTCCCTACGTCATGCCAGTGACGTCATGTATAATGTCATTTTTATATAATAAAAATAGGAAATCGTAACATAGGGTGTTGGGTTGAGCGTAACCTATTTTTATATAAACTTATATAGATTTTATTATTAAAACATATGTAGTAAAAAGGTTGCATTTCAGTGACCTACTCTTAATGAGTTTTATATTAAGTAAAAACCTTATCATCAGCATCATTATCAAACATAATTAGCTCACTGTCGATCTCGAGTTTCCTCTCAGAATGAGTGGGGTTAGGTCAATAGTCCACCACGCTGGCCCAATGCGGATTGGCAGACTTCACACACGCAGAGAATTAAGGAAATTCTCTGGTGTGCAGGTTTCCTCACGATGTTTTTCCTTCACCAATTTAATTTAATATTTCACTCTACCTCAGAATACATTTATGTAACTCTACCATGAGTCAAAGCGCGTCACAGATTTTTATTAGACTGGTCATCTCATGACGTGGCGCGTGACGCCGACGTCACGGGACGACAAAATCCATACGAAGAGGCGACACGTTGATTGCACAAACAAATGAAAATCGTTATCTCTCGAATCTCGATTGATACAAACATTGTCAATTTTTTGTGTCAACAGAGCCCACTTGTGTTGACGTGTGATTTAAAATCATGCCAAGTGTGAGACCAGGCGCTGTGAGGTATTGAGTGTGCACAATTCGAGGATCGCATTCTGTTAACAGTTTTGACTCGGAAAAGCATGCAGATTATATTTCTACATGTTGCCAGGTTTGTTGTGGTTGGTGGCTTGTATTAAACACTACCACCCCCTTTGGTGTTCAGGGTATGGATTGAACAAATGCTTTGTATCAGTTTTATTGCTTATTTCAATTAAGAATATCCAATTTTTTATCAAGACATTATTATATTATAAGCTAATCTATTAAGAAAACGTATCACTTCAAAACTACTGGATGAATTCAACTGAAACTTGGCATATAGTTAAGTATGGTACGGGAAGTAAGAGAATATAATATTTTCAAATTTACCCAAGTTAAAACCCAATGTTTGAAAATATTCCAACCATACTTCAGGACGGTTACCATACATGGCACACAATCAATGTAACCTACCTGAAAATATGTACATTTTTTTTTTGGCCGTGCCCTTGACTACCTCACTTGATGGTAAGTGATGATGCAATCGGAGATTACAGCAGGCTAATTGTTAGGAGTAGGATGAAAGTCCTTTTTCCCTTTATTTTTTTTTTGGATAGGGAATTTGATCCCTTTCGGTTTCTACACTTACTGTAGTTCTATAAAACAACACAATTCCCGCTCTCTCTATAACAATAATAGGTTAGATGAAGTCTAGGTTAATATCATTAAACATTTAACAACGTCGGTCGTGTTTACATAGGTAGCTACGAGTAGAAACGACCCCGTAGTTAGATGTTAAAGCTCTTACAGCGTAATTTACATAACGTAAGGTCAAGTTGAAGGTTGCTCATAGTTCGCATTATAATTGTAACTGGAGCTAATGAAAACTTAGACCTTAGAATGGAATTTATTATTTCCACTTACTTAAATTGAAGTTAAATGAAATCAGATTAAAAATCGACCCAGTTTTATATGGACGCCCGTGTTTTGGTGCGAACACATATAAGAGCGGGAGCACACGCTCAGTTCTTTATGCGTCACAAGGAAGGACATAAATATGCTGTAAGTTTTTAACCGACATCAAAAAAAGGAGGAGGTTGTCAGTTCGACGCATATGTTTTTTTTTAATGTCCTCAGGACTCCGTCATTTCTTAACCAATTTTGATTTTTTTTTGTCTGAATGTGTATACTCCTGAAGTGGTCCCATTGTCATCGTATCAGGGTATGATGATGGGATCCTGAAGAAATCGAGGGAAACTTTCAAAAATTGGAAGGACAACTATAGCGTTTTATTTTTCCCCATTAACCTTTTTATAGCACTACAACTTAATGAAGGTCTGGACACAGAAAACATATGTACAAAATATGGAGTCGATCTGATGGTGGAATTGAACACACACGAGGGAACTCTTTAACGGTTTACAACAGTTACCTTGTGTTTGGACTTCATTAATTTGTGTCGACAAGAACTTTACACTTAGATAGGATGCGACTGTCATTAGGTGTCTGATGATGAAGACAAAGGATAGGTACTCGAACTCCTCAATGGTTAACAATAGCTACCTCTTGATTTGGGTCGATTAATTTGTATTTATGAGAACTTTACTAGAGATGGGTTAGACTGTCATCAGCGGTCTGACGATGAATACAAATGACAGGTACTAGAACTCCTGAATGAAACCGCCTTCAAATTGATCATCAGATTATTTTTCACTTTTTAGTTTAGGCAGTATGCTTTATGTTTTTGAAGTCGGTTGAATTTTTTTTTATTAAAATTTTTCATTTGTTAATTGTGATTGAGGTTTTAATAAATTAGGTTAGATAGCCCATTTATCGAGGAAGGCTATATATAGGCTATATACTCATACTCCTACGGGAACGGGAACCACGCGGCTGAAACCGCGCTGCGTCAGCTAGTAATATATAATACATTAATAAATATGTAGCAGATAAATAAATATGAAATTTATGTATCTTTCCCCTGCTTACATTTACCACATCCTCGTATTTACGATACTTGAATATGAGAAACATCGTTCGAAACACTAAAATCACTCAACTTTTGACAGCTGTTTACCTACTTCACATTTTTTGCGCGCAATATTTATTCAAAATAGACTGTAGGTTACTCATTTTAGCGGAATTCTACTGAAGAGCTATTTGCGTGTTGCCAGTGATGGGCAATGACATCTAAAACGAAGTCAAAAACTGAACCTGGGACTCTAACCTTGAACGCCATGATCGAGAAGGTAACGCGCTTGCCTGAAAGTGCAACTTAGAAGTCTTAACTTTCATTATCAACCTATACTCGGCTCACTGCTGAGCTCGAGTCTCCTCACAGAATGAGAGGGGTTAGGCTAATAGTCCACCACGCTGGCCCAATGCAGATCGGCAGACTTCACACACGCAGATAATTAAGAAAATTCTCTGCTGTGCAGGTTTTTCCTTCACCGTTTGAGATATAATTTCTTAAAATGCACACAACTGAAAAGTTGGAGGTGCATGCCCCGGACCGGATTCGAACCTACGCCCTCCGGAATTAGGGCAGATCATATCCATTGGGCTATCACGGCTCGCGGCTTAATTTTAATATGTACGAATATTTTGCAGAATAATAAATAAATACCCAGGTGATAGAGAAAACGGAAGCTGGAACCATTCTATGATTTCGTAACACGAATCAGAAACGAAAAGCCAACTAAACAACGCAAGGGACATCAACTACGTAACAATACAGATTACTGTAAAGAAAACGTTTTCAGATTCTCAAAGTAGATTTTCTAAAATAGAAAAACGTGAAAAACGTGATCCGACGTTTCAGCCCGTAAATCTGGCAACTGTTTTAGTGCGTTTTTATTGTTTGGGATTCTCCTATTTTCAGAGTTAAAGATTTATTTTATTCTGTTACTACAAATTTTTCAGAACAGCTGGTAACTTTTTTTTCTTTTTGGAGTTCCATAGGTACTTACAAAAACGGAACCCTTTCGAGATCGCGGGTCTGTCTGTCCGTCTTTCACAGTATTTTTTCTCTGAGTCTACTGGACAAATTAAATTGTTTATTACACATATCAATTACTGTGACAAAACACAAAGGTGACGTCAATAGACGAAATTTGAATATAGAGGATACTTTTAGGAGCACGATGGAAAACAAATAAAAAAAATTGCAAATACACCGTGTGACGTCAATATGATAGAGCTAGAGCTAGTTAAGATAATTTCTACAATATAGGTAAGTAAGTATATTTTTTTTAATAAAATATCACTTATTGCAATACTTATGTTCGACCTGTTGGCCTATTCACTATTTTAGTCTTTAATATAAACCTATTAAGCCGTGATAGCCCAGTGGATATGACCTCTGCCTCCGATTCCGGAGGGTGTGGGTTCGAATCCTGGGCATGCACCTCCAACTTTTCAGTTGTGTGCATTTTAAAAAATTAAATATCACGTGTCTCAAACGGTGAAGGAAAACATCGTGAGGAAACCTGCATACCAGAGAATTTTCTTAATTCTCTGCGTGTCTGAAGTCTGCTTATCCGCATTGGGCCAGCGTAGTGGACTAAGGCCTAATCCCTTTCATTCTGAGAGGAGACTCAAGCTCAGCAGTGAGCCGAATATGGGTTGATAACGTAAACCTATTAAAATAAACATGAAATCAATTGAAAATATGTAATTTACATACTCTGTAGTACTTATTTAGCCTACAACAGGCTTATTCACTATCTTTGACGTATGCTAGTTGACATAAATACGAAATTGAGATTCTATGTAAAAATGTCATCCGGTGCTTACTGGCGGATTACACACAGTAGGTAAATGACATTTTGTCAATATATTTGATGTTTATTTTAATAGGTTGATAATAAAGACCAAAATAGTGAATAGGCCAGCTGATAGATTAACTAATTAGTAGGGATGGAAGCACACTAAACACAAAAGGGATAAAATTACAATACAATGGCCATTCGCATAATATATCGACGTATTTGACGCCATATCCAGGTCGACAGACGTAATACTTCATTCTACACACCAAAAGTGGGTATGTATACTTATTAATATATTTTTTTGATGTACCGCTATAAAAACATATTAATAAAGAATACCATGTTGTCACGCAAAATGTTCCATTGATTCGAAACTAGCGGACGCCCGCGACTTTGTACGCGTGAAACTACCCTATCCTACCCTATCCTACCTCTACCCTAAGTATACCATGTCCGTCGCCTGGTTCTAAGCTACCTCTCCACCAACTTTCAGCAAAATCGGTCCAGCTGTTCTTGAGTTGTAAATAGTGTAACTAACTACGACACTCTTTTATTGACACGTATAGATAGATGTAATAGGAACAGATCTTTTATACTATACGAAACAGATCACGCTTGACCATAAATTCAGCAAGTAGATGACCAGTGTAGCTGTGACCTTTCTTACGAGCGGAAATCCTCAGCGCGTTCCATCATTGTAAGCATCATCGCTTAGCATAAAGCGTCAAATAAAAAAAACTTGATATACTTTTATTGACGTGACAACGTCTTATAATTCGATGGAGCCGGCAGCACACTCAAAAAAAGATGACGTCATGCGTCACCCTCGCTCTAGGGTTGCCAATTACAAGAAATAAAGTATATTCTGGTCTATGAAGATTATTAAACAGTATTTTAGAAAAATGAACATTTTCTTTTAAAAAATGCAACCATTCCATCAGTATTTTCTTATGACTTTGTCACTTTCAACTATCGTCTTTACAGACAACCGTTTTATTTTCTGGAGTATAATGAATATGGTCTAGAAATGTGGATAGTATGACTCTTGCTAAATAGAACTATTATAAAAGAACTTAATTCCCAAGAGCGGTCCATCTAACTGTTATGTAAATACCACAGACAATGGCATCAGTAGGATGGTTTCCACACTACCGTTCCGTCCGTAGCTTCGCTTGCATCACTATAATGCGAGAGTATAAAAATATACTTCCTCGTATTAACTTTTGTAAGACCTATATGTTTTTTCATCTTTGTAAATTGTGACGAAGCTAGACTGGGGATCTTATTTCTACTATATTTCTATAATTCACTACATACTCGCTTATCATCTTATTAACCCCCAACGCAAAAAGAGGGGGGTTATAAGTTTGACGTATCTGTCTGTCTCTGGCACCATAGCTCCCGAATGGATGAAGCGATTACAATTTTGTTTTTTTTTTTATTCAAGGTGACTGTTCTGCACTGATGCGCGATTGTTCTTAGACACGTTTGATGAAAATCGGTTGATTGTTTAAAAGTTGTGGGGGTTAAAAGTGGGGAAGAATAACCGAATGACTGCAAATATACTCGAATCGGGTCTCAAATCGAATCCCACTGAAAGAGAATATTGATGACTTGATCGAGAGTATAAATTATTCATGACCTTCGGAGGTTTTTCAAAATTTTGAATTTTATTTGTAGGTACTGCCAAGTAGTATTGTGTTCTTTGGACCTTAAGATACTCAGTTACTTAATTTAGTTAAAATACTCGTACCAGTTTTACTAGTTTACCTGGCAGGATATCATTGTATAAGCAATTGATTAGTATTTCTTCATCATCATCATCATCATATCAGCCGATGGACGTCCACTGCAGGACATAGGCCTTTTGTAGGGACTTCCAAACATCACGATACTGAGCCACCTGCATCCAGCGAATCCCTGCGACTCGCTTGATGTCGTCAGTCCACCTGGTGGGGGGTCGGCCAACACTGCGCTTACTAGTGCGGGGTCGCCATTCCAGCACTTTGGGACCCCAACGTCCATCGGCTCTTCGCACTATGTGCCCCGCCCATTGCCACTTCAGCTTCGCAACTCGTTGAGCTATGTCAGTGACTTTGGTTCTTCTGCGGATCTCCTCATTTCTGATTCGATCACGCAGAGATACTCCTAACATAGCTCGTTCCATCGCCCGCTGTGTGACTCTGAGCCTTCTTATGAGGCCCATAGTTAGCGACCAAGTCTCGGAACCATAGGTCATCACTGGCAACACGCACTGTTCGAAGACTTTTGTCTTTCTTATCACTTTATTAGTATTTCTTATCACGTATTATTATCATCATCCTTCAAATACTGGTTTGAAGAGAATGGTTGCCGGTAAATTTGACGGGTTTAGGGCAGTGAATTGTGGGACGTTTTCTTATCAGGGATATACTCGAGATAATGTTCAAGAGATTATTCGGATAACACATCCCTATCTTAACCGCATATACCCTTTTTTTCTTCTTTTATTATCTGCCGGCCAATATGAAACATTTCGTACAAACAAACTTTTGAAAATTAGAAGCAGGCGTTACTTTGCGGAAATTCATCATGATTATATAATGATTTATTTATTTTGCTACCCTCCACGAAAAGGAAAAGGATACTCTGGTTTCGGGGTGAAACGTACGTACCTAGAGAGTTTTTTGTCGGACCTGGGTGACGTTGTTGCATGGGTTCGTCGGCTTTTCGCGGAGTTTTCCCCGAAACCGGAGCATCTCCAGTCAACATCTGAGGATGCTCCTCAGTCAACATCTCCTGATAATGCTCCGGTTTCGGGGTGAAACGTACGTAGAGAGTATTTTGTCGGACCTGGGTGACGTTGTCGCATGGGTTCGTCGGCTTTTTTCGGAGGATAGCAAAATAAATAAATCATAATATAAACTTTTCAACTTTATAATTAGCAAAACAGTTCACTGGCTCCTGAACTATGTTCCTATCACATCAAGTTATATTGACACCGATTCAATATCAGTACAAGTGCAATTTCCGATCCAGCGGCCGTGGACAAACAGCGTGGCTGATGCTATTCTATTCTTGTGTAACCGGCGCGGAAGATGGTCAAGGTTCAACCATTGTAGTTGGATTCCGGCTCGTATTATACCTCTTACCACCATTATCAACTCATATTCGGCGCACTGCTGAGCTCGAGTCTCCTCTCAGAATGAGAAAGGTTGGGTCAATAGTCCACCACGCTGGCCCAATGCGGATTAAGACTTCACACACGCAAAGAATTATGAAAATTCTCAGTACTAGAATGCAGGTTTTCTCACGATCTTTTTCTTCACCGTTTGAGACACGTGATATTTAATTTCTTAAAATTAAATATTTAGTTAGTTTGATACTTTTTTCTATATTTCTACAACAAACAATAACAAACTAAATATTTAGTTTGTTTATTTGTTTGAATATATTGCCGTGCCGTGCCGTTAAAAACTAAATTATTTTAAGTGTGAAATAATGTTGCATTATTTAATTTTGTAAATTGTTTTGTTTTAAATAAATAAGTCAAATAAGGACGTTCTCAATCCCCGTATAGTTTTTCTGTCCCTTATTAACCGGTTTTGATTTTTTTGTAATTGAAAAAATAGGGGACGACCTAAAAGAGAAACTCTTCTTTTTTTAAGTCAGTTAAAAGGGTAATATTAGTCATGTCTATAAATATAGCTGATGAGCAGCTAACTATCGTGTACCTAACTAAAATAACGTACCTACTCAGTCCCAAGGCCTATTAATATTTACGATGTTTTATTTTTTTTTTATATCTTTAACATTGACATCAGATAACATTAGCAAGGAAAGAGATTATTAGTAGATAACTATCTCTCCCAAAATGTCCTCGTTCCCATTATTTTTTGAGATTAAGATAGTATAAGAGTCAGTGTTAAAAAAACACCGTTAATTTATTAGACTACTAGCGGACGCCTGCGACTTCGTCCGCGGGAACCATGGTTTTTTCCGGAATGAAAAGTAGCTTGTGTGGTAATCCAGAGTAAAATCTATTTCCATTCCAAATTTCAGCCAAATCGCTTCTGTAGCTGCAGCGTAAAAGAGGAACAAACATACTTACACACTTTCACACTTACACACAAACTTTCGCCTTTATAATATTAGTGTGATGTGATTTGAGGGTGTATGACACACAAAGGGTAACTAGGGATACAATTTCTCATATTATCTCAAAGCAAAATCTAAAAAACGTTCTTTACACTTGAATATCTGAATCTTACTACTACCACTTCATAGATTATACCTATCAAATTTATGTATAGTAGCTTGCCAAACTTTCAACTTATAGTTTATAGTATCACAAAGGTCACTAAACCTATTCGTATTTTTAAAAATATTTCACCAATATACAAACTATATTATCAGCAAGCCACTTATGTTATAAGTATTTACTCACCATACAGCCACGTTTACTACCAACTACGCGGGTGAAACCGCTGGGCGAGATTTTATTTAAAAGCTACTACACATTTAGAGCCGTGATAGCCCAGTGGACTATGACCTCTGCCTCCGATTCCAGAGGGCGTAGGTTCGGATCCGGTCCGGGGCGTGCACCTCCAACTTTTCAGTTATGTGCATTTTAAGAAATTAAATATCATGTGTCTCAAACGGTGAAGGAAAACATCGTGAGGAAACCTGCACACCAGAGAACTTTCTTAATTCTCTGCGTGCGTGAAGTCTGCCAATCCGCATTGGGCCAACGTGGCGGACTATTGGCCTAACCCCTCTCATTCTGAGAGGAGACTCGAGCTCAGAAGTGAGTCAAATATGGGACGATAATGATCACTAAACATTAGCTTAACTTAACCTCTGCAAAATTTTCAATGACACTATAATGTACTAATTTCTACATAAAACATTATAATTATAGTATGTACGTATAATTAAAGGCCGGGGTCGATGCAATAAAAATGTTATGCTAGCTATTCACCATCCAATAAGCCCACATGCCGGCAGTGCTGACGGCTTGACATCCGATAAAACTGAACGTGTTAGTCACGATGTGCTTAACATCAAGCAAATCGCGCCCAACACATGATCAGTTTTATCGGATGTCCTGCCGTTAGTGCTGCACGCCCATGAGCTTATTGGATGGTCAGTGGCCAGCATTACACAGCTATCTTCTCTTGAAATCTCTATTGCAAAATCGCTGTTGTGGAGATGGCTGTGAGTTTAAACGTTCAGCGTCTAACTTTATCGTAAGTTTGTGGTTCTAAGCCACATATGCTAACCAGCAACAAGACACCCAAACATGTTTATCATCATGATCATCATTAACAACCCATATTCGGCTTACTGTTGAGCACGAGTCCCCTTAATTTCTTAAAATGCACACATATCTATACCCTATACTAATATTATCAAGAGATGAAGTTTGTGGTGTTGTAGTTCTCTGCATCTACTGAACCGATTTTAATTTTTTTTACCACTAGAAAGTCACGTTATTTATGAATGTCATAGGCTATATTTTATCTCCATATTCTCACGAGAACAGGAACTACGCGGGTGAAACCACGGTAAATCGGCTAGTTGAGCTATAGTTAAATACTTTCCAGAGGAACTGAGGCATAAATAGTCCTCATAGTCGTAATTATATCAAAATCTCTTGTCTTTTTTGTAGCCGCACTCCTCCGATCAGCTCGACCGGTTTTAATGAGTATTTTTTGTTTATTTGGTAGATATTTATATGGCATAACTACATTCGCCGGGTCAACTAGTACCTAATTAATATGTGTACCACATACAACTACCTGAATAAATTCATTAAGATAATCAAACACATAAAAGGTCCGAATATTCAACAGCACATATTTGACTCCCTTCATTAATGATTTACACGCTCAAGCATCATGAATAATATATAACGATTATGTGGACATAGGCCAATACATTGGGGTTTGACGTAAATTACTGAAGTGCGTTATTAATGTACCAATTTGTTAATAATTGAGATCCTAGGTCAATTGTACATGACATGTGTAACAGAATGGTTAATTGTTATATAACAGAAGCCGCAATAGATCAAGGGTTATGAATATCCTTCAGGAACCTTGGATTTTTCCGGGAAAAAAGTAGTATATGTGTTAATCCAGGCTATAATATATCTTAATACCAAATTTCAGCTAATTCGGTTCAGTAGTTGAGGTCTGAAAGAGTAACAAACATTCATATCCACAAAATCATCAGTCAAATCTCGGGAAACCATGGATTTTTTTCGGGATAAAAAGTAGCCTTAATCCAGAGTAAAATCTATTTCCATTCCAAATTTCAGCTAAATCGCTTCAGTAGTAGCGGCGTTATAGAGTAACAAATATCCAACCATCCAAACATCTATACAAACTTTCGCGTTTATAATATTAGTAGGATAAGTTAGCCCTTGACTTCAATCCCACCTGATGGTAAGTGATGATGCAATCTATGATGGAAGTGGGCTAACTTGTTAGGAGGAGGATGAAAATCCACACCCCATTCGGTTTCTACACGACATCGTACCGGAACGCTAAATCGTTTGTCGGTACGTCGTTGCCGGTAGGGTGGTAACTAGCCACAGCCGAAGTCTCCCACCAGCCAGACCTGGACCAATAATTAAGAAAACCTCAATCGTATGTGTAGGTACTCTTATAACAGAAAATATACGCTTTGAAATCTCGGTTAGAAGCCACAAATGCAACTAACTTTACGAATTCAAGTACGTATAGAAAGCTCGGAATTGAGAAGCTTTTACTTTGCGGTTAAAAGCACATGCGACATTGAATCAGCCATGTCTGCACTCTGCACAGGTAGCTATTAGTTACTATCGTCTCTGAGGGGGCAATTTTCTGTCATTAGATGTGACTTGTCAACGCCTTGAAGTTATGGGAAACTGCCGAGTACCATGTATATGTATATAGGTACTCTTATAACAGAAAATATACGCTTTGAAATCGGTTAGAAGCCACAAATGCAACTAACTACGAATTCAAGTACGTATAGAAAGCTCGGAATTGAGAAGCTTTTACTTTGCGGTTAAAAGCTCCAAGCGACATTGAATCAGCCATGTCTGCGCTCTGCACAGGTAGCTATTAGTTATTCCCGTCTCTGAGGGGGCAATTTGCTGTCATTAGCGGGAGAGCAGACAGCACAGAAATAGCGTCGCCCCCCACCAATTGACTGTATCCTGTACCATTGTACCGTTCACGGTGACGTTAGGGCTGTCACAGAACAACTACGGGATACTACAGTCATGATGTATTTTGAGCAGAATTTTAAACTTAGTTTTGGATGTAGACAGCTGTGGTAGTGCCTGGTAAGCCTGGGAAGCGCACCACGAGATGGATCGTAGGTATACAAAAAAAATGTGAATGAGAAAAGGGCGACTCCGTCCGCGTGGAATTTAGTTTTCATAAATCCCTCGGGAAGCATGGATTTTTCCGAAATGAAAAGTAGCCTATATGATAATCCAGAGTAAAATCCGTTCTGTCAATTTCCGTTTTAAATTTCAGCCAAATCGGTTCAGTAGTTGCGGCGTTAAAGAGTAACAAACATCCATACAATTTTTCGCGTTTACTTATAATATTAGTAGGATTTCCGATTCCGCTGTTATTCGTCAACAATAAGTATGTCTTTTTCTCTTCACATAAGATATCTACGAGTAAACTAAACCTATTAAACTATATTCAATCAGAGGAGACAGGGTTCCGTTAGAGCTGTACAAAAACACTGCCAAATTTAATTGGGGTT
Source organism: Bicyclus anynana (assembly GCF_947172395.1). Taxonomy (NCBI): domain Eukaryota; kingdom Metazoa; phylum Arthropoda; class Insecta; order Lepidoptera; family Nymphalidae; genus Bicyclus; species Bicyclus anynana. The sequence goes on from NC_069094.1 coordinate 3,432,737, forward strand.
TAGGTTTCTCTTTCCGCACCTAATTAGCATTTTAGTTTATGTACAAAAAGTTTTAATCACGGAACGAAGTTTTAATCACTTTAAACATACATTTTTGATCATTTTTAGGCAGGTAAACTAGATAAGATGTTTTTTTTTAAACAGACTATTTGCCATATTTTTTAAACATGACCAATATTCCCATTCTCCTCCAACTACTCGGGAAAGACTGTATTAGGAGTGGGTACGACAATAGACCAACGGGGCGGGGATCGAACAACCACCGCTCGGTGACGAATCCGACTCGAGGTATTGGAGCTCTTCAACTTTAATCTTCAATAAGGATTACTCAGTTCTGATGGTTCTATAAAGATCATCACATTGTTTAACGTGAACGAAGTCACGGGTGTTCTCTAGTTTTGCTATAACTATGGCAACCCTAGTTAAGACAAGTGTTACATTAAAACAAGACATTTCGAGTTGACGAGAGATTTTAAGCGGCCAAGATGTTCGTGGAAAGTTTATGTTCATTACGTCGTGAGATGAAATAACGGTTATTAGCCAATGCAGTGTTCTATTTATTGTTTAGAATGAGTTCGTTCGCTACAGATGTGAGCCATATGTCGTTGGTGGACGTTGGAATATTATTGGACAAATATGATTGCTACAATAATAGTGAATCTTTTGAGTGCTTCATGAGGATCCTCCTCACAATACTCGCCTTTCTCTCTCATCAATGATTACAGCCTTCTGTATATGACCATTGAGCCAACATACGAATGAAGGCTTCTCAAAGTGTTGGTCGGAGCTTTTCTCCATAAGACTGAAACGAATATTAGTGCAATAATAATTGGCTAAACTGGGCCTTAGCCATGTGGCACTTCGATTCACTTTCTACAATCGCTTCGAAAATTAAAAATAATTATGGGAACGACATTCGTTATCGGTTACGTGGTCAAGTTATCGATTGGATCTGTCATTCCCGTACATTTTTTTTACTTTTCGAAGCGTTAGGGATTGCATAAAGAGAATAGATGTGCCACATGGCTAAAGGCTCAGTTTAGACAATTATTATTATTGCAGTAATATTCGTTTCAACCCATATTCGGCTCACTGCTGAGCTCGAGTCTTATCTCAGAATGAGAGGGGTTAGGCCAATAGTCCACCACGCTGGCCCAATGCGGATTGGCAGACTTCACACACGCTGAGAATTATGAAAATTCTCAGGTATGCAGGTTTCCTCACGACGTTTTCCTTCGCCGTTTGAGACACGTGATATTTAATTTCTTAAAATGCACACAACTGAACAGTTGGAGGTGCATGCCCCGGGCTGGATTTGAACCCACACCCACCGGAATCGGAGGCAGAGGTCATATCCACTGGGCTATCACGGCTCGTATTACGCTATTCGTTTCAGTCTTATGGAGAAAAGCTCCGACCAACACTTTGAGAAGGCTTCATTCGCATGTTGTAATGGTCGTATACAGAAGGCTGTAATCATTGATGAGAGAGAAAAGCGAGTATTGTGAGGAGGATCCTAATGAAGCACTCAAAAAATTCGCAAGAGGTGAAGCAGATTTTTTATTACTTTTTAATGTTTTTTTTTATTATTTTGTCAAAAATATTACAACAAAATTAAATTACAAGTAAATTTACAAGGTATTCTAAATTAGTGGGATCGCGTTCTTCGTGGGAGACGACATTTATATTTATTTGAAGGCGCACCATTATATGCTTTATTTTTAAAACCAACGTGGGTGATGTGGTTTAACGAGCAAGGAGAATAATTAAAACGAAACGTATAAAACGTAACTATAATTAAAACGTATAAAACGTAACGTAAATATAATTTCGGAACTATCAACTTTTTCCGCCACTTTTAAACGTTCTTAGTTTATTTTCATAATTTAAGAATCTGAAAAATATTCAGTAGTCTATGTTTTTGGTACAATTCTGACCTATATATATAATTTGACACAGTTTATAAGGGTTGACTGTTTTTTTGCGTATAGGATTAGCCTGGCTTTCCAACATGGAAATGCATCTAGTAAGTATTCATGAGACGTGATAGCCCAGTGGACCTTTCCCTTCGATTTGGAGGGAGTAGGTTCGAATCCGGTCAGGGGACGTACCTCGTAACTTTTCAGTTATGTGCATTTTAAGTAATTAAATATCACTTGTCTCAAACGGTAAAGAAAAAACATCGTGAGGAAACCTGCATGCCAGAGAATTTTTTTAATCATCTGCGTGTGTGTCTGCCAATCCACATTGGGTCAGGCGTGGTGGACTATTGGCCTAACCCTTTCTCATTCTGAGAGGAGACTCGAGCTCCTCATCGAGAGCTACTCGAGAAAAATTAGCTTGTTAGCAATCAGGTGTATAAAATGTTCTAAGGATCCCTGACTATGATTTTAGAGATTTAAAGTTAGATTAAATTTTCGTTTCCGTTATTAACCCATATGCGGCTTACTGCTGAGCTCGAGTCTCCTCTCAGAATGAGAGGTGTAAGGCCAATAGTCCACCACGCTGGCCCAATGCGGATTGGCTGACTTCACCCACGCAGAGAATTAGGAAAATTCTCTGGTATGCAGGTTTCCTCACGATGTTTTCCTTCACCGTTAGAGACACGTGATATTTAATTTCCTAAAATGCACACAACTGAAAAGTTGGAGGTGCATGCACTGGACCGGATCCCACATCCTTCAGCATCAGAGGCAGAGGTATCACAGCTCAAATTTTCGTTTTCAAGTGCGTTAAAAATAACATACATATCAAGATGAAAATAGGATAATATATATAAGCCATACTGTATGCTGCAACCCTAATGCTATTATCAGTTGATGGTCCACGTGGCTTCCCTGTGCGGACATTCTCACTTTATTCAATAAACACGACCATAATCCCGCCATTAGACGAGTAGGTAATAACCGCAGCGAACAATAACACACGAGCGAACTAAATATAGAATTTATTTCATTTTTATTTAAACATCTCCCCTACAAGATTGTGGTATATTGTCAGCCATTGATGATCACGTAAGCTGACATGCCTGCAGCGCTAACGGCTTGACAACCGATAAACTGATCGTGTGAGCATCCTCAGGAGATGTTGACTCTACATGCACTTTGCAATTGCACGTTGTAGAATCAACATCTCCTGAGGATACTCCGGTTTCGGGGTGAAACGTACATACAGAGTATTTTGTCGGACTTTGGTGATGTTGTCGCATGGGTTCGTCGGCTTTTCGTGGATGATAGCAAAATAAATAAATCATTATTATAATCATGATGAACTTCCGCAAAGTAACGCCTGCTTCTATCCAATATTTGATCGTGTGTTGTTCGCGATTGGTATGATGCACATCGTGACCAACACACGATCAGTTTATCGGCTGTCAAGCTGTTAGCGCTGTAGCGCTGTCAGCTTATATGATCGTCAGTGGTTGACATTACACAATACTCACACTTAAGGTTCAAATAACTTCTGATTCATAATAAATCTATACTAATATTATAAAGCTGAAGAGTTTGTTTGGTTGAACGCGCTAATCTCAGGAATTACGGTCCGATTTGAATAATTATTTCAGTTGTAGATAGCCTATTTATCGAGGAAGGTTATATAGTTATATTATCCCCGTATTTTTACGGGAACGGGAATCACGCGGGTGAAAGCGCGCGGCGTTAGCTAGTTATTAAATAAAAGAGAAGAGATTTTGTATAAAGGAACTTCCTAGCGATAGTATCGCAGCATACGATTTGCGATCATCGTGTTACGTGCTCTATCTAGCTTTTTACTTGGCTAGCTCGTATAAATAGCTTGAGACTCAGTTTGAGAAAGGCTGATTAAATTAAATAGTCAAGTTATCAAGTTATAAATATAATCTCATCTGAAATTGTTATGTACAAAATAAAGATTACATTATGTATCGACAATATATTTGAATACACAATCTTCAGGTAGTAATTAATATCAAATAGCTAAATAATAAAGGTAATCGGTTAAAAAAGATAAAATTGACCAGACCCTCAGAAGCTGGGGTTTTGATAGGTTATTCATGATTTAGATAAAATATGCAACGATCTCGAAAATGTAGGTACGTAGATACTACATCGCTATGAAGCTTGGCTGTTTGAACGATATTTATCACAAAGGAATACGAAAGTCGTGAGGTCGCATTTGCGTTCAAAGCTATTCTTTGATCTCGCAGTAAATGCTCACGACATTTACTGCGACATCAAAGAGTCACTTTCCTAACCAATCATAATTCCTTACCATTCTTATATCATCATCATCACCATCAACCCATGTTCGGCTCACTGCTGAGCTCGAGTCTCCTCTCAGAATGAGAGGGGTTAGGCCAATAGTCCACGACGCGGGCCCAATGCGGATTCGCAGACTTCACACACGCAGAAAATTAAGAAAACTCTCTGGTATGCAGGTTTCCTCACGATGTTTAATTGATATTTATTTTTTTAAAACGCACACAACTGAAAAGCCTAACCCCTCTCATTTTGAGAGGAGACTCGAGCTCAGCAGTGAGCTGAATATGGGTTGATGACTTGATGACGAAGTAATACATAGAGATTTGCATTGTTGTATGTCCAGAGTAATGAGCGCCACAGCCAGTAGAAGCGTGCGGAACGGATGCCGTCACCGGAGCGGAAAGGCAGTGGGTTCATTGTCCGCTCCCGTTCATCCACGTACACCGTTTGGATGAGAAATGCACTCTTTAATGATGTTAGATTTAAAATGGATATTCAAAATATCTGGGAACTTTAGATTTTTAAACGATTGTCTAATGTTGAGTTCGTACAGTGCATTTCATAGATGTATGGACTGCCTACACTAAGGTAGTGCGAATCTGTATTTAACAAGGAATTTTCTATTTTTTAAAATTTGTATGTGTGAGTCAGAGCCGAGATAGCCCAGAGGATATGACCTCTGCCTCCGATTTCGGAGGGATAGGTTTGAATCCGATCCGGGGCATGCACCTCCAACTTTTCAGTTGTGTGCATTTTAAGAAATTAACTATCACGTGTCTCAAAGGGTAAAGGAAAAACATCGTGAGGAAACCTGCATATCAGAGAATTTTCTTAATTCCCTGCGTGTGAAAAGTCTGCCAATTCGCATTGGACCAGCGTGGTGGTCTATTGGCCCAACCCCTTTAATTCTGAGAGGAGACTCGAGCTCAGCATTTAGCCGAATATGGGTTGATAATGATGAATGCTTACCCTAGTTAAAACATTTGTGCACGCCACTGGATGGTACCGTAATTTACAATACGTCTAGGAATGACATTACAATATCTACTCTTTAGCTCCACCATAATAGAGCTCGACGGTTAACATTCGACGGTTTCTCCTTTCGATATTTAGAATTTTTAAGTTTTATTTATTTTTACGATTATCGGTGGGTTACCTATAAACACACTCTTAGAATTTTAGTATACTGTGACTTTTATTTTATTTGTTTATCGTGTTTTATTTTAGCAATACAGCTATATATATTCAAAAACGTACTCTAGGTACCCGTTTCGATATGATGATAGAGATTATTTCAGATACCCATCCTACTCATATTATAAACGCGAAAGTTTGTATGGATGTTCGTTACTCTTTAACGCTGCAACCATTGAACCGATTTGGCTGAAATTTAAAATGAAGATAGATACTACCCTGGATTAACACATAACGTTATCCCGGAAAATCCATGGTTCCCGCGGGATTTGTGAAAAACAAAATTTCACGCGGACGAAGTCGCGGACGTCCGCTAGTGATTTATTTATTCAGAGGGCCTAGTGGCAGTTTGATACTGTTACTAATGCGTTAACGTAAACGCAAATTTCTAAGAAATTGAAACAGCGCTAACTAGTGGCACTACTGCACAACTGTTTAAATTCCATATAAATTCGCGTTTACGTTAACGCGATAGTTACAATATGAAATATTGAAAACTTAAACTAGGCACACTGTACAGGGAAAGTATGTGAACGTATGTAGTTTATTAAAAGTCTAGCAGATATGTACACTCTTCGTGCTATTTGGGTATAACTTACTTATTTTCTATAAAATAATGTGTTAGAAAACAATTTACCTAGTTCACGCGATAAGCTAGGCCAGGAGTCCACGACCCCTATTATCTCAGAACTGCGACGTAAACTATAGACTCACCTAGTAGCTTAGTAAACAAGCAAACAGGCAAGTAAACAGGCTTATTAAGATAATGAAGTCAGCCCACATTCTGTCCTCTGATAAAACTTTAATTCAGGGCAATTTACTAAAGCCCATAGAGGAACGTTTAAAGGGCTACATAACACTAATAGTAAGGTTAGGTAAAATTCCATTGTTATAGAGTACTTGGAGGTCATTGACATGAATTCTGGCACAGCCAAATTTTGGTGTCAGTCGTCAAAAGTTGACACCTCACTACTTACTATGAGGTTAGTAAGAGGTCGGGTTTGACGTCATATTAGTGTCTTATTATAACGTCGAGTTATAATATGATACTAATATGACGTCTATTCGTTTGTTATTTTCATGTGTTCTGATTTTACAATTTTAGGAAGCTTAATAAACATTTATTTATGAATAGAAGTCAATATAATTTTGAGAAAATTTATGATGAATAAAAAACAACAGAATACTTGGAAGAAACAGTCATCGATAAATAAAGAGCTTTAAGGAATAAACAAACAAAATTACAACAATTCGTGGCTTGATTTCAATTACTACTTTTCGTCTATAAAATTACTAGCGGACTGTTACGCAAGCAACCAATCGCAAGAAAGCTACGAGGATCGGCGACAAACAGAGTTTTTAGCTGTTATATTAAAAATATTCGTATCGGCAGTACACCAGAAAACATATTATAGCAAAACTTGGTTCGTAACACTCCCGATGTTGCGCGCGGGATAAATGAAAAACCCACGACTGATGCACGTCACTTCCCCGCACGCACAATTTCACGCAGTCTTTTCCCCTGTCGCCCGCATATCATAGGAGTGTTATCAACGAACTTGCCAGACTATAGTAGTCTTCTCAATTCGGTCGGTATTTTTTTTTTATGTATGTACACCGATTACTCAAAGACGCCTGGACCGATTTCAAAAATTATTTTTTTGTTTGAAACGGTATAGTCCCCTGGAGAAATTGAGGGGAACTTTCAAATATTATATGGGTGTCTAGTGTGTTCGTAAACTTTTCCATTTAGTACTTTTAAGCACTACAATTTCATGAAGGTTTAAAATCGATCTGATGAGCCATAAAACAGACGAGGGAACTCCTCGGCGAGTTACAGCAGTTACCTTGTGTTTGGGCTTGATTAATTTGTATTTTTGAGAACTTTCCACATAGATAGGTTGTGACTGTCATTTAGGGGTTTGGTGATGAAGACCAAGGACAATTAAGGGAACTCCTTAACAGTTTACAGTAACTACCTTGTTTAGTTTGGCCTTGATTAGTTCGTATTGCTGAGTTCGCATATCATAGGAGTGTTATCAATGAACTTGCCAGACTATAGTAATATAACTCTATTTACTTCTTTATCTGTCCAACTAAAAATATCGTATCGTAGTCGTCGAATATAAAGTGATAAACGAACAAAAGCTAGGTCGCGTGTCACTCTTTTATACAATACGTACTCGTATTGTCGTTCCCGGTGGTATGAAAAGAAATGGGCCACTTTTACTGCTCGCTTGATAACAACGCACTCTACTAAACTGGCACACGGTTGACAAAAAAAAGCGGCCAGCTCCTATTCTATAATTTTTTTGCGAAACCAGGAAAGTACGTCTCGACTGTCGCCTTAGACTTCAATTTGCTACTAGAGCAGACACCCCGCAGTTTCATCAGCGTAGTTCCCGTTCCCGTGAGAATACGGAGATAAAATACAGCCTATGCCACTCACAAATACCTTGGCTTTCTAGTGGAATTTTCAAAATCGGTTCATCAACCGTCTTTTTGGAAAGAGAATTGTAATCAACCTACTTTAATGATTCACGAAAGGTTACAGGTTATAGATCGTGGTAGCCCAGTGGATATGACCTCTGCCTCCAATTCCGGAGGGTGTGTGTGACTTGACATGCTTATTATACAGATGATTACTGATTTTTCAATTCCGGACTAAATATAACGAAATTAATTATAGGTAGAAAGAAAAATACAGAAATGCATCGATGCAAGAGGCGCGGGGGTGTAATACCACCTTCTTCTTAAATTCTGTCTAGGTAGAGAATTTCTTAGAATCCTAATAATAATAATAATTTAGACCGTGAACCCAGGCCTTCATGAACCAAACCCGCATATACTAACTACTGAACCAACAAGACAGCTACCGCCACAGTATGCTTCTGTATAATTAGATACATTGTACTTTAAAGTTTACATTGTCGAATAAATATTGTATAACAAATACAAAGTTAGATAAAAATAATTTAACCTTAAATTACACTGAAATGTGATTTCAGGTATCATTACAGAATAAATTACAACTTACACACAAATCATAAACCTGAACAAAGAACATACAAATTACATCGCCTATCAATTTCGATGATACAAATGTTCCATTATATTGTATTTCTATTATTTCTCTTTACAATGTAATGGATCGTGAACAGATTGTTAGATTATATTTTAAAGAAGAAGTCCGAAATTGGGCCCACTTTTCAGAACAATACAGAAATTAAAAATGTACTAAAAATCTTGTTTATTTGACTTAGCTACTGACTATTAGCTAACAAGAAAATAAGCTGATTTCGTTATTTTCACACTGATCCAACTTTATAAACGCACATCGTAGTGATTTATTGTTGTCTTTGCAAACGCGGGCTGTCAATGTCATAGTCAATCGCTGAATAAGATGTCATTGTCAAATATGGAATTGACATCATTTAATGTTCTATTTAGATCAAATCAAATTTCAAGATCAAATCCGTATTCAAACTGTCGCCTGTACAAGTGTGTATATTTAACATGTATTTTAACTGATTCGGCAAATATAGATTTCTTTGACAATTGTCTCCTTAATTGTTCTAATTTATGACCAATTTTCAGCTCTGTATCATTTGTATAATTTGGGCCCGAGTTTGCATCGAAACTGGGTTTCTCTTTTGTCTGTCCATGCTCCTATTATGATGGTAGACGTCCACTAAGAACAGATTTTCCAAAAGGACTGAATTAAGGTCTAAGGGCGGACGAAGTTGCAGGCGTTCGGTAGATAATAAATATACATGTGAAAAGATATAACTTGTTCGACCCTGGCTTAATAGCACACTGAAAGCAAACCACGGCACGTGGGCACAACGTGGGCACGTGTCTTTAACAGGATTACAATAAGACACTACGCACTACATTACTAATCCTTGTGACGGATAGAGAATCGCTTCAATGTAAACGTGACCGGCGCCGTGCCGCGGTCACAAAACAAACTTTCTTGATTCTCTAATAGCATGAATACGTAGATGAACAATATATACAAGAAGGTAAAATGCGTCAACGACATACCTCATGAAAAGAAAATCATATTGTCGAGCAATAACGGCAGAATCGTTCTCTTTCGTTGTGACAGGATTAAAGAGAGGGAACTTATATTATTGCCGATGTTATTGTAAAGTTTCCAAATACTATTAAGTTAACTTTGGCATACAAAATCTTGACTAGTAAATGTTTAAAAGATATGGCGAAAACTACGTTGGTGGACGAGTTGGTTATCGCAGGAGTTTTAGCACCAGTGCTTTTGCCGATGCGACTGTGTTTCTAAATTAGTACAAAATAGTTCACAAAACTCTAATATTTGATTAGTACACAATAGCTAACAAATCATTCTTTAAATAGCATTGCCACAAGCTCCCAGCTTACACGTAGTAAATAACTAAGAATTTCCTATTCAAAAATAGCACCAGCACCACCTTATTATGTCAGCATAGAATGCTTAATGCTCGCTTCCGGATAATTAAAATGGACGCCGCGTCACTGACGTTTATCTGAACGTTGAGGATAATCTTCGTCAATTGCTGCCGTTTATCTGACCCGATGACTGTGTAAAGGTCAGATCACAGAACCATTACGGAGCGTTTTATTCGTACCTCTATATATTCTTTAAGGAGAAATACTAGGAAATAGCTTTCTTTTCCTGCCAAGCAAATATCACTGTGTTTTAAAATGAAGGGTAGGTATGGTCGGTGAGATTACAGGTTGAAAAGCAGGACATTCAAAAGTGAAAGTAAGAAATCAAAATGCATTTATTCATTGTTTAGAAACATTTCTGAAACGTCAGATTTGTAAGACAATGGTGATCATGAAAGTCGAAAACTTAAAATCAAAGTAACAAGATAAACTAATATAAAGATAAATGTGATCGTTATCCATTTTAGTGTATCTAGGCTTCTTTCGTTAACTATTGCCCAATGACCCTAATGTACGCGAATACTTTTATAGAGCATTTCTTTTTCCAATCAATTCTGATTTTCTATTTCTTTAATTTCTTTAATTAGAGTACCAGTTAGTGCTATTGCTGCCATTACCACTAATAATGAACTTATTAGTTCATAAGCTAAACCTCTGTACAGTTGGATAAAATTATATTGATCAGTTTCATTAAAATGCGTACAAAATTCAATTAATTCTCACAAACTTTCTCCTTTATACTATTAATAGGATACTTTGTATACATACTAGTAGGACTGAAAACATTTTGATTGATTTATTGCTGTGTGCTCCTGATAGATGTTTGATAAATTAGAAACACTTAAACCATCCCCAAAACCATAATAAAAAACAGGGGCAGGCGTTAAAAGGTTATTAACCCAAATTTTCGGTGAAATTTCGCTGCCCCAGAGGCATTTTTTGTTACTAATAAAGGACGCTGGGTTTTCATAATGCTTTTACTGGTAGCTTTGAAATCGCTTATTTTTCCCATCAAAGGGTCCTTTAATGTAATGACTGGTAGGTAATCATCGTTAGAATATGTAGGTTAATTTATATTTTACATACTATGTATAAAAGTGGTGCTTGCGTTTTGTTTTGCTTTCTTTGTCAGGCATCAACAATTTGTCTGAAAAACTGATTTGCCTATGCATCAGAGAGTCGAGACTTTTTAAATAACTGGCTTTACGGCTCTGAATTCTAACCTTTTTGAGCCTGCCCCGAGAGCTAAGGTTTTTTTGGCCCAATCTTTGCTATCACTTTGTAATCATAACATTGAGCGGCGCCGACCATTTTCTGAGCCTTCCGTTCTTAACCCGAGTACTGGACTCCAACCCTGGTCGTTAAGATCCCAAGCCACAAAGACCCACTTTACCAACGAGGCAGTCATCATGCATTCGATTAGGGGCTATAAATTTTAAACTAATGTCGGGGTAGGTGGGTAATAAATAAGTAACGCCATTGCTGCACTGTAATCGAGTTTAAAAGACATTTCAAGGCAAACAAATGTTGAGGCAGCGACATGCCACGTGGGTAACCTTCAGCAAGGTTCACGGCTCCACGCAAAATGGCTAATTTCAGGAGTCGCACGCTTTTCCAACTGCGGCCGCGGCACGCTAGCGTCTTCACAAATCACAAGGCTATTGCCTTTTAACATGAAAGTCTGTACAAAGAAATAAATCGTCAGTGCCGTATGGGGTGGCAGCTCAGACCAATTATAAAAGGACCTGTATTGCACTCATAGTCACGAACAAAATTGTCTGTCATTTTCTGAGGAAAACGAGCTTAGATTTTGTATATATCTTATACTAAACTAGAAGTTTATGCCCGTTTATTACGCAATTTAATCACACAAAAAGGTATTTTTACGGAGCTCTTTAACCGACGAACACGATTACAACTATTTAATATCGATTCTATAGAGACAGTTTTTATAATCGCATTAGATCGTTGATCATATAGGTACTTTGACAGAAAAGTAACGTCTAGCGAGGCAGGTCCATACAATAATTGGTCTGAGGGTGGCAGGGATGGCAAAATGCCACGGGCCTACGGGTCGAAGGGGCCCGCAGTCAGCAAGGCCGTGAGCTCAGATTTTGTTATAGTTTGTCTCTTTTGCAAGTCTGTTTGGCTTGGAAGTCATCCTACTATCCTACTAATATTATAAACGCGAAAGTTTGTATAGATGTTTAGATGTTTGATACTCTTTAACGCCGCTACTACTAAAGCGATTTGGATAAAATGTGGAATGGAAATGGATTTTACTCTGGATTAACACATAGGCTACTTTTTATCCCGAAAATACCATGGTTTTCCGAGATTTGCTAAAACTGATGGTTTTAATTATATGAATGTTTATTACTCTTTCACGCCTCCACTACTAAATCGAATTAGCTGAACTTTGGTATTAAGATATATTATAGCATGGATTAACACACAGGCTACTTTTTATCCCGGAAAAATCCATGGTTCCCGAGGGATTTGTGAAAAACTAAATTCCTCGCGGGCGTTCGCTAGTAAACAACAATTATATTGAATGTATACAATGTAAATTGTTGAAGAAAGTTGACACACAACACGTCGGTCTGTGAAACTGAAGGTATGTTCTTTAACCCGTCACGAAATTTGTGCTCACCTGTATCCACAAATGTAAGAATGGCTAATAACATCCCGCGCGCACCTGATACGTAAAACGTTCGATTCTTCGTCCATTCTATTTGATAGAAAATATTCAAATTACAAAATAAATATGTTACTTAATTCTGTACTTTACTAACTACATAATAAGAAAACGAAACGAACCTTGAGTTTGTACACATCTTACAACTACATCCAACGCCTTCAAAAAGACTTCAAACAGTAGACAAACTTAAACTCGATTGTAAATATCCAATTGTTATATGTATATAGCTTTTTTTAGAGTGCCTAATTGTGTGAAAAGACTTGTCACCTTTAGCATGCACCTCATTTCATAGGTTATCCTTGGACATTACGATAATATTATTTAATTAATCAGAGATGTAGTTTTTTTCGGTAAGAATACTTCATCATCATCGTTTTCATCATTAACAGTCGAAGGATGTCCACAGCTGGACGTAGACCTCTTGCATGGACCTCCAAACAACACGGTCTTGAACCATCCGCTGTTATACTCAGGAACCATACTTACCCAGATCAAATTCGGGCGACTTGTAACGCAAAGGACCACTGCTTAAGAGCGCGCAGCGCGTCGGTACGATATGGATAAAATTCGAAGCGCAAACGAGACGCCGAATTATGACATTCACGTGAGTGAAAAGCACGGAGCGATTGACGCACGACGAAAATTTTATGACGTGAGCGCCAAAACCATTTTTACCTAATTGCAAGTAAATTAAACAACATAACGAAAAACAAAATAGCATGGCCATCAAGATATATACCCAATTTTCTATACAAAACAAAAATTTAAGAAAATAAGTTTGCTTTTCCTGAGATTGAAAGCAAAATGTGAGCAAAGCATGTATTTTTCAAAAAAATAAACTATCGAGAAAAGTTTTACAAATTGTGTATTTTGTATACTCATAACGAAGCTAACACTTTGAAATATCATTTACCCAAATATCAGGCACCTAACTTTTCCAGAATCTGAGATCCAGAACCATTTGTAACCATCAAATTACGTATTGCACACTCTTAAACATTTAAATCACAGAACGCATAAGATATAGAATTGATCGGTTTCTTACTGTGTATTTTCGTCTATTAGTGTTACGAGTACGTAAAAAGATATAATTGGGTTAAGGTTACTATAGAATTTACGTAAACTTTTAAAATTGGTTTTTGGTTGATGGATTATTAGATTCTTTAAAGCTTGTTACGTAGAACTGCATATCATGTATTTTGAAATTTAGTGCAAAATCCTGCGTATCGAGATGACAGACGTGTGCGAAAAAAATGGATTTTTTTTTAATTTTTGAGGTTTTGAGGAAAAATATTTTTTTTTTTTACCAAATATGATGTAACGTATGACGACGTACGAACGCGTGTATCGAATTTAATAATGCACATCGCGTGTGACTTCTATATTTAATACATCTATTTTTGTCTGCTCATAGTCCATACGCATTACTAATTTGTACACTTGTCTATATTTTCAATTTGAATATAATTACAATGTCTCGTAAATAATTTTTTTCTATAAGTTTTTAATAGTGTTTTTTTTATATTTTGTATGTATAACATTGTTATAAATTTTTAAAATATTTGGTATCTATAACATTGTTAAAAAATTAAAAAAAAGGAGAAATAAATAAATGAGAGTAAAAAAAAACTTATAGCTTAAATAAAGTAATACATAATTTTGTTACAATTCTAAATGCAAATATAAAGCCCCACTTTATATATGAAATTTTAACTATAATATGTGTTGGACAAAGTTCATCCACTCCTAGATTCAAGACGTTGTTAGTATACAAGTTCAAATTAAAAAAAAAACATGGCTAACATTTTTTTTTGCTTTTGTTTAAAAAATATTTTAGTGGATTTTGTAGTAAGAACAACGTTGTTTTAACAATTTTCTGGCAATCATTTCTAAAAAAAAAGGATTAAAAGCTGGAATCACTTTGATTTTTGGATTTGGATTTCATACCGTTCGACCTATACCGTAAGCCCCCCCCCCCCTTACCCTCATCAGCCGATAGACGTCCACTGCTGGACATAGGCCTCTTGCATGGACCTCCAAGCACAACGATCTCGAGCCGCCAGCATCCAGCGGCTCACTGCAACCCGCTTGATATCCTCGGTCCACCTAGTGGGGGGTCGCCCAACACTGCGCTTTCCGGTGCGGGGTCGCCATTCTAGCACCTTGGGACCCCAACGTCCATCGGAACTTCGAACTATGTAGCCTGCCCATTGCCACTTCAGCTTCGCGACTGGCTGAGCTATGTCAATGACTTTGGTTCGTCTACGGATCTCCGCATTCCTGATTCAATCACGCAGAGAAACTCCAAGCATAGCTCGCTCCATCGCCCGCTGATTCGACCTATAGGCATTCATAAATAGCCCAACATGTAATAAATAGTCCGTGTCGAACGGATTTAACGGTACAAATATTCACAAAGAGAAAATTTCTTATGACACCCAAACACGAGGGTCAAATGCCGATAAGGGGTTATATTTTCCGGTGGTTCTCGCTAGAGGTTGTAGGCGTTAGAAATAAATTGTAATTGCGGGTTGTTATTGGGTCAGGGTGTTGTATGTGGTTATCGTAGATCTACGTACAACATTATGTTCTTACCCTTGATTTGAAGAATTCCTACTTAAATAGGTATTTTCTTTATTACACTGAACTTTGACCAAATTTTTAATGAATGGGTAATATAAAAATAAAAGAACGAAGATTAATATGATAAACTAAAATTATTCTTGTTTCATTCTTAACCAAATATTGTAGTGGACATATCTGAGGAAGTTCCGGTTCCAGAGTGCAACGTAGTTTTATCTAACGTTAATGTTTGGGTTCGTTGGGCTTTTCGCAGATAGCAGGAAAGTAATGGTAGGTGTCCACTGGTCCGCATAGTATTGTTTGTATAGAAAGTACCTGCGGATACGGATCGCAACAAATGGATTTATAATTTTACGGTAGATAAAATCCGTTCGATGCGATCTGTGTGCCTAGTGAGAATTTTCAAAATTTTCATACTGTTACTATCGCGTTGACGTAAACGCGAATTTATATGGAATTGAAACAGTTGCGCAGTAGTGCCACTAGATAGTGCTGTTACTTTTCCTTAGAAATTCGCGTTTACGTTAAAGCGATAGTAACTGTATCAAACTGCCACTAGGCCCTCTGATCTTTGGACGCCTGCCGTAGATGTCAACTAGATCAATATATTTTTAACAATTTTCAAAGAAGTTATAGACAAAGAAAGAATTTAAATAAAGCAGACTTTGACTCAATAATTTATAACATGAGAGCGATAGTTGAAGAGTCTGTTAGAGCTAGACACTCGAGGGCCTCGAGCCGGGGCCTCCGGTCTCCGCTTTGGCTTGCCTTGAAGAGTTTGATAATGAATCTAGGTTGAGAGTACTTATCTAACCTAATAGGATTCTAGCTATAAATGCTTCAGAGACAACTATACGGGATTACTTTGTTTATTCTCATCTGTAAAACCTACAATGAATAAGAGAAATAATAGAGCTTAATAGCTCAACGATAAAGGGGGTGAAATCATCACCGAGAAGTCGTGGTTCGATGATCCTTGCCTGTTGTACTATTTCCGTCCCCACTTCTAAAACAATTCTTTTTGGACGCTCGACAGAAGTGATGGCTTAAACAAATTATTAAAAAAATTGTAAATTTTAAAAAACCCCCACACGCGTGGGGCAGAGGGAAGGCCTGCGCAGGTATGAAGTCGTGCGCGCGGGGCATACCTATCCCCCTCCCGGCCCGCGCAGACCATCGGGAGTGTTACCAACGAATTTGCCAAGCTATAACTAGACGGTGTTAACCACCTAAATTAAAGGGATCACAAGTTTATTTCATGCTAATAAAGCTTTCAAACAATGTCAGCGATATTCAGAAGGAACAAGTATAATGAAAAATAAATGTTTTACGTAGATAACTAGTTCCTATCACGTGTGATGGTGACAAAAATATTGACTTTTACTGCCTTTGTTGTTATAAAACGGAATTTTAACTAAAAACGATAACCCAAAACAAATGGACCATTATCTTTGTGATAAGATACGTAAACTGTCACTGCAATGGATAAACAGTAAGTAGGTAAGTGTAACGTACGCTAGACGATCTGCTTTTGGACTTCCTGATTTTGTGTTTTTAGTTTTTCAAGACAATAGGGTAGTTGACTCATATCAAATCAAAATAAACAATACAGTAAAAGCTTATTATTCGCGGGGGATACGTTCTCTAACTGTGTCACGAATAGAGAAACTGTGTACCTATATGGAATGGTATTTCATATGGGATTCTATGGGATACGTTCTTAGATGACAAAATAAAAAACAAATACTGTAATAATTTCATGTAGTACATGGAATAAGGATCCGAAATATATCGATATCAATTAATAAAAGGTAAAATCTTTGGGTTATTATCATTAATATATTTTAGTAATCTTTACAAACACCATTAGTAACATTAGATCTTATTTCAAGTAGAAATTTATAAGCGCTTTAGTCATTAGTAGAGACTCCACCAACGGTTCGGGTGGCAGGGTCTTCTGAGAAGAGCCGATATAACTCAACAGTTTTTTGTTTAAAATCATTATAGTTAAAATATGCGGATATCAAGGAGACGCGTGACTTTTTTTTTATTAGTTTCACCGACTTCAGCACGCAATTTGTTAAGACTCACTCTGGTTAGTCTGTGATGAATGCGAAAGGTAAAACCGTTTGACGTACAAAGATGAAATTTGGCAGGGAGGTAGTTTATAGATAGTAGTGTTGCGACAGTGCTGGATTTAAGAGGTCTAAGGGCGGACGAAGTCGCGAGCGTCCGCTAGAATATTATCAATAAATAGTTTAGATAAACAACTAGTTTTATTTTTTTCATATTCAGAATGAAAAGTAGAGTGTTTAACACGGATAAAAGAATCAATTTCTACTCGGACTATAGCCGCCCTCGCTACGCTCGTGCGTCTAAATACCTCGGGAATTGATTCTTTCCGCCCTCGGTTAACAATCTACTATTAGTCATCTTAGACCAACGGGCGGGTATAAAACCTGTGACTTTTTGATATCAAATCCAACTTTTTAACCGTGCTATTGATATTCATAAAAATAATATTCTAAGTACTTACGTTACGTCCTAAATTAAAAATAAATTACAACCAGAAAGTGCATGAATAATCTTGATTTGGGTTTTTGCCAGAGCAATTTCATAATGTGACCTAAATTAAAGCCTTTGATAAGTTTAAAATGAAATTAAATATGCATTTTCAACCGATGATAAACAAAGAGAAGGTTAAACATTCAACTTGTATATTTTTTATGTATGAACACGTGCAACTTTTTACTGAGTAGTCCAATTTTGGAAAAAAAAAATGTATGATACCTTCTTTTTGTATACTAGCGGACGCTCGCAACTTCGATCACGTCAAAATATGTGTAAAGCCTATTAGAATATTTATTAGTAGTAGAACTTTTAAAACTATTCTATTCTATTCTACATAGTATTCATATAAGTACCTTTCAAAAATGGAACTTAATGGGGATGATGACTAGGTTTGAACATACTGATTTTTATGATACTATCGGGTAAATAAGGTCAATGTTAACTAATTTATACTTAGAAGCAAAGCAAAGATTGTCTGGATATTTGTAAAATAAATAAGATTATAAAATTTGAAAATGTACCTATTAAAAATCTTTTATCGTAATTATATGAAAATTCATACAGTTTTAGCTTCCTTACATTAAATGTGACATTTCTCAATATTTGAACTATAAACATAAACGCACAAATAACAAAGTTATTAGTAATTATGTTTGAATGCCCATACAAATCTAACAATCATTATGACCTACGTCATTAAATCGTACCACTTTGCATGGGGCGTTTTTCAGGGATCCGTGGTAGCGCCGCAAATCTGACTCTTTAAATCCCTGTAGCTCCGAAAGTAATGATCGCAGATACCCTGTTACTTTTACAAACTTGCTTTACTATTAACATACTCCTAATTTATATACAATTTTAAAAAACTGTCATCATCCCTAATTTTTAACCGGGACGAGCTATAAAACAATACCTTCCCTTTAATGATTTTTAGTGGCAGCTCGGAGCTAGGTCTTGGAATGGTGTTACACTCTAGGTCTAATGTACCTAATAGTTAGTCAAAAGTGTTACATACTAAACCAGGTCCCTATTAGGTCTTTATGTCCTTATTTCTTTATTTTATGTATGTAAGTATGTTAATTCAGTATGGCAGCAACATTTTATAATATAGACATGTTATGTGCCTACAAAATCACGGCAAAAAGTGAGCCGAATTAGGGTTACTCCATTGAGCTTACACATGCATAGTTTTGTGTTTAATTCCATTATATATTTATGTATATATTACAGTTTTTAAAGTTCCTGAACACATAACTCGACATTGCATACAATATTTAGGTATCAATAAAATTTTCAATGAAAATAAGACAATTAGCCGCTTTTGTTCGCCTTTGTATTGACTCGCTAGTGACATATATTTTTTTTGTTTTACTCTTTACAAGTTAGCCCTTGACTACAATCTCACCTGATGGTAAGTGATGATGCAGTCTAAGATGGAAGCGGGCTAACTTGTTAGGAGGAGGATGCAAATCCACACCCCTTTTGGTTTCTACGCGGCATCGTACCGGAACGCTAAATCGCTTGGCGGTACGTCTTTGCCGGTAGGGTGGTAACTAGCCACGGCCAAAGCCTCCCACCAGCCAGACCTGGACAAATTAAGAAAATCTCAATCTGCCCAGCCGGGGATCGAACCCAGGACTTCCGTTTTGTAAATCCACCGCGCATACCACTGCGTCACGGAGGTCGTCAACATATCTCTATTACAAAATCTTTGGCCTACAGTGTATGTTCCTATGCCAAAGTGTTAAATATAAAGTTAAAGCAGTTAAGTAATTAACAGTTATTGCTCGTCTAAACTTTCGAACGTCAGATGTTAGATCATAGAGCATTGAAGTGAAATGTCACGTTGCGTGATGTACCGACGTGAAGCAGAGTTATTCGGTAAGGATGTTTTTAACTGGACTGTATTAGTTTTTATTGTACTATTTATATATGTGTGATAAACATGATTTTTCAAACCAAAATAGATAGTATCAAGAAAGAGAACAGAAAAAGTTAAAACTGTTATGTGACAAAAACAAAAAAATAAAACCGACTTCAAATACTATTTCATTAATTTTGATTTCAACACAAAATTACGAAACCGATTTTCATGAAAATCACACCAATCTGGAAGTTACACTCTTTGAAACAAAAAAAATATTTTCAAAATTGGTTAATAAATGACGAAGTTATTCTTTTTTAATGTTTGTTAAACATTAAAAAAAAATCATAAGCGTCGAATTGAGACTCCTTTTTATGAAATCGGTTGAAAATTGTATTGTTAATACCGTCTACCTGACATTGGTATTCTGTTTCAAGTCGGTTTTACAGAAAAAAATATTTGGTATTAATAATATTCCCAAATTCTGAGTTCAATAAACGACCAAATGTCGGATTATAAGGTACACGGTTTTTCGAACTTGTGACAGATTATTAAACAGTGTTTGACACTTGAAAACACCTCAAGGACGGTTTGAGACGTTTTAAAAGCCTACTCGAGCAAATCTTACAAATTTATGGATTAAAAGATTTGTAACAAACTTCAGATCGAGTTCGCTGAATACAAGTGAAAAAGGTTCTTTATTTAGCAGCTTAACTGTTGCCAAAATGTTATGCAATTTTAACCACTTGTAACTGCAATATATAATGGATTAATAATAGTTTTGGCAAGTGTTATGTAATTTTGCAATTGTGATATATTAATGTAACAGATTTAATATCTTTTATTGATATTATACTTATCGTTAAAAGATTTGAGACCAAATATGCATGTGATTCGGATTATGGTCTGATATTTTCATTTGTATTTCTTATTAGTATTTTTCATACACCACAACAGTATTTTTTAATTAATCTACATACCAGTACAAAGCGTGTAAAACCCAGGAAAATTTAATTAAACTAAAAAATTTAATTGCCGACTCATGACGTTATATAAACTCGAAAACAGGTTGACGGTTTTCTTATTAAATCTAACTTAATTAAGAAATCGTTCTTGTATTCGAAATCTTTATCTCTACACTTTCTGCTAGCATATTATTTGTCTGTTACTTACCTTAATATAAAATGTAACTCATATTATCTGGCAAGCTTTGAAATAACGATCTGTTGTTGCATTGGACTTTAAGGTACTTACCTGAAAATAAAAATAACCATTGTTAATAAAAATTATAGGTTATCACACTAAAATACAAATATAGTAACTAAAAATGTCTATAGTGTTAAGTAATTTAAATTTTTCAGTTTATCGTAGCGCCTGTCAATAAAAACGATGGAAATGAATACAGAACAATTATTACAAAAACCATATTATGTGTATAAAAAAATTGATTAAAAATGAACTAATGGATGGAACTAAAAGTTTTCAATTTTTTGTATTTAATTGAAGATAAAAATTCCATCTAACCCATAAATCATCTACAACGAATTCGCGGAACTTTCTTACTTACTTTAACATAATAGACTAGACTAGACAAAACGATCTCATGCTTAATCTAAATATATTCGTCTAGCTTAAATACACTCGCGGACAAAAAACAAACAAGGTTTTGACGTTGTACAAAAAAGTCGGTTCGATGAACTCCGCGGTCTTATACCGATCTCGTTTATATCGATACAACTGGTTTTGATGGCGACTGTACTTTCGATTGGCTTCAAATTGTTACGAACCATTAGACGTTTCCAAACCAAGCTATATAACCGTGTACATACATCGAACCTCAATATAATCGTGAACTGTTACGACTTGTTTGAGCTTTTATTGCAAGCTTTTATTTTGCTCGCTCTGTTGCTATGTGTAAGTCAAATCTACCTGGCTTTGATTTGGACTGAATTCGAAATTATATAAAAATAAATAAAACTCAATAACACTTAATAAAGAGCTGGCTTATTTTTTGCACAAAGGATAAGTCTGGCTATCTAACGTAACGTACGTACCGTAACGTTGGTAATTCAGCCAGTATATGCCCACGTGGAACGGTGGCCCGTTCTGTGGGCATAATTTCTTTAGCGATTAACATAATTTACGAGTAGCTTGAGGTTCTTATTGTATTCTTTCCCAAAAAAATAAATCTTAAAAACTCGTTTTAGACAATGACTTAAATCCCTCATTGACTTATTGCTACTCAACTGCGACCATATAAATGCAAAGTCGCTTATTAACAACAAAAGTTTTTATACAAATAATATCTAAATATTTTCTACAATATCGAGTTGTGTTGAACACACAAAGTGTAAAAACTATAATCATATAATGTAAGTAAGCACACAATTAACCATGTGTGCGCTCAGTGGAATAGCTAAATTGGGATCATTTTTTGCGATGATTTTGTAAGCACGTAAAATATCTATAGTATTAAATATCGTTGGGTGTAAGATAACAGGTTCTACAAAAAATGTGTTTGCCAAACAATAACAACCTGCAAAGGCAGGTGGAACCAAAATATTCCCGCTTGAGCAATGTCAAAAAAAAATAACCTTCAAAATGATGCATTTTGGAGCTGCAGGTGTTAATGAAATGTCAAGAAATTCAGTGAAAAAAACTGCAAGGGCTGGCTCAAAGATGATTTAAATTATTATACCGTTCTTAATTTTTTTTTCTTAGTTCTTAATGATACCTAACCAGTTATCATTGGTAATTATAGTCCTGTTTGCTCCTAGTTATGGGGGACACAACAAAACATTTCAAGCGAATTTCAAATGTGTTTACTTACTGTTGAAATTACCTAAATGAATTTACTTAAATATATCTGTAATGAATATTGTAATAATTTTTATCACTTTCTGTTTCGTTAGTCATCTTAAAAACATGTATAGTTTGTAATTATTATAACAGCTGTTTATTCTACTATTTTCTTTTGGAGTTTTATTTGTTTGAAGTCATTCTTTTTCTTGGACTGTCTTTTATAATAGATTTTCTAGAATGCGTTCTAAGTCATTTGGTTTTTTTTCCAGATACGCAAAAATAATGACTCCCTCCCAGCCTCCTTTTTCTTCTATGAGGGCATCTGGAGTAGGAAGCTAGCTACTAGTTACTCAAATGTACACCTTTAAAAAGAAGCTTGTACTAACGTATAAGCTGCTTGTACGTTAGTAGGTTAGGATAGTAATGTTTGACTTTGTAATCTATTTCGCAGGGAGGTAGTTTATAGTTAAAAGACCTGCTAAGAACTGATTTTATGAGAGGGTCAGAAAAGAGGGTCAGGAAAGTAAGGGGAGTCGAAGCCACGGGCATCCACTAGTTAGGGCTGCAACAAAAAATCTCCTAAAAACTAAAAGCTTAAAGCCCTTCCTAGTACTCAAACCCAGGTCCTTAGTCAACAGCCATGTGGGGCACGTCGATTCTCTGTCTACAATAGCAAAGTTCCGAAAATTACAAAAAGGAATGACATTCGTTATCGACAGGTCACGTGATCTAGTTATCGACTGCATCTGTCGTTTTCATATTTTTTTTAGTTTTCAAAGCGTTAGCGTATGTAGAAAGAGAATCGACGTGCCACATATCTAGAAGCCTGGTAACCACCAGACCAGTGGGATATTTTGTGCAGCTTTCAGCTCAGCAAGAATACTTTTCTACAGATAAAAAAAATATAGTTGATTTGTTGGTAGCTTCAACCCGCGCGTGTAAAACTTTCGTAGCTTTAGTTTGAGGTCAACGTATTGGCACTAAGCTCTCTTTTTAGGTGACACCAATTTGACACGTCACGCTATTGTTAATGACGGCACAGAAGTAGAAAGTGACGCTATAATACAACACGGTGACTCTCGGCGCGATTGATCTGCGTGACCTACAAAGCTCTACGTTGCTGACAAGGTGAAATGTGCTGGGTTTTCTAAGCTAACATTTGTATCTATACCTTTGGGGACGTTGGTAATATTTTGGTTAATAACTGGGATGTTCTTGGTTTGGTCGTTGGGGAAATTGCAAAGTTTAGCATTTTATGAATGAGATTGGTAATAAATTAAATAAAAAAAAACTGTGAAATCGGGAGATCCGCGTCACGAACGAAGATCTTATTCAAAATTAAATAAATGAAACAGCTTACTATCTAAAGTAGTACAGACTTTATGGTAGCCCTTCCATAGAAACTCTTAAAGTTTGAACGTCAAGTGTTTTTTTTCAAGAGCACCCGGCTTCGAAAGATGACAACGGTTGGACGACATACGACTGGGCCGCAGTAAAAGGAAGCGGCTACAATAAGGAAGGCTTTTCACATATTGACCGTCCAATTTTGGTTCGAGGACACGATGATGATAATAATGAGTGTTTTTTGTTTTATTAAAAAAAAAATCGATAACATTTTATAGTCAAATGTCGGTCAGAACTGTAAGATAGCGTAGCAAATAAACAATGATTCAGGTTTGATTATAACGAGGGGCAACCGTTAAAATAACCGTACCTAATTAGACACCGTGGTTTAATTCACATTGTTTTAAAATTTAGGTCTTATGAGCAAAAAAATTGGTAGGTACGTACGAAAAGGATTACGATGCATGTTCAAGTGAGATCGCAAGCCAAGCGGTCATTTGTTTTAAAAAAACATTTAAAAAGTTGTTTAGGCGTGAAAGCGTGACAAACAAACAGGCAAACAAATTCTAAATCAACGAATAAATAGTTAAATCGAAACGATTAAATAGGCAAACAAGCTCCACATTCTTAGATATTTGTAACTATAACTGACGCCGCGACGATTCACCCGCGTGGTTCCCGTTCCCTTAGGAATACGGAAATAATATATAGCCTTCCTCGATAAATGGGCTATCTAATACTAAATTTTTTTTTCAAATCGGACCATTAGTTCCTGAGATTAGCGCGTTCAAGCAAACAAACAAACTCTTCAGCTTTATATCAGTTAGGATATTTACGTATGAACACGTCAGCGAAGCATTGAGAGCACCGTATCTTGACATACTTATTTACTCGTATCTATGCTTCCAAAAATGTGTAATCTCGACCAAAATGTGTGAAATTTGGAAATCTAGAACTATTGTATATTTACACCTCAGCTGAACCAAATTTTAATTTACAATTCACATTGGAATTAGTGATTTGATTTACCTACACTGTTCTAAAAATTAGGTCTTTCAAACAATCGTGTTTTTACATCTATGTTTTCTTTTTGCCAGGGGAAATTTAGAACGATCTTATTAACACCTAGATGATTCAGTGCTTTTCAAATTTGCACTGTTCTTTGTAATGAGGTTTTTAAAATAGAACGAGTAAATATTAGCTTAAGTAGGTTAGGTATAACGTTGGTTCTCCTTTATTATTCTATTTTAAAAACTAAATTACGTGGTTTTTTCAATATTTTGTCCAAGTTTGTGAGGATGTAGGATTTAATCGATTTCTTAAATGGTTTTGTGTTGCTCAACTCCTTAATGGAGTTTTTATTACCATAGTTTTTTGTCCATGGTCGGTCAAATTTTTTTTTTTCTGAAATTCTTTCTTTTGTGTTTGCTAGTCCTATGCTTAAATGTTATAGTAGAATGTAGTGTGTTACTAGTCCTGATGTAATTAGTCTGAGTCTACAAGCCACAACAGATGCCTCCTTATATATACTGACAGACTGCTCCAATACGATTTGCAATATAAATATTAGACAAAGATATTTTGTTTGGCGTGTAACACGCCATGACCATTGGATCGATTTTTACATAATAAATCTTTACATAATGGTACGTATATAAGAGTTATACTATATACATATGTATATTGTTTTTCCTTTCAGTTGTGTGCAGTTTAAGAAATTAATTATCACGTGTCCCAAACGGTGAAGGAAAACATCGTGAGGAAACCTGCATACCAGAGAATTTTCTTAATTCTCTGCGTGTGTGAAGTCTGCCAATCCGCATTGGGCCAGCGTGGTAGACTATTGGTCTAACCCCTCTCGTTCTAAGAGGAGACTCGAGCTCAGCAGTGAGACGAATATGGGTTGATAATGATGATGATGATTTTGTTTTTAAAAAATTGGTAAACTTAAAGTACAAGGTAGGTACTATATAAACAAGATTACCTGCTTATTGAACTTTGGCAAACAGCCATTTGTTATTAAGTTTATTTTCTTATTAGGCATTATCTTAATGTTTTGAGTGTCACGAAGTAGATATTGATGAGAAAACTTTGTAATCACAATGCGTACATTAGTTTGAGTTAGGAGTGAAATAATATTTTTTAAGTATTAATTTTTTTAGAAAGAATACAATAAGGAACTTAAGCTAACTTATACAAATCATGTCCACGTGGAATGGTGGCAAGAATACTGGCTGCATTTCCGCGCAGGACAGCCAGGCTGATCCTTTGCAGAAAAAATAAGCCAGCCCTTCACTCACCAGTCCATGACTCACAGTCTCCACGGCAAAAGGAACAATTAGGGTTAAATTGGAAATGCGACCATTAGTTTTGTATAAAGTCAGTCACTGACAATTCAATAAGCTCACATGCGCTAACGGCTTGACAGCCGATAAAACTGATCGTGTGTTGGTCGCCCTGTGCATGACATCATGCCGAGCGCGACCAATACGATCAGTTTTATAGGACGTGGAGCCGTTAGCGCTGCAGGCATGATCTTATCGGATGGAGTGACGACTTATAAACCTAAGAATACATTATATTCCAACGCATCCAACCTTATAATCGAACCTGCAACTTCCTACAAAAGAGGTCTTATCACGCCAAAAACTCAAAAAGGTCGTTATACTCCATAAAATTGCCACAATAATATATTCAAATAACTTTCCAAAACATTGGTCACAAGTTCAATGTTCCGTGGGAGTTCTCCCAACATTTTGTACACTATAATAAATCAGGACAGGATAAACAAACTCATTTAGAACTCCATCGGACTATTAAGGACTCTTTGTCTTGCAACTTATTATCCTGTCAAAACAACAGCACTATATAATTTTGTATAGATTCGAAGGAATATAAAAAGCCTCCATTATGAATTTCTCACTAATACCTACCTCCTCTCGAGAGCCGGGACAGCCCAGTGGATAGGACCTCTACCTCCGATTCCGGAGGGTGTGAGTTCAAATCCGGTCCGGGGCGTGCACCTCCAACTTTTCAGTTGTGTGCATTTTAAGAAATTAAATATCACGTGTCTCTAACGGTGAAGGAAAACATCGTGAGGAAACCTGCATACCAGAGAATTTTCTTAATTCTCTGCGTGTGTGCAGTCTGCCAATCCGCATTGGGATTGGTGGCCTAGCCCCTCTCATTCTGAGAGGAGACTCGAGCTCAGCAGTGAGCCGTATATGGGTTGATAACGAACCTACCTCCTCAGTAATTCCTCAGTGCCTTAGTAAATCTTTACTCTGACCAAAGTCTTCGAACAGTGTGTATTGCCAGTGATGACTTTCGGATCCGATACCTGGTCGCTAACTGTGGCCCTTATAAAAAGGCTCAAAGTACCTCCGCGGGCGAAGGAGTGAGCTATGCTTGAAGTTTCTCTGCGAGATCGAATCAGAAATGAGGAGATCCGCAGAAGAACCAAAGTCACTGATATAGCTCAGCGAGTCGCGAAGCTGAAGTGGCAATGGGAAACCCCAAGGAGTGAGGACCCCGCACCGGAGAGCGCAGAAAGTGTCACGCAGAAAGTGGTAATCAAGCGGATTGCAGGGAGCAACTGGATGCTCGCGGCTCGAGACCGTTTTGTTTGGAAGTCCATGCAAGAGGACTATGTCCAGCAGTGGACGTTCTTCGGCTGATAATGATGATGATGATCTTCAATTGAGGTACATAAGTCATCAGGGCAGTGTTGCATATATGAAGTGAACGCTACTGGACTAGTTGCTAGACGAAAGTCGGGCTATCATAGCCTTCGCCTGCCTACTTTTTGCTAAGTACTTCGTCCGCGAAAAAATCGGATGACGGAGGGCTTTGTTTTATAATATGAAATCTTATAAACACGACCAAAACTAAGCAAAGCTGGTAAAAAAAGCTGGTATAAAAATTCTCAATTCGTCACGCGTATTTGTTTGCATAAAAATATACTCTATTATGTTTATTTTGAGACGCACTTAACAAGGTTTGAATTATTTATGGCTGCTGCGGTTATAAAATGACTGCAACTCGGCATAAAAGTTGCGTACATTTAAACGTATTCACAGAGGCATAAAAAAGAGGCTTTCGAGGTTTATGCAAAGAGCAACAAAGCGGAAGTCCGTACCGCGATGCAGCGGTGCAGCTTCGTGCAATGCATGCTATTAAAATTGCTGTGACGCAGTCATGATCAATATTTAAGTACTGCGACTCAGTAACAAGTGACTATCATCTCTTGGGTATCTATCTTACCTCCGGGTATATGAGCTATGTTTTCTTTTAGTAACAAAGGACTATAATCTCTCGTTTTCTTATAATAAAAAGTAGCTATCATCTCTTGGGTATCTCTCTTACCTCTGGCTATCAGAGCTATCATAGCTTGAACTATGTTTTCTTTTAGTAACAAGCGACTTTCATCTCTTGGGTATATATCTTATCTCTGGATAAACTTGGGAATCTATCTTACCTCTAGGTATATGAGCTATGTTTTATTTTAGTAACAAGGGACTATCATCTCTTGGGTATAATTCTTACCTCTGGGTATATGAGCTATCATAACTTGATTGTTTCATTTGTTCATAATGTTTATCACAGCCAATGTCTAAGTTATATTGTCAATAAAAAAAACCAGGTTCAGTTACAATCTTTGTTTTAACATAAGTCCACAGAAATTTCTATTAATTTATACGGAAGATAACTAAGTTAAGATTTAGAAGATGCTTAGATTTTCTCTTCTCTCTTTGGACTGTAAATTTTGTAATATCGAGGTAAACGCCCTCATCACGAGTAGTATGAGGCTTCAATGGTGTTAATCAAGCGAAATTTCCTCTCAAAAGGTGCACGTCCACAAGGCAGCATCGAACGCAACGCACGGCTAAGAGTAAATTAACCACAAGGTATAAATAAATTATTTTTTACAGAGTACCTCACAACGAACACTAAAAGACGTGACGTCACACTAAAATAAACATATAAAAGAAAGAAAAGATTAGCTGTAAGTGTAAATTGTTTTAACGCAAGTCTGAAATATACTATTACGTATACTAGTAGGTACTTACATCATGAAAAATTCAAACGGAAATGCAAATCAGCTAGCTGTGCACAGATGTCTGTTACCATGCGTAAGCTTGGCAAAGATACTTCGAAAATGACATGAATATACCTAAAAGTTTTATTTAGTTCAACATTTTTCTTTCAGAGAGGTAACAAAATCTCTGATGCTGATTGATGAAGACATTGTTCTTTTTGACGTCAAAGATACTCAGTGTATTTCTTTTCAAACTCCGGTGTATAGTGTGGGCTTTACTGATAGACATTTCTGACATTAATATTATTGCATAGAGAATGGCTAAAAATGCAAAATTTTGAGGAATTAAGTCGAAACCGTGGTACACTGTTATTGTTTAAGAACGTTGCGGTCGAAGCAGTCCGAAGTGGGCTAGTTGACGTGTACCTTTATAATTAAAGTAAAGTAGGTTCATGAAGGAAAATGTCTGTGCAAATTTTACTTAAATACCGCGAAATGTTTCAAATATTTTCTTACTTGTTTTGTGTACATTTTACTTTGGTTTAACATCCAATGTCGAAAGCTTTCAGGAATCATATTGTAATTTAATTCGCGACGCTTTTTAGGCTTGATGTATAAAGGTCGTTGAACTCTAATGAATGTATTTATTATACATACATGTGACTAAAGGCCTGCGACGGCTAGACTTTCCTCACTTTACAAAAGCTGAAGTTTGTCAGTTCATCTTCCCACCATAGTCAGCTGGAAAGTACATAAGTACGTCGACTCCGTAAGATAGCAGCTGAGGCACAAACTGCTACCTGGCAGCTGATAATATTATTCAATCACAAACGAACTTTAGAAATACATGATGTGCGGGTTTCTTCCCGTGAAATGATGCGGGGTACGGGCCTCGAGGGATTCCCCCGCGCAAGGACCCTCTGGGTACTTACGGGTACGGGAAAATATAGGTACCTACGTAAGTACGTATTAATGAAATCTGTCATATTCCAAAGCCATAGGTCGCCATCTTCATTCTGTGTTTCTGTGTTCAAGCCTAGACACGCTAATTCAAATAAAAATAACTTCGTGGAAATCTTAGAATTTATAAAATTAAAATAAAATTATTTAGTTAGTCATGCCAAAAGGCAAACGTAAACGTAAAAGTAATAAAAAATACGAAGATATTAGGAAAAAATTACGGAAAATCGAGGCAAGACTCGATAGGTCAACGCGGCGTCGAACCGTATCTTCAGGGGCGATGATGTTAGAAGAAAAACATCATTGTTCAGGGAGTAAGTATAATTATGATCGAACTTCACTTCCAGGTAAGTTCGTTTGATCCTTAAAAATATAAGATAGTCTGGCAATAACAGGCTCGTTCCATATTTTTTTAAAGATGTCACATTGGACACGACGTCATTCGTCGTAGTAAAATTGTCGTTTTCATTCCACTTTCATAACATTCCTTATCATGCATTTGTAATCGTCAAAGTCAGCTCATCCGAGTAGAGTACCTACAAAAGCTTTCAAATAAATTAAAGTGACATTTCTAGAAATATCTACGCTAAAAGCGTTATCGTTTCCAACTATTATCGTTATTTATAACGAGCACCACCACCTCGCATTATTAATTTTAAGCTAGCTACTTACCATCAGTGGCGTGCACTTCATAGATGCAAAAATGCTTTGCCTACCCTGATGACACATTGCGAACCTGTGTCTGTAGCCATGAGGCATGCTGATTCTCTTTCTACAAATGTTAACTCTTCTTGATCACGTGACCTGTTGATAGTGAAAGTCATTCCCATACATTCTTTAGTTTTCGAAGCGTTAGCGTTTTTAGAAAGAGAATAGACGTTACACATGGCTAAGGCCGCTGTATTGGCGAAGGAATTTTCCATTTTGTGCAGTTTGTACGTATGATGCCTATCCTAGTCAAAAACCCTATGCACGCCACTGCTCACCATCCAATAAGCCCACATGCCTGCAGCGATGCAGCTGACGGCAGGACATCCGATAAATCTGATTTACGGAATTGAAACAGCGCCATCTAGTGGCACTAGTGCACAACTGTTTCAATTCCTTAGAAATATGCCGCATATAATATGCGTCTACGTTTACGCGATCGTCACAGTATGAAAATATTGAAAACTCCCACTAGGCACTCTGTATCACGCACATCGCGACCAACATACGATAAGTTATTGCTCGTGAAGTTATCGGATGGTGAGTGGCTAGCATTATTCATATTTTGTTATTTTTAACTATGTGCCAAATCAAATTAATTAAATTAAAGGCCAGCGGAATGAGATAAGGATTTAGTTAAAAAAAAAAAACAAATACAAATTATGAGTTCATTTATA
Organism: Bicyclus anynana; assembly: GCF_947172395.1. NCBI lineage: Eukaryota > Metazoa > Arthropoda > Insecta > Lepidoptera > Nymphalidae > Bicyclus > Bicyclus anynana. Next base: position 3,463,869 of record NC_069094.1, read on the forward strand.
AACTATTAAAATGTATACAAATAGGATGTACGCACACGGCCCTATTTATAAACACATTTCAAATTAAAGCATCAAAATACTTCAAAATAAAGTGAACTTTAAATAGTTGTGATTAGGTTCGCTTTACTTTGAATTAAATTGATGCTTCAACCAAAACTTAAAGTTTTAGTCTAAATAATTCAATATTTAGAATTCATTTACATTACCCAATAATTAGCGAACTATTTTAATGAATTGTGTACACGCCCGTAGTTATAGTATTTAATGAACCGCACGTTCATTAAAAATACCTATCGTTAACTATCCCACAGGATTACTATTTTAATAGGCATGCACGTCTGCCGAAGATATAAAAACTTTGTGGTAATGGCAGATGAGCAAAGCGAATAACATTGGGGATTAGTATTAAAATTACAAAAAGTATTTATTTTCGTGCCGTGATTCCCTAGTGGATAGAGCCGTCATGGCGCGGTGGATATGACCTTCGATTAGGAGGGCGTAGGTTCAAATCCGATCTGGGGACCATTAACTTTTCAGTTATGTGTATTGTAAGAAATTAAATATCATGCGTCTCGAATGGCTAAGAAAAACATCGCGAGGAAACCTGCATACCAAGCATACCATGGAATGAACTTTTACTCTATGGACTCATTACAAGCTCGTATTCGAGGTGGATTTTTTAATTTTATTTCGACTTTTTACAAACGAACGCATATGTCTGGAGGTGTGGTATTTAGTATTAAAAATGTTTGCCATGTGAAGAGTTACTCTGTTTATCTAAAAAGGATAGCGACTCTATGTTCAAAATTCCCACTCTCGTAAAAATTATATTAAAGTTGCCAATTGGACTCTCTCTTCTATTGTAGATATCTCTATGACATATCTGTAATGCAGGCATAACTTTATAATCACTGGGGACATATTACTCATTACTAGATTGCTGATATAATAATGTGAATAACATTACACCTTTGGGAATACATCCTGTGAGCTATTAACCCTTTTTGCAATACTTAGTAATTACGCAAAAAGGTTAATTATTAGGTAGCTTGCATTAAATAAAGCGAGCTCAATACTATAACAAGTTCTTGCAAGCCTATATCCGCCTATAGCCTATATCAATGAGCATACATGAAGTGATGATGAATTAAATTACTTATTAGTAGATATAGATTATAATCTATATCTACTAAACACTTATCTATATCTACTAAACACTATCTACTAAAACTTTTTTACATATAATGTAAAAAAGATGGTATTGCCTGAATCTATACTAATATTATAAAGCTGAAGAGTTTGTTTGTTTGATTGAACGCGCTAATCTGAGGAACTACTCTGGTCCGATTTGAAAAATTCTTTCAGTGATAGATAGCTTTTTTATTGAGGAAGGCTATAATAGGCTATATTATATTTTCAAAAAAATAATCAAAGGTTAGAATAAAATAATGAACAAACTCAGCAAAAATTCGTACATAGTAATTATCGAAAATATCTATACTAATATTATAAATTAAAAGTATAAGTAAAATTATAAAAAAAAAATCGTCGAAAGTAAGTCTGTCTGTCTGTTAACTTTTCACGGCTAAACAGTTGAACCGATGAAGATGAATTTTGGTATACTTACAAACGGTACCTTGGAGTAAAACATAGGATACTTTTTGACCCTAACATAAAATTAGAAGGGGTGTAGGTAGGGGTTGAAATTTAGTATTACAGTTTTAACAATTTGTTCATAAATCATAAAAAAATACGAAATATAATGTGATTCAAGAACTTTTAAAATTCAACCCCTAAAGTAGTGATAGGGGTTCAAAGTTTACATTGATTTCCACGCGGACGAAGTCGCCGGCGTCCGCTTGTATATTCATAAATGTGTAACTAGAGTTAACGCGAGCTTACGTTACAACTGCGGAAGATTTAAATTAAATCTTGTTATCTATTTAGCCGCTCAGTTAATTACTGTTAGTAGCGCAGTGTAATGGAGAATTAACTCGCGTCTCTAGTGTTACGGTATGCCGCATAGCTATTACTGCACTGTACCATCTTGTAAATATTTAATGCATCGGCAGTCCAGTGTTTAAATTAAGGGTTGAATTGTTACAATTTTGAAGCGATTCCACTACGTTGCCTTATTATCAATCTATTTTAAAAGCCTAACTCAGTCAACCCAAAAAGATTAAGACAAATACCAATTCTATAAGAAGGTTGTAGTTCTAAGGCTGTACCTTAACTTATATCTGAGATATCGATTTTTTAGTTGATATGAGAAGACCCGAGAAGAAGTTATAATTAACTTGTTCTTAAAATAATGAAAATAAATTTGATTAATATGCTCAGAACAATTAGATATGGTTAATATATTTTATATAACATTTTATAAACAAACCATACATAAATTAAAACAAATAAGTTATGAAATGACATGCGTTTTCTACCTTCAATTCTAATTCCTTTGTTGGTAAACAGTACTCATCAAGAAAGGCTGTATGTAATATATGCGTCTTATGACCGTATGCCCTAAGATCCGGCATTAAAAATATATACCCTCATCTGTTATTTATTAGTGATAAGAAATTAATGCTAGATAATATATCTCAATACGAAATTTCAGCTAATTCGGTTCAGTAGTCGAGGCGTGAAAGAGTAACAAACATTCATATCATCAAAATCATCAGTTTTCGCAAATCTCCGGAAACTATGTATTTTTTCGGGATAAAAAGCCTATGTGTTAATCCAGAGTAAAATCTATTTCCATTCCAAACTTCAGCGAAATCGCTTCAGTCGTAGCGGCGTTAAAGAATAACAAACATCCAAACAAACATCCAAACATCCAGACAAACTTTCGCTTTTATAATATTAGAAGAATCCTAAATGAGTATCATATGAGAGTATATATTCCTTAAGCCGGATCTCGTACTAGTTTTGGCCTCATGTCCAGCGGTGGGCGTCCAACGGTGGACGTCCAACGGTTAATAATGATGACGACGATGGTTAATATTGGAATGGCTATAAATAAACTGCACTGAGTATGAAAATTAGCACTTTAATCCACACGATTAACACGCCAAATATTTATTTATAAATAGCAAAAACCTACTCATTATAAACAAAATATTACGTACATTATAGGTACTTTTGCATACATAACGTTAATGTACCACGTAATTTATTTTCGGCAAGGTCGATTTATATTTTATTTATGTAGGTATATCGCCAGACGAGTAAAATGTGTGTGTTTTTCTTAAAAGAAAATTAACTTTTTATTTATTGTCATGTTTTATTTAACACTTCACTTAGCATTGAGTGAACTGAATAAAAAAAAATTCTAGGTAAACTACTACCTTCTTAATCGTTCACTCTTGACAGAGTGGTCGTAGTTGCAATGATGAGCGACGCCTTCTGTTCAATGCTCCTTCACTTCTGGCGTTTGTCATCTTTAGATGTACCTATCTACTTATCTAAACTATAACATTCTGTAAATGTTTTAATTTTTTGTCTGTCCGAGCTTTTGTTGACCGGGCATCACGCTGAAACTACTGAATCAATTCAAATGAAACTTAGCACGGTTTGATACCCTAAGAACTATTAGAAGACCTTATACGATATTTTTGGCACGTAATTACATAAAATCAGAAGGGAGTAAAATACTGGTTAAAATTTTGTAAGGAAATTAAAGTCCTTCATTCTTCATGTTCATCATTATCAACCATATTCGGCTCACTGCTGAGCTCGAGTCTCCTCTCAGAATAAGAGGGGCTAGGTCAATAGTCCACCACGCTGGCCCAATGCGGATTAGCAGACTTCACACACGCAGAGAATTAAGAAAATTCTCTGGTGTGCAGGTTTCCTCACGATGTTTTCCTTCACCGTTTGAGACACTTGATATTTAATTTCTTAAAATGCACACAACTGTAAAGTTGGACCGTCCCGGACCGGATTTGAACCTTCGCCCTCCGGAATCGGAGGCAGAGGTTATAGGTATCCACTGGGTTATCACGGCTCCGTGTTACATATTGTTAAAACTACCAGAAACATACTCAAAATAATGTAATTCAAAATTTTTCAAAATTCCAAACCCTAAATAAAGGGTTAAGAAAGGGTTGAAGTGTTTTGTAAAATGATTAGTAGACTTTTTAACATAAACTTCATTTTTTTAGAATTGCAAAATTATGTAAACAAATATGGCCGTATTCATCACTGACATTAGTTGTGACGTCATCCTAGGGATGGGCCGTTGATGAACTATATCGAGAATTAACTACTACTAATCGAATTTTATATCAATTGTAAAAAAAATCACTTTACTTAAAAACTCACTTCTAAGTTGGCAACACTAATCACACAGTCAAAATACGCGCGATATTAACTATCTACCTCTTTCTGTTGCATATTAATTAATACCTATCAAATAACATTTTTTTCATTTGTATCTGTTTGTTATAAATTAAAAGAGTACTAAAAAATTTAGGCAGTACTTGTTAACGCATTATCTTTTTTTAACATATAAGTACGTAACTAACTAAACAGCGCTATGAAAAAATTACTTTATTCAAATTACTCAATTACGATATCGATACTGAACGGAATACATTCGATATTTACAATCGGTAAATCGTTCATTTTTAATCTGTGGTGACAATTTTACTTGGCACAACCTTAGAGAGACGAAACGTCAAATTAACATTTAAATGTAATCTGTGTGCATAATTTTGTGTTTAATTTCGTTTATTTCTAAAAATTTTGATTAAACCCTGTGTAAATTAAAAAAATGTTACGTTTGTATGATTCTCCATAGGTGGATTGTAAAGAACAAAGTGTTTGTGCGTGTTTTAATAGTTTGATGGTTCTGAAAACTGTTATGAAAGTTTGGCATCGACAAAAGGGTTTGTTTATTTACCAAATAGCGCAATTCAATCTGGACATGGTATACGTTTACATAAAACGTGCAAAAATATTAATAGATGGGGGTGAAATAAGGGTTGAAAGTTTAAATTAAGTTACACGCGGATCAAGTCGCGGGCTTCCGCTAGATCTCTTAGTAAAACTTATATTAAATACCGGTAGTATGAGTTTACACTGTACCATGTACATAATATTACAGTAACCATTTATGGATCAACCATTTTAATAGTGTCCCATAAATAGATAGCGTTACTAATAAGAAAGGACACAAAGAAAAATATATTGCCTATACCTCCTTAGTTCTATATACTTGGGGGGACCAGGCAAGAATCCTTTGTCATAGCTGGATCAATTAATTTAATTTCCTTCATAACGACAAATCTCTTTAATTTTTAAGTCTCTTTACTTAAATCTCTACTTTTATTGTAAATAATAATTTAAAAATTTTCTTCTCCACTTTTTTCTATTTGATGATTCATTGTCAAGAACAAAAAATAATAGGAAAGTTTTAGATTTTGCTTCGGTATCACTTTAAAGGGTTGAAATTTTCAACCCTATAAGGGAGAAGCTTTTGTCTGTTTTGAAGTCTGCTCTTTATCGTACTTAATTCACGAATATCTTGATGTTCTTATAGAAAATAAATATATTGTATAAACAAAAATATGAGAAATAGAAAAGTGGGTGCAATTTCAATCAAAATTTTAATCAAATATTATATACGTCGGTAATATTATATTATTTTGATAAACCCATTTATGATAGACAGATAAGAATACAATACCAATTTTATATTTTTATAAATATTCCACTACCAAACATTCATTTTCTATGTAATTTAAACATAGAGTTCATTAAAAAAATAAAAGTCCAAGCCTTTGAAACTTATCCAGCATAAAAAAGGCAATATTCGATTATTTTCAAGAGTAAATAATACATGAACAGGCGATTCTGATGCATGCAAAAGCAGCAGTATCTCTAATTTTATAAGTACATAAATCAGCCAAAGTTTATAATACAAACGTTTATAGTGAATTATTTGATACACACACAAAAAATCTTTACTCCCGCTAGCCGAACGCTTAATATAATCTTCACGTTCAAAGTTTTAGAAGCTTTCGTTACTCACCAAACCGGTTGCCCCTTCATGCTATCCAAACACAAGTGCATCACCCTCAATAACAAAAACTAATCACACTGGTCATGTTTGGCACTCAACACGATAAAAATTCAATTTAGACACCATCACTATCTAAACGTCCTGTCACGAAGACAGTCAGCGTTCGACTGGCGTCGAGTCAGTCTACATACCACGCCGCGACGTACTACGTCTACGGTATTGAAAAGTTTAACGTGAAACCGCGTCACTGAAAAATCAACCCTAGCTTTTACTATTAAAGCTTTTTTTGTATTGTATTATATGACGCACTGAGATAAAAACGTGGCATTTGAAAGTAAGCTCTATTTTAAAAGCGAATAGTTCGAGTTTTGTTTGTGTTGGTGCGGTGTTTACAACAGTTGGGATCGATCGCGTGTTAAAACTAGATGCGGAGGAAAGTAAGTAGGCGCATTTCCATGGATGCTGCAGGTTAGGTTAGGATTTACGAGGCGCGGTCAACTGTCGCATCTGGTCGCTTAATTTGCATACTATACCATCTGTTTCTTCCTGGATCTAGAAATTGAACTATTATTGATGACTATCTTTATAAAAAAGACTAGCAAACGACATGCTTTCACCCGCGTAGTTCCCGTTCCCGTAAGAATAGGGCGATAAAGTATAGCCTATGACAATCATTAATAACGTGGCTTTCTAGTGGTTTAAGAATTTTCAAAATCGGTATCCAACCTACAGTAGTATTGCTGTAAAAACGGAGTAACTTCTCCCGTTTTCCCAACATTTCCCTTCACTGCTCTGCTCCTATTGATCGTAGCGTGATGAAATGTATACTATAACCTGCCCAGGAGCATGAAGAATAAATTGTACCAAGTTTCGTTAAAATCCGGCGCGTAGTTTATGCTTCTATAACGAACATACAGACAGACAAAACTTTTACTGATTGCATTTTTGGTATCAATATCGATCACCAATCATCCCCTGATAGTTATTTTGAAAATATATTTTATGTACAGAATTGACCTCTCTACAGATTTATTAGTATAGAAGGATATATAGGTACCCACATGGAAGCAACATGCTCTGTTTTCTTCTACAAATAAGAACAGTAAAATTCTATTTTTCAAGAGAACAACTTTGAGAGTTTATCGTCGATTTCTTTTAATACACTAAGCTTTCTAAACCGAAGTAATATTGACTTTTTACAAAAGCTTCTATAGAATAAAACCACTTGAAATAAATTGCTTTCATTTGATGTTATTAAATTATCAAAGTTCTATATAGTGACTATATAGGCACTGGCAACACAGATAACTCATAACTGTTACAATTTATGAGTAATATGTAGTTATATTTAACGTCCTAATATCTTTAAATAATCACTTAAGTTTAGTTAAGTTAAGTTTGTTTGCTTGCTTGCTTGAAAACGCTAATCTCCGGAACTACTCGTCTGATTTGAAAAGTTCTTTCAGTGTCAGATAGCCCATTTATCGAGGAAGGCTATAGGCTGCATATTATCACGCTAAGACCAATAGGAGCGGAGCACCACTGAAGAATGTTTCAAAATCGGGGGATCTTTTCCTATTGAGAGCTTACGCTGCGTAAACGATTGAAGTATCGCAAAAATAATGTACGACAGAATTGTTCCCCTTTAAAAGTTTAAAAAAAAAAGTCCGTGACAGTTCCCACAGGATTCGTTAAGAACTGAAAATGCGGACGAAGTCGCGGGCGTCCGCTAGTCTGTCAATAATATGTAGCTAAAAACATTTTATTTGATTCCGACTCGTTTCAATTTCGTATTTAGAACCACACTCGAAGCCAGTGCACCTGAATGCATTTTGTACGAGTAAGTCCATACACGTTTCTTGTTAAAAGTTGCTAAGCTTCCGAAGATGTTAAAATATTTTTATTTGAAAATGAGGTAAAGATTATTCTACCCACGAATTTAAATCGGTCTTGTTTGTTTTTTTCAGGACTGATTTTCCTCTCGTTTCCATCTAAACGGAAAACTTGCCCTTCGATAAACCAAAAAAATATTTCATTTTTAAAGAGCAACTGTTTCCCGAACCAGTACAGTACAGCTAGGGTTGCCAACCGTAATATAATATATAGTATTGTACTATTTTTATTTTTGCCTATATACTTATTTTTACGCGCAAAAATATTTTCAAAACTGAATTCTAACAAACAAATCTAATTTGAAAAGCTTTATGGTGATTTAATCGAGTTTCGAACTTTAAACGAATGAATTACAACAAAATTAGCTTTTGGTTTTCAAAACATAAAAAACTAAATGTGAAAAAGACATTTATTAAAAACGTATGACAATTATTGACAGTCTTATTTTAGAAGAAAATATATTGAAAAATGCAAATAAATATTGCTTGTGTTGTTTTTTTTCGCTTATTCAGTAAAATACTATGTTATCTTTAAGCTTACTATATTTTTTTGTGGCTAAATCTGTGAAATACTATATTTCCCTCGATAAATTTTGGCAACCCTAAATACTAAAGTATCTATAAATAGTCAAACTTGTCGTTTAAAAGTGCATAAAACTGATGCAAAAATATGATTGGTGAAAGCTTAATTAAAAAAAAACGTTAATTAAAAAAACATTTATAAATGATCCCGTATGATTCGCGCTGCAGGCATTTTATTCTCAAGTGGATTCTAAATGTCACCGCACCCGCAATGCCGCGAGGTCTTTTAGATAGAATCCAAATTGCATTTCCAATCTAATCCAGATATATTTCTGATACTTCGTCGGATTCTAATTTCTATAAAAATTGGGCGATCAAGACTTTATTGAAATTATTGTAAGTAAATCTATATTTTACGATGTAATTATTTTTTATTTAATAAGTGCTCAGGATGTAAATTGCAATTGTTGTCCGTATTTTAGGGTCATATATTTTAACTGCCTATAAAAATATTTTAAAAAGGAAAGATTTTGATTTTTTGTTTGAGTTTAATAATCTATGAAACTACTGGACCGATTTGAAAAATTCTTTTACCAATGGAAAGCTAGATTATCAAAGAGTAACATGGGCTACCCATATTTTATACTCGTATTATTAGCGACACCGCGGGTTTTTGCTAGTAGGAAGGACCTGACCATTGACATTTTACATATTTTACCCATCCCTATGATAAAGGGGAAACGGAGGCCTGGTCGTAGACGTACATCTTGGCTCAAGAACTTACGCCATTGGCTTAATATGAGTACCAGATCACTCTTTCAGGCAGCAGTTAACAAAGTGAAATTAGCCTTAATGATTGCTGACCACCGATAGGAGATGGCACTATCAGAAGAAGAAGACGGTAAAGGCATCAAATGAAAGGATTTGATAAGAATAAAACAAAAAAACTAACGCTAAATGCGGACGGCTAGGGATAGTATTGTTTAGAAGTCAATGCAAAGAGTGAGTCCAGAAGTGGACGTTCATCGGCTGTTAATGATAATGATGATGAAGCTTAGTAATTGCAATTTTTTTTTTAATGCAAAAAGGCTCGCGTTTGACCATGATCTAACCTGACGATAAGTGTAGATACAGTCTAAGACTGGACACGCTTGCCTAGAAGGTGCCTCTCTCTCTCTAGTCGGTCCCTCATGACTGAGGATCGTGACCACCTTGGCGAGTCATCGTTTGCTTTACAATGCTCCTCCATCGAGTACGGTCGGTACGGAGAAGGTGCCTATTCACTCTTGTTTTGAAGATACCAAGTTATAAGTCAGGAAACACAGACTTGGGAAGGGTATTCCAAACCTTAGCCGTGCGTATGAGAAAAGAAAACGCAAAGCATTTGTACGGGTCCTAGGGATATCTACAACATAGGGATGAATATATTTTGTCTTTGAGTTTAAGCGAAAGGTCTCATCCCGAAATCTTGAAAACAGATTGACGTACTTGAAATTTGGCAGGGGGGTTGTTTACAGTTAGTAGAGATCCACTAAGAACTAATATTGTGAAGACCGGATTAAAGAGATCAAAGGGTGGACGAAGTCGCGGGCGTCCGCTAGGGCATATTTAAGAGTTTCCACAATAACAAATTACCGCGCAAATCGGTCTAACAACCACGAAGAAATCGGTTTGCATATAAAATACGTTTCGAATTTAGAATTTCTTTTACGAAACGACTTTCTAATTGGCTCTTAAATCAATAAATACTCGTAAATTACCGAGTCAATGATCAATTTAAAACTACTTATCAGAACAAAGGAAAACAGCGTTTCCATGAATTTTCCTTTTTCCGTTTCCCTCATTGTTTGTATTGAAAATTTGTTGTCAATAAGATTTTTTTTTTATAAATTGGTCCTGAAATTGTAAATAATGGAATATATATACAGGTTGCTCTGGAGTATTTACCATAACTTCACAGTATTAACAAGTTCACTTATCGGAGCCGAACTAATTCATTTTAACTAAACTTGCACTCCTTGCATTTTAAAATACATAATGGTATTGGTAAGACTGTCGATATCGACGAGATATTGCAACTGGCTCTCCGCACTTCACTAGTAAGCTACGTCATGATATTTATCAATGAATAAGTTTGGCTAGGTCATAATATAAGGATGCGATTGAAGGGACACAATTTACAAGATCTAAGATTTAGAACACAGCCTGAAGAATATAACCCTAGAGTTATGGGAAATACTCCCGAGCATCCTGTATATGTATATTATCAATATAATTTTGATCAGACGATGCCCATACTGCTGGATGTAGGCCATTTATAATCTTTGAGCTGCCTGCATCAGCAGCTCCCTGCAACTTACACACCTTGTGGGGTATCGACGATTGTGGTGAATTTCGCGGAATATTGTTTTTCATGTTTCATGGTCAGAGCTTAACTTTGATCACACCGTATGTTTTAAACAATATTTTAAAATAATTCTCTGTATCACAAAAAAAACGACTTCTTAAATCTTCGTCTATCCTGATGGTATAAAAAAACTTCTTACGAAAAAACACAAGCCAAGTATTACGAAAAAGTAGGCCCTTTAACTAGAGAGTCTGTAAATTATTTTTAGGAAGTACATATATAAAAAACAACTCTAAAATGTATATCTCTACGCAGACTTTCGTTTTTTTTTTCACTAAGATCACATGTTTCATTACTAATACCCAGCGAAGCCTTAACAGTTATTCTATTTGTAAAGTCTTTGCTTTGGGAATATCACGTTTCTTCTGCTAATTGAATGAAACGCTTCAATTAACTGGTGTTAAAGTAAAAGTGAAATAGGATTGGTTTAAAAATCCAATCACAGTTAGTCAAGGACATTTTCCAACACGTGGTTAGTTGACACCCGTCATAAACCGGTATATTTAGCTATTAATGTCGGCCAAAGGTTAAAATTATTTAATAGGGATGATGACAGTTTTTTAAATTGTATATAAATTCAAAGTATGCTAATAGTAAAAGACTTTTGTAAAAGTAACAGAATATCTGACTGAAGTATTATTTACCCGAATGTCTCATAAAAATCAATACATTGAAACCATCATCCATCCATCATCCCCACTAAACGAAAGCCGGTTTTATATTTTACTTCTTTTTTCGATACTTACGCCTCGCGTGATCACCGCGTAGTCCCCGTTCCCGTGAGAATACAGAAATAAAATATAGCCTATGACACACGAATAACATGGCTCTCTAGTGATGCTTCTAGTCTAAAAGATTATTTTTAGTCGGTGCAGTAGATCCAGGGATTACCCCTATATTAGTATAGATTGATTGTATAGATTGTCAGCCAAAGGTTATAATTATTAAATTAAATTAAAGACGGTTTTATTTTTAACTCCTTTTTGTTGGCGTTACTAAAAGCACTGTTGGTTCAGTGGTTAGCCTATGTAGTTTCGGATCACGAGGTTTTGGATTCGAGTCCTGGGTTTGACAACAAACAAAGAGCTTTAAGTTTTCAGTAAAAAATATCTGCCGGGAGTTTGAAAGTTGGTGGTGTTGTGTCTCGGATGGTTCCGCTCATTATCATTAACTGGTCGCTGCAGAAGAAAATATTATCATCCTTAAGTTAATTAAAGTAAATTAAGTTAGCCAACCTGCATTAGAGTAGTGTGGTAGGCCTAAGCTCCATAACCTCTCTTCTAAAAGGAGAGAGGCTTGAGAGGTTCGTTAAAATAAGATGATGATAATGATGGTGATGATGATGATGATGATGATGATGATGATGATGATGATGATGATTATATGCTAGCTGAGCTATTCCCACTAGTTCACTTCTAATCCATTGATCGTGTTATCGCGAATAGTTGGGTCATTGCTATGTGTGTGGCCAAACATTCGCAAATATATCTGCCACTTTGGGATAAATAATGGGCTCCGACTTCGCAAATATTGTAGCGAACATTACTGCGATGTGTGTGGCCAAGGCGTAAGTCAAACTTACAAATAGCACAAACAAAATATGACACATATTACATACTAGCTGACGCTGCGCGGTTTCACCCGTGTGGTTCCCGTTCCCGTATGAGTATGGGGATAATATATAGCCTATAGCCTTTCTCAATAAATGGGCTATCTAACACTGAAAGAATTTTTTAAATCGGACCAGTAGTTCCTGAGATTAGCGCGTTCAATCAAACAAACAAACAAACAAACTCTTCAGCTTTATAATATTAAGTATAGACTATAAACACTTACTTTAAATAGATATGTACTAGGTATATTTTTAAGAGCCACTTCACACAGATATATCGAAAGTGGCGCATGCATTAAACACTGCCTGATAGATATGATGATATAAAATTATATCTATCTGCTTTAAGGCTGCGCTGATCGCAAAAGTTATTGCGAATTGTATATCATAACTGAACTAAGAGGATATTAATTACCATAAGTATCAGGTATACCTAAATAAATAAATCTTCTGTTCGTTAAAAGCCATTGTAACAATGTTTCTTAAATAAATAACAGTTGGTTTTTTTTATAAAATTATGTATTTTTATTTTTTGTTGCAGTCTTGAGGTACATTATACGTCTAATGTAAATAAAGTGTGAATAAATTACGCATACATACTATTGTAAAAATCTAAGAACATATTTCTCTAGTTTCTCTTATTATTCCTAGTTTTAAAGTGAAATTACTTTTTACCAGAACTATTACTAGCATAAAATATACCATTTTGGTATTATTATACTACGCCCTCCATAGCATAAATATGAATGAGTAAATGAATATGAACATGAATAGCCGTATACTGAAATAACATGCTTTTTAGCTGCAATTCATTTCGGAGAACTACTAGCTAGCGTACTCTTAAGAGCGATTTGCTCAAAGCAAAAAAGAAAGTAGTTAGACGCGCTAAACGTAATGTACCGGTTTATTAAACGCTAGTAGCCCCCACTACTTTGTGTGTGGGTGGTGGTTTTGGTAGAAGTTTTTATTTTGTTACTAGCTGACGCCGCGCGGTTTCACCCGCGTGGTTCCCGTTCCTGTAGGAATACGGGGATAATATATAACCTATAGCCTTCCTTAATAAATGGGCTATCTAACACTGGTATAAATTTTCAAATCAGACCAGTAGTTTTTGAGATTAGCGCGTTCAAGCAAACTAACAAACAAACTCGTTACAATATTAGTATAGATTACTTTTTTTTTAATTACTGGTTTCTTATTTAATTTATTAAAAAGTAAAAAGACGATGCGTTTGTTCATTTAGGTAGCAAAGACTATGCTAGGGCTAATACAGAATAGACGACCTTTATACTATTAGTATAGATTGCTTTTTTTATTACTAGGTTATTATTTATTTCTTATTTGATTCATTAAAAAGTAAAAAGACGAAGCGTTTGTTCATTTAGGTAGGCGAGACTATGCTAGGACTAGCACAGAATAGGTTTTAAGAGGTGATTTTTTTGTTTTACAGTAAACTAGGTAGGTTGAAAAATTGGTTTATAATACCTAATCTACTAACCTCCCGCGGTTTAACTTGTGGTTCCCGTTTCCGTGGGAATACCGCGATAAAAAAACAGGCTCACATTCGCATTTATTAGGATTACAGACACAATTTCTACTATGAGTGGAAGGGGAGGCTAGTACTAGTCAGCCTATCTGCAAACCTCTAAAACGTCGGTGAGTAGGGTGCACCACGAGCAGTAGAGGCTCTACCGCTCGTGGTGCACCCTACTGACCGACGCTCTAGCGACCGACTATTTTAAATTGGTTAGATTTTGTAAATGTCACACGCCTGACATCTATTCTAATAGCTCAATTACACTCGCGCCTCGTAAATCAGCCATTAACAGTCAATTATTCTCACGTTTCTGCAGCGCAAACGGCAGCGAATACGTTTTATAAGTCTATATACGAGTATTGTCGTTATCAGACAAACCTTTTGAAATCCATGAAAGAAGTCGAAGAAGAATATAAGTCAAGTCTTGGAAGTCCATCGTCTGATAATAATAATAATGATGATGTTTACTCGTTTTTTGCCCATTCTTGCATATATTTGCGTATAATTACCAGTAGCATGCACTTCATAGGTGCAAAAATGCACTGCCTACCCTAAGGACTCAATAAAAACCCATGTTGGACCACAGAGCACATAGCTGGACAAAGATTTTTCTAATTTTTACTTGAAGTGCATACCCTATTAAATGCCTTATGCACGCCACTATAATTAGGCTTATCGCCCACGCTGTCTAAGTCACACAATATGCACAACTAAGCGTAAGTAAGTAGTTGCACTTACGTATTAATACAACAGCTTAATCTGGACGTCACGTGGGTAAATGTTGACGGAGACATGGGGATTTCTGTTTGAAATGTGACATTTAAAGGTCTCATTTGGATATTAGGAATACATCTAATAGACTAGGCGCTGTGAGGATGTGAGTATGCAAAAATCGAGGACCGCATTCCGTTTACAGTTTTGGACTTAGAAAAACATGCAGATTAAGATTCTGCATTAAGCCAGGTATGTTAATCCATTCTCACATACTCACTGCGTTTGGCATCTTCAAAGTACGGAGAGATACCAATAAAAATCGCCGATACCCCAATTGAAAAATAAATCGATCAAAATACAGGGCTCACTTCCGCAATTCGAAGACATTGTCATATTACCAAGAAAACACCAAGTTATCTAATTTTTCATTTAACTCGAGACATAAACGCTAGACCTAATCTACTAATGATCAGTAACCCTAGGCTTACTACTAGGCCAAGGTATTGCCTATTAAGTAACCTATTAAATAGATTAAATCAATAAACAAGCACAAGACGGAATCCATTTCATCTAACGACGGCAGCTTTCAGTCCACATCCCAACATGTGAGGATAAAACGCAGTTGTTTACACTCCACTCGAGTACGTTGCTTGCGTAACTCAGGCACGTTTCCATTGTGTTATTCCGTTTTTGCGTAAAACCGTAACGACATATATATTTTAGAATTTAAACTATCGTGAGTGTTATTCATATTAATTTATTATGAAACACGGCTAAAACTCACGTGATAATAGTTATGTTTGGATCGTGCTGCGATGCAAGAACCAGCTCATGACTAAGGGCCCCGTATGGGTTTGAAACTAGTCGGGCCTAATATCACGTGAGTTTTAGCCGTGTTTCATAATCAATTGACATTTATATTATAAAGTTTATAACTTTAAAATCTTCATTATCATTATCAGCTCGCTACAGGGCCTTTCCTCTTTATAGGAGAGGGAATATGCTTAGAGCCATCACGCTTCTTCGAAGTGGATGGGCAAACTTAGGCTATAATGATGTTTGAATGTTTGATTCTTAAGAGATTATTATCGGATGTTAATTATAAAGAGCACAGGGTGTGACATCTCCAACTTCCTAACTCTGAGCTGTGAAATTTTACTGAAACTCTCTTTGTAGAAAGAAAAGATCAGCATTTTGCAACCTAACCTAGGACTCGAACCCAGGCCCTCGTGATCCGAAGCCACATAGGCTAACCACTGGACCAACGAGGTAGTCAGTAGTTTCATTTACTTTATGGTTTAGTCTCGAAAGCTCAGACAACGCTCTATTTGCTTCACACATCAGGCATTTCTAGCTACTAGCAAATACCATCTTTTTCGCATGAACTTTAAGGAAAAAATATTAATTTTGTTAAAAAGTTAGACTTCGACGCTAAGTATTCCTTTTGTACTAAAATACTTGGAAACTAAAAATTTAATTTTTTATTCAAAAAACTTTTCCTTATCCGACATTTCAGATGAACAATGGAAACGATGTCGTACTGAAGATAATGTTTCTTAAACATACGTACCTACCTATCTATTGTTAACCACAACCGTTTGTAAACCATATTCAGGAATTTCTAGTATTGCGAACTATTTTCTCATCATGATTTCTATTCATTGAGTAATAAGACAAATCAATTGACTGCTAGTGTAATCCTTAACTGTCATGAAATGTTAGTTTACATATATTAGGTATAAAGAGGAAATCTTTGATTGTTTATTTATTTGCATAAAATAGACTCTGATACTACTGTAACAATTTGAAAAATTCTTTCACTTTTACTTACAGGGAAGCTACACTGTCCCCAAGTGCTATAGGCTACATTTTGCAAATTCCTCTCTTGGCGCGGTCACTGTAAGAACTCCATCCGAAGAAAGGCTGGACTCAAGTGTCTGGTAAACAACCTTCGGGCAATTCTTACTTCTTTACGAACTATCTGGAAACATAACCGTGCTCTCTTCATGTTTACACTCCACTGCTACGAACCCGTCAACAACTGTCACACTGATTACTTCCGGGGTAAAGGGGACGTACACGTTGACTTGGAATTTCTCGTAATCCACTTCGTTCCTTTTCTTCATACTCGTAGTAATGTTGTTCATATTACAAGTAGATGAAAGTCTATCGGCCAAGGGCGTAGTTATCGCCGTATCAATGATACGGGGCTCCCGGACTGCAGGGGTCCCTTACGTGTGAAAGCGAAAATTGGTAAAATGTATTCCACTATGTAATCTGGAGCTTTCCGAAAAAAAAACATAAAAAAATGCCTATAGAATTTCACTTCACTCTGATGACAAAAGTAAAAAAAATCATTATTTTTCCCGGGTTAAGCGTGCGCCCAAAGGTTAAGTCACTCTCACTCTTAACTTATTTTAAGCCAGCATTTTTGTTTCTTTGGCGAGAAATCTTTCCCCTGGGTTTCCCGATGGAAATTGGATCGATGGATTTGATACAGGGCCTTAAGGTACGCTATGCCACTGCCATCGGCTGATGATGATGATTTGATTGCGCAAGAAAATTAACAACAAATGTAGGTTAGGTTAGGTAGGGTCTTTGCGAATATTATATTACGCCATTTAAAACGCCGGTCGGCAACCACCTTTAGCCGTAATATCTATTTACGCACTTCTCTTAATGCGAATATTTTCTGGAAGACCAATATCCGGGTTATCTCTCACTGGACGTGTTTACGGTGGATACTTTTAAAACATCTCTTCATCACCAGCACTTCTCATAATAAACTGTATGAGCCACTTTACGCGTAGGTACATCGAATTAGGGTTGGAGCAGATTGTATTTTTAAAACTCCGGAGGTCTTAGGTTCCTCGCTGTTTGAACTATTTCCGTACCCACACAAACAAAAATGCACGATTAATTAGAGGTATAAAACAAAAAAAAAAATAGAAAAAACATCGTCAGGAGACAATATTCAATCGTGTAATTTGTTATCAATGGGGATGATGACAGTTTCTTTTAATTGTATATAAATTAAGCGTATGTTAATAGTAAAGTAATTTCGTAAAAGTAATAGGTTATCTGCGATCATTACTTTCGGAGCTACAGGGTTACGGATCCCTGAAAAACGCGCTATATAAAATGGCACGAATTAATAACGTCCTCATAAAGGTTCAAACAAAATTACAAATATCTTTGTTATTTGTGCGTTTATGATTATAATTCAAAAATGTCACGGTTAATGTATGAATTTTCATCTAATTACGATAAAAGATTTTTAATAGATTTTGTAATTTTAAAATATTATTTATTATGCAAACATCTCGACAAATTTTGCTTTTTACGTATAAATTACTTAACATTGACCTTATTTACCCGAATGTCTCACAAAAATCAATATATTCAAACCTATTAATCAGCTCCATTGCAATCCTTTTCAAACAGGAAAATTTGTAGAAACAATACGATACAATACATACAAGTTTAAAGATCATTACATTTTGTCCCCAAATTCCTACGGGATCGGGAACCACGCGGGCGAAACCGCGCGGAGTTTGCTAGTGACGGTATACTTGTGGTTTACTCCCATAAAGGTCCCATAGTATATAGGTACAATAGTCCCATAGTTAATGACAGTAACGCGAAGACACAGTTATCTGATTGTGTAAGTGCCGGCTCGGCTGCAATACCGCCTACATCTTCGTTAGGGGAGAAGGAGGTAAAATGGACAAATTTATAAACAGTAGTCAATTCCGTTTAGTTTGTTTAATACACCCATTAGGGTATACACAAATATTTACACGTTACAGTACCAAATATTTGGCTAGTGCCTCAAACTCAAATTGAATTTTCAATTTGAAGGGTGAGTATTGTTCTTGGTGAAATTACAGGCATATTGTAAAGGTAAGATTTTCCAAGTATACGCAGATGTCGGTAATAAATTGGAAAATTATCCTTGTTAAGTGACTGAAGGGATCAGAATAATTTAGAGATAATAAAACAATAATTCACTAAGTTACGATCATATAATTTTTCGAAATTATAATCTACCAGCTGACTATCCCCGTATATCCCGTTCCCGAAGGAATACGGGGATAATATATAGCCTTACTCGATAAAAGGGCTATCTAACACAGAAAGAATTTTTCAAATCGGACCAGTAATTCTTGAGAGTAGCGCGTTCAATCAAACAAACAAACAAACTCTTCAGCTTTATAATATTAGTATAGATACATAATATAAATTTTCACTTCAACATTCAAACGATACAAAGCTATAAAATGGCCATAAATTAGGATATTTATAGAGATCTCATGAGGCCACTTACAGAAAAGTCTACGTTGGCTAAATCGGAAATTACTTGTTAGAGGTTTTTAAAAGCTTCCAGTTCATTTTTCTTTTAATTATACAAAAATTCACATATTCACATTTATTTACATATTTATTGAAATTATTTTAATACCAACGGACGACCGCGACTTCGTCCGCTTGGATTTAATTTTTTACAAATCCCGCCAGAACCATGGATTTTTCCGGGATGAAAAGTAGCCATGGATTTTTCCGGGATGAGAAGTCCAGAGTAAAATCTATTTCCATTCCAAATTTCAGCCAAATTGATGAAGCAGTTGCGGCGTTAAAGAGTAACAAACAACCATACAAACTTTCGCGTTTATAATATTAGTAAGATTTTTAGGCTATATTATTTTAGTCTGCCTAATTCTCTATGCGACCTTAATGCTTTCTGTGTTCTTTACTGCCCCTTGAGAATCTCAAGCGCCCACTAGAGGACATTATCGCCCACGATGAGAAACTATGCTAAAGATAGATAGAGATAGAGTTGAATTCAAAACTCACATAGTCGAGATATAAATATCGCTACTGTAATTCATTCTTCACGAATCCTATTAAAAGTGTTTTACGAGTATGTGGTCGGAGCCTAAATCCGATTCTTGGTATGAATGATTTTTATAAGCTTGCTAATGTTATATATTTATATCGTTAAATGGAAGTGCAGATTGTTAGTTTTCGATGAAAATACGAAACAAGTTAATAGGACTCTATTACTTAGAATATGTGTTGTTTTTACACATTAAAGATTATGTTTGGCCGTAATTTTTAATAGCCCAATTTACAAATAATATTTACTTAACGATTATTATGTTTTTGTTTAAAGTAAATTTAATAACAATTTAACTATGTAGAGTTTAATGAACATACATAGATAATTAAATACCTATCTATGTAGATTGTAGATTAGCTATCTTTGCAGATTAACTCAAGTTTTTAGTTAGGCCAACATGCAATGGAAAGGAGCATGTTAAATATAAAAAAGTCAGACAGAGTGAAAAAATGTGTCATAAGAAACAAAACCAAAACCATAGATATAACAAACAAAATCAAAAGGCTCAAATGGCGGTGGGCAGGGCACACAATAAGAGGAAAAGACAAATGGAGCAAAGTGACACAATGGTACCCCAGAGAAGGAAAAAGAAGAAGAGGTAGACCACAAAAAAGATGGGACGACGACATCAGACAAGTAGCAGGCGTGACGTGGAATAGAGTGGCTGAAGATAGACAGGAAAGGAAGAGGTTGGAGGAGGCCTTTGCCGATTGGCAAACAGATTTCCAAAAAATAACCAAGAAACAGCTACTACACTCATAAATCTTTCGTTTATGTTTTTAGTTTGTAAAAATTAATAATCTGAATAAAAGGCTATTATTATTATTATTATTATTTTAGTTAGGCAATATTTTTTTTGACCAAAGAAACATACATACATAGAAATACTGCAAATGGGTGTTTAAAGTTGACCCGGCTAGTGTTCTGCCATATTTTCTTTCGTACTAAAATTCTGAAATCGGTTTTATTAAACTTCTAACTAACAAATTTTTAAGATTGAAACGAACTGTCACCCGCACCATGCTATAGCGAACGAACTGTACAGGTATTAACTAAATAATGTATCTACCGCACACACGCGCTACATAAACCTATCTGGTGGTGAGTGTCATTAACATTCTTAAGTAGGTACCTGCATCCAATACTAAAATAGATTTTCAATACTATCGTATTGTATTGACGATTATATCCCTACTGGCGGGTTGAATGACCTCGACAATGTAATGAATTCAACATCACAACATCCTATTTATATCTTCTAAGATTTACGTAGATAAGAAGATAGATTGTTCTAAAAGACTCAAGTCTTGCCAAAACGACTCAAGACTGAAGAAAAATAAATTAAGACCACAACAGTTATTTTATTATAGGATAGCCTATTTTGAGGAGTGTGCGGAGGGCGTAGGTTTGAATCCGCTCCGGGGCATGCGCTTCCAACTTTTCAGTTACGAGTACGTGCATTTTAAGAAAATAAATATCATATGTCTCATACGGTTAAGGAAAACATCGTAATGAAAACTAAGGGCCTAGTGGCAGTTCGATATCGCGTTAACGTAAACGCGAATTTCTAGGGAATTGAAACATCGCCATCTAGTGACACTACTGCACAACTGTTTCAATTCCATATACATTCGCGTTTACGTCAACGCGATAGTAACAGCTTGAAAATATTGAAAACTCTCACGAGGCACACTGCACACCTGTGAATTTTCTTAATTCTTTCGTGTGTGAAGTCTGCCAATCTGCATTGGGTCAGTGTGGTGGACTATTAGTCCCCTTTCATTTTTGAGATTCGTGCCTCGTTCAAGGAAGAGAAAGTAATTCGTGCTCAACAGTGAGCCGATTAAGGGTTGTTAATGATGATAGACTATGTGTCTCCAGATCGTGATCGGTGGTACGATCGGGTCTTTAACACTACCACCAAAATCAAAGTCATAGTCGTCGGGTAAGTACTTATAATATTATTAGATATTGGTGATAATAATTGGTCGAAAACTTAATCAGATAGTGATATTTCAAATCCTCTCGCGTATTGCTATATACCCTGTGCTATTAAAATATAGTGAAGATGATGTAAAGAGATGCCTGACAATGGGCCATTACAATATGCCGATGATGACGAAATAATGAGATGCAGTGCCCGCCACAAGTTATGGTGTTCGTGAAGTTAGCAACAAATGACTGCGCAATGAATCAATAACGGTACAAACGACGCGGGCGGGGAGTGTTCGCGTCTGTACGAATGCGCATACTCATTCCGCAGCTAACTTCACAAACATAAAGATCCGTGGCGAGGCGAGCACTGTACCAGAAAGCGCAGCGTAGATCAACCTCACATTTGAAGAAAAACCTTTGAACGCCCATCGGCTGAAGTAATGATGATGGTAAAAATAACATCCGCTTTTTATAATCATACAGCTCTTTCTTCATAATTAAAAGCTTGTCTTGCATATTCTTTGCGCTATCTTTAACCATTTTATTTTTAGCCATGTGAAGAACAAAACATCAGCGACGTCAAAGACGGGGAAAAGCTTTTGAGACCAAGAAAACATTCAATGTAACCATACCCAGTACACACACGTATTACTATATTTAGGTATACATACTTGTGTATTCTTATACGTGACCCGATTCTTTTGAATGCGTTATAGTCAGGGATCCCTAGAACATTTTGTACAACTGATTATTAACAAGCTAAATTTCGTAAGTAGTTTCATCTCGATGAGACGATCAACTTTTTTATTTAAAAAAATTCTTGATTCTGGTAGCTAACTCAGTTACCAGGAAATGAAGATTTCAGAGCGTCGGAACGAGTTAATGTACCATGCAATTTGTAGGATAATGTGGCTGTTAAATTGTATAACTATTAGTAAAAAAAACAGCTGGTTAGTAACAACTTTTAATAACCTCGTTATTAATACAAGTTGAGAGGAGGGTAGAGTAACAAAAGTTATTACTAACCAGATGTTTCTTTTTACTGTTGATTAATTAATAGTTCAACAACTTAACAGCCACAATGACCTGCAATTTGCGTGGTACAATATCTCGTTTCGACGCTCTGAAATTTTCACTTCCTGGTAACTCAGTTAGCTACCAGAATCAAGAATTTTCGTAAATCACGAAAAATTTGGTTGTTAGTAATCAGATTTACACAATGTACAAGGGATCCCTGACTGTTCTTCCCACTACGAATCAAATATAAAAATATACTTTATCTGGAACATTTAGTAACGGCATAAAATAACGTTTTATGTGTGTGTTATGTTTGTATGTTTGTGTTCGATTTCCTTCTCGATAATAGTAATAGTAGGTGATAAAGCTATTCCGAGGATTTATAGGTTATTTAATATCAGCTTCCTGGAGAGTTTGCATAACAGTTTATAGTGCATGATCTTAACCTACATTAAAGTAAACGAGTTATGTTAGGTATCTATGTAAACACCATAAAGAGGTGATTTGATTTTTCGTTTGTTAGGATTTAAGACAAAAGCTATTCGACATATTAAAAACAATCTACCCTACTACCATATGAAAGCTACATCGTTTAGTTTATAACGGACGCCCACAACTTTGTTAGCGTAAAATCCAGATTTTCACAAATCCCGCGGGAACTACTGATTTTTCCAGGAAAAAAAAGAGCCTATATGTTGCTTAATAATCTCCTCTATCTATCAGTGAAAGTCGCGTTTAAATCGGTTAAGCCGTTCCAGAGAAAAAAGCTTGATTGTGCTTTAGTATCGGCTTTAAAATTATAATCATTTGAGAAAACACAGTTATCTAATATAATGAAATTCATCGATCGTAGATCATTAGATGGGCCCTGAAGCGTCGCGAAATTGTCATTGGTTTCGCAAATACGAACTTACGAATGAAAAAGTAACAACCTTCTCGTTATTCGTGTTGTGGCTTGTGCTTTTACACTACCAAAATGATCACGAAGGCATAATTACGGGACTATACAAGAAAAAAACATGTCACAACATGCGCTTGTTGCATACTAAGATGTGCGTGCACGTCTTTGAGTAACGACATAACATTGTGCGTTCTTTAATATGGAGGGACCCATCTAACGATTTATAAATATCGATGATGCAATTAAAGACAGATACTTTTTCATGTTAACACGTAAACTATTTTGAAACGCCACCTAATATCGCACGATGAGTGTGCTGATTATTATATTTTTCCTTACTCACAAAGCGTGAAAATCATTGAGTTTCCACAGAAAATCGGTTATTCAGACTAAGAGTTTAACAATTTTGGCTCGCGACCAAAAGCTCGTCTTCTGAAAGCTATTGTGAATCAGTTTACCGCCAACAGCCAATGTAATCGCTTTGCTATGTCGAACGACATTAAGTCTTTGGTGACTTCCGTACCTAAATAATACAAACACAGCTACATTCAGCACTGTTTTTACCATAGATTTATAACACATAGATAGTGTGTATATAGGATTTGTAAGCCGTTTTATGTGCTCCGAAATGGGAGCCCTTGACGCATCGCTACGCTACGATACGCTTGTGTGTGTGTCAGCTAGGGTAATTAGCTTAGCTCTTACGCTCATATAGTCTCAGAAGTGGTTTACGTCTATAAGTTATTAGTCTAAGGTTATTATTACATACAACAAAAAAGGGTCGAGTGGAAAGAAACAGGTATACCTAGTAGCAAATCAAATCTAATCAAAATTCATTTATTTCAATTAGGCTTAGTTTACGAGCACTTTTGAAACGTCAGGTAATAATATTATTAGACTATGGTGATAATAATTAGTCGAAAACTTAAAATTAAAGTTACTTAAGAGGGTTCCTAAAGCGCCTTGGTCCGAGAACTAGAAGACCCCCAACAAACTCAGACAGGTTTTTTCTTTTTTAGTTAATCACCATTTAAAAATAGGTACATAAACGGACAGTCACTTAGTGCATTACATTACATACACACATAAATATTTGCAAACTTTTTTAACGTTAATTTAATCATTAGCACTTTTCTATACGACTTTTCTGTAAGCTATCATTTTCAGCCGTTTTGGTTTTTGTTTTTTTTTCATTAGACAAAAAATATTTTATTTAATCTACCAAATCACCCGCATCCCTCAGACTTCTGCTGTGGACCCGCGACGATCGAGTAACTACAAGTTTAGCATCACCGGCTCGCTACCATGAGTCAAATTCGTGTCCGACGAAACAGTGATAACGAAGTGATAAAAACATAATACACGTGTGTTATCAGATTTACAACTATTGCAGCATTATAATACTTTTTCAAAAGAACATGCGTCATTGGTAATTCCAATAGGAAATCTCTGTTATTTTGATGGTAGTATTATTATAAAAATTATGCAGTTTTTAGTTAGATCTAGTTTATTTATATACTCAGAGGCACAAATTTCCGCCCATTTTATTATGACGCGAGTATATTAATAAGGGTTAAGAGCCGTGATAGCCCAGTAAATATGATCTTTGCCTCAGATTCCGGAGGGTGAGGGTTCGAATCCGGTCCGGGGCATGCACCTCCAACTTTTCAGTTGTGTGCACATTAAGAAATTAAATATCACGTGTCTCAAACGGTGAAGGAAAACATCGTAAGGAAACCTGCATATCAGAGAATTTTCTTAATTATCTGCGTGTGTGAAGTCAGCCCGATTATGTCAGTAACGACCTATCGAGAAAATCAAATTATACCCCAAAGAAACAAAGACAAATCACAAAAGTTAAGACATAATTTAGTAGAGCATAAAAAATACATACAAAACCTAAAAACTTTGTTTCGGTGTTGTTTTTAGCATTTTTGGTAAGAACATACTAATCCTATTGCATACAAAGGGTTTCTGGATCGGAATCCTTATATTCTGTTAAGCCACTTTATTTCTGCAGTGAACTGTAAATATTTACTCGCCATATTTATGTGTCTAATTACGATAAATCGGAAAATAATTCTTTACACAGAACAATAACTATGGAATTGTTACTATCTACCGAAATAATACCTAATAACTTTGAATAGTTTAAAAAAAACTAAAAAAAAACGCTTTTAGCACGCACTAAAATTACAAATATTGAATTTAAGTTACGTGACTATTTTTTTCGTGTTTCTGACAGCAAACCCATTTGATATATATATCATGGGGGTGGATTTCCAACAGTCAGTCCGTCATCTTGGGGAGGCGCCATATTGGATTTATAATGACGTTTCTTAGCTAGTCATGTATTGTCATCAAACGCAGAGCGTGTGCAAAATTTCATCTTAATCGAAGACCGGGGTCAAATTGAGATTCCAAGATTTGTCTTTTCTATATAGTTAAAGTGATTGGGGAGGCCGCCATATTGGATTTGTAATAAAGTTTCTAAGCTAATCATGTATTGTCATTAAAACGCAAAGCGTGTGCAAAATTTCATCCTAATCGAAGACCGGGAAGTGGGTCAAATTGAGATTCCAAGATTTTCTTACACACACAGTTACAAGTGAAGCTAATACCAAGCGTGTAAAAATTGACTACAATATCGAGTTGTGTGTTCAGATATTATAAAAACTGTACATAAATATATAACGGTGATTTTGTAGGCACGTAACATGTCTATATTATAAATTATCATTGCTTGACTTTGCATAAAATATAATTAAGGATCAAACGAACTTACCTGGAAGTGAAGTTCGATCATAATTATATGATCAGCTTCACTCGACCCGATTTTATATTAACATATTGTAGTATACTCCTATGCTACAGCCAATGACACAGTTTTTTAAAGTTAATAGGAATTTTTCAAAATATCACCATGGCAACCCAAACACCACCCCCGCGCGGCCATAGGTCGCCATCTTCATTTAGTTTAGAGTTAGGGATATTGACTAGTTCACATAATGGGTAGGGAAGTAAATAAATATTTGCTACATATGGGAGGGTGCTTATTTATAAATCGGGTCGAGTGAAGCTGATCATATAATTATGATCGAACTTCACTTCCAGGTAAGTTCGTTTGATCCTTAATTATATTTCTCAGCTTCACTCGACCCGATTTTATATTAACATATTGTAGGATGTTCAGAGTAAATAAAAGTTATGTGAACTACATATGTAGAATTTTAATTCTTAATAATTTCCGTTAGAATTACATGAGTATAACAGTCAGAGTATATTATGAACCATTCATATTATTGTTGTTATATAATATAGACAACGCAAATTGTTTATGATCGGATATAACTTCTCGATTATAAATTTTTTGCAAAGACTGAGGATGTCAGAGTCCATCCCGCTGTCTTCCTAATTATATCAAAATTAACCCCAAGTCTTTTAGCTGCTGAAATGATCGCATGTCGAGTACCTACTATGTGCAGAGAATATTGACGTATCTTCACCACTGTTTTGAATTGTGTCTTTTATCCAATGGCTAAGCCTTTGGGATAAAATATTCTGATGATGATTTTTGATACTATGAAACAAGCAGTCTTAATTTTTTGTGCGTAATAATCTAGTTTTTTGTGTATACGATTTCATATCTTTAGCGGGACAAATTTCAGGTTTTTCATTGAAAAAACGGTAGTTTTAATAAAGGTTGAAATTATTTTATATTTGAAGTTTTTATCAAATCTGAAATTTTTATAATTATTTCAATATTCTCAAATATTTTCATGTTAGTTAATTAAATAAGAGCTAAAGTTTGTACTCGAAGTGCGGTGACCAAGGTTAGCAAAGTAGAAGACTTCTTTTTTTTTTTTTTTTTTTTAAGTGTTCCCAGGCCAAAAATCAGATAAATAATTAAGCACGATGCTGGGATGATGGGCCAGGTCAGATTATACCTATGACCTTGTGGTCTTAATCTGAAAACACCTTTTATAAACCGTTTCATTCTGTCATTAACAGATTGAAAACCTATGAACAATAAAGCTGATTTGTAAGTATTAACTGTGCCATATTTGGTACAATTTTGAAATGTTAATGGAATAGAAGGATCTAAATAATTAATTTGTTTTTTTTTTTTTTTACAATAATCCAGCCATTCCTTAAAACACCCCTCGTTGATACGTGTTAATAGTTAAAGAAGCTCACATAATCTCGACTGAATTAGGTAACATTGATTTATTTAATAAAGCTTGCCAGAATATGTCACGGCAACCAGGATAACCCTAGAAGAAATTTCAAATAAACTAATACGTGGACCAAAATTAATTAGGATCTTTTACTGTATTTTTTTTTTTTTTTAAGGATAGGTTACCACGCTTGAGTTGGCCAATAGGGCACAAATACTTTGCCTTCTGCTTTATCGCATATTATTTTTTGTAACACTTTCAAAATAAAGGAGAACGTACATGAAACAGTAAAGGCATTGACAGCCCATGCATTGAGAACGTTTTTCGAGAAATGTAACGAGAAGTGGCACATACATTACATCAAGTAAAGAGGTCTATCTCTGATTTACCGAAAATATAAACTATTTTTAAAAGAAACATAAGAAACATATTCACAAAGTTCCTATGTCCCTATGCCTTATAGAATAGGCTTCAAGATTATCTTTAGCATACAAGGGAAACTATTATAGTATACGAGGCAATCTCTGTTATATTTCTTGTTTCACACTACTGCCATCTTGCCATCTCTCTAGCAATTTCATTCAGATGTATGATATAGCAGGAACATTATCAATTCGCAGTAATACTTCGTTACTATTTAAGCTTTTTAGCACAAACTTTCAGACCAAAGCAAGCTACTTTCATTTCAAGATTGATAGTATTTACACTTATTCTGATTAATGTATTTTATTAATGATTCTTTAATCTTTTTTTTTTTTTTTTTTTCAATAGGTAACTTTATAGTTATTTCTATCGCATCGAACATAAAACCTAAAAAATTACAAGTTGTGAGTTGTAATTCCCAAGTCTTTCTAATGACTTAGAAAAAAAAAAAAAAAAAAAAAAAAAAAAAAAAAAAAAAAAAAAAAAAAAAAAAAAAAAAAAAAATAGGCATGCTTCATATATCAATTTTTGTCATATAATAGTTGTGTGTAATAAGCTTGGAGATATTTCTATAATCCTCCATTTTAAAAATGTGATAACAAATCTATTTATGCAAAAGTAATCTTTTATCGCCATTTGGTTTTGGAACTAAAAATATGTTTAAAATAAATTCGCCATTAATGTGTGCGTGCATCTAGATTTTGCATTAATATATAACAGACATTAGATTGACAGATTTATATAGATATAGCAATTATATCTAACAGACATTAGATTGATTAACAAAGTCTGAAGTATTATTCCGAATACGAATTGGAAATGAAGTAAAAGGAATTTCATATCCATGTAACCACGATGAAATGATGGGATCATCTGTAATATCACTCCAACATTTAATATAGCGCTGCAATCTAACTAATTATAAGGAAAATCATTTCTGAAGGAGTACTATCCAATATATCTTTTTAACACAAAATCATTTCTGAAGGAGTACTATCCAATATATCTTTTTAACACAAAAATTACAATAACAAACATAATAAAAAATAAACTTGTGCGTCGAATTAAGAAACTCCTCTTTTTTAGAAGTCAGTTAAAAACAATGTTTACGCAAACAAAGCCACGGAGTTGTGCTAGTTATTTACTTCAATGTCAAAGAACTATTAAAATAATAATTGTAAAAATGTTAATTGTAAAAATAATGAATTTTGTATATTGTATTGCAATTGTAACTTTATTTTATTTTTCATTTAATTTGGTAATTATGACTGTTGGTGTTATTTTTTCTTTTTGGTTTGTGATTTAATTTAATTTAATTTAGTAATTGTGACTGTATTTATCTTTTTCTTAATTTTATTTAATTTTATTTTGGTAATTGTGACTGTTTGTGTTTTTTTTTTGTTCACCATCTATACTTATAATAAGTCTGTAGACAGGTCCATTCTGTACATGAAATATATTACCAAAATAACTACCAGGCGGTGATGAGTGGTCGATACTGATGCCAAAAATGCAATCAGTAAATTTTTTGTCTGTCTGTCTGTATGTTCTTTATGGAAACAAAAACTACTCGACGGATTTTAACGAAACTTGGTACAATTATTCTTCAATCCTGGGCAGGTTATAGTATAATTTTCATCACGCTACGATCAATAGTAGCAAAGCAGTGAAGGAAAATGTTGGGAAAAGGGAGAAGTTACGCCATTTTTCACTGTAAGGGCTGGATTAAAGACGTCTAAGGGCCGACGAAGTCGCGGGCGTCCACTAGTGTATAATAAATATTTACACACTATTAATTTAGTTGAATGTTGTAAAAAACAATAATTCTTGCAAATAAAAAAATATTATTATTATTATTATTATCAATATACCAACAGCGATTCTAATTTCTTATCAGTCGTGTTCCAGTAGCGACTAATATCGCGTTGGTCGACCTCTTTCTGGACATGTGTACATTTATCTCACCAAGAATAGCTCATTATCTAGAACTACTAACATAAAACAGAAAACTGTTTGTTTGTTTGCGGTAACTGTAATATATTACGTGTTAATGTGCCGGGGAATTATGTATTGATAGAAGTGGGTGTTACTTTGCGGAAGTGACGTAAAACTTTGCAGTTTTCCCTGAAATTTCATGTTTTCGGGTAATAGACAAACTTGTTATTCGTTTAAAATCATCATCATCATCATCACGCCTATTTTAACGGCCCACCGAGACCCACCACGCTGTTCCAATACGGGTTGGTGGACACTGGACAACCAGTATTAGCTGTGATTGATAATGAGCGGGATTGACGGTTTAACGTGCTCTCCGAGGCACGGGAATGTCACTTCCCAACTCTGGGCTGAGAAGTTGTATCGAGAACTTAGAAGAAAAAAACGCACGAAATATTTTTTTTGTTAAAATAATAACCAATACAGATATGAAATTATATAACTTTCGAATACTTATTATTTATAATAATAATAATAATATAATAATATTATTATATATATTATTTTATATTATTATATATATTATTTTATAATGATATGAAATTAATCTTTACTGATATGAAAATATGTAACCGTTTTAATATTTTTAATGAATATTACGAAATTGTTTAACTACGTCACAATTATTTTTCACAGTTCACAATTATTATAATTAAGTTAATATTGTTAGGACTACTAACTCACTAGGTGCGGGGATAGGGCCTGGTGTCAGGCCAAAAAACAACACAGGTTTTGTACCCAGTGCGAGCGACAGTCTCCACAATATCACATATTCAAATTATAACCTAACACAGTTATATTGTTGTACATATCATAACGTGGAGAAAATAAAAAAAAATTCATTTCATTTCATAGCCCGACACAGGATTCGATTCCAGGACCGTCCAGGAAAAATACACAGTTTACACTGGCTAACCACAACGAGGTCGAACTTTCAGTGC
The DNA here is from genome assembly GCF_947172395.1 of Bicyclus anynana. Taxonomy (NCBI): domain Eukaryota; kingdom Metazoa; phylum Arthropoda; class Insecta; order Lepidoptera; family Nymphalidae; genus Bicyclus; species Bicyclus anynana. The sequence continues at coordinate 3,494,865 of NC_069094.1, forward strand.
TTCTAATTTTCCGTTCGAGTTTTTTCCATTTTTCTCCAGTTTCCTGATGAATCCATGAAACACAAAATAGTAGCTAAGTTCGGATCACTTTTTGCAATGATTTTGTACAGGCTCGTAAAATATCTAATAGCATAAAATCGTTGGAAGCGACCCATTGTCTAGACTTACTAAAAATATCTAGGTATACCAAAGTATATTAGCTAGTGCGTTAATTAATAGCAAGCAACGTGCTTTCTTCCTGATAAAATCGCGCATGTGTGAGTGTGTGTCTAAGTTCGTTGACACACAAACGACTGTGTTTAAACAGTTAATGGATGTGTATCACGTGTCATTTATCGATACTTAATTGATACCTAATCACTATGACATGACGAAATGTATTATGAATATTTTTTTTCTTCCAAAAAGGAAAAAACCGAACCTCAATATTAAAAATTCGGAACCCTTATAGGATTATTCTGTTGACCGTCTAACTGTATGTACGTCTGTTTATCAAGACCATTCAAAAGTAAAAATCTCCAAAAATCAATAATGTTCTAACTATGTTGACTGTTTAACTATGATTTTTTTTGCTTCGTAAACAAAAAATTAAAGAACCAAAACTGTGTAAATTTAAATTCTTACAAAAAATTTCTTAGTGATTTTTTTCCGACTTATATTGTTTGCCCACTAAAGCAAAATAACTATTTCCATTCCCTATTAACGTGACGGGTGATGTTTTGGGTTAAGTTCCCTAATACTTAGATTCAAGCTCCTCTAGGTACCCCCTGCATGATGAAATAAGAACAATTTTAAAAACACTATTGATGAGTTCCTTAACGATAAAGGTGCTTGGAGGCCATTGGATCAGCTTCCACCTTCACACAGGAAATAAAACTATAAGAAATTGTAATTGTTATCAATTGTAAATTATAGTAGGTACTGTATGACTTTTTCATTTCAAAAGAGCAATTACTGTTGAGTTTCTTGCCGGTATCTTCTCAGCAGAACCTGCCTTCCGAACCGGTGGTAGAATCTTTACAAATAGTCAACTGACGTATCAAAAGTGCTTGTAAATTTAACCTAACATAAATGATTTTGATTTTTCGAGTTTCGAGAAAAATGTAAGTATTTCAATGAACTACAGATAATCAATATGAAAATTTTCCAGCGACATCCCCGCAAGGGCACGTTGACAGTGATTAAACAAAACCGTTTGATTGAGCTGCGATGTGATAAGATTAGATACAGCTCTTCGAGATAACTGTTTGATTTGGTTTTATTTTGTGTTTTTATTGCTAATCAATACATTATCACGTTTTTTAACGAGGGCAGAAAATATAAAGGAAACCACTTAATACAATAGAATAAACATTTAATTTCATCATCATGCATCATTATAAACCCATATTTGGCTCACTGCAGTCACTGCTGAGCTGGAGTCTCCTCTCAGAATGGGAAGGGTTAGGCCAATAGTCCACCTACACACACGCAGAGAATTGAGAAAAATCTCTGGTATGCATGCAGGTTTCTTCGTGATGTTTTTTCTTCACCGTTTGATTTGAGACACGTGATATTTAATTTCTTAAGATGCACCCAACTGAAAAGTTTGAGGTGCATGCCCGGATTCGAACCCACACCCTCCGGAATCGGAGGCAGACGATATATCCACAGGTCTATCATGGTTGTTTTTAACACTTAATTTATTAAATTTAATTGTCAGACTTTCATAGTAAGTAATTGATATTCATCATTATCAGCTTATTTGAACGGCCTATTAAAGGGCCAGGCATCTCTTCTTTACAGGGAAGGGGATTTAGAGTTTAGACCCATCAAGCTGATTCAATGCGGGTTAGCGGGCTTCGTGATAATGTTTTATTTTGTGATGCTCTCTATCATAAGTTAATAATCTACTGTTCCACATGACGATAATCTGGTTAAAGCCGAAAGGGAAAAAGTATCTAAATACTAGGACCTTGCTCACGAGATTACCGTCGATTGAGTCAACTATTATTGTTCCGATAGTTGTTTCAGTCAATGGTCTCATAGAGAAAAGCTTCGACCAACATCTTAGGAAACTTTCACTTAAGTGTTGGATCAAGGGTCAGATACAGAAGGCAGTGATTCTTAAGACGACCCGTATTGTGAGGAGGTTCCTCACTCTGACCACCATTTTCTTGAGCACTCAAATGTCCCGCAGCGGGAGGGTTTATTTTTTTATAAATTTTTAATAGTGTTTTTTTTTTATATTAACATTGTTAAAATTTAAAAAAGAGGTCAATTAAAGAAATGCGAGATAAAAAAATTACCAGGCCCTTAGCGACCTTATGACCAAGGCGTCTTAACTTGCTCTCCGAGACACGGAGACAAACTTGTCTTTACAGTCCATACAAATTAGTGCGATTTTTTCAAAATACTTACTGTTGACTTACTTGATACGAGTATCTCATAATTAGAACCGGTACTAGAATCAAACAAAAATGACATTTCAAAACCCATCTGTAATCTTACAAATAACGAATTTGGATTTGGAATTTTCACTTTACCTTCTGGGATCAAAATGAAAATGCTGTTTTTCCTGTATCTCTAGTTTCCACGCCACCGATCAGGTGTACACTCGTGACTCGCATCGGATGGAAAGTTCGTCGAGTAGGTACGCCATCAAATCAATACCGGTATCAGATTGTGAAGCTTCATTACATACAGATAACTGCAGGGATTCATTTTTCAAGTGTGCAAGTTTATTATACGTAGATTTTTTTTTATTCTTTAAATTAACTTCGTCAAAGCAGGTTCAATAACAAAATCATCTAGTAAGCCTCACTCAAGCTTAGGTTCTGCACCTGATTGGACTTTATTAATGGAAAAGTATGAGAAACATTATAAAATCCCAGCGGAAATCTATTTCGAGATCTAGACCAGACATTTTCCTTTTGTCCAAACAAACTAAGCGAATAGTACTTGTAGAGCTTACTGTGCCGTGGGAGACTAACATTACGAAGGACCACAATATAAAAGTGAATAAATATTATGACCTAACAAATGAACTAACTAAAAATGGCTATGTAGTTAGTCTGTACGCCGTAGAAATAGGTGCGAGAGGATTACCAGCAAAGTCTCTCTATAACTTGCTTAAAGACCTTGGCCTCTAGAAGTGCAGCTAGTTCTATATTAGAACGAGTATCCAAAGCTGCTCTAATAGGATCTTACCAAATTTGGCTAGGCAGGGAGAACAACACGAGCAGAGAACGGGGAGTGTTGATCGATCGTCAAGGAATTCCTTAACCTTACATCCAGTAGTCACAAGTTCAGGACTCTGCTCGGAGTTCTTCTCTCTACCCCGCGATGAACCCGGCACCCGCACGGTGAATCCATGGAATGCTAAGATATTCGTCTCAAGTTAGCCCTTGACTACAATCTTCGTCGTTATCAACCCATATTCGGCTCACTGAGCTCGAGTCTCCTCTCAGAATGAGAGGGGTTAGGCCAATGCACGCTGGCCCAATGCGGTTTGGCAGACTTCACACACGCAGAGAATTAAGAAAATTCTCAGGTATGCAGGTTTTCTCACGATGTTTTCCTTCACCGTTTGAGACGCGTGATATTTAATTTCTTAAAATGCGCACACAACTGAAAAGTTGGAGGTGTATGCCCCGGATTCGAACCCACGCCCTCAGGAATCGGCGGCAGAGGTCAAAGTTCAAGTTGACTGACCGATATATATATATTTTAATGTATGTACATCGATTACTCGATGACGCCTGAACCGATTCTACTTGCTGATTAGTTTGAAGACGGTGCTAAACCAATGACGATGGCCAATTTAAGCCATGAATATTGAATTTTTTAAGGTATTTCAGACAATGCTCTTTCATGTGGTCCTTTGAGAAACGGCTTAAATAATACGACACCGTCATCCGTCCGTCCGTCCGAAAATCCATTTTTCTCGCGGGATTTGTAAGAACAGAATTACACGCAAACGGAGTCGCAGGCGTCCGCTAGTGTTTGAATAATTTGTTGAATTTAATATGAAAAGGTTTTCAGAACCTTTGCTTGTAACTATTTACCTACCATTAGTTTATACAACATAACAGTTCGTTTCATGGAGGATGGTGCGGGTGACAGTTCGTTTTACTCTTGAAACTTTGTCGCGATATACGATAATAGTACGTATTATGAATGCCACACATGCGACTGTCACCGTACCCATGCTATCTTAAAAACACTTTAGTCGAATTATCGTTCAAGAAATTAGAGGATTCAAGCGAGCATTAATTTTGATAGATGTCCAGGAAAATGCACATTCATTTGCGTGGGTGTGAGCTAGACCAGGTCAATGTGCTAGAAGAAAGGTTCCCTGGAGACAATGTCAACTCAAAAGTATAGAAGATTATCGCTTGGAGACTTGTAATAGATGCTTTAACAAAGGATCCTGAAATGATCATTTATAAACATCGAGTTAGATAAACGACAAAATTTTAGTAGCTTTTTGGGTAGCAATTTAGGCTTAGCCTTAATTAAAGTTGCTTGTTTATTAATAAATTCAACTGCTTTTTTGCAACCATTTTATTTCACCCGCGTAGCTACCGATCCCTTAGGAATTTGGGGAGAAAGTAGATTTTTATAGATTAAAGAATTTTTTAAAATCAGTCTTAGTTTCGGCGCCTATTCGACAAATAAACAAATAGATCTTCCCTCAATATAACAGTATAGAATCTAGATAATAATTGACGAACCAAGAAGATGGAGATGAGTCTTACAAATGGACGTCCACTGCAGAGTCAGCCACTGACATTAAACGCTCAGGAACGTGTTTGGAAGTCCTGCATACCAGAGAATTTCTAATTCTCTGCGTGTGTGAAGTCTGCCAATCCGCATTGGGCCGGCGTGGTGGACTATTGGCCTAAGCCCTCTCCTTCTGAGAGGAGACTCGAGCTCAGCAGTGAGCCGAATATGGGTTCATAATGATGAAAATGACTTTTTACTGACACAAAAACCTTAGTACCTATTTCATATCCTAATCGGATGTTACTCACTCCAATTAATCTACAATCAAAAGGCTTTATATTCGTATGCTTGGCGAAACATTTCTATTAAAGGTCAAGTGGTAACTACGGTTGGCCATGACCTGCGCTATCGGGAATATATATTCGCTATGCCGTGGCACTCCGCCAAGTTTAAAGAAAATTCATGCAACATCGTATTTATTAAGCTTTTCTACTGCCGAGCGTTTCTTAACTGGGCCACGGCATTCGCGAAAAAGCGGATTAAAAGTAGCGTTACAATTCTTGCTGAGACTTGGCCTCGTTGACGTAGGAGAGGTAAAAAGAACAATTTAAGCCATCTATAACACAACAAAATATGCTTAATAGGTTTTACTCTCAATTTTCGTGTCTTTTAAACACTTGTAAAAATAATATATTTTTGAAAAAATAACATGTGTCTTCTTGACTTTAGTTGACCTAGATAAAAAAATCGCGAAGTTGTGTAATTCTTTTTTTAAATAATATTTGCCATTATCTGTAAAATATGATCAATGTTATCATTCTACCTAGTATACTAATTAGTCGGAAAAGACAGCGTTATGAGTGGGTACGACTAGTTTAGCGGGAATCGAACTACGACCATACGGCCCCTTTACAGACTATCGTTAATCCATTGATGCTTTAACTACGTCTTTCTTGAATTTTCAGGTTTTCAGGGGCACCAGGACGATCGGAAAATAAATCCCTTCAAAAAGTCCAAAAAACGTTAAATCATGTTGTGCCAAAAAATCAATAGCATGGGATAAGTGTGGAGAAACAAAACATACATATTGTACCTACGACACATACGTATTTTTTTTAATTTGTTCTTTGTAACTATAACACTTAAAAATAGGGCTAAGGGGGGAAAGATTGCTTAGGGCATCAAGTTACCTTAATCCGGCACTGCCTAGGAGAGCACGTTAAGCCTTATTATTAACACGTCTTGATATTGATTGCTAAAGAATCCAACATTATCACCCTAAGCACGCCAAACACACATTGGAGCACTGTGGTGGGTCGAAGCTCCATATTCCCACAACTAAAAGGAAGCAATGCAATGTGCCGTTAAAATTAGGCTTATTAAAATAAAGATGATGAAATTGAATTTATATAAAATATAAAACTTGTAAAAGCCGTGGCCCTACACTCTCTGGGTTGCATGAGCATTTAAATTGGTTGAAATTAAGATTTAAAATTATTATCATTCTTATAAATTTGGACGTAAATCTGAATAAATAGTCATATCTAGGCAAAGTTTGGCTGTAGAGATACAAATTGCTGTAGTATTTTCTTTGACGTTGTAAAAAGGCGTTGCTACAGTGTTACTCCTAAAAGCTGTGATGTTAGTGTATCTTTAATGGGGATGATGATTAGGTTTCAATATATTGATTTTTATGATACATTCGGGTAAATAAGGTCAATGGTAACTAATTTATACATAAAAAGCAAAGATTGTCTCAATATTAGCAAAATAAATCTATACTAATATTATCAAGTTTGTTTGTTTATTTGTTTGATTGAACGCGCTAATCTCAGGAACTACTGGTCCGATTTAAAAAAAAATTTCAGTTTTAGATAGCCTATTTATCGAGGAAGGCTATAGGCTATATATTATCCCCATATTCTTACGGGAACGGGAACTACGCGAGAGAAACCGCGCGGCGTCAGCTAGTACGATTACAAAATTTGAAAATCTATTTAAAATCTTTTCTCGAAATTAATTAAAATTTAATTTTTTAATATCTGAACTATAAACATAAACGCACAAATTTCAAAAATATTAATAATATTGTTTTATGATGATGATAATAAGCTATTGAGGCTGATTTTAGTATGGATACAGGATATTGATACTGATATTAGTATTTACCGATTTAGTATAAACATTTAGTACTAGCCGACGTTTCACCCGCGCAGTTCTCGTTTCGGTAACAATACTTGGATAAAATATTAGGTACGTGGCTTTCTAGTAGTGAAAGAATTTTCAAAATCGATTCAGTAGATCTAGAGGTTGCCCCCTATAATACTACAAACTTCACCTCTTTATAATATATTTGTATAGAGTAGGTAGGTATATATAAAAGATTTGATTGCGACAATGTGTTTCGTAGTTTACTCAGTTTGTGCAACTGATATCGAAGTCTTTTGTTTGTTCCATTTATTTAATTTCCAGAAGCGGTTATCATTTGTTTACGTTCGCTCACAAGTAGGTAACTACGCAATACGGAATTTGGAATAAAATAATATCAATTTTATCGATAAAACCTCGACGGTCCAGTGATTGATTCGGGTTCCTGGAAATGAAATATTGTATTTTTCCTTATTCCCAGGGGCGTAGTTAGTAGTAATCTACAATATTCTGGTGGTGCTTCCCGGAAAAAAAAAACATTAAAAAATGCAGAAGTTACAAGAGTAAAAAAGCAATACATAAGGTGTTAGAGTTAGGTAAATCAACCAAATAGATTTTTCGGTATTTGATCTCGCTCGTTAATTGTGTCTAACTATAGTCCAACTAATTTTGAAACAAGGTCCCTCTAAGACACACACTACGCCACTGCTGATTCCCAATGTTTTTAATAGTAGTTCAGAGTTAGGAAGTCCATGGTGTTTCTTCTAATACTTTCTAAATATTAATCAGTTCTGCGACAAATATAGCCCACCCACTGCCATATCAGTTTGCTAATCCTTTGGGCTAATAATTAAACTTCGTTTAATTTCATTCTCCTACGGATTTCTTCATTCCGATTTTTGTTCTTCAGAGAGACTCCTAAAATTCAGGATGCTAGGAGAAGTAAAAGCTTAATATTTCATGGCTCGTTTCATTCTCAAACCCAGTAGGCTCGTAATCCGAGGCCACATAGACTAACCAACCCAACTTCTTCATTAAACTCAGAATCTCCTAAAATGAAGAAAAAAAGCTTTTCTTACTTTTAGGAGATTTTGAGTTCATGCTTAAAAGTTCGAACCTACTTTATCATACGAATTTAAACTTATCATAAACTAATCAAGCTCCAACGAGGCATGATAAACCTCATGGGATCAATTTCACTGGGAGCCAAACCAGCGAGCAAAGTCAGGAGAATAGCTAGCGGCAAACATAAAAAGCAGTCGTCACCCGCAGGTGACAGGTGACCAAGCCAGTTTGCTTCATAACAAGAATACTTGCCGCTCCAAGCAATCGTGGAGTATTGAACTTAGTAATCAATACAATTTTATAAAGTTGGTTTTGATTTAATTCAAATTTACCTTAGTAGTTAACCTGTAGAATTGATCCGATGGGCGTTGAATAGTATATTGAAAATTTTGAATTGTAATTGAACAATTTCATAGATATCGGTTCATCCCGGACGGTTCAGTGGTTTATTTTTGCAACAATTTTTTTAGCAGCAGCTTCTTACCTTCCAAATACGGAAGTGTTAATACAAAATCAATGTTTACCTACTAAACGAAAGCTGTTCTTAGGTAGAGCTTTTTACGTAAATAGTTACGAGTTTGCTACAATGATATTGTGTTTATTTGAAGTTGCCAGCCTGTAATATAAATCTATAGATACTTGTAGGAGATTAGCCTATGTACTTAATTAAACCTTTTTTTATTGATTTTACGAAATAAGTGCTAATTAATTTAGTAGATACCAAAAGTTGTGTCTTATCTCAAATGACCATCTTAATAACGTCAACCTTTAATACTCGTAGAGAAGTAGGTGCAGAATCTGATTACTAATTGGCATAATAATTACTAATAAATACTCAGTAACAAGGTTTCGTAACACTCACCTACCTACAACAAACACAATGAATACAAAACAGTACAAAGTTTAATTTTATCACTTCTACGCAACCAGTCTTATAGTTTCCACGACCAGTTTTCCGATTTTCCATTCAATAAAATAGATATTTTAATGATAGTAGATAATAACTCGATCTTGATACTCAACTCCACTCAAATCTTAATTACGAATCGAATTATTTAATTCTTAAACTCACCCGATCTCCTGATTTTCTAATGAATTGTTAGAAGACCTGGGGACCAGAGGCCTGTAGCTCGACCTGGTCATCTTGATACTTATCACCTTCACCCACTAAACACTTAGCAGTCCATTCATAAAGCGATACTAATGTCGCACGTCCATCATATGACAATACACAGTCACAACTGGCATTGTTTACGTATAGATAAATGGTTCGTATCTGCTTAATCAACTTGTGTATCAGTTTTGTTGATAAGAACGCCGAAATCAGATTTTTGTAACTAAATGTAACTAAAAGTGTTGATACACTCGGCAAGGGGCGATCAATAAAATTAAAGCCGGGGTGAAAGCTTGGTGACCACGCCTCCACGGCCCGGTCGGACGGGCTCCTGTCCTATACGAGACTTTAGCGCCATCTGTTAGTCGTTGTGTGTATTTGCAAGTACCTACACTTGTAAGTTTTCGACACAAACCACCGTTGAAGAGGTAGTTCATCATTGAACACCATTTTCTAGAACAGAAGCTGTTTTCGAAACAAACCACAACAAGCGAGACATTAACAAGCACAGCTTTTGAAAGGTCAAGTTTGTCGTCTGGTACTGACTCTACTACCGGTTCTATTATTGGCTCTTGATAGTAAAAAGTAAGGAACAGATTTATTAACAAGACACTGCACTACGTATGTATATAAACAAGTTAAAGTTTCAAAAGGGCTAAACAGTAGGGTCCTTTTGAGGTTCTTTTAGAATAGGTAAAGTTTATATCAGATATTGGTTCTGCCGAAAAACGCCGGCATCTTCGAATTGGCTTATCGGTTCTTTATACTAGATGCTTAGATAGCTATGAAACGTCTTGATCACGTTAGCTTTTAAACAAAAAACTGCATCAAAATCGGTTTAAAAGCTACTGCAGTCAATGTGACAGATATGTTTAAACAAACAAACAGAAAGAAAAGAATAAAAGGTAATCTATTTATTAAGAGTAATTTTGTGCCTTACCTACATAACTTATATTATATAAATATTAATTAAAGACTGTCATTAGTTAGATATCTTTTTTGTTTTCCTCAGTTTCTTCAGTAGGTTCTACAATTTCAGGTATGTTTTGGTTCGAGTTTTCTTCCGAATTTCCTGTAGTTTTCTCGTTTTCCTTCGTTAGTTCATCGAACTCCTTTTCAGCGTTGATTAAATCTTCTTCAGTTATATTTAGATCCGGAAATCGTGCCTTGAAAAAAAAACATTAAGTATTTATTACACAATTTAAATAATTGGTTCTTATTTCGTTGCTCAAAACGACCCAGGTCTTTTAAATCCGTTAAATAAATAAATACAATAAATACTGTAAAAGCTACTGGGATTATCGAGAATGTAAATGGACTAAACTAAATGACAAGTAATGAATAAACAAAAAAAAGAAATTCAAGAGCCTCAATAGCTCAACGGTAAGAGCGGTCGGACTCATCACCGAGGGGTGGTGGTTCAATCCCCGCCCCGTTGGTCTATTGTCGTACCCACTCCTAACACAGTCTTTCCCGACTATTTGGAGGGGAATGGGAATATTGGTCATATTAAAAGAAAGAAAAAAGATATCGCAAATATTCTTTTTAAAAAAAAAAACATCGTCGACTTATTTTCGTCTTAATGCCCAATACTAGGCTCAAGACTACTCTGTCCTATCCATATGTAAGACAGAGGGATTTTCAGACCCATCGCTGCTCTGATGCGAGTAGTCATACCTAAGAGTACCATGATGATGTTTGGATCAATCGCTATTATAGCTTGGCAAGTTTGTTGATGACACTCCCATGATATGCGGGCGACGGGGGGAACGGACTGTGCGGGTGTGAAGTCGAGCGCGCAGGGGGCAGAGGGAAGGACTGCGCGGGCATGAAGTCGTGCGAGCGGGGCATCTCTACCCCCCTCCCGGCCCGTTTCTTCCCGGGAAGCGGGTGCCGATAAACGTTAAACGCCGTAAAAGTTGAAAACATTCTACTTAATAGGTCACTGTCATATTTATTATCAGCGAACGTTTTTGTTTCTTTTGTGAGAAACCCTTCATATCGGACCTCCCAACTAATTTTGATATAGGGCCCCAGCAAGGCACGCTACGCCACTGGTCTTCAGTCCACCTAGTGGGTGACCAGTACTACGCTTTCCGGTGCGGGGTCGCCATTCCAGCACCTTGGGTTTCCATCGTCCATCGGCTCTTCAAACTATATGCCCTGCCGATTGCCACTTCGCGACTCGCTAAGCTATGTCAGTGAATTTGGTTCTTCTACGGATCACCTCATTTCTGATTCGATCGCGCAGAGAAACTCCAAGCATCGGTCGTTCCATAGCCCTCTGAGTGATTTTGAGCGTACTTATGAGGCCTATCCTATTTGACCCTGCTTGGGCGACCGGTTTATCACCGATATGTACCTACGCGCGCGCGCTTGGTTCCCGCATGGTCGTCTGGTCGTCCACGCGTTCCCAATCGATTTACAATTTAATTTCAAATTAAATAGAGATAATTTTCGTATGAATTGAATATGAGGTTATTCTATAGTTAACGACCTTTGTGTGAAAGAGCTTGTAAACTAAGCCTATTTAAAAAAATTAATTTTGACTTTGACTTTGAACTATATCGCGAAGGAAATATCTGGAAAAACAAGTAGTAGGTAGTTAAGTAAATATTTATAACTACAACTGCAATCTTATACTTACCTACCTACTTGATTCGATAAGATATCATTGTTAGTATTATTATCTCTTGGTACATACCTATTAAGCTCTTTATTATTAGGTAACTACCTACTTACTTTACTCTTAAAATTTCTAATAAACGTCGTCGTTATCAACCAATATACGGCTCACTGCTGAGCTCGAGTCTCCTCTCAAAATGAGAGGGGTTAGGCCAATAGTCCACCACGCTGGCCCAACGCGGATTGGCAGACTTTACACACGCAGAGAATTAAGAAATTCTCTGGTATGCAGGTTTCCTCACGATGTTTTCCTTCACCGATTGAGACACGTGATATTTAATTTCTTAAAATGCACACAACTGAAAAATTGGAGGTGCATGCCCCGGACCGGATTCGAACCCACACCCTCCGAAATCGGAGGCAGAGGTCATATCCACTGGGCTATCACGGCTCTTCTAATAAACGTACCTACTTAATAAATAATACAGATCTATAATGAACCCTTACGGTTTAAGCAGTGCATGTATGTATCTATGGACTGCGCGGTACCGAATGAAACTTCCAAATATAATGCATCGCGTCTGCCCCTGTAGCCAAGTAGCACGTCGATTCTCTTTCTATGATCGCAAACGCTTCGAAGTGTTCGTTGATAATACTCCCATGATATGCGGGCGACGGGGTGGAAATACTGCGCGGGTGTGAAATCGTGCGTGCATCAGTCGTGGGTTTTTCATTCATCGCTACACGCCCACCGCCCCGCGCGCCAAATTGGGAGTGTTACGAACGAAGTTGTCAGACTATAATATATTTTGTAATTTCTTCTTGATTTTTAATTTGTTTTTTTGTTTTTTCAACTGAATAAAGGATTTTATTATTATTATTATTATTATTATTATTATAATACCATTCACCGACACGCACGCAAATATTCTGGTCATAACGTAGCGATGCAAGGGCTCCCGTTTCGGGGTACATAAAACGGCTTATGTATCCTGTGACGACATTATCTACGAGTCATAAATATAATATGCGCGTACTAGTCCATTTACTCGCGCTCAAAACCGACAAAATACTCGACATCTCTGTTTAATTCCCTCGCTACTTCCCACGCCACTCGTGCACTGTGCAGGGCGGGTTAGTAACAGTCCTAGCCTAGCACCATATTTACAGCCAACTCACGGAGTTGACCGTTTCTATGGCATTCTGGTATAGACGTTAGTGAAGTCGAGCGCGCAGGGGGCAGAGGGAAGGACTGCGCGGGCATGAAGTCGTGCGAGCGGGGCATCTCTACCCCCCTCCCGGCCCGTTTCTTCCCGGGAAGCGGGTGCCAATAAACGTTAAACGCCGTAAAAGTTGAAAACATTCTACTTAATAGGTCACTGTCATATTTATTATCAGCGAACGTTTTTGTTTCTTTTGTGAGAAACCCTTCATATCGGACCTCCCAACTAATTTTGATATAGGGCCCCAGCAAGGCACGCTACGCCACTGGTCTTCAGTCCACCTAGTGGGTGACCAGTACTACGCTTTCCGGTGCGGGGTCGCCATTCCAGCACCTTGGGTTTCCATCGTCCATCGGCTCTTCAAACTATATGCCCTGCCGATTGCCACTTCGCGACTCGCTAAGCTATGTCAGTGAATTTGGTTCTTCTACGGATCACCTCATTTCTGATTCGATCGCGCAGAGAAACTCCAAGCATCGGTCGTTCCATAGCCCTCTGAGTGATTTTGAGCGTTTTTTCAACTGAATAAAGGATTTTATTATTATTATTATTATTATTATAATACCATTCACCGACACGCACGCAAATATTCTGGTCATAACGTAGCGATGCAAGGGCTCCCGTTTCGGGGTACATAAAACGGCTTATGTATCCTGTGACGACACTATCTACGAGTCATAAATATAATATGCGCGTACTAGTCCATTTACTCGCGCTCAAAACCGACAAAATACTCGACATCTCTGTTTAATTCCCTCGCTACTTCCCACGCCACTCGTGCACTGTGCAGGGCGGGTTAGTAACAGTCCTAGCCTAGCACCATATTTACAGCCAACTCACGGAGTTGACCGTTTCTATGGCATTCTGGTATAGACGTTAGTTGACCCTCCATCCCCCGCTCTTGCCGAGGGTTAAAATTAAAAAGAGAACAAAGACAAACCTGTAGATCCTTCAACGTGTTCTGAATGTTCTCCTGCTGTGACCGCAACCGCCTCGGCAGTGTGAAGGCGGTGTGGAACAGACGTAGCATGATCCAGCACAGCGCCGCTAGAGCGCCGTATGTGAACATCGACTTCAGCATAGCCCAATAGTCCACGGACACTTCTTGATGCTTCATTTTTCTCTCTCTCCTCTTTTCTTGATGCTCTTTATTACTGGTTTAGCGGCTCTGAGTTCTAGCCCTTTTGAGCCTAGTATCACTTACTCTCAAAACACAATAAGATAGAATACAGGATTACCGATAATTGCCCAAAACAATTTTAATATCAACTCTCGAAAATATTATTCCAAGATTCTGTTTTTTAGCTTTTAGCTAGCTTTTTAGCTATCAAATTATACTCTTTCAGATATTAATAATTCATTGTAATTTTTCAATGAATCCAAGTTTTCAAGACAATGTTTCAGAGATATTTATTTGGTTTTACAATAATTTCAATTCAAAAAACACATCTTCTAAGAACCCACTATAACATTAAATATAGGAATTAGTCGAACTATATATCTGTACTTATATTTCTTGTTTAACGGGGCACATATAGTAACATTTCTATTTTTTGATACTGCGATGTACCTATTCGTTTTATGGCATTAAAATTTTCTTTGTAAAAATATAAGTACTAAACCGTAAACACCACAAAAAGACGATGCTCTTTAATGACAGTTGGTGATGGTAGTGACCCATTTCCTATCGATTCGCGGTGGACACGACGTACATACAAATTATTCATGTAGCAGAGGTCGCCAACAATTTCTGTAACGTGACGTTTTGAAAAAAAAATCACTACTCCCTAGTCTACTTATAATTTACTCAATACAAAACTTCAAACCAAAACACTAAACTAGTCATACAGGTCGTTTAGAAATGTTAATGCTTCCAAATAGGTCTGAAGTACTACGAATAAAACTTTTTAAATAGGTACCTACCTATACGGTACAGGAGAGGGGTAGCAATGCACTGCGCGCACGACTTCAGACCCGCTCGTACGACTTCAGACCCGCTCGTACGACTTCACACACGCGCAGTCCTTCCCCTCCCGCCGCCCGCATGTCATGGGAGTGTCATCAAAGAACTTGCCAAGCTATATAAAGTATGGCATTAACTAGGTACGTACATACTAGAGATGGGCCGAGTACTCGGTTGATACTCGGTACTCGGCGTACTCGGCGAATTTTTTGATACTCGTACTCGGCCGAATAACTCGGTCGGTGAATGCCAAGTATACCTTGTTTAAGAAAAGCATTATTTAGGTACATAATATAATTAAAACAACAGTGTTAATCAAAAAGTATTTATTAGTAATTTATGAAATCTTTGAAAATCTCAATTTAATTTAAATAAAATTAAAATTAAAGATTTAAAAGAACAACTGAGTTTCTCGTTGCTCTTTTCAACAGGAGACTGCGCCTTCTGAGCTGGTGGTAGAGTCACTACAAATAGTCAAACTTGACGTTTCAAAAGTGCTTGTAAACTAAGCCTACTTGAAAAAAACAATTTTGAATTGAATTGAATTAATCGGCCGAGTACTCGGTTGAAAAAAAATTGACCCGAATAAAACTCGGTACTCGTTACTCGGTAAAAGTGTTACTCGGCGCATCTCTAGTACATACAATACATATAAAAATTTAAAAATTTCGCACACGTTCAAAAATACAACTTCTTTTTTCAAGACATTAGAGGTCCAAAGAATACCAGCGTCTTTTTTAGACAGATTGTATTGGTCGCTTAGGTAGTCTACCTAAAAACCAACAGTTTGCGATATATGCGATCGATAGACAAGCAAGTGGCAACCGATTAAAATGGTTTCGTGTGACCATAACACACTGTAGAATCATAAACTACTTAAATTAATAATACTAGAATGGAAAGCGATAACTTTATTTTTATTCTATCTATAAAATTAAATCAATAACTTCTACTTAACCACAGGACGTCTATATACCACTTGTATATAGACGTCCTGTGGTTATAGGTCTTATATAGGTCTTTTTATAGTATCTGCAAAGTACTTGACCCATCTATTAAGTATGGGGCACATAGTTCAAAAAGCTTATGGAAGTAGGAGTCCCAAGATGCTGGAATTCCAAGTTGTTGGTAGACCCCCCCCACCAGGTGGACCGACGACATCCAGCGGGAGACGCTGAATGCTGGCGGCTCGAGACCGTGGTGTTTCGAAGTTCACACAACAGGCATATGTCCATGGACGTCCATCGGTTGATAATGATGATTATGATGACCTATAATTTTAATTTCTAGTTAAGCTTGCATATAATTATCATCACCATTTGATCCATTCCTGAAAATAGGCCTGAAATTCGAGATTTGTGAAAAATTGAATATCTCGCTGATATAATGAACATATGGAATTTTTCGAGTTCAAGGCCAAAAAAACATCGCTGAAATATGAAAGGTGACCCAATGCGGATTGCAGACTTCACACTCGTAGAGAATCAAGAAAACACTCAGATCAGCAGGTTTCCTCACGGTGTTTATCCTTCACCGTTTGAGACTCGTTATAATTTCTTAAAACGCACACAACTGAAAAGTTAGAGGTTGTCCAGATCAGATTCGAACCTACGGCCATAATCATAGAAGATAGAGATCATATCAGTGTCACGACTCTTAAAAAAAGGTTATTTGATATTAATTAGAAAAAAATAACAAAAACAGGTATTAAATAAACGAGTATTTTATATTTAAATAGTTTTTATAATATAAAAATTTACATGTTCAAACTGTACAGTGTAGGTAAAACGACTTGTACTAATAAACAAAAGTAAAGGCGGATTTACATTTATCTGACGTGTCGTGTCGCGACGCATCAGAACAGAATCGGTGTCATACATTTTGTATGGTAACGTTTACACTTATGTGTTGTGACATGTCGTGATGGCTTCTGATCATACAAAATGTATGAAATCGATTCTGTTCTGATGCGTCACAACACGACACGCCAGACAAATATAAATCCGGCTTAAGACGACGCTAGTAGTGACAGAACTGGCTACCGATTGGCTAGTTAGTTTAAATGCCATTCAAAACACAGTAATGGCTGATTTTTTTATTTGATCAGAAGCCATCAAGACATGTCACAACACATAAGTGTAAACGTTACCATACAAAATGTATGATACCGATTCTGTTCTGATGCGTCGCGACACGACACGTCAGACAAATATAAATCCGGCTTAATATGACGCTAGTAGTGACAGAACTGGCTACCGATTGGCTAGTTAGTTTAAATGCCATTCAAAACCCAGTAATGGCTGATTTTTTTATTGCAAGAAACCTATTTTTTCTGAAAATATACAGGGTGCTCGGGAGAATTTCCCATAACTTCAAAGTATTCATGAGACCATTGCATATCGGAACCGAACTGCATAACTAATATTTTATTAACTATAAAAAAATATGTTTCAGTACAAAGTAATTCAAATAATACCGACTATCCATGTAACACACACACACCTAAAGCTAACCTCCGTGGCGCAGTGGCATGCGCAGTGGATTTACAAGACGGAAGTCGGACGGGGGTTCGATCCCCGTCTGGGCTGATTGAAGTTTTCTTGATCCAGGTCTGGCTGGTGGAGGCTTCGACCGTGACTAGTTACCACCCTACCGATATTGTAATCAAGGGCTAACTTGTAAAGAATTAAAAAAACGTTACATTTTAAAATATAAAGACGTCATTGTTATAAGAATGCGTATCCTTATACGCATTCTTATAACAAGACACATTTTAAGATTTATTTACAAAAGAAATATTATTTACTCTAAAAATATTCATTTTAGAAATCATATTCCTTGAATATCTTGAATTAATTTTTGTTACATAATATAACCATAGAGTTATGGGCAAAATAACTCCCAAACAACCTGTATAGTAATATTTATAACTTAATAGTGAAAGTTAGTTAAACTATACATGCCTATCTCCAAAATGGCTGAACAAATCTGGATGAAACTTGAAAATGAGGTAGATTATAGTTTTGAATAACACAAACTAATTTTTATACCAGCATTTCCACATAAGATAAAATCTCAGCACGTGCCTTCATGTTAACAAAACTACATGAAAACAAATAATTTCGCCACCAAATAATGAACGCACTATTTAAAATAAAAATATAAGTAGGTTCTTGGTATAATCAATATTTTGCTATCTAAACACATAATAATTATAAATAAAGTAGAGTCCGCGCCACTAAAGAAGTCCCGCGGCTAAAACCGGAACTAAAATTGACAGCGCCTTACATAAATGACAATAAGACCGCCATTACCAAATGGCAATGGGCGCCATTAAGACATTAGCGCCGCGTCTATGGGACTTATTTTGTGGCGCGGAGTATAACATAGAGAAATTGAAGGCAGCATTGCCTTGCATATCAGATTCCTGTGACGTCACTCCTAGCGCCATCTTAAGAGTCTACATCAATAACTATTTTTCCGTGTTGCAAATACTGGTTAGCAGAGCTACTGAAGATTTATGGTAGGCGTCCACGTATCCGCATCGTACGTATCAAATGGATTTTAAAATTTTACGGTAGACTCGTGCGATCCGTACGATTCGGATCACTTGCGTGACTTTCTATACAAGGAATACTTTTTTTATAATTCTTTACAAGTTTTCTACACAATATCGTACCGGAACGCTAATTCGCTTGAGGGTACATCTTTGCCGATAACTAGCCGTAGCCTCCCACCAGCCAATAAATAGAAATAAAAATTGTCTATCAAATCTAACTAAAACTTAAACTAAAGTTTCTGTTAATTAATTTTACGCAAAGTTTTAAGTTAGCCTAAAGTTTAAACTAGCCACGGCTGGTGACCTAATTAATACCAAACCAGACCCTGGTCAATTTAAAAAAATATTAAACCCTAAAATAATCCAAATCGGGAAACGAATTTAAAATATAAAGCAACACGGAGCAAAATTATCATTGAAGTAGACGGAAAAAAGCTTAAATATCTCAAATTTGTTCACATTTCTACTTATAATATGTATAGCCAAAACGAAAGTATTTAAAATTCCACAATATAGGCAGTATCTATTCAAAAAGGTGATAATATAAAAACGTGTTGATGCCCTTAAATAGTAGGTAATAATCATTGATATATAAAACTCGAAGATACACACATAAGGCCAAACAAGCGAAAGCTCTCTTGTATTTCACAAAAAAACATTGTATGTTTACTTCTAAACTATGTATAAAGCCCTAATTAAACTTGGTTATAATAAAAAATAATTTCTTACAAATCTCGAAGGGTTTACACAGATATGTGATTTGTGGCTTTAATTTATTATTATTTTATATCAAATACTATAAATAATTTTGTATTTTATCAAGCATTTTATATATTTATTATTTTTTTTATATAATCAGGCATTTTGAATTATATATCAAATACTATAAATCTTCTATTCACTAAATACAAAATAGCTTTTGGAATGTACCTATGCTATAATAATATAATTTCTAACATTATTATCGATCCAACGTTAGAGATGTTTTTTTGAAGAATTATTAAAAAAAATTACAAATAGCTGTTTTACATTTAGTATTCCAATACAAAACGAAAAACTAAACTATTTACATTGGAAATGTAAAAGTATAAATTTGCATGATGATGGATGATTAAGCCATTTTGTATATCTCTGGTTTTATATATCAATGGCAATCATACAAACATTTGCAGGTAATTTGGTGTTCAGCTGTTTATTTTGACCGTTCAAGGCATGTTCTGAAGGCATTCCTT
Source organism: Bicyclus anynana (assembly GCF_947172395.1). Taxonomy (NCBI): domain Eukaryota; kingdom Metazoa; phylum Arthropoda; class Insecta; order Lepidoptera; family Nymphalidae; genus Bicyclus; species Bicyclus anynana. The sequence continues at coordinate 3,514,501 of NC_069094.1, forward strand.
GATTTGTGTCCACGCTTGCAAGTTCTGAAAAAGATTAATTAATTTATTTATTCAAACAACAATATTTTTTGGCTGAGGGCATAGGCCTTCGTGATATCATGAAAACCCGAAACTCCTAGCTCCTACTTTTATTTAATGTAATTTCAAAACCCAAGCCCTTTAGTCAGGGATCCGTAGAACATTTTGTACAAATGTTTTTTTTTACTGTTGCTTAGTTAATAGTTTTACAACTTAACAGTCACATTGTCCTACAAATTGCGTTGTACATTATCTCGTTCCGACGCTCAGAAATTTCATTTCCTGGTAATTCAGTTAGATATCAGTAATCAAAAAATTTCGTAAATAATAAAGTTGATCGTCTTATTGAGATGAAGCTACTCACGAGAAATTAACTTGATAGTAATCAGTTGTAAAATTTTTCCACGGTTTCCGGACTACTTGTTCTATTCTATACTAATATTATAAAGAGGTAAAGTTTGTGACATTGTAATCTTTGTATCTACTTAACCGATTTTGAAAAATGTTGTTTCACTGGAAAGCCATGTTATTTGTCAGTGTCATAGGTTATTTGTCATAGGTTATGAGAAATATGATGTTTATACCTTTTTCGCGGCTTTGACTTGTAGAGTGATGAAACCGACGAGTGATTCGTGCAAGTCCTTGTCTTTTTGCTTTTGGAAATATTCGATTTCCACAGAAGTCTTTCTTGTGAAATCCCTGAAACAATGTACAATGTCAACAAAACACATTCGTCTGATTTTTGTTTTTAAAGAAAAGAATATGACAAATATTCCCGTTTCCCAAAATTTTGACATCACACAGGCAGAAAGGAGACTCTTATAGCAAAAGGCTTAGTTTACAAGCACTTTTGAAACGTCAAAAACGAAATAGCCGTGGATAGCCCAGTGGATATGACCTCTGCCTCCGATTCCGGAGGGTGTGGTTTCGAATCCGGTCCGGGACATGCACCTCCAACTTTTCAGTTGTGTGCATTTTAAGAAATTAAATAACACGTGTTTCAAACGCTGAAGGAAAAACATCGTGAGGAAACCTCCATATCAGAGAATTCTCTTAATTCTCTGTGTGTGAAGTCTGCCAATCCGCATTGGGCCAGCGTGGTGGACTATTGGCTTAACTCCTCTCATTCTGAGAGAAGACTCGATCCCAGCAATGAGCCCGAAAATGGGTTGATAATGATTTTGAAACGTCAAGTATAAGTCATGATTTAGGGTTAAAAAGCAAAATTGTAACGTCACACTAAAGTTGAGTCCCACAAATGTAATTCGGCATATTTGTGATACACGACGTTAACTGTGGGCGTGTGTCCTTGTCAAATATATGAAATTCGAGACTAATTTATTGATAGCCTCTGAAATTTGAAGTGATTGAGTCAGTAAGTGCACTCACTCCAGATCCCGCTTAGCCTTTTCGATGTTGTCCATATCGACGAGTATTTTGGCGTCGAGCGCGTTACACTAAAGGTAGTCTCACAAACGTGAGCCGGCAGAATTCTGACGTCACCCCAGAATGGTTGGTGTCCTTTGTGACATAGTTTATGGATAGCCTCTGACTATTGCAACAGTCGGAGTTAGTGCACTTACTCAAGATCCCGCTTGGCCTTATCGATGTTGTCTCTGCCGACGAGTATCTTGGCGTCGAGCGCGCCACACTAAAGGCTCACAAATGTGAGCCGGCAATCTGACGTCACCCAAGAAAGATGGGTGTCCTTTGTGACCTAGTTTATGGATAACCTCTGACTGTAATGTCAGTTAGTGCACTTACTCCAGATCCCGCTTGACCCTTTCGATGTTGTCCCTATCGACGAGTATCTTGGCGTCGAGCGCGCTACACTAAAGGGAGTCTCACAAATGTGAGCTGACAAAAATCTGACGTCTTCAGAATGGTCGGTGTTCTTTGTGGCCTACTTTATGGATATGCCTGTGACTATTGCAACAGTCGGAGTAAGTGCACTTACTCCAGATCCCGCTTAGCTTTCTCGATGTTGTCTCTGCCGGCGAGTATCTTGGTGTCGAGCGCGTCACACTAAAGGGAGTCTCACAAATGTGACACGGCATATTTCTGACGTCACTCCAGAATGGTCGTTTCCTTTGTGACATAGAGTATGGATAGCCTCTGACTATTCCAACAGTCGGAGTTAGTGCACTTACTCCAGATCCCGCTTAGCTTTCTCGATGTTGTCCCTGTCGGCGAGTATCTTGGCGTCGAGCGCGCGCGTGCTCTGGTCGCGCACGATGTCGGGGTCGGTGGTGCCGAACAGTCGCGACATCAGCCCCGACTTGCCCGCCGCCGCGCGGTTGCGCTCCGCTATCCTGTCCAAAAAATAATGAATAAGTGATTTATTTTGCTACTAGCAGATCCCCGCGACTCCGTTCACGTGAAATTCTGTTTAACACAAATCCCTTTTTCCCAAAAATTTTTTGACGGTTTTTACGCGGCATACCGGAACGCTAAAGCACTTGGCAGTACGTTTTTTCTGAGAGGAGGACACTCCAAGACATTTTTGAGTGTCCGACTTGCACGGATCTGAGGCACAGGGCCATACACTCTGGAAATTTGATAACGCGCATGCTGAATAGCGAAGAATATTGGCTCGCATACGCACAAATGATAAGAGACAATGAGGAGAAGAGAGATTAGAGAAAATTCGTAAGAGTGAGACATGAAATGCGGTTCCGTGCCACCCTTAGAGTACAGAAGAGGTTATTTTAGTCCGTGCAAGTCGCACATGCCCTGTCGAAAAGCAGGAGTCCGCAGAGGTAAAAAACGTCTTTACCAATAGGGTTGGTAACTAGCCAAAGCCAATGCCTACCACCGGGTTAGACCTGAGTGGAATTATCTCGTGATAGAACCTCAGACCAATTATAGAAGGACCTGTATCGCACTCATAGTCACGAACAAAATTGTCTGTCATTTTCTGAAGAAAACGAGCTTAGATTTGGTACATATCTTATACTAAACTAGAAGATTTTGCCCGGTTTTTTACACCATTCAATTACACAAAAAGGTATTTTTAGGGAGCTGTTTAACCGACGAACACGATTTCAACTATGAAACATCGATTCTATAGACACAGTTTTTATATAATCGCATTAGATCATTGATCATATACTTTGACAGAAAAGTAACGTCTAGCGAGGCAGGTCCTATACAATAATTGGTCTGAGGATAGAACAGATACTCCTTGAGCTGCTCCACCGCCTGTACTCACCGGTTGTTGAGCGCGTCGTGCGCATTCTCCAGCGCCCGCTGCAGCGCCTCGTGGTTGGCGCACAGCTGCTGCAGCGCGGCCGCGTAGAACAGATACTCCTTGAGCTGATCTGCCAACTGTTCCTCGTCTTCCGCCACTGATTCTATAGAATCTGCTATTGAATCTGGGAAAGAAAATTCAACTAAAGAACTAAAAGTTTACGCACGAATATTGTAACCGTACGATACGTGTTGCCATCTACAGGCATATTAAAACAGTGTTCGTTATCACCAGTAGATGGCGTTTTTAGAAAACTTTAGAAACAATACCTTTTAGTACACTTCAAGAACCTAATACAATGCAGTTACATCTGAGATTCATAGATGGCACTTTGATTTTTTTTTTTTTAAGAAGTTTTACTTCAATTGTGTGGTCTACAGCACACACAGTTTTTTGTTTATCTCTACTTATATTGTTCAGACTGTACAGATATTCAAATTATATTCTCTTATTATAATGTAGATGAAATTGTAACAAGAATCATACCAAAATAATGTCCAGCTTTCTGCAATCCATCGCCCATTTCCTTCTCAATGACACTCCATTCACTAAACAGCTTTCCATAATTCGCATGCAGTTTGCACAATGCATAGTTCTTCTCTATTATTTTTGATCTGTAACATTATTGTAAAAAAATTCAAGAGATGATTAAATAATAATATACATACAGTCATACAAGCACAACATACCAATGATTAAATTATTCAATTATTATTTATCAATGAATAAAAAGAGAAATCTGTATATTTAGAAAAAAAAGAACAATTTTATACCTTGTGTATAAGAAATTTCCTAAATTGGTTTCCAGTTGTTTGCCGTAAGTTTTCACACCTTCAATTTCTGCATCTGGCTTCTTGAGTCTGATGGACACTGACAGTGACTTTAGTTTGTTCTCAGCTTGCAGTAGGTATCCTGTAATTTGTATATTACAATTCTATAATACAAATCGAAGTTAAACTAAAAATTAAAAATATAATATCGCTTTTCCTATTTGACATAAGGAACACACAGAAGCTATCTCGCGCCTCCATATACATCTTAAACTACTTGTTTATTTTTATTCTACACAAGTTAGCCCTTGACTACAATCTCACCTGATGGTAAGTGATAATGCAATCTAAGATGAAGGCGGGCTAACTTGTTATAAGGAGGATGAAATTCCACACCCCTTTCAATTTCTATACGACATCATACAGGAACGCTAAATCGCTTGGCGGTACGTCTTTGTCGAAAGGGTGATTAACTAGCCTCGGCTGAAGCCTCCCACCAGTCAGACCTGAACCAATTAAGAAATCCTCAATTGGCCCAGCCGAGGAACAAACCCAGGACACTTTCGTCTTGTAAATCCACTATACATACCACCTTATTGCCTTCCTTATTGTATTCTTTCTCTGTAAATAATGGATAATAACTGGGCTGATTTCTTCTTGTCCCTACAAGAAGAAATTGGCCGTTTTAGCCAAATTTAAAAAGTAAGACTCACCACTATCTGTGATAGTCTCTCTCCAGCCATGCTCCTGCTGTAGAAAATTGATGAACTGGTCGTCGAAGCACAGCCGTGGGTGAGATGCAACACGCAGGAGGAAGTTCTCCAGCCCTGCCCGTCTCCTCTCTACGAACTCTGGATCAGTTGTATCCGATTTACGCCATGCGTATAGTACCTAGAATAGTATAAATTAATAATAACAACAATCTACACTAATTAAAAAAGAGCTGTTATAGCCCAGTGGATATGAACTCTGCCTCCGATTCCGGAGGGTGTGGGTTCAAATCCGGTCCGGGGCATGCACCTCCAACTTTACAGTTGTGTGCATTTTAAGAAATTAAATATCACGTGTCTTAATTATTAAATTATCTTAATTCTCTGCGTGTGAGAAGTCTGCCAATCCGCATTGGGCCAGCGTGGTGGACTATTGGCCTAACCCCTCTCATTCTGAGAGGAGACTCGAGCTCAGCAGTGAGCCGAATATGGGTTGATGACGAAGACGAAGATACTAATTTTACTACAACTACAATATACTGGGCATCAGTGAAATGCGAAGAACAGGCGAAACAAAAGAAAAACATGAAAGTACATATACCAAAAAGGAAAACCGGTGTTTAAAATGGAGTAGGTTTCCTAATAAAACAGACTTAGCAGAAACACCTACGACCTTGAAGAGTTTTGTCAATGGTTATCAAGCAGGCATCCACTAATATAATATAATATAGTAAAATATAGTAATATATTTCGAAAAATAGTAACAATATCTAATTACACTCCTCCAAAAAATAGCTAGACCGAAAAATTCATTAAAATTGCTTTTACTATTACAAAGAAGTGTGGCAACTGGTTTTATTCCTGAAACCAAAAAAAAAGTAGCAAACCCTAAACAAACAAGGACGTTCGGTTGTATGTATCTTTAGTTCCTTACTGACTATTTAGTTGTATTGTGTTGTTGTTGTTGTTGTTATATATTGTGTTGTTGTTCAATCCCGTTGTGACCACGATCCATGCAACTGGGTGGTGGGTAGAAATATCAACAATAAAAATCTCGTCGTTTTATCGTGGTATGTACTCGTTTAAATAATATTCATAATGAACAACCACGAAATAAGTTTAAAATCATTATTTACTTGTAAATGAAAAATAAAAGTATACCCTTTTCTCTGGCAGTGGAGGAATGACAACATGTGGATACGTAACTTGTAGATAATCATGTATCTGTTCAAACTCTGTGTATCTTCTCCATATTGTGCTTATCTTTGACTGGACCATTTTGTAATCTGGATCTGTCACTCTGAAAAAAAAAAATTTTTTTTTTATTACAGCCTCCCACCAGACAGATCTGGACTGATTGAGAATATGTCAATTGATCCTGCCGGGGATTGAACCCAGGACCTCAATCTTGTAAATCCACTGCACATACCACTGCGCCATGGATGCTGTCAAAAAGAATAAAGAGAAACAGTCCAATTGTGTTGCTATTGGTTGAAATTTGTCATTTTTTAAGATATGTAATTAGTCTCATTTTAGTCGTACATTACAGTCTACAAAATTGTTATTGTTATATTTTATTTAAATAAAATGTATATTAAGAAGCTTAATAATATGCCTCCACAAGAACCATGCATTATCATTGTGGTTAAACTGTGAAACATTAATTAAAACTGTCAGCAACACACAAAAACTAATTAAAGCAGATTGTGGAATAAATCTTTCCTGCCCATAAAGTGCTAAGCAATGATATTTATATAGAGATGGGGCACTAGCGCATCAAAACTGAGGCAGAGAAATGTGGAAAAATTTACCTAATTTCCTCATTAAACAACAAACGTTATTTAAACAAATAATACCTAAATATCCATTGAAAAAGTCGAGTTGTGTGTTCAGGAAGTGTATAAACTATATATTAAACTATTAATTTGAGAAAACAAGCAAATGGCTTAACACACCTTAGGATATGCTCCACATGGTAGAAAATTTTCTGTTATTCTTTACAAGCCTTTTCCATTAAATTATTATAATATGGATGAATTTTTCTCTAGCATTACATTAATAATCTGATAAACTATTCCTTACAGTTGTTTATGCAGTTTCAAAAAAAGATTTTTACAAATACCTCCACTACTGTAATTATAATAAAAAAAAGGTAAGATAGGTGGATTTTTAAGACAAAAGTGTTAGTGAAATTACTTTTGTCGAATGTACACTAGTATGGTGGGCTTGTGAATGGTCTAATTTCTCTTTTCGTGTAAGTAGTCTAGATAGTAACCAATAAAATGTCTTACTTCAAATCAATCAAGTAAACAGTGTAATGATCTCGCACATGCAACGTTCCGTTAGCGCGTTTCTCCGACTCCACAATCGATATATCAACATGTTTTAGTAGAGTATCCTAAAATAAAACACTTATGTTTTGATAATGTTAAGAACAAAAGTAGGCGGTTGAAAAACAACAAATAGGTACTTGACTTTCGAAGTCCTCCACGGTCTCTATTTTAGTTGGAGACCTCGACAATTTTATCGGCGAGTCTTCGGTCGACATCTTCACAATAAATTTTGTTTATTTACAGAAGAAAATATGTGAAAATATTCAAAACTTTGATGTTCAACCAGCAATGAGCAATCTTCGAATTTGCAAATTAATTGCACTTGTCAACTGTCATGTCAATGTCATGATGACAGCATTTAGTTGCGTTGCCGGTAACCATTTTCCTAATTCCCCATAAATCGAAGCGAAATTCCCTAATTAGGGAAAGAAAATATCCCAATTCCCCAAAAACTCCTTCAACAAAAAAGGAAAAAGCGAAATGCCAGTTTTAATCTATATTTATTAGTGCTTTTCACAATTTACTTTACAATTTCACATTTTTTGTATTGTATAATTTTATTGAGCATTTCGTTCGATAAATGAATAGTTGCAGATCAACTAAACCCTCCATTGGGAAATTGTTCATAGATGAGTTTCAATTCCCCAAAATTGGGGAATTCCCACAAATTAGCAACGCTGGATGCCAGTGTCAAATCCCAAATATTTGACGTATGAATTACAAAGAAAACAATAAATCAAGATAAAGAAAAATTTCTTATCTATGGTTTTTATTAGAGTTCCATTCTTTGTTATATTTTTGAAAATCTGAATATAAATGAGGTTTACAGTTTACTCATAGATAGGTATAAGAGTCGGTACCATGCCATGGGAACTTAGAAGAACGTGAAATCTTTATGAAGCAGCGTCATCTACATTCTAGATTTAAGATTATTGTGTATGTAATAAAATGTTTTTAGAGATTGAAACCGTATAAGCACGGAAAAAAAGCGAAAAAGAAGAATAATTTACCAATAATACACTGTAATCTTTGGTCGGTACGGCTTACTGCATCTTAACGATATATTTTTTTGTTTCGTTCGTTCGTTTGTTATTCTGCTCACTGTTGAGCTCGAAGCTCCTCTTAGAATGAGAGGGGTTTGGCCAATAGTCCACCACGCAGACAAGTTAGAAAATTCTCTGGTATGCAGGTTTTCTCACAGACACACAGGTTTGAGACACGTGATATTTAATTTCTAAAATGCACAACTGAAAAGTTGGAGGTGCATGCCCAGACCGGATTCGAACTTTACCTTACCTTACCTGACTTTAGCAGCCGATAGACGTCCACTGCTGGACATAGGCCTTTTGCATAGACTTCCAAGCACAACGGATTCGAACCTACGCCCTCTGAATAGAAAGCAAAAGTCATATCCACTGAGCTATCACGGCTCTATTATGAAGAGGATTATAATAACTATTAAGGAATTAGTATAGATTCTGTAAGATGGTGACCACTGATTTGAAATAACAACCGATACTTTTTTTTTATTTTTTTTTTGATTTTGTTTAAGTAAGCGCTTAGCTGCAATCACGCCTGATGGAAAGCGATGATGCAGCCTATAATGGAACGCTCTTCGCCTATGGTGGAAGGAATCTTCTATAGAAGATGCCTATTCACTCTTGACTTGAAGATACCCATGTTGTAGGTAGTGGAGAAAACGGAAGCTGGAAGAGCATTCCACATATATTTCCAATATAAACGTTTTGAAGCCTTTGCACCGATATTTCCTTTAGCCTTTCATGCGTGAATAGCTATATTATCAGCAAATGACGTAGGTAATATTTTATCCCCCAAACAGGAACTATGCGGATAAAACTCCAGGCTCCGCTAGACAATTCATCATTATCAACCCATATTCGGCTCACTGCTGAGCTCGAATCTCCTCTCAGTATGAGAGGGGTTAGGAAAATAGTCCACCACGCTGTCCCAATGCGGATTGGCAGACTTCACACTCGCCGAGAATTAAGAAAATTCTCTGGTATGCAGGTTTCCTTACGATGTTTTCCTTCACCGTTTGAGACACGTGATATTTAATTTCTTAACTAGACAATTATGTTAAACCTTTTAGGTATCTAAGTCTGAGCCCAGACGAATGACGTAAAAAGTTCGAGACGAGTGAGACGTGAGACAGCCCTGACACTCCTGACAGCTGTCAGCCTGTCAGCCGGTAAGATGTTAACGAAGTCCGTTGCGCTTGAAAGCCTTCCGAGTTGTTCCCGTGACTGGCAGATTGACATCAACTTTTAGAGCACCCTGCCAGTAGCCCGGCACTTTGAGTAAAATTAGCTGGGTGCTTTGATCGCGAGTATTTTATTATATTAAGTCCCCTGTTTACCATCAAACAACTTATAAATGAGAGTATCGCTTACTAGTCATTTCACACCTAATAATAATTATAATTAATTTGTTCTTAAATTATTATTAGTGAAAATTGACTAATAACCTTAAAATAATTACTTAGATATAGTCAAATTGAGAAATCTCCTCCTTTTTTGATGTCGGTTAAAAAGTTGTACTATAGTGTCAATGATTACTTGAGTGAAAAATTTAAATAGGTACATTAACCATAATAGTGACATTTATATTAACATGAATTAATTCGAACTTTGTTTTATTTTTATTATTTGTAAATTAATTTGCAATATTTGTTAACTTTTGCACACCAACTATGGCAGGATATGTGTTTAAATATAATAAAAAAGACCTACGTAAATGTACCACAGTCTGGCGAAATAAAATTGATTGATTGATTGATTCATTTCTAATTGTTAGTTGGTTAGTTGGTAATTACTTTTAGGATGAAAAATATAATCCTTTTTGCTAAAAATATATTTCTAATCTCATTCCATTTCATTCTTCTTTTATTCTTTTTTAACAAAAAGCAAACATGAGAAAAGGTTTCCATCATACGAATAAAATATTTGTCCGGATAACACGGATCTAGAAATTTCTGAAATGCATAAGAATAATCCGCTGAAGCTTGGTATAATCATGATTTATACGACATCCTATTGCAAGCCATTATTCTCTCCTTGCATTATGTGGCCCTGCAGAAATATAAGTTAGAATTATCCGAAGATGAATCATAGATACTTAGTTAGAAATTGACGAATTGGATCTAGATATTCAATTTTAGGACGAAATTTGGAACGAGGAAATCCATATGAGAACGAAATTAATCGATGTAGCCCACAGAGTAACCAGAGTGAGTTACAAGCAACGGTCTGAAGCCTGTGAAACCTATTATAAAATAACAAACGTCCCGCGTCTCCTTAACAAACGCTTTTACAAACTTTTTTCATAATTTGTATTCTTAAATTTAACACTAACAAAAATTACGTAAATTAATATAATAATAAATATTTTCTTTTTTTTTATTCTTTACAAGTTAGCCCTTGACTACAATCTCACCTGATGGTAAGTGATGATGCAGTCTAAGATGGAAGCGGGCTAACTTGTTAGGAGAAGGAAGAAAATCCACCCCTTTCGGTTTCTACACGGCATCGTACCGGAACGCTAAATCGCTTGACGGTACGTCTTTGCCGGTAGGGTGGTAACTAGCCACGGCCGAAGCCTCCCACTAGCCAAAATTACCAATAAAAATATTTCATCTTATTTCTTTAGATTTTATGAACAGTTTGTAAAATATTTAAAAACTTAAGACGCCATTTTTCTTGAATAATATTTAAAATTACTGATGCGACGGTTCGTGTCGTACTGACTCGAGAATGTATTACTTTTTTAATTTCTTGGAGCGGCTACGACACCGTTGTGTTCCGTACGCTCCATCTGTATATTATTGATTAATCTGTGACGTAGCCCAAAGGGCGGGCCATATCTGTCGCAGAACAGATGGCCGCTGGGGTAGACGTGTTTTGGACTGGAGATCACGTACCAGCAAGCGCAGTGTAGGACGCCCTCCAGCTAGATGGTCTGACGATATTAAGAAGGTAGTGGGAAGTGGCTGGATTAGGCGGAGGATCGTGTGAAAAGCCTATGTCCAGCAGTGGACGGATACAGGCTGGTGATGACGATGATTCAACTTTATTCCTACACCGAAATCAATGGTCAATCACAAGTTGTTGAATAGGCTAAACACTAGATGTACGAATTTGTAAAAAGGAAAATTTCTTCTGCAATACAGCTTAATGAGTAAAGTTCTTACTTAGTGGAGTTACTCAACGACATGCAAGATTCGTGGTAGGTACCCCTTATGTTCACGCCGCGCTCGAGTGAATCCCAAAATCCCCTATTGGGTTTCCCGATTACAATTTAAGGCTACATTTAATAGAGTGGGGGAGCAATGTAGCCTTTTCATGCCTCTACTTTAATCGTCTAAAGTAAATGACGTCACATTTAATCTTTTCCCTTTCTGCGACATATGACCAGATATTTTATTGAAATCCTAGAAAATCTTTGATAACATCGATGCTTTAATATCTGAAAGGTTACTAGTATGAAGATATCCATTTTTAGGGTTCCTTTTTGTCAATCGAACGCTAAAATAGTTTTGCCACATCCGTTTGTTCGTCTGTCCGCGATCTAGCTCTGCGACTGTTAGTACTAGATTAAATTTAAATTTTTATTAATAGAAATTATTATTAATAATTTTTTATTAATTAAGAAATTATTATTAAGAAATTATTATTAATAAAATTATTATTAATAAACACACCAACAAAGTAGTTAGCAATTAAAAGTTTAGTTTAGTTTGAATGAGTCTTTAAAAATATGGGTATCAATATTTTTTTGTGAAATATTAAGGTTCAAATTGACTATCTTTGTGTTCTCCTCTTCTGTCAACTTAACGAATATGGGTAAGTTAAAACATTTCACAGCAGTAGTAATGAAATTAAAAGGTAAACTATATAAGCAGAAATTAAAATTGAAAAAGTTGTAGCTTACTAACTGGTGAAATATAAAAAGCTTAAGGACGGAACCCTATACACTACGCGTGGCAGGACACGCATTTGGTCTTTTTTCAAAGCCTTTCCTGTATTTACTAGTTCATTTTTATAAAATGTTTCGGTCCACATAAATCGTGGGACATTTTGGCGAAGAATATCCTTTTATATTTCTTATTGATAAAAAATGATAACAATCTGCCAAACATTCTGTAGGAAGGGGTGCTATTAAAATTTGTTACCGTATCTTTGGGTCATCTTTTATTCATGACCGAAGTTTTGTGCAAAAATGGGTTGGAACAAACACCGGCTGAAGCTGAAATGTTTTTTTTTTTAGATTTACGACGAGGATATTATCGTATAGGGTTTTAGGTATACGAGTAGCTTTGACTTTCAATCTGAAACTCTTCTTCGATCCTGGGCACGCACTTCCTTTGTGATCTTGTAAGTAGGTAGGTAGGTATCTAGTAATATTAAGAAAGTTAAGGAAGTTATTGGATAAATAATCTCGACTAAGTTAGAGAGTAAGAGTAATAATTTGGTAATAATTGTAAATCTCCTCCTCAAAACTCGACTCGACTCTCGTAAATCAGTATTAAACTTCCCCATCATCAACATTTCAATGGGGTAAGAGATAGCTCGGTATTTTTCTGCATTCCTGCAAGGAACTTTAGCCAAATTAGTTGTACAATTTATGTCTCCTTAGATCTCAAAGCTTTCATGAGCAAAGAAACATGAGTCTATCGTTCTTTTGCAATATCTACGGATATTTCGCATTTTTTTCTGATTGTGTATGTGGCGTAGGTAATGGGACCTCAGCGTCACTAGGGGTTTTGAACGAGAACGTAGCGTAGAAGCATTGCCTGATGGGGCCCAAAAGCAGAAGCAGAAGAAATGGGCAGAACAACTCTCTAAGGGCTCCGACCTCGGCTTAGATAGCTGTTCTGGAAGGGTGTTTTGGTCTAAGATTTCACATCATATGCAAGCATATATGCCATGTATATATATGTGTATATGCTATGTGTATGTATGTATATGTTATGTATATGTATGTATATGCTATGTATATATCACAAAAAATGTAGAATAGGTATAAATATGCATTTAGTTTGGATTCATTTTTTATTATCAAAGCTGATGATGATGACTAATGTTAGATCATTTAGGTATATAAAAGCTTGCTTAATTAAATAAAAGTATTCTTAAATACTTATTAAAATATCTCTTCCATAGAAGAAAGTATGTTTCTCGTTATCCAGATGTTATTCAAGGCCGCTCCACTGGTTTCACAAATTCTTCAAGTTACTGAAGTCACAAAGTTGCTGTCAAAGTAATATTAAAAAACTTGTCCATGACTATCTTTTTAACAAGAAGTTTGTCCTATCTGCTTCGTTTAGTAGAAGTTATATATCAAAGAAAACTTTACGGGTTTATATTTAGAAAAATATTCAACAAGATACTCAACAGTACGAAACTTTGGTCCGCGTTTACAGAGTGAGATCAAAGTTACAAGTCTCTTCAAATTATTCAAATTTATTACTGTCTATAATTGGACCTTTTGAAACATTTTTGTAAAATTACTTTGAGATGATAATAATGATACATACTCGCATACTTACAGAGTTTCTTTCATAAAGATGGAATAGAGAAGCGCAAAGTAACGTATTTTATTTAAATTATTTAGAAAAACAATATTTGTTAAGTATACCTTTTTTAATATGACCAATACTTCCGTAATATTGTAAATAATTCGGTTGACTGTGGCCTGCTCCTCAGTAAATTATATTTCAATCCCAATTAATACTCATCCTCGATTCCTCGATCACATTCAATTTTGTGTAAGGCATTTGTGCATACTAAACTTGGAAACAATTCTTATATACCTCGGTCATGTCTTTCTTTTAATAAATTGAGATTGATTGACCAGGAAATTGACCTCTTCTGTACCTCGGCTACCACTGCCCGTAAGTCACTGGCCACACAGTACTTTAACTTGTTTATGATAAGCTAGCTTGTTTACTTATCAATTTAGTTTTGTTGTTTTTTTTTCTCTTTTGCCTTTTCATTTAATTTATCTCTATTACTATTATCATTATCTCTTTTTTTTTTTTAAAAGATTATGTTTTATTGAAGCATGTCTTCCTTGCAAGCTTGCTATATAATATGTAAAATTTATTTGCGAAAACTTGTAATTGGCTATATTCTGTTTTCTACGTTGTTACTTTTATTATCTTTGTTTTTAGCTGTAACTTTTCCTTTCTTTCTAAATAAATAAATAAATAAAATATTTCCGTTCCCTCCAATCAGTCAAAAAAGCTGTATCAGGAGTAATCATATCATAATAGGATAATGTCCATCGAGCGGGGATCGAATCCATTTACCGTCTGGCGCTCCACTGTCATCTCCCCCGATGTTAAGCTATGCGCCTTAAAGATGCCTATTCACTCTTAATTTGAAGTTGCCCATAATGTAAGTTTGTCATGTCATGGCCAGACCTTCCTCATTTTAAGTTGAAAGTCTGTCAATCCATGCTCCTACGAGTATCATATGTTTTAGTTTGGATCGTGGTGGGCGGTAGGTTTGAAACTCAAGATACGTAGCATCATAGAAACCCTTTGTTAGAGACCCGTAAAGTTTGATTTTGTTAGTGTTTTTCGAAGGGTTGCCATGATACTGCCATGAAGTGAATGGGGACTGGGGGTGTGATTTATCATAACTATAAAGCCGATTCAAATACAATAAAAGATATCGTTTTTTATTATGATTAAGACTTTCTGACATAATAGTCTTTCTAATAGTAGTTAGGCTAGAATTTATTTATATTTATTAACTTGTGTGTAATAAATATTAAGTCACTCCCATCGGTTCTTAAGTTAAGCTATTTATATTTGTTTATTTTAGGCATGCCCTTGAGTTACATTGAAACTTATCGCTGAAGATTGTTTTAGCGTCTTCAAAAACTTTATCTACTTACCCATGTTGGTAGGCAAAGATTTGATAAAAGAGATATGTCACTAGACCGTCAAAACTGAGGCGAACAAAAGCGGCTAATTGACCGCATTCCAATGAGTCGCATAGTAAATAACGAAAGTTATTGAAATAAATAATACCTAAATAGGTAAGTATATTTATGTACAATCTCGAGTTGCGTGTTTAGGAACTGTATATAGATAAAGTTGTTTGCATATAAATCATTGTACATAACACTAAATTTATATTATCAAAATACTTCCACCGAATTGTTTCACTACCGTGAAATACGTAAATAGTTTCAAGTCACGAAATTCGTTGTTGTACTCCTGAAACTATCTACTAACTTTATAATGCACGGACGTAAAGTACCTAAAACTAATGGGACAGTTCAAAAGATAACTTAATTATACTCGTATACTTATTTAGGTTGTCTCGTTCATTTTGATTAGCTTAAGTAGATTTGGGTCACGAGGTCCTGGGTTCGAATCTGGGTCGGGTTATATGTATACGGAGCTGTTCTTTCCTCTACGTAATTTTTAGTTCGGATTTGGGAGTTGATGTTTGTTACACATGTATTTGTTACTTGCGAAGATTGTATACTATAAATATGTTACGTGCGTACAAAATCAACTGAAAAAGTGATCCGAATCCGAATTTAGCTACTTCACTAAGCTCACACATTCACAAATTTTATATTTATGTGTATATAGTTTTTACACTTCTTGAACACACAACTCTGTATTTAGTTATTATTTGTTTAAATAACTTTTGTTGTTAATTGTTAACAACAAAAGTTATTTAGTATTTAGTCGCTTAAACGACTAAATGAAAAGAAGACAATTATCTAACAACTTTTCGGCTCAGTTTCGATGCACTAGTGCCATATCTAATAGTATAAAATCTTTGGCGAGGAAAGATATGTAGAAGACGTGGCATAACAGATCTGTAGAATCGCATAAGTAGGCACGAAACATCCCGCTACTCAAACAAATAAGTCTCAAACCTCACGTGCCAGTAGTTTGGGTAAAAAAAATGGCCCCCAAAGTTTTATCACCCAATCTACAAATGAGATGCTGTAATCATACTTTCAAAGCGCTTTCAAACTGTAAGTTCAAAGGAGTGAGAGTACTTTTACATGCTAACGATTTGCGACAAAGAATACCGAAATAAAGGCTGCAAAAAGTTTCGCAGCTGTGAAAAATGTAAATACGCTTGCCGTGCCTTCATTTTTTCTTTTTTTTTACAACACTTTCTATTTTTCATGAAGTGTGATGAGATACCTTTTCAAGGCACGCCGGAGTTTACTTGTTGCTCTGCATTTTCTAGTAAAAACTTGGTTGTATTTAAATATTAATAACTTGTCTTATAACAAAAGTTACAATAAACAATTAAGTTGTTTTTATTTGTCAAAGTTTTTATGAATACGGATATTATATATTAGAAATCATAGCCTCAGTCGCAATACTTATTATGTAAACTAGCGGACTTCCGCGACTTCACCCGCGTGGAATTCAATTTTTCACAAATCCCGCGGGAACCATGGACTTTTCCGAAATGAAAAGCCTATGTGTTAATCTAGAGCAAATCTATTTCCATTCCAAATTTCAGCCAAAACGCTTTAGTAGCTGCAGCGTAAAAGAGGAACAAACATACTTACACACAAACTTTCGCCTTTATAATATTAGTGTGATGTGATTTAACATATTCGCCTTAAATCCTTAAAACAAAATTTATAAAAATAAATATAAATAAATTTAAACGTTCTTCTATGAATTACAAATTACCAAGAAGCTATGCAAGTGTTATTTTTTTAAATAACAAGGTGCTAGTCTGAAATATTTACAGTTTTTATAAAATGACGAACGTCTGACCACTGCAAGCTTTCGCTATTATAGTCTTCTTTGATAAATAAGGAGGACTATCACCAGATGTCACATTAATTAGTTCGGTGAAGAGTCTTAACGTGAGCCCCCCACTTCTTCATTCCGTTATCACTTCCGACAGCTCGGTTTCATAACAATTTTCATTTATCAAATTATCATCCGTAATAAATTCTGAGTTGTGACGGCTTTCGGTCTCTTGAAGGCGAAATAAGATGTCAGCCAACCCTCTCTTCCTGAAACCTCTTAAGTAATAAATAAATGGCCCTAATACCGGCTTGTATATCAACTGTATGTAAATACGTCATTAAGGCGGCTCCTCTGCTGGCAAGTTTATTGCAACAATATTTTCGGGCAATTTTCGGGTACTATTTTGACTTCTATACATCGCGACAAACACACTATCAGTTTAATCGGCTGTCAAGCCGTTACTTGATCGTCAGTGGCCGATATTACTTGATGTTTGCTGTGTGGTTGTACATGCAGTTGTGCTTAAGTCAGCCATTGACCATCAAATAATCTCACGATCTTGTAGCGCAAACGGCAGACATCAGTTCGGTTGCCGTTTCATAGTGGCTACACACAATTGAAGTTGGCTTGAGCCACGCCCACGGATGTCAACGCAATAAAAATGAATAAAAATAATTAAATTTATTTGTACAATAGGTACACAGATCGCTATCTAGCTCCAATGTAAGTGTAGGTTGTGTTATAGGCACTAAGATATATACACATGTTGCATATCAACAACAAAAGAATGCTACTGTTCACGGCATATCGCTGTTCTACTCGAATGCATGATTAGCCAACGCTTCGCGGTTTTACCCTTGTAGTTCCCGTTCCCGTAAAATACGGGAAGAGAATCTATCCTGCAACACTTAACAAATAGCGTAGCTTTCTAGTGGTAAAAGAATTTTCAAACACATACCTTCTACAATACCACAAACCTAACCTCTTTATAATATTAGTAAAGACAATAACAACGCGGGAATTATTTGTTTTCTAATTATTTGATGGGAAATAGAATCGATAGCAAAGGATGGTCCTTAAGATGGGGTTGATTTAAGTGAGAGTTTCATGAGGTCAACTGTACCAAAGCGATTTTAGTTGTATTGTTTAAGTAAGATTGACTGAGGGAAGGGTTAAATTGCTAAATATAATAATGGAACAAGGGCCATAAATTACGAACAAGTTAAGGGCATTACCGCGTCCCAAAACTTGTATTTACTTACACACAGTCATGGCTTTATTAAATTTCCTCAAGATACCTTATTTCTAATAGACATAATTATTAAGCTTCAATAGTCTAGCTGGTGGGAAGCTTTGGCCGTGGCTAGTTACCACCGACAAAGACGTATCGCCAAGCGATTTAGCGTTCCGGTACGATGTCGGGTAGAAACCGAAAGCAGTGTGGATTTTCATCCTCCTGCTAACAAGTTAGCCCGCTTCCATCTTAGATTACATCATCACTTACCATCAGGTGAGATTGTAGTCAAGGGCTAACTTGTAAACAATAAAAAAACAAATATTTCCGTGATTAAGGAAGCTAGACTCAACATAATAATGTTATGCATGGGGTCATGGTCCTCGCTATTGGGCTATTGACGTATTACCTTCTACAATGCTTGCTTAAAAACCATAATGTTTAATGAAGTTGTCATATTGTTTATGTTTTCATTAAATAACAAGTTAAAGCCGTAATAATAGATATGACTAGCGGACCCGGTCAAGCTTCGCCTCGACTTATGTACACTTCTTTCCCATCCCTATCCTACCCTACCCTACCCCTACCCTACTCCTACCCTACCCCTACCCCTACCCTACTCCAAGTATTTTTTGACAATACGATCCAAAACGCTGTCAGCCATTGTGGTCTATATTTTATCTGTTTCAAGGTAATCGACAGGGTTTTTGACGTTTGGGAAATTTAAAAAATACATGATTTTTACATTAAGTTTTTTAAGAAATCCTTAACTTTCATTAATTAATATCGTTATATTTCGGACCCTTATTCCATGAATTAAGTAGGTACACGAAATTAATATTGTTTATATTAAACCCTATTACGATCTCAAGTAGTTTTAACTACAAGTTTGGTATTGAGGAATGTCTACCATTACTGGCGTTAGTCCATAATAGCGATCTCAACGGATGTTGTTAACAAAGGGTTAGTATTTGGTTGAGAAACAATTTCGTAGCATTTGTAGAGTTTCTTTAGTTTCAGTGTTTTTGCAGATTGACAAAGTGAAGATATTTTTTCATTAGAGCTCTTTCTCAAAGAAACGCTAATAGCACCTTTTGAGAAATTTTAATTTTTCTTACTAAATTAAATCGACAAAACTCCAATCCAACCAACGCAATACCTCTCCGATTTGAGTCCAACTTTACTGGAGCTATGATGCTCATCAAATGAGATTCTATTATACACATTACTGTAAATTGGGTTGCATAGATTCTCTTTGTAGAGGAGGCAATCACGGCGATGTCTAGAAAGCAAGACAGCAGCATTAAAAAAATTGATTCAAGATCGAAAATTTTCCGAAGAAAAAACATTGATTTTTTTAAAACTATTCAAATTAGTTGTAGACTATAAGATAATACCATGTGCGTTTTGTTCTTAAAATAACAGGACATTACCTGTTATGTGAGTGGCCCAATAAGTTCGTAGCGCTTTTAAAGTTTCTTTAGTTCTACAACATTCGTTGTTTGACAAGGTGAAGGTATTATTCATTCGATACCTAGATCTCTTTCTGCTCTGCAAAAGTGTACTAATCGCATTTTTGAATAATTTATTTTAAAATTCTCTCATTTATTTATTACTTCATTTTTTTAAATTTTTAACAATATAAGTATAAAATACAAAACATTATTAAAAATTTATAAAAAAAATTCACCCTCCCGCTGCGGGACATTTGAGTGCCCAAGGAACCGGTGGTCAGGGCTCCAGAGTGAGGAACCTCCTCACAATACGCGCCGTCTCAAGAATCACTGCCTTTTGTATCCGACTCTTGATCCAACAGTTAAGCGAAAGCTTCTTAAGGTGTTGGTCGAAGCTTTTCGCTATAAGACCATTTACTGAAACAACTATCGGAACAATAATAGTTGACTCAACATTCCACATGGCGGTAATCTCGTGAGCAAGGTCCAAGTATTTTGATACTTTTTCCTTTTCGGCTTTAACCAGATTATCGTCATGTGGAACTGCAATATCAACAATTATTGCACGACGCACTGACCGATCGACTGGCACTATATCAGGTCTATTGGCTACAATATACCTGTCAGTGATAATCGTTCGGTCCCAGTAGAGCAATGCACTGCTATTTTCAAGAACTGACGCTGGGTCGTACCTATAGCTTATTTTTATTATTAATTTACCTAAATAAAATAGTCATCTCATAAAACAAAAACTATATCAACAAAACTCCAACGAGGATCTAACATCTTTAGATTTAAGTCCAACTTATTAACCGTGGAACTATGGTGCTTATCAAAATGAGATTCCATTTTACACTTTACTGTAAATTGTGTTGTATAGTTTCTCTTTGTAGAGGTGGCTCAGTTGGCAATATCGAAGCAAAGGAGGCAATCACACGGCGATGTCTAGATAGCTAGACACGATTGGATTGCACTGATTAATTCAATATAGCCAGCGATAAAATGTATTATTATTGGATTAAAAAGAACTTTTATTAGACACTTAATTGGGAATAGGGTAATTTTGTTATAAAGCAATTTAGCTGCCTTATTGGCTTAGTTATACCTATTAGACCTTTATCGGAATATTCTATTTTCGGTACAGAGACAGAGGGTACAGTAATCTTATAATTCACCCCTTGCATGCGTGGGGGTTGTAAATATTGTAATTTTCACTTAAAAGCTCGTTATAGTAGAGGAGCCGAAGAGGGGATTTTTGCAGTTACTCGAGCGCGGCAGATGAATATAAGGGAATTTACCTTGCATGTTGTTGAGTACTTCCACCAAGTATGAGCCCTTAATATTGGTGAGTACATTTATGGCAACCAAAAAAACTAACTTCAGAAATACTTAAGGAGCACGTCAGATTAAGATAAGGTGGATGAGTTAATAGCTAAAATCTTTGTATTTCGAAAATCTGACGATTTGAGTGTAACTTATTAGAATGGGAGGGTTCCAAAGTTACAAAATAAAAACCTTATATTTCTGTTATCCAGCGGTTAAGTTTTTACTTATTTTGAATGAAATAATCTCCTGAATAAACGATCATGTATTCTGATGATTTCAGTAAGGCAAAATAATAAAAATTGTCTCTTAAGTCTGTAGTTTTTTTCCCCACCGCTGAAAGCAAAAGAAGTATATAACCATTTATTCTTTCTATCATCTAATCTACCAAATCTAACCAAATCCAATGACGATGTAGTAACTGCAAAATTTAGCAGCCCGGGCCTCCTACTATTATTATGAAGGATACGGTAAATCGAAACTTCAAAGTAACGTAAGTTTTATACCGTAGAGATTTACTGTAGAACTATTTTGTAAACCAGTAGTTAATTATAAATGGATATAGTTACGCCGGAATGTTATGTAATTAATATTGTTTGGTGAAGTTGCTTGATGCGGTCTAATAGTTGGGTCACTCGGAAGTTAAGAGGTAGGTACTTACGAATTCCATAACAAGCAGTAGGCTTTACTTGCCAAAGCCGTGATAGCCAAAAGGATATTACCGCCAAGCGATTTACCGGTACGATGTCGTGTAGAAACCGAAAAGCGTGTGCAGTTATCACGTTTCCATCTTAGATTGCATCATCACTTACCATCAGGTGATATTGTAGTAATTGGTCCAGGTCTGGCTGGTGGGAGGCTTTGGCGTGGCTAGTTTCCACCTTACCGACAAAGACGTACCGCCAAGCCATTTAGCGTTCCGGTACGATGTCGTGTAGAAACCTAAAGGAGGGTGGATTTTCATCCTGCACCTAAAAAGTTAGCCCGCTTCCATCTTAGAGTGCATCATCACTTACCATCAGGTGAGATTGTAGTCAATCTCTGCTTAAGGGAGACTTCTTGCTGTCGAGCGTTTTCAACGGGGTTGATGACTAGGCTCGAATATATTGTTTTTTATATGACACATTCGGGTAAATAAGGTAATATTAACTAATTAATATGTAAAAAACAAACATTGTCTGGATGTTCGCAAAATATCGTTTTCTTATTTGACTACGTTTGAATGTGCAAGTGGAAGGACATAAGAGGAGAGGAAGGCCAAAGAAGAGATGGTTGGATTGTGTGAAAGAAGACATGTATGTAAAAGGAGTGGATGATGAGTTGACGAGTAATAGAGACGAATGGAAAAGATTGACATTGACCGACCCCACTTAAGTGTAGGGTAAGGAGATAATGATGATTATTTGACTACGTTTCTCTTACCATTAACCTCTAAACAATTTATCTTCCTCCTTTTTATCTGGCACGAAGTCTTTGAACACACATAATGTGTCCGGTGTAAATACGGACATAAAAGTTGAGCGGTACAACGAGCTCGTAAATAAAGATAAACTTGTGTAGTACGTTCACTATATACATTTACTACAACTTTCCGTCTTTATGTGTAAAGTAACAGACGCTCCGCGGTTCCTACCCCGTAGTTCTCGTTCCCGTGTGAACATTGAGATAAAATATAGCCTTTGATACTCATAATACAGTGTGGCTTTCTATTAGTTAAAGAATTATCACAATCAGGCTTGTATTGATTTTATTATTCTTAGGCATTGTTTATTAAAAGTTATCTATATACTATATACATAAAATAAATCTGTAGAGAGATCAATTCTGTACATTAAATATATTTCCAAAATAACTATCAGGGGGTGATTAGTGATCGATGCTGATGACAAAAATGCAATCAGTAAAATTTTTGTCTGTCTGTATGTTCGTCATAGAAACAAAAACCTGAGGTCCTGGGTTCGATGCCCGACTTTGCCGATTGAGGTTTTCTTAATTGGTCCAGGTCTGGTTGGAGGCTTTGGCCATTACCACCACGGCAAAGACGTAGACGACCGCCAAGCGATTTACCGGTACGATGTCGTGTAGAAACCGAAAAGTGTGTGCAGTTATCACGTTTCCATCTTAGATTGCATCATCACTTACCATCAGGTGATATTGTAGTAACTAACTTGTATAGAATAAAAAAAAGAAAGAAAAGGTAAAGGAGTAGCTATTTCATAGCCAGACTAAGGATTCGAACCCATGGCATTATGATTGGAAACCACACAGAATAACAACTGGATCATCAAGCCACGATTACGTTAAGTCCGACAAGTGCTGCCATCTCTGAAAATTACTGACCTCGACAGTAAGTATTTATTGGTGCTTTTTATTAGCGAGCCGACAGCGAGGTTACGCGTCGTATAAAACAGGCATCGCTTCACACAAGTTTATGTGCCGCCCCGTAGGGGGTTGGAATCGAATCCAATAGAACGAAGCACGTTTACGACCCCCAGTGCAGTTGTACACGACAAAACGATCCGGACAAATTGGAGATTAAATTATTGATTTATCTCTAGAAAATTAACTCTGTCTCTATACAATGTGGTGCGGTGCCATAATTTATTTGAATTAATTTATAATTAAAAATTTTGATTACCCCCGATGGTTTTTATTTCATTTATTATTCTACAGAAAACATATTTAAATTAAGCCTAACTATCGCGCTAATCTCAGGAACTACTGGTCCGATTTGAAAAATTCTTACAGTGTTAGATAGCCCATTTATCGAGGAAGGCTATAGGCTGTAGGTACCTCTCGTGGTTTCCTTTTAAGGTGCAGCACCCTTGAATACCGTATAAAACAGTCGTTTGAGGTCAAACTGAGAAAATAACATGAGTTTAGAGCGATGTTAAAGCTTTATATCGTTTTATGAAAAGTTATAAACCGTACACGGACAACAGTATCGAAAACCTTAAACAGAATAGGTAGATATGGACATTGCTTTATACATTACTAGCTGACGCCGCGCGGTTTTACCCGCGTGGTTCCCGTTCCCGTAAGAATACGGGGATAAAATGCCTATAGCCTTCCTCGAAAAATGGGCTATCTAACACTAAAAGAATTTTTCAAATCTGACCAGTAGTTCCTGACAATAGCGCGTTCAAGCAAACAAACAAACAAGCTCTGCAGCTTTATAATTTTAGTATAGATAATATATTCACATCACGTCGTATAGCATTGCATTTCAACAGTTTCCCGAAATATAGTTTAATTCACTGCTAGAACACAACAACTGAGTCACTTAGTGTTTGCCGAAGCACTCCTAACTCCGTTACTTGGGGGTATTCAAACAACTAGCCCAAGTATGTAAACTCGATTGTCACAAGTTACAAGTTACAAATATTACTTCAAATATTTTGCGGTTCTAATAGCGCTAGTTCTGTTCTTGCTTGATGATAATATTATACTTAACAGATCAATCTATACTATTTTTTTACTATTACTAAATAGAGATATATTATAGAGAGTTAATGTTTGTGGAAGTGTATAATCTCTGGATCTATTTAATTCCAAAGATATCAAATATTTAACAATTATTTAAGTACATACTATAAACAAATTGTGTATTCGACGCTCAACTCAAGAACGACTGAAGAACCGATTTGGCTGGAAATAAGTGGGGAGGTAGAGAGGGGTAGAGTAGGGGTAGGATAGGGGTAGAGTAGGGATAAAGTGTACAAGTGCAAATACTCGTAGGTCAAAGCTTAGCTTGACCGGATATATTATAACTAATTTAAGAATAGTCACATATAAATGGAATACACTTAATAAACAACAATACAATAAGAATAATTTATGTATTTTAGGCAAGTAGACAGATATTATAATACATTTTGAAGAAAAAAGTTGAAATGTGCACACTATAAAATGTTTTTCTTGTATAAATAATTCAGCACCATTTTTAACTACAAAGAGTAAATACAAGTTTTATACCACTTAAGAAAGCTCGATAAGTTTTCAAAATATAGGTCGTACGAATGATAGAATTTAAAATTGACGAATAGAAAGAAAAACACAAAATATAAATTTAAATTTACACATTTTGACAAAAAAACTAAAATTTTAAAATTTTAAAATTTTAAAATTATAATCGTCTCGTAATTAATGGATCGCAAGTAAGTTTAAATGTTATTTTAAAATTAACTTTTATATAATATCTACTACAGTACTCCATTTGATTAGATTTATTTTGCCAGTATTAATTAATTTCCGGCTCGACATTAAATGAGTATTAATTTATAAAACAAACTTTTATCAAAAATTTGAAGATATAATTAATATTAATTTGAAGCAGCTGCTACCGATCTTTATATACCGCTGTCATTTGCATTAAGTTAATTAAGATTTTAATTGGAGTTCTTCAAAGATAATGCAGAGTTTTCTTGCGGTTAATTTTAGACTGTTTTTTTTAGTGCGATGAGGAAATAAAATAACCTCTGCTATTAAGTGACTATGAAGGCCAAAGATTTTATAATAGAGATATATCACTAGTATAGAGAGACTTACCTGCATGCGATAGGCAAAGCAAGCAGTGAATGTTGCACATATTGTGGAGAAGTAGATACGCCCAACCATACAATCTTTGAGTGCGTGGAGTTTGAGGGGGAAAGGAGCAACGCACGCCAAGGCGATGTACCCTTGACAAAAGCAAACTTAGTGCTATATATGTTGGACAGCAAGGAAGCATGGGCTAAGGGCGCGAAAATGCTACACAAATTATGGGACGACGCGTGAGAGACGAATGGGATCGCCAGAAAGCTAATAGCGAAGCGTGATAGACTACCTCCTTCCTGAAGTAATGCACGTATACTGCGGTACCAGGAAGGAGATGAATAGAAAAAAAATAGTATAGAGAGACTGGCCCAAGAGCGCGTGGCAGGTCACCAATGCGCTGGACTGACCAAGTAAAAACCGCTCTCCATGGATCGCTCCACGAATGTGCTAGGAGAGCCACACTACGGGAGGAATGGCGACCTTAGATGGCGACGGATAGTGAGGCTTGCCACCGCACCATCAAATGACGACCACTCTGTCACGTACCACGAGTGTAACGACAAAGAAAACTGAGGCGTACAGAAACGGCTAATTTACCGCATTTCATTGAGTCGCATAGTAAACAACGAAAGTTAACAACATAACATAATACCTTTTGTTTCTTACCTTGTTACCTTTTGCTTGTGTGCGCTTAGTGGAGTAGCTAAATTCGCCTCACTTATTGCGGTGATTTTGTAGGCACTAATCATGTCTAAAAGTTTTAGCAGAACTCAGAAGTGGATTACAAAAATAAGATATTCAGTGTCGAAAAAAGGTTGAAACTATGATTCACAATATTTGTTAGAATAACATAATTAACAAATCAAACTGTAACCAAAATACCTTGAGTGGAGTCACGCACTTGTGAACGTTGTGTGTAGGGTTAAGGGCACCCTTGACAGTTAAACAACACTCTTCCACTCAAGTCACTCTCCCCGCCTACCTCAAGTTACCCATAAAGAATTACACAACAAGAAATGTGGACGGCTCGAACGCCACGAGTATACTGAAGCCAACCGCACAACGAGCGCTTTAAATTTAAGCCCTCTAACTCTTTACGGAAACAATTCGCGTCACCTGACGTCATATCCGTCTCAGACCACTATTTCCTAAAAAAGTATAAAACGTCGTTGATTAAGGCTATGCAAGGTTCATTGATTGTCTTAATAAATTCACGTAGCTGCACGTAAAGGCAGTACAAGAGCAGTTTGCATTATACAAAGTCACGAGAACGGTTCGCTATTGTTTGGTCGTGAGAGAGTATTAGAAGAGGCGTTACAATGAACCATGTATCCATCCATGCGACAGTATGTTGTAGTATATTGTATTTATATGAAGGCTCAGAGTCACACAGCGAGCGATGGAACGAGCTATGTTAGGAGTATCTCTGCGTGATCGAATCAGAAATGAGGAGATCCGCAGAAGAACCAAAGACACCGACATAGCTCAACGAGTTGCGTAACTGAAGTGGCAATGGGCGGGGCACATAGTTCGAAGAGCCGATGGACCTTAGGGTCTCAAAGTGCTGGCATGGCGACCCCGCACTAGTAAGCGCAGTGTTGATCGACCCCCCACCGGGTGGACTGACGACATCAAGCGAGTCGCAGGGATTCGCTGAATGTAGGTGGCTCAGTATCGCGGTGTTTGGAAGTCCCTACAAAAGGCCTATTTCCTGCAGTGGACGTCCATCGGCTGATTGGTGACTTTTATTGAGTTGCAAGCTGCGTCTGCAAAAAAAAATTAACATTGAATACTGTACTGCATTTTTTCATTTACTCACAATCGTAGTGAAAAGTATAGTGTAACACGCGGGGCTAAACTCATTATAAAGTCGGTTTCTATTTAGGCGGCCCTCGCCTTACGGCTCGTGCTCTATAAATACCTCGTATATAATGGGTATTTTTAGCCCCTTGTATAACAATCTACTATATTTTAAGTAGGCTTATTTGCAAGCACTGTTTTACTATTTTTAGGTATTCTTTAATATCTCTATATTCCATGAGTAAACTTTAGTTGTAGTAGATGAATGGTTTAGGAACAAAATGGTTCATAGAAGAAATACATACAAAGAAAAAATGTTTACTTACAAAGATGTTACTGAGACATATTTCTTTAAGCCGAATTTAAATTTTAAAATTGAAAAACATCTTCGTCTTTAAAATTAAACCTAAGTTCTTGCTAAAGTCAGTTAGTGAGTTAGCGGGTAAAACTTCCCTTAATTTATTTTCAAGAACCTATTCACTGATCTCTCTACGTTCTTAAACCAGTTAAGATCTTCAAAGCTGTATGTAACGACTGAGTCTGTTACGATTTTACTACATTTTTGTTTATTTTTAAGTTTTTAACTATTTTTAACTTCTATTTTACGTTAATTAAACATATTTCATGCATAAATAACGTAAAATATAATTATCTATACTAATATTATAAATCTGAAGAGTCTATTTGCTTGTTTGATTGAACGCGTTAATCTCAGGAACTACTGATCCGATTTGAAAAATTCTTTCAGTGTTAGATAGCCCATTTATCGAGGAAGGGTATATATAGGATATATATTATTAGGTGAAACCGGGGTCAGCTAGTACATAATATATCATTATACATTTTACTTTAAAACGTATTTAAAATAATTAACTTTTAAAACAATGAATTTAACGACATTTTTATAGTTTGTTTTCAAATTCTAAACTTGAAACCGAATACACAGATCACAAATTAAAACATTTAATTTATATAATTAAATTAAATTAATTAGTAATCCAGTTACATAAAAGATGTTTATTCTGCAATTGGAACGAAGTTTGTACGAATGGACTTTCATATTCACTCAGTAATTAGATAGTAGTGCTTCAGTAATTCAGACAGATGTAAAATGAGGTTAAAAACGAGGTAATATGTTGGTAATTTAATCTCATACGGAGTAGGTCGAGGTCAATACCTCTTACTACTCAGCGTGAGTTAATGTTAATGCGTTAATACAAGTGCCAATAAATTAGGTAGCCCTAATTCGATAGAGGCGTCTATGACGTCATCGTCTGTGTTTGTATTATATCCTGTGACGTAGACGGCATACAAACATACGGGTTGGCCCGTTCTTTTATCCTCCAAATGGTATACTTATATTACATTTACATACTTTCTTACAAGGTTACAAATCTAGTAATCTTGACTGACTGATTGATTCGTCAAGGCAAATCAAAGCTACCAACTAAAACTTGTTATCTGATAGGTATTTTTAAACTAAAATGTAGTAAAGATTAATTGCCCGACTAGAATTGAACCCATACGGAGTTACATGACTAAGGGCCCAGTTTGGGTTCGAAACTAGTCGGGCATACTCCGACGTTGTATTACGTGAGTTTTAGCCGTGTTTCATAATCTATTAATATAAATAACACTCACGATAGTTTGAATTCCATATGGCTCTTCTTGCTCTATAGTCAAATAATGACTTCATCATCATCATCATTATCATCATCATCATCATCATCATCATAATCAGCCATTGTGCATCCACTGCTGGACATAGGCCTCAGCAGCGCCAGCCGGCTCTATTTTTGGCTTTTTACATCCAATCGATCCCAGCCACCTTCTGGGAGTCCTTTAACTTGCTGAAACAGTTTATTTTACTTTCACACAATTCATTGTACCAGTGTTCACCGGAAACAATTCTCTGTTAATACACCATTATGTTATCTACAGTTTAATCAGCAACGAAAGTACGGGGTAATGAATCATCATTAAATCCATGTCATTATTCATCCAAGATAAGGCCAGTAGTCATTATAATAAGATTTCTTTGATCTATATCCGGAAACAGACATCTATTGTCATGGAATTATTAATTATCGAAATGAGACATCAATCAAGTGAGAAAATATGTTTTTGAAGTCATTGTTCTTAAGCCGGTTATACATTCTCGTAGAGAATTAGTGATTGTAATTGTAAGGAAAACCTGTATCTTTAATATTATTAAATACATTCATCCAGTGGCGTAGCGAGCCTTGTAAGGGCCCTGTATCAAAATTAGTCAGGGGCCCAAGTGAAGATTACTTACAAAAGAAACAAAAGTGCTCGTTAAACATAAATATTATGATAGTGACTTTACCTATGTAGGATGTTTTCAACTTTTGGGCGCACGCTTAACCAAGAAAAAATGAGATTGTGGATTACCTACATTTTAAAAATTTATGCTTTCACTCGTAAGGGGCCCCTGTAGCCCGGGGGTCCCGTATCATTGATACGGCTGATACGGTGGTAGATACGCCCCTATAACAATATAATAAATTGGATTTAAATTTTGACCAGTTTTTAAATAAATACAAAAATATTTCTAACATGTTAATCTTGTTCTTATAATAAAGTAATTTTCATTTTACTTTTTAACCGACTTCCAAAAAGGAGGAGGTTCTACGTTCGGCTGTATGTATGTTCTTTTTTTTCTTTTTTTATGTATGTCCAGCGATATTTCCGTCATTTATGGACCGATTTTAAAAATTCTTTTTTGACTCATATTTTTCACTTTACGACCAAATATTTTTTTTGATCATAGTGTGCAATTACAAATCAAGACAGCACTATTAGGTTAACGTTAAAATAAAATTTAAATAAAAAACTCTAACTTTAACTTAATAGTTATCAATCATTTTATCAATGTTTACATACTTTTTAGACGAACGAATTTTTTCAACTGACCTTTTCAAACCATTTAATCGCAGTACTACATCACAAAGACAAAAAAGCTAAGACAGGATGCCTCGAAATTATTGCTAAAACACAATGAATACAGTTTAATTGTCGATTACAAGGTTTGGGGGAGGACGGGAGGGAGAGAATTTCTCCACTTGTTAAGGCTAGTGAAGCTTCCGCGAGGCGTGTTCTGGAGAGTGTGGATCCGGTCTTATAATATTATACCCTTTGTTAAATTCACTAGAACTTCTGTAACAATAAATCCTTTGTCATATTAACCATCATATACCCACATTGGTATCAGAGACCGACGAAATACCTATATTTCTTTCTTTATTCGTAACTGCTGGATAGTCGACGTTTTTACTGTCAGATTTATCGCTTCAATATGTTGCACACCGTTGGTTCATACAAAATGGACTTGAAGGTGACAACTTGGTGACTTTATTTACGGTCTGTCTTAATATGAACTAACTGAAAATGAAGTCAAGCCAAGGACCTGACAGGTTTAAAAGAGATTTTGCTGTTACGCCGTTTAAACCCAGTTCTACCGCATATATCTACTAGTAAATATCGAATATTATTTTTTTAGTACCTTTTAAGAATTTATTTTTAAAAAATAATTATATTTTTAAGTACATTACACTCTTTCACTCTATGTGTTGAAGAAAATAAAAATAGTAAACCTGTAAAATAGTAAACTTAGAGTAGACTCTCGACACGCGCTTGATTCGCGCGTATTGCGCGCGAGTCGAGATACTAGGGACGCGTTGTTGCGTTCAGTTAACGCTCGAACTCTAGAGCGAACTCCATATTTCGTACTAAATTCCTCCTCAAATGCTCGCGCGGTGGTACGCACCTTGTGGACGCAACGGTCGCGAGTAATACGCGCGAGAGAATCGCGGCATATTCGCCCTTTCAGGACTGAGCCATAACAGCATGTTATCGTTTGCGGTAAGAAAAGTCCGGAACGTCTATCGGGCACGTGGCATCTGTTTCTGCTTGAGTTTCAATTTCCAATATATTGTAGTTTGTTACATTTTCCGCTGTTTTCTTGTTTGTGTTCGCAACTATATGTAGCTAGTTGGGAATATCGTAAAGTTTTCCAACTTTCAAAAAAAAAAGGCAAAATTCATTTATTTCAAATTGGCTTAGTTTACAAGCTATTTCGAAACGTCAGGTCATAATATTAAACTTAAGATAATGGTGATAATAATTATTCGAAAACTTGAAATTAAAGTGACGAGGGTTCCAACCAGACGAGGGCGCCTTGGTCCGAGAAGAGCCCTCAACAAACTCAGCCAGGTTTATCCTTTTTTAGTTCATCACCATTTAACAACAGGTAGATATTTACTCTGTGGTTGGCATAATTTGATTGGCTGGGTTTGAAGAGACATTTCATAATCAGATAATTCTATGTCATATTTGGGTAGAAGCACTGCATAAACAATGCATGGAAAAGAAAATATTCAGACACGAGATACAAAAATAAAACGCAGTATTACCATTTTCCCGGAAAATGTTTTCTTGGTTATAAATCTTACGCTACAGAATAACAAATAGGATGGCGTTTTTCAGATTTATTTGTCGTACTTCACCTCCCTATTGTCATCAAAGCCTTGATTTAGAGAGGATAATGTAGGCCTAATAGGAGAATTCTTTAGAAATAACGTGAAATTTTGGAGATCATTGTAGAAATTTTCAAGTTTTGTTTGAGTTTTCTTTTTATTTATATTATGCGCATGGTTCACGTTTCCGAAAGAAAACAGGGATAAATGGGCTATCTAATACTAAAAAAATTTTTCAAATCGGACCAGTAGTTCCCGAGATTAGCTCGTTCAATCAAACAAACAAACTCTTCAGCTTTATACCTATATTAGTATAGAGTATAGAAGTATTGATATAGATTAGTATAGATTTTTCAACTACAACCCCACCTGATGGTAAGTGATGATGCAATCTAAGATGGAAGCGGGCTAAAAGTGTAAGAATAAAATTCACACCCATTTCGGTTTCTACACGATATCGTACCGAAACGCTAAATCGCTTGGCGGAATGTCTTTGCCGGTAGTGTGGTAACTAGTCAAGGCTGAAGTCTCCCACCAGCCAGACTTGGACCAATTAAGAAAACCTTAATCAGACCTAGACCAATTAAGGAAACCTTAATCAGCCCAGCCGGGGATCGAACCCAGAACCTTCGTCTTGTAAATCCACCGCGCATGACGCTGACGCATTATTATTTATAATTTATAATCAGGTCGATAGTATTTTATACGGATAGAAGATACAAATTGCTGTTTAGAAAATAATTTCAGAATTATTAGATAAATATTTTTTGTTTCTCTCCCTTGTCTACAAATTTAATATAGACAATACTGTAAAAGTGTTCAAAACAGTCAATAGAAGTAAGTGGAATTGAATTCATATCCGGTATAAGCTGTCAATATCATGTAATATTGTCAAATGTCATTAAGAAAACAAGTTAAAAAGGAACATTAAATCGTAGACAGAGAAGGATGAAACAAAATAATTCCTTAAATTGCTTTAAAAACGAATGATCGCTGATCGCGAAGATCACTGAGAATCTGTCAGTGTGTGAGCATGTTGCCATAATAAAAATTCTTAAATAATGTTGTCAGCTAATGAAAAAAATTCATTTTTATATAATTAATTTTAAAAAATGCGGGTTCCAAAAAAATATTTTAGGATTTAAGCCCTTTTTTATGTTCTTTTAAGATAAAAATAACTTGTTCTGCTTAGTTGAAACTCGGAATAAAGGCCCAGCCTACATACAAAATAGGGACATGTCCTTTGGAGAGTTTCTTAATGTTTGTCCTGGATTTAATAAGCAGCTCGAGTGTATTAGGAGTGTGTCACATAGGGTACCCATTCGGATGACAAGCAATTGAGTGTTGGTTGCTGCATTAGTGACTGTGCAGAATTGGTACTGATCCTCTAAGCCTGAGTGCAGTGCTTAGCTCAACGATACATTTCTGGAATAGCAAAAGATGTCAGATTGTCGACTGATAGCAGCGGAGTTGAAATATCTCTCTTTTTCATTGAAAGAGAGAGTGATATTTTTTATTGCTCTGCTATTGGTCGACATTTGTATTTTTTCGTCTTAAGAAAATGTCGTGGTGCACATTGACGGCCTCCGTGGCGCAGTGATGTGTGCGGTGGATTTACAAGACGGAGGTCCTGGGTTCGATCTCCAGCTGGGCTGATTGAGGTTTTCTTAAATGGTCCAGGTCTGGTCCAAGTCTGTGGGACGCTTCGGACGTGGCCACTTTACGTTTTACTTTACAAGCGATTTAGCGTTCCGGTATGATATCGTGTAGAAATCGAAGGGGGTATGGATTTTCATCCTCCTCCTAACAAGTTAGCCCGCTTTCATCTTAGATTGCATCATCACTTACCATCAGGTGAGACTGTAATCAAGGGCTAACTTGTAAAGAATAAAAACGGAAATTGGATGAAACATGACTTCGTTTTGGTAAGAAGTTATTTCAACAGACTTATAAAATCTATCATTGTCTAAAATATTGATATCTCTGTACATATAAACTGTTACATATAAATTAAAAATAAAACAACCTATTAGAAGTCTATGGTTAGATGCGTTGGATTGCTACATGGTAGGTACCTACATGGTACAATTCTTACCTATACTAAAATATTTCACTTCAAGCTGGGCCATTTATTATGCCGAGAGAATGAATGTCCCTTATTTGTCCTGTGAAAGATAAACGGAACGAATATACTTACCGCCTACAGCTGTATTTTTCCCATAAAATACGTTGAAGATAGAGAGAAAATAACTGACTACAATCATCATCAACATGACTATCGGTCTACTTCTCGGGATGGTTCTCGTCTCAAAATCAGAAGTGCTTTTTTATTTATATAAAACAAAACTTAAAATTACTTAACCAGCTCTTGGGTCACCTGACGCATGATAAAACTGACAATTCATTGCGAACTTGCGATCGAAATGGAATTGACTATTTTATATTATTTGTGATAACAGTGCCTGCTCTAGTTAAAAACCAAAGCACGCCATTACTGACGACAATGTATAAATAAATAATTTTGTTTTTTTTTATTCTTTACAAGTTACCCCTTGACTACGATTTCATGTGATATGTTAGGTAACGATGCAATCTAAGATAGAAGCGGGCTTACTTGTTAGGAGGAGGATGAAATCAACACCCCTTTCGGTTTCTACAGGACATCGTACTGGAACGCTAAATCTCTTGGCGGTACAAGGACCCAGGACCTCCCTCTTGTAAATTCACCGCGCATACCACTGCGCCACGGAGGTCGTCAAAACGTCTTTACTAAGAAGTTCGCGTGCTATATGCTAATTACTATTAATTTTCCAAAATATGTAAAATTTTAAAAGCGTGAATTTCATTTCATTTTCAATTATAAATTACTGAGCGCGATAGGTACTTCACTACATGATATTTCAGCTTTACAGCGGCAGGGTTTAACAATTCAGCTCCACGCTACGATTTTAATTATTCGACAGTTCCGCCATTTTGAACTAGAACTCTCATTTAAACTAGCAATAGTAATAACGCTGTGAACCGAATTGCTGTGTTTTGTCGTTAATAAAAGTATATGCAGCAGTCGCGCTGTGCCATTTTAGGCAGCTTTTCCAGTAGTATAAGATCCGACTTATGAAATATATACCCTCATCTATACTAATATTATAAAGCTGAAGAGTTTGCTTGTTTGTTTGATTGAACGTGCTAATCTCTGGAACTACTGGTCTGATTTGAAAAATTCTTTCTGTGTTAGATAGCCCATTTATCGAGGAAGGCTATATATTATCCTCACATTCCTACCGGAACGTGAACCACGCGGGTGAAACCGCGCGGCGTCAGCTAATTTGTTATTTAATTGGGATAGGAAATAAGTGATAGAAAATATTGCTAATATTGCGGCCGAACAGTATCGTATCGTATCAGCCGATGGACGCACACTGCATGACATAGGCCATTTGTAAGGACTTCCAAACATCACGACCCTGAGCCGCCTTCATCCAGTGAATTCCTGCGATCGCTTGACATCGTCAGTCCACCTGGTAGGGGTCGATCAACTCTGCGCTTTCTAGTGCGGGGTCGTCATTCCAGCTCCTTGGGACCCCATTGTACATCGGATCTTCGATTTATGTGCCCCACCCATTGCCACTTCAGCTTTGCGACTCGTTGAGCTATTTCGATGATTTTGGTTTTTCTGCGGATCTCCTCATTTCTGACTCAGTATTAATTGATTATGGCCAAACAGTATTAAATGTTTATTTCTTTTTTAATTTAGGTACTTAATCTCCTTCAACTGTAGGTTGCCAGCAAAAATCAGTTAAGTAATGTTATTTATATACTTACCTACCCTCATTAGTTATTTATATTCGTCTAATATGTCAAATGAAATCTTACTTTATGCTAAATTTAACTGTAAAATAATCTAGTTCATGGTTTCCTAGTTTTTGTATGAAAAATATGTTTGGCCGCAATTTAACTAGACAACCTATTTTCAATGTGTCACTTTTTTTTTTTTTTATTCTTTACAAGTAAGCCCTTGACTACAATCTCACCTGATGGTAAGTGATGATGCAGTCTAAGATGGAAGCGGGCTAACTTATTTGGAGGAGGATGAAAATCCACACCCCTTTCGGTTTCTACACGGCATCGTACCGGATCGCTTGGCGGTACGTCTTTGCCGGTAGGTTGGTAACTAGCCACGGCCGAAGCCTCCCACCAGCCAAAATTGAGCCACTGTGACCATTATCTATCGTTTATTTCATAGCACTAATGAATAACAGATGAGGGTATATATTTCTAATGCTGGATCTTACTACTAGTGCATCTAGTATAGTAGTAAAAGAACCAAGTTGTAGTAAAATTCCAAGTAGTAGTAGTCATTCTGACTTGTGCAAATTACGCAAAAGCAATTTATGTCTATAGTTATATTGTGTACCGTTTTTTCTACAATTAAAATTATGTCTTTTTTCTCACATTTATTCATTTCAATTATTTAAAATTAATAACATTTTAAAAAATACAAAATACAACACATATTTGGTATCATCATCATTATCAACCCATTATCAGCTCACTGCTGAGCTCGAGTCTCCTCTCGGTATGAGAGGAGCCAAATAGTCCACCACTGGCCTAATGCGGATTGGCAGACTTCACATCTACGCAGGTTTCCTCACGATGTTTATCCTTCACCGTTTGAGACACGTGATATTTAATTTCTGAAAATGCACATAACTGATAAGTGGGAGGTGCATGGCCCGGATCAGACAAAGGACAGAGGTCATATCGACTGGAGTGTGAAATCTTACGCGCGGGGCAGAGGGAAGAACTGTGCGAGTATGAAGTCGTGCACGCGGGGCATCGCTACCCCTCCCGGCCCGCGCGGACCATTGGGAGTGTTACGAACGAATTTGTCAAGCTATACTAAGTATACTTAGTATACTTATTCACAATAATTTCCTGTATTCATGTACAATTCATGTGTAGGACGTGATAGCCCAGTGGATATGACCTCTGCCTCCGATTCCGGAGGGTATGGGTTTGAATCCGGTCCGGGGCATGCACCTCCAACTTTTCAGTTGTGTGCATTTTAAGAAATTAAATATCACGTGTCTCAATCGGTGAAGGAAAACATCGTGAGAAAACCTGCATACCAGAGAATTATCTTAATTCTCTGCGTGTGTGAAGTCTACCAATCCGCATTGGGCTAGCGTGGTGGACTATTGGCCTTACCCCTCTCATTCTGAGACGAGACTCGAGCTCAGCAGTGAGCCGAATATGGGTTGATGACGACGACGACGATGTACAAAAAGCATTAATTTGAAGCTGTCGGATGCTATATTCTTCACCACCCACTATACGCATGAATACGATTCGTGATATCAGCAATATTAGTGAAGCAGTGACCCGGTTCACGAAACTACCCTTGACAAATGAGGTGAATTAATGGTCTTAAGTCACACGGGAAATTGAGTCCTTGTTCCCTCAATTTACATTTACCATTATGCGTAATTGTAATTTCAAATATAATTTACTAAATTGGAAGAAAAATTAACAAGCAATCCAATATAATGTATTTGTTTAGGATATTAGCAATAGATAAGACCTCAAACTCTTCGTTACAACTTTTTAAATAGTTCGTATAGAGCAGAGTTTCCCAAACTTTTTTGTGTCGTATACCCCTTGCCATGTTTTTCCGTGTTGGGTAGACCCCCTACTTATTTGATATTGATTTTCTGTATCCTACAACTTACACAATTTTATAAACATATGTAATATTTTTTTTACTTCATAGTTACTTTTAAAATAATGTATATTGTGTTTTGATATTATAAGATAATATGATGTAAAAAATAGGTACTATCAGTGTATGTTATGATCCACTATCTTGGAAACCATTTTCATTTAATGGACCCCCATTTTTTTCGCTGACATAGACCCCTAGGGGTCGATATAGACCACTTTGAGAATCACTGGTATATATAGAGTTTTTAAATAGGCTGGATTATTTTTTACCAACTATTTTAACTATCTTCCGGACACAGTCAAAAATCTTTTAAATGATACGACTATGTTTACGATTACGAACTTACATAAACAAAAACTAACAGAATCCTTTTTGGGAGAACCGCAGCAACAGAACTCACATAATAATTATGTAATTTATTTTATAACACATTCGCTCGTAAAGTATCGCTTATTTCACCAATTTCAATATCGAAATGTATCCCGTTACGTACATGTGCCGTAATGTAATATAAAACCTTTATCATCCATCTAAAAACGATGGCGGACAGGTTATTTGAGATGCATCCCCATGATATGGGTATCAAGCGTGCTTTTTAGTTTTTTACACTATTTATAATTCAACTTATTTTCCCCCATTTGACATTCGTTATTTGCTAACTGGACACGCGGTATGAAAACGAACGTGGCCTGTTAGTGTCTACTTAACTTCATTAGGCTAGTAACTTCAAAATTTAATGTAGGTACTTAGCAAACCGTACATTTAGCAAATTAACTAATGAGTTTTACTTTCAATTAACTCAATTTTAATTAATTAAAATTCCGTTTTTAAGCTGTAGGTACGCTGCCTTTAAGTTGTTACCTTTTGTAACTATGAGGTGCTATGAGCAATAACACATTTTTAAGTGTCCGCGACGTACGGTGGGTAAACAAAGCAACATATTGAGCACGCATCTACAGCTCGTGCGCATTAACTTGACATCTCCAGACATCGCCAATAACCGCCATTTTGAGGGAATTTATTTGTGGGAGTCTAAGCCTAAGAAGATAAGTTTTTGATTGATAAGGTATGAACATAATATAATACAGTAAAAACACGCTTTTATCACGCACAAAAAATTACAAATGGAGTATATTCGTATTCCTGACAGCAAACTCTTTCATTTGATACCCATATCATGGGGGCGCATTTCAATCCGCCAGTCCGCCGTCTTGGGGAGGCCGCCATATTGAATTTGTAATGACGTTTCTTAGCTATTCATGTATTGTCATCAGAACTCAGAGCGTGTGCAAAATTTCATCCTAATCGAAGACCGGGAAGTGGGTCAAATTAATTTTCCAAGATTTTCTTCGATGCATAGTTAGTTACAAATAAAGCTAATAAAAGCTTGTTAAAAATAAGTATAGTTACCTTCTCAGTAAGTTAACTTATCCTTATCCCCAATACTTAGGTACCTTAGTTTACCATTAAGTCAAGAGTGAATATGCATCTTCTAGGCAAGTGCGTTTCACCATAAGCTGCATCATTTGGCGACCTCCGTAGCGCAGTGATGTGCTCGGTGGATTTACATGACGGAGGTCCTGGGTTCGATCCCCGGCTGGGCAGATTGAGATTTTTTTAATTAGTCCAGATCTGGCTGGTGGAAGGTTTCGGCCGTGGCTAGTTATCACCCTACCGACAAAGATATGTACCGCCAAGCAATTTAGCGTTCCGGTACGATGTCGTGTAGAAACCGTAATGGATGTGGATTTTCATCTTCCTCCTAACAAGGTAGCCCGCTTCCATCTTACATTGCATCATCACTTACAATCAGGTGAGATTGTAATCAAGGAGTAACTTGTAAACTTGTAAAGAATAAAAAAAATAATCCTTTGCCAATAGGCGTAATTCCAAGCAAGCGTTTGCTAATAATATAAAAGTATAGATTTGTTATTTGGAGATCTTGTATGACATAGTCTACTTATTTTACTGATAATGCACCAAATTCAAATTCAAATTAAATTATTTATTTGCTAGAACGTGGTATAGGTATGTTTTGATCTTAAGTTATTGAGTTACCTAGACATTCAACTGATTACAGAGTGCAATTTTTTTTTACAATTAAATTCAAAATTCAAAATTCATTTATTTCAAGTAGGCTCAGTTTACAAGCACTTTTGACACGTCAGTTGACTATTTGTAAAGATTCTACCACCGGTTCGGAAGGCAGGTTCTGCTGAGAAGATACCGGCAAGAAACTCAACAGTTGCTCTTTTGAAAAAGTCATACAGTATTACAATTTACATTTGATAACAATTAAATTACAATTTCTTATAGTTATATTTCCTGTGTGAAGGTGGAAGCTGATCCAATGGCCTCCATGCACCTTTGTCGTTAAGGAACTCATCAATAGTGTAGTAACCTTGACTAAGTAAATGTTTTTTAACACATTGCTTAAAGTTGTGCATTGGCAAGTCCATCACAGTCTTGGGGATCTTGTTATAGAAGAGTACACCCAAACCCACAAAAGATTTTTTAACTCTTTGGAGACGATATGCAGAAATGACTAACTTATGCCCGTGTCTAGTAAGACGTGGGTTTAGATCTCCTTTTCGTTTGTACAAATTAATATTTTGTCTCACATAAACTATACTGTTATATATATACTGACAGGCTACTGTTAAAATGCCTATTTCTTTAAACTTTTGACGAAGGGACTCGCGTGATTTTAGTTGATATATTGCTCGAATTGCTCTTTTTTGAAGTACAAATATAGAATGTATATCAGCAGCCTTGCCCCACAACAAAATACCGTAAGACATTACGCTGTGAAAGTACGCAAAATAAACAAGTCTAGCTGTATCAACATCAGTAAACTGTCTTATTTTTCTCACTGCAAAAGCAGCTGAGCTGAGTTTACCTGACAGTTTTTCTATATGAGCACCCCACTGAAGTTTAGAATCCAAGGTCACTCCCAGGAAAACTGTGGAATTCTCTATTTCTAGTGTTTCACCATTGATCATTATAGACTTATCTAATTTTATAACATTTGGTAATGAAAACTCAATACATTTAGTTTTCTTTGCATTTAAAAGTAAGTTGTTAGCAGTGAACCAATGCGACACATGCGATATGGCACGGTTTACATCGTCGGAATTATCTTTACTTCTGTCACTCTTAAAAATTAGGGATGTGTCGTCAGCAAACAGTACCATCTCACAGATGCCGCTAACATGGTGTGGTAAATCGTTTATGTACACTAGGAATAGAAAAGGACCCAGAATTGAACCCTGTGGGATGCCCATTGTGTTAGAAAAACCGCGAGACTTTGAATCATTTATGCATACCTTTTGTGTTCTATCACTAAGATAAGAGGCGATGAGATCGAGTGCAACACTTTTTATGCCATAGTGGCTTAACTTAAGTAAAAGAATGTTATGGTCAACACAATCGAATGCTTTGGACAAATCACAAAATACACCAATAGCATTCTTAGCATTTTCCCATGCATCATATATATGTTTTAAAAGTTTAGCACCTGCATCAGTTGTACTGCGACCTTTAGTAAAACCATACTGTTCAGGGTGAAATAAATTATTTAAATTAAAATGACTTAAAAGTTGATTTAAAATGATTTTTTCAAAAACCTTACTAAGTGTTGGCAGTATTGTAATTGGTCTATAATTATTAACATCAGTTTTGTCACCTGATTTAAAAAGTGGTAACAGTTTGCCATGTTTCATTAGGTTCGGAAAGATACCCAAATCCACGCATTCATTAAAAATAATAGCTAAGTGGGGAGCAATGACATCAATGATGTTAGATATTACTCTCACTGACATGCCCCACATGTCTCCAGTTCTTTTTAATTTTAACAGTTTAAAAGTTTTTTTAATGTCTGATACAGTTATATGATGAAATTCAAAAAGAACGTTGCACTCTTTAACATGGCCTCTTAATATCCTCTGGGCTTCCGTAGCAGAAGAGTCCAGTGAATCTGTTAACAAGATAGGAACATTCTGGAAAAAGTCTTCAAAGGCATTAACAACCTCGTTATCGGTGTTTATCTTTTAAAAAATTAATATTAATAATTTATCCTAATAACCATATTTTTGACGTGAAAATTTACAAAAATTTAAGTTAATAATATCTACAACACTGAGCCGTAGAATTAAAAACATACCCAAAAAGTTATCTGAGAAGTTTAGGGCAAAGTGTCGGCATTAATTTAGCTTTACCTAAGCTACTTTTAGAAATCTCATAATATTCTAAATTCGGATAAACACATAAAAGATACTCAGAGAATAAAAATCCGTTAGCGAACAAAATAAACGCGTTACAAGATAAAAGGGAATTTTGTGCGGATTTTGCAAAAGATTTACACTATGTCTAAATAATGTTTTGCTCAAAGAGATACGGGTGTGGCGGGATTTTGTTTTGGGCAGGGCGCCGATTTCTTTTAAACGTTTTTTTATTGTCCAAATTATTGTAGTAGGGGAGCCGAAGAAGAGATTTTTGCAGTTACTCGAGCGTGGCAGTTGAACACTATACCTAGCAAGTTGTTGAGTACCTCCATCAAGTATGAGCTCTTAATATTGGTGGGTACGATTAGGCAACCAAAAAAAATCACTTCAGAAATACTCATCCAGCACGTCTGATAAAGATAAAGTGGATTAGTTGATAGCTAGAAGCTGTGCATTTCGAAAATCTAACGATTTGACTGTAACGTAATGGAATGGGAGGGTTCCAAAGTTGCAAAATAAAACCCTTATATTTCAGTATCTGAGCCACAAGCGAAGTAAATTTTTTACTCATTATGAAGGAATATAGCCTCAATAGCTCAACGGTA
This sequence comes from Bicyclus anynana, assembly GCF_947172395.1. Classification (NCBI taxonomy): domain Eukaryota; kingdom Metazoa; phylum Arthropoda; class Insecta; order Lepidoptera; family Nymphalidae; genus Bicyclus; species Bicyclus anynana. The sequence goes on from NC_069094.1 coordinate 3,556,744, forward strand.
AGAGCGGTCTGACTCATCACCGAGGGGTGGTGGTTCGATCCTCACCCCGTTGGTCTATTTCGTATCCACTCCTAATACAGTCTTTCCCGACTAGTTGGAGGGGAATGGGAATATTGGTCATATTATAAAATATATGGCAAATATTCTTTAAAAAAAAAACGTATTGTTATGTAAACTTGTAAAGAATAAAAAAGCCTAGTTTTACTAGGCTTCTTTTTTTTATTCCTTTTAATATAGCCCTTAAAGTTAGCCTTTGACTGCAATCTCTTAAGATGATGCAATCTAAGATGGAAGCAGGCTAACTTGTTAGAAGGAGGATGAATATCCTCACCCATAATCCGGGCCCCCTGGTAGAACACTAAATACAACGTAGAACGCAGAACGTAGAACACACACAAAACAAAGCACAGAACCCGGAACGCAGAATGATGAACACGGTACGATAAACTCAGAACACCTAAACGTTATCGCCGCGTTTCAACGACTTGCGGTACGGACGACTTCAGTGTGCTCGTGGCGTTCGAGCAGTCCACATCTCTTGTTGTGTATTTTTTATGGGTTACTTGGCGCTTTTAACCCTACACACCTCGTTCACAAGTGCGTGACTTCACTCAAAGTCATTCTCTGCCATTCTAGGCTCCTATTGTTTATAAAGTTGTCCAGACAAAATATGTTGTTAATCATAACCTTTGTTCGACATTAGTTTCCTTATTTTTATAATCACCTCTGAGTCTACTAAAATACGATTCTGAATGATTCTGACTGAGTTAGCCCTGAATGTTACAAATCACGAAACCTGAATTTAGTTTCGGGGACACATGCCCAAAATTACAGCGGTTAATATTTGAAGCTACCGTAGAAAATTCACGTTTATTTTAGTGTATCCGTGACGAGCAAACCTTGTTACTTTAGAGAGGATGTACTTTCTCGAAATTGAAACCTCATTTAACGATATTCTGTGAAATTGAGTACCAACCTACACTTTTCACTTACGCCACATTAATTTTATTAGTTTCCATAAAAGGAGCTGCAACTAGCAAGCGCTGGTGACTTCGTCCGTATTTCAACCCCAATTATGTTTAAAGGCTGTAGGTATTGTACGAGTACGCTACTGTTCAGCTTCATAGACTATCTTTGAACATAAAGAATAGACGTAGACATAACAATTTGAAAATTAAAAGTCTGTCTTTAACCACAGGAGTGAAAAGAGGGATGTTATAAGTGTCGGTTGGTCTGGTTATTATTTGGTTATTTTTGTTTGAAAACCGATGTGTCTGCCATGCTTCTTATATACTCGTATAGGCTATACGATGATGAGCTGATAAGCTAATTCGAAAAATTCGAAAATATCTATACTAATATTATAAAGCTGAAGAGTTTGTTTGTTTGTTTGATTGAACGCGCTAATCTCAGGAATTACTGGTCCGATTTGAAAAATTATTTCAGTCTTAGATAGCCTATTTATCGAGGAAGGCTATAGGCTACATTTTATCCCCGTCTTCCTGCGGAAACGGGAACCACGCGTCATAAAATAAAATATCATTGAGCAATTAATATCGTTATTCTAATCAAAGATATCATCAGGTATTTTCAATTTCTTTTTTAATTTAAATTAGTCTTTGATTGAGAATTAGTTGCATCGTAAAAGAATAACAAAGCCCTAATAGTATCTACTTAGGCCATCTTTGTTTTCACTAATTTGGTTCCGCAGTGTTCCCGTAAGCTGACAGTATATCTCGTCCTATTTGGGATGTAGGCTGAAGCATTCAGGTCTATAAATAATGAGCTAAACAGGAGAACATATATTGTTCTCTTAAGTAGAACAAGATTAATTGCGATTGGATTCGATTTGTAGAGACGTTCGTCACGTGCCGATTTGGAAATGCTCACACCGCAGACTTTTTGTCGGCCGACAATTTTGTCGGGATAACTAAACGGTCTGTCGTTTACAGAATATGACTGTTCTCATCTCTAGAACTGCAGCTAGTTCTATAAAAGAACGGGTATCCAAAGCTGCTCTAATAGGATCTTACCAAATTTGGCTAGGTAGGGTCAACAACACGAGTGGAGGAGGGGAGTGTTAATCGATCGTCAAGGAATTCCTTAAACTTAACCTTAACATCCAGATCACAAGTCCTAGACTTTGCTCGGAGTTTATCTTTCTACCACGCGATGGACCCGACACCCACGCGGTGAATCCATGGATTGCTAAGATATTCGTCTCTCTTTCTTTTAGCTGAGATCCGAATTTTACACTCTTGTCTCTCTATCATTCCGTTCTACTGGCCCTCGAGCTTGATTCTGTTTCTGCGTTTGCCAAAAATTACAATCATGTCTAGTATAAGCGAAACTTGAACGTTCTTCGTGTTCTATCACACTATCTGACAACAGAATAGATGACTCTCAGGGGACACTCGGTAGATGTGATACCTCCTGTTAATAATAGAATCTGTCTGTGATTTCAGAATATTTGTCTACAGATAAGACGTTTTTACTGCCAAGGAGCGGCAATAGATACCTAATAATAAAGACGGCCAAGACGTATGGCCAAACGATTTAGCGTTCCGGTACGATGTCGTGTAGAAACCGAAAGGTGTGCAGATTTTTACCCTACTCCTAACAAATTAGCCGGCTTTCATCGTAGATTGCATCATCACTTACCATCAGGTGAGGTTGTAGTCAAGGCACCCGGTAAGGCAACCGGCAAGAAACTCAAAAGTTGCTATTTTTTTTAAAAAAAGAGCAACTGTTGAGTTCTTCAGTTTCCTGCCGGTTTCTGCTCAGCAGAACCTGCCTTCCGAACCGGTGGTAGACTCTTTACTGACGTACGTCAACTTGACGGCTAATGCCGGATTTATATTTGTCTGACGTGTTGTGTCGTGACGCATTAAAACACAATCGGTATCATACATTTTATGTGGCAACGTTTACACTTATGTGTTGTGACATGTGGTGATGGTTTCTGATGTGCCGCACACAAAATGTATGATACCGATTCTGTTCTGATGCGTCACGACAGGACAGACAAATGTAAATCCGGCTTAAGTTGTAGAGAATGAAATAAAACTATATTATCTATTGTCGCAAAGATATAGACAAAAAATAGAAAAAAATAAATGTTTCACGTCAATAAAGTGTAGTGTGCAAAACAATTTTCACGACGTGCCTCAGCGATCGGGTCGGTACAAATAATTGTGTTGCGAATATAAATAACATAATATTTATTTATTTCCGAACATATACCTTGTTTAATATAATTTAATTAATAATATTGTTCTATTAATGTACAGACGGCAGGCGTTAATAGAAGTTAGAACATCTTCGTATTACGAGAATATTGTCACTTTGGTCATTTTGTCCCTACAATTTAGAACGAAGATTATTTATTAACACGAGTGTATTGTACATGTTTTGGAGTATGTCATAATAAAAAAATATATACTGTAGAATATAATTATGTACTGGCTGACGTCCGCGACTCCGTCCGCGTAATAAATCCTGACTCATGCAAAGTTCACAGCTCTACTTGACATCGCCAAACTTATCTTGTTGAAACGAAAATATTCCTATTGACAACATATAATAGGAATCGTGTTAGCCAGTGGATATGACCTCTGCCTCCGATTCCGGAGGGTGAGGGTTCGAATCCGGTCCGGGGTATGAACCTCCAACTTTTCAGTTGTGTGCATGTTAAGAAATTGAATATCACGTGTCTCATACGGTGAAGGAAAAACATCGTGAGGAAACCTGAATACCAGAAAATTTTCTTAATTCTCTGCATGTGTGAAGTTTGCCAATTCGCATTGGACCAGCATGGTGGACTATTGGCCTAACCCCTCTCTTGATGATTTTGGTGGTATGAATGTTTGTTGACATTTCAAGTAGAAATAGATTTTAGTCTAGATTAACACATAGGCTTCTTTTTATCCCGGAAAAATAGACGGTTCCTGTGGGATTTGTAAAAACTAAATTCCACGCGGACGATGTCGCGGGCTTTCCCTAGTAGATCAAATAATAAATAAATATCGTGATATTTCCACCAATCACTCTGTAGGTATAGATGTCGTAGGACGTAGGATATTCGAACAAATCGGATCATTGCAAAAATCCTAGGACATTCGCAAAGGAAAATTGGATAATTGGATTCACAGGAAGATTTTCGCTAAGTCGACCTATTCCTTGGAATGCCCTGAAACTTTCTGTTATTATTTTTACACAGACACGACAAAACAAACAAAGTTCACAAATATAACAATACTCCGCCAATAAGTCTTTGGTTGTTTGTAACAAAATATGATTATAGCTTATAATATATCTTCATCGTTCGTAAATCTTTGTTTATTCTAAAATTATACATTATGTAAGATATTTTATCACTGTGTGTTTTAACGGCAAAGTCATTATTTTTAATGACAATAAACGTATAATACCTACCTACTTACCAGTCATCTATATCTATACTAATATTATAAAGCTGAAGAGTTTCTTTGTTTGTTTGTTTGATTGAACGCACTAATCTCAGGAACTACTGGTTCGATTTGAAAAATTCTTTCAGTGTTAGATAGCGCATTTGTCGAGGAAGGCTATAGGCTATATATTATCCCCGTGTTCCTACGGGAACCGGAACCACGCGGGTAAAACCGCGCGTCGTCAGCTAGTGTATAAATAAAAAACAAACAAGTAAGAGTCTCACCCACCAAGGGTTGCATTAGTCTATGGGTACATAATTGCTTGAACTGCATGGTTGATTACGTACGTAAGTAGGTACTTTAAACATAGACTATGTTTTTTTTGAGTTAATTACAATTGGAGGCACAATTCTGGGTTCGAATCCGGTCTGGGGCGTGCACATCCAAGTTTTCAGTTGTGTGTATTTTAAGAAATTTAATATCATGTGTGTGTGTGAAGGAAAAACACATTATATATCGTCATTTCTGTGTGAGTAGGGGTACCTATCCGAATAATCTTTTTATGACCATTCATCAGTAGTTATTATAGAAATAATATTTAAATGTAAATGACTTTTGGTACAGCGACAATGCGCTCTGGGTCAAACGAAATGGTTTTTGGTGTATTTATTGACGTTTCGACGCGGAAATTGGACGGCAACTGTATCAAACAAACAAGGCTCTGAAATTTAGCGAACAGCATACCAGAATATACAGCATACCATAATAGCAACAGAAATTAATTTAGTTTATGTTTTGTGTATAGCCAATAGTCTGACGTAAATTATAGGTTAGAAGTTTTAGAATTCGAATGTATGTTATACAACAAACGAAGTGTTTTTCCTCATTAATTCTCTTTTTAAAAAAATAACAGACAAATAATTGAGTCGAACCATAGTGCGTTTTTCTTCCATCTTCCAGACTTTTACGCGTCCGATAGCAAATAAACCTCATGAAAATTATCCGACAAGGTTTGTGCCTGATTTGAAATATATCTTTAGACCTGTTTTTTAACAAGCGACTAAACGACGTAACTCGTGAAGATAAATAGACAAATGTCAACCAATAGCAGTGCAACCGGAAATATCTCTTTCTTATACAATCCGGCGGCCATATTTGAATTCTATTAACTTTTTGGTACGGACTGAATTGTCTCTTTGTTTACTTATTAGTCTATGACTGCCTCCTACTGTCTCAATACTTTTTCTTTTTTTTTACAAGTTAGCCCTTGACTAAAATCTCACCTGATGGTAAGTGATGATGTAATCTAAGATGGAAGCGGGCTAACTTGCTAAATCGCTTGGCGGCGTCTTTGTCGGTAGGGTGGTAAGCCACGGTCGAAGTATCCCACCAGCCAGACCTGGACCAATTAGCAAAAACCTCAATCAGCCCAGCCGCGGATCGAACCCAGAACCTCCGTCTTGTATATCCACCGCGCCACTGCGCCACGGAGGTCGTCAAACTTGTATACCTCATCATCATCATCATCATTATTATCAACCCATATTCGGCTCACTGCTGAGCTCCAGTCTCCTCTCAGAATGAGAGGGGCCAATAGTCCCCACGCTGGAACAATGCGGATTGGCAGACTTCACACACACAGAGAATTAAGAAAGTTCTGTGGTATGCAGGTTTCCTCACGATGTTCTCGTGAAATCCTTCACCGTTTGAGACACGTAATATTTAATTTCTTAAATTGCACACAACTGAAAAGTTGGAGTTGCATGCCTTGGACTGGATTCGAACCCACGTCCTCCGGAATCGGAGGCATAGGTCATATTCACTGAGGTATCACGGCTCTACATTATTATTAGCAGCACCGTAGGTACTCCCGACGTTTGACGGATTAGTTTACCTGTCCCTTTCAAACTGACTTATTGTTATTATAATATTATGTATGTTTTTGTTTAAAAAATAACGAACAACGTCGATCCAATAATATGATACCTACTTCATTTGTCTGAGTGGATTCTTCACTCAGCGTCTGATACAATTCAGACAGAAGGTTGTGTGTGTCGGAAGATAATCCCAGTGATCTAAATGTAAATGTTATAGCGTTGCCTTTCTTATCCACGTTGACGTGAGTCCTACATTCACTGCTATTGTAAGACAATTGGAGATATAAACAGCTTAGTATACTTATCTGATTTCACTTCATTTTTATTTAAAAACTAGCGAACGCACACGTCTCCGTTCGCGTGTAATTCTTTCTGTATTTTACAAATTCCGCGGGTGTAATATACAATGTAACTGAAAAATTCCTTAAGAATTATGCATTTAAATAAGAAAAATTCCATCCAAATTTGATTTAAAAGTGATTAAACGACAAATCGCAAACATATACGAGACCTATACCTATACATCATTCGTACATAGGAACGACTTTAAAAACGTATTTTGCAGTTAAGTTAAAAATCAAAATTGAAGCGAATGAAGTCATAGGCGTCAGTACGGGTCATCATCATCATCATTATCAGCTGATGGACGTCCACTGCTGGAGATAGGCTTCTTGTATAGATTTTAAAACACCACGGTCTCGAGCCATCAGCATCCAATCCTGCAGCCCATCTGATGTCCTCGGTCGATCTCGTAGGGAGTCGACCACTGCGCTTTCGAGATCGCCATTCCAGCACCTTGGGGACCCCAACATCTATCGTCTCTTCGATGGACGATGGACTCTGTGTGCGGTAGGTATGTCAGTACGGGTAGGTACATCGATTTATCTTATGAAGATTATATTTTTAATATTTTCCGAATACTTTTCTTCGTACTACCAGAAAAATATTTTGAAATCTAAAATCCCAAGTTCCTATTGCACAGCAAATCTTTGGTAGACGTAAGATTTGGATTGAACTGAGAGCATTACAAATTACTTGTTGGATACTCCAACCGCTCGTCGCTCAACTCATTTATTTTCCACGTTGTCCTTGCAAGGATTAACAAAATTTTCTGAATATCAGATAAATCTTGAGATCAAAATATATCAAGATTGCCCATGCTTTATGTTGGCAACTTTGCTATGTTTTAGAGTTCGGCATTTGGAAATATAAATCATTAACAGACGCATTACACGGGAATAAAATATAAGGGTGTAACAGCACCAGCATCCTAACTCTAGGCTGAGAGATTGTACTGAAAGGAGAGATGTCTGAAATTGAGCCCACTTTTCAGAACGATACAGAAATCTAAAATGTACTAAAAATCTTGTAAATTTGACTAGATTCCTCAATCAGAAGCTTAGCCTAATCTTAGCCTTAAAAAGTAATTTAACTGATTAGGCAAATATAGATTTCTTGGAAAATTGGCCTCATGAATTCTTCTTAATGGTCCTAATTTATCGCCAATTTTCATATATATCGCCAAATTTCATATAATTTGGGTCCGAGTTTGTATAGAGACTAGGTTTCTCCTTTCTAGGAAGAAAGACAAGCTCAGTATATATAGTCCGACCCAGGACTCGAACCCAAAACCAAGGCAAGATGCTGAAACTTTAGACAGAATAGTATAAAGTAAGGTGTACTTACGTACATTACACGAGACCCCAAAATAAGTACGTTACAGCTAAAAAAGATTGGAAATGAGGTGAGCTGGCTTAAAAGCACTCGCGTATAAATTTCGCGGCGGTAAGCCATGAGCTGTCAGTTTTGTACTGATAAAGATTTTTATACAGAAAAAAGTTGAAAGATGCGATTTAAAGAATTCTAGCACGTTGTAGATTTATTGGTTATTTTGCATACGTGTGAGTGGTTTGAACTAAACATGAAGAATTTTAACTTTATCTTTGAAACTAGCGGACGCCCGCGACTTTGCGTGGAATTTAGTTTTTCACAAATTTACAAAATACTTTTCCTCGGTAACGATGGATTTTTCCGGGATGAAAAGTCCCTAATAAATAAAAAAAGTCCATAATAATCTAGAGTAAAGTCTATTTCCATTCTAAATTTCAGCCAAATCGGTTTAGTAGTTGCAGCGTTAACGAGTAACAAACATCCATACATACTAAAAAAATTTTAGTAAGTTTTTTGGCTGGTGGGAGGCTTAGGCCTTAGAAACAGAAAAGGGTGTGGATTTTCATCCTTGCCTCTTATTAAGTTAGCTGGTTTCCATCTTAGATTGCATCATCACTTATACCAGGTGTGATTATTGTCAAGGGCTAACTTGTAAAGAATAAAAAAATTCTGATTGAACGTACAACTTAATCTCGTTGGCCACTAGGCCATGCTTTAAGCAGGTATTAAATAAAATCAATATTTTACATATTTTGAAGCGTAAGTACACAAATCACCATCATCTCTGTTAAGTTGAATCGCGTCTCAGAATAAATATACACATAAATATAACGAATTTAAAATGGAAAGGATTATAATCAGATTTTTATTATTATATAAAATCTGTTAAAGATAAATATTTTTTATAATGCTGAGGCCACATTAAGGGAAAACGTTAATGCCCGTCAACGCGTTATGTATGGCATTAATTTTTTATGCAATATTACAGTGGCAACACTTGAACGGCTTAACGTTAACTTAATGCCGGTGAAAATTAACTCATTAAATCGTGGGTACACTAAGGTTTAACGCCTTAATTCACGACGTTTGTCGTTAGTGTGGCCCGAGCATAATACAATCTTTGTGCCGTTCACCGTTACCTTTGTACCGAGGTAGATATTTACTGGGTAATACCACATGATGCTGGTGGCTGGAGACTGTGGTGTTTGGAGGTCCATGCAAGAGGCCTATGTCCAGCAGTGGACGTCCATCGGCTGACAATGATGATGATGTTTTGCCGCGTGTGGTAAGAAGGTAAGGTGGCAAAGAAAAGCGTGTTTATCGCCGTTTACTGTTCAACTGGTTTATTATAGCTAAATACATTGGGTTCTTAAGTTGTTAATTGTTAGTGTGGTCTGCACATGTGTACGCCACATGTGCGGGCCACTTGTCGGCTTGCAATTTGGTATGTTGTCAAGTTGTGGATAATCTACGAACTAAATGTTAATGTGGATACGCTAATAATGATTAAACAATAATATTTATATTGATAACGCTACAATGTCATCATCATTAGTCTATGCTATCATTAATCAATGCTATCATTAGCACATGGTGAGGCGCTCGATGATGGGTACTGGAGCCTTTACAATTAAAATGAAAAATCATCAAGTAGTTACTTAAACCATTTAATAGTATTCAATCCTTATTAACTCAATATCTGTATTCATAACATTAACATTAGCATAACTTAGAATCCTCGTTATCAACCCATATACGGCTCACTGCTGAGCTCGAGCCTCCTCTCAGAATGAGAGGGGTTAGGCCAATAGTCCACCACGCTGGCCCAATGCGGTTTGGCAGACTTCACACACGCAGAGAATTAAGAAATTCTCTGGTGTGCAGGTTTCCTCACGATGTTTTTCTTCACCGTGATATTTAACTACGTGATATTTAATTACTTAAAACTTAGAATCCAATGCATATTAATTATATCTTTAAGTCTAATTCAAATGAAAAATTAACAAGTATCTTTACTTAAACTAGTTTTTTTTTAAGAATATTTGTCATTTTTTAAATATGACCAATATTCCCATTCCCCTCCAACTAAGTAACTTCGGGAAAGATTGTATTAATAGTGGGTACGACAATAGACCAACGGGGCGGGTAGGTATAACATTAACATTAGCCTAACTTGAAACCTAATACCTATATCAATTATCGGAAAATGATTGCCCAACACAAAGCTAAGTGCAGTTTCAATAGGTATTTGATAAAAGTTTAAATTACCTACATTATAATAATTATATCTATTTACTAGCTGACGCCGCGCGGTTTCACCCGCGTGGTTCCCGTTCCCGTAGGAATACGGGGATAATATATAGCCTATAGCCTTCCTCGATAAATGTGCTATCTAAACCTGAAAAAAATTTTCAAATCAGACCAGTTTCTGAGATTAGGGCGTTCAATCAAACATACAAACAAACTCTTCAGCTTTGTAATATTAGTATAGATATCTATTGTTCTCACAAAATAACGGCAATGATAAAATTATCTCAGAGCTCTTATTTTTGGCACAACGGGTACGAATAACTTGCCAACCGTGACACCCACACCTACATAACTAGTTCTAGAAATGTATGGAAGTTACTTAAGAGTGTGCAATATGTAATTTGGTAGTTACAAATGGTTCTGGATCTCAGATTCTAGAAAAGTTAGGAGCCTGATATTTGGGTAAATGATATTTCAAAGTGTTAGCTTCGTTATGACTATACAAAATACACAATTTGTAAAATTTTTCTCGATAGTTTATTTTTTTGAAAAATACATGTTTTGCTCACATTTTGCTTTCAATCTCAGGAAAAGCGAACTTATTTTCTTAAATTTTTGTTTTGCATACAAAATTAGGCATATATCTTGAACATGACCATTTTGTTTTTCGTTAATGTTGTTTAATTTACTTGCAATTAGGTAAATTAGGTAATTAGGTAAAAATGGTTTTGGCGCTCACTTCATAATTTGCGTCGCGCGTCAATCGCTCCGTGCTTTTCACTCACGTGAAAGTCATAATTCGGCGTCTCGTTTGCGCTTCAAATTCATATCGTACCGATGCGCTGCGCGCTCTTAAGGTCTTAACTAATTAAAATTTACAGATAGTCCAAGTAGGTATTCATTTGCAAATAAATTCAAAAATTATAGCGTTTTGCCGTCATATCTATAATTATTGTAATGTTAACCATTACATCATCATCATTATCATGAAATACCCGAATAAATCCATATTGGGCTCACTATTGAGCACGAGCCTCCTCGGCCAATAATTCACCACCCAAAGCGGATTGGCAGACTTCACACATAGAGTATTAAGAAAATTCTCAGGATGCAGGGTGACCTTACGATGTTTTTCCTTCACCGTTTGACAAACGTGATATTTAATTTATTTAAATGGACATAACTAAAAAGTTGGAGGTGCATGCTCAAAACAGGATTCGAACCTACGCCCTTCAAATCGAATGCAGAGGAATATCCACTGGGCTATCACGTTTCATATATTTTAATGTTAATACAATTATAGATGTAATAGTATATAGTACTCTGATATAACAGTAAGTAACATATTTTGCGTACACTTATAGTTTAAAACAATTAAATATAAAAATTTAAAAATTCGTTCAACAGACATAATTTGTCTTTAATAAAGGTTAAAGATAGCTCATTAAGCCCGGAATATGCACTTCGCCTCGTGACTAATGGGGATGATGACTAAGTTTAAATAAATTGATTTTTATGAGACATTCGGGTAAATAAGGTCAATGTTAACTATTTTATACAAAATAAACAAAGAATGTTTGGATATTTGCAAAATAAATAAGATTATAAAATTTCAAAATCTATAAATTTTTTTTTATCGTAATTAGATAAAAATTCATACAGTTTTAGCTTCCTTACATTAAATGTGACAATTTTCAATAAATGAACTATAAACATAAACGCACAAATAACAAAGATATTAGTGATTTTGTTTGAACGCCCATACAAATCTAACGATCAGCGAGCCAACGACGTCACTAGTTCGTGCCATTTTGTATGGAGCGTTTTCAGGGATCCGCGGCAGCGCCGCAAATCTGACTCTTTAAATCCCTGTAGCTCCGAAAGTAATGATCGCAGATATCCTGTTACTTTTACTATTAGCAAATTGCTTTACTATTAGCATACTCTTAATTTCTATACAATTTAAAAAAACTGTCATCATCCCTATTGCGAGCAAGAGGCAAACCGATAACACTACTTTTTTTCCACAGAATACGAGAGTACATAGACAATCTTTAACATAAACATATTGGAGTAATTGTGAATATAAATGTCTCTTTCACTTCTTTCTTGGAATAAGATTTAAATGTATCCCTCCTTTTGGTGCAGTAACAACGCGCTCTGGATCAAATGAGATAGTCTTTGGCGTGTTCTTGGATACTTCGACACGAAAATTGCGCAACAGCTTTATCACGCACAGGCGACTCTGGAATCTTGCAATAAGCATACCTGCAACAATCAGATTTTGTTCAATAAATTCACCTCAGCTAAACGTTTTGACAGCCTCCGTGGCGCAGTGGTGTGCGCAGTGGATTTATAAAACGAAGGTCCTGGTTTCGATCCCCGGCTAGGCCGATTAAGATTTGATTTGGTCCAGGTTTGGTTGTTGGGAGTTATCACCCTACCGGTACACACCCTACATACCACTAAGCGATTTAGTGTTCCGGTATGATGACGTGTAGAAACCGAAAGGGGTGTGGATTTTCCTAAGTTAGCCCGCTTACATCTTAGATTGCATATCACTTACCATCAGGTGAGATTGTAGTCAAGGGCTAACTTGTAGAGAATATAATAAATAAAATGACCGGTACCGACGACTTGAAATATTCTCCGAGGCACAGGGAATAACTCCACTAAGTTTCCAAATCTGGACTGAGAATTTTTACTAAAAAATTCTTGAAATCAAGAAAACTCAAACCAAATTAAAATAAATAAGTACTCAAACCTCATAATCAAGTTCCACATAGGATATTTTACATGTTTCGATTCTCTTTCTACGATCGCAAACAGTTCTAAAACTACATAAATGTATGGGAATGACATTTATTACATACATACATACAGGTAGGTCAAGTGATCAACATCTGTCATTCCCATACATTTTTTCTAGTTTTCGAAGCGTTTGCGATCATAGAAAGAGAATCTTCGTGCCGCTTGGCTACAGGGGCAGATATAATTATTATAATTTAAGCAAGTTTTTAAATAATTCAACTTACCGATGCAGTATCGAGGTCCAGTACCAAAAGGCATAAAAGCGCAAGGATGTCTTTTACTCTCATTCTCGGGCGAAAACCTCTCTGGATCAAATTTGTTGGGATCTGGGAAGTATTTCTCATCGTAACTGATAGCTAATGTTGGCACAAATATAATAGTCCCTTTCTCAATAGTTATATTCATCCCTGGTATATTATAATTTGTGTTTGCTCGACGTTGTAAATCTATTACAGGATATTTTCTGAGAGCTTCGTTAAAAGCTTTTTCCATGTAAGTAAATTCACTTATTATCTCATACGTTATGTTTCCATTGTGTCGATCTAGTACTAGATCAATTTCAGAAATTACTTTATCCTGTATTAGAGGATTAATGGCTAGTTCGTACAACATAAAAGCCACAGTAGCCGCACTGGTTTCATACCCAGCTACATATAATATAAACGCTTGAGCAGCTATTACTTCATTAGTCAACACACAATCAGTTGGATTTGTTGTTTCTTCTGTTTTTGTTATATTCAACATTTTCCCTTGATTTATGAGTTCCAAAACTAAATCAATGAAGTCCTTTCTGTTGGAAGGCATACCATTCCTAGCTTCAATTGTTTCTTTTATTAATCCAATAAAAAAGTGCGTTAGTTCTTCGCTAAAAAATGATGTATTTAGTTTTTTTAGCACACCGGGATATAATAAATCAAACTCATTTGCAATACTTCTTGAAAACGTCATTTTGTCAATTTTAATCATTTTTTCTAGCAGTACATCGCTGTCAGAGCCTATATCAAGACCGAAAATGGAAGCGAAAATAGCTGACATTGTAAATTTTTGAACCAGTGCGTAAATTTCTTGTTCCTTTTCAACTTTCGTGATTTTTTTGACATAGTCTACAAATATATCACCTCTGTCATTAATTAAATGGACCATATTTTTCAATTTACCCGTTGTAAATAAAGGAGAAAACAAATTTCTCAAGGGTCGCCAGATCTCTGACTCCGCGTGGAAAAGGTTAGCTCCTAAACCTTTTTCACTCATTCCAAAACCGCGATCGTCGAAACAATTAAAATCTTTTATCAGAATTTGCTTTGCTAAATCCAAGTCCCTTATTAGCAAACTAGGTTTAGTCATTCTATAAAAACCGACAACTTTCTCATTCGGATATTTATCGTAAATCTGTTTATGTACAACGGCACCAGTCGATTTTCTAAGAACGAAATCTTTGATATTACCAAAAATTAGTGATGGTCGCGGACCGCAAACATTTTTTGACTGCCAGTACTTAAAAGTTCTTTTAAAATAATAGTACACTAAAATGCTGACAGTTAAAAGGACAACCAACACGTAAAGAAAAAACATTTTGCAATGTTGTCTTGATGATGACAACATGGAAATAATAACTGCACGAATCAGGTGTCGTGCTTTTATAGGACTTGATACTTGATACTTAATTCGTATCCATTATATAGCAGTAAAAAATCCTTTGTCTGACAGTTATACAGTTTTATTTTGATTAGCCGTCTTTATAAATTATATTATTCACCTCTTGTTTTTGTTTCAAGTTTTATAAATAACAAATATGTATGATATACCTATATGTACATTTAGTACATTGATTTCCAAACTTTTACTGGACCGATATAATGTCCAGTTTAATTCAAAAAAGCATTCAACAGAATAACTAAAATGTAAATAAAAAACTTTTTGTTCATTATATTGTCCGACTGTTTATTGATATCGTGCCAGTCAAAATATGTGGTTTTTCACAAATTACGTAACAAAAAATAAAAGAAAATTTGGTGCAAATGTAGATGTTTCGAAGTAGTTAAAATATTTATAAGTCGAAAACATCCGAATGGTGGATATTATTTCCAAAAAGTACTTATTGGGGTGTAGTTAAGCTAAAAGCTAGTAGTATTTTAATTAGTAACGAATCAAATCATCGATATTTTGAAAACAATTCCATTTTTATCGCTCAGAATTAAGATAACGACTGTATTGACGAAAGAGATTTTGGAAAAACAAAATAATCTTTTGTTTACATATTTTTAATTACTAGGGTCATAACCCAGATTTGCAACGAGCGGCTGCGTATATCAACAATTCTTGAAAGGCATAGGTAAATATTGAAAGCCATTTATTTTTAATTATTATTTTTTACATTGTATAATTATATTAGTTCTTATAAATGTAACATTATAATATTATAACAATCGTGTACATATTTTAATTAAGACTAAATTACAGCTAATATTACGAAAATTAGGGTCAGTTCACACTGAGACGCGACGCGGTGCGTACTTTTTTGGACAGAGGTGATTAACAAAAGTATATGCAGGAAATGGAAATGGTTACTGGAAATGTTTAGCGATCCTTTTAAGGGATGATTTATATTAGACCGGGTCGCGCCTGGGGCGTGCCATGTACGTCGTCCGGCCAGGGCACAGATTTGATACGTTAAATACATTTTGTATGAAGCAGTTCATATTACACAGTGCATGCAGAATAATCCATGTCCAGCCCAGGCCAGTTTACTGACGTACAACGCTTATCTTACCACTGCATCACCTCGTCTTGTTCAGCCTCAGGCACGCGTCACGGGGCTATCACGTCTCTATATCTAAGTGTCTTAAGGTTTTAATAGGGATGCTTAAGTATCACTGACCTCAGGTATATAGAAAAAAATATTCCATCAACTTTTTAAAAGAATTAAAAAAGAGATTTTTTGAAATCTATATTTGTGCTCATGTACACCAAAATAATTTGTTAGCTGTTAATCCCTACTATCAGCCCATAACGGGATCGCTATAAATTTCCAGCAGTAAGTATATCTCATTTTGGCTGGTGGGAGGCTTCGGCCGTGGCTAGTTACCACCCTACCGATAAAGACGTACTGCCAAGCGATTTAGCGTTCCGGTACGATGTCATGTAAAAACTGAAAGGGGTGTAGATTTTCATCCTCCTCCTAACAAGTTAGCCCGCTTCCATCTTAGATTGCATCATCACTTATCATCAGGTGAGATTGTAGTCAAGGGCTAACTTGTAAAGAATAAAAAAAAAGGAACCATCGGTGGTCTACAACTGGTCTCGTTGTGAACTGACCCTTACAATCAAAAAATCTTTTTGATATTGCGTCACTTCATATCATAAAAATATTGAATCGCTAATGAATAAAATTGTCACTTCTTTTTACTTCTTTCGTGGGATAAGATTCAAGTATATCCCTCCCTTTGGTGCAAGAACAACGCGCTCTGGATCAAACGAGATGGTGTTAGGTGTTTTCTTAGACACTTCGACGCGGTAATTGTGCAATAGCTTTACCACACACAGGCGACTCTGGAGTTTTCCAATAAGCTTTCCTACAAAATAAAACAATGTTCAAGTTAAATTTAAACATCATAACCATAATCGTAGTGATAATGCTAGATAATAATGCAGACAGGGCCAAGGCTGACAAATGTTTGTCACCGTTACGTTCAGTGTTAAATGTAACAATAAATGAGAACACCGTTTTTGCGATAATTACACCGTATACTGTCCTGATACTAATATCTTCTCAAACTGAATTGCTACTGAGAAATTTCCAAAACAAAAAAAAAGCAACATTTTTCTAGCCTGAGCCAGGATGCAAACTCACAAGCAAGTTATCCAAGTTATCCATAGATCAACGGAGTAGTTGTCATTTTCACATGATCCTCAATAGCACAGTGATTCCGAAAAATGAGACCAAATCGGGAATACGTGTACTATTATGATTGTACTTTCTGCTATTTGTCATATTTAAAAAATGGTATGGCTAATATTATTTAAGAAAATGTTTTATACTTGTTTCCAATCTATAAATCAAATTACTTACCGATGCAGAATCGAGGACCGGTACCAAAAGGTATATACGCACAAGGATGTCTTTTACTTTCATTTTCGGGGGAAAATCTCTCTGGATCAAATTTATCAGGATTTGGGTAATACTTCTCGTCGTGACTTATACCTAAAGTTGACACAAATACAATCGTCCCTTTCTCAATAGTTATGTCCGTTCCAGGTATGTTATAATTTGCTTTTGCACGTCGCTGTATCTCTACAACAGGATATTTTCGAAGAGTTTCATTAAAAGCTTTTTCTAAGTACGACAATTCACTCATTGTATCATACGTTATATTTCCATTATGTCGGTTTAATACTTCCTCAATTTCAGTAATTATCTTATCTTGTATCGGAGGATTCATGGCTAGTTCATATAACATGAGTGCCATAGTAGCAGCGCTAGTTTCGTAACCAGCTACATAAAATATAAACGCTTGAGCAGCTATCACTTCGTTAGTCAATTGGATACAGTTAACTGCACTTTCATCTTTGGTTTTGTTGGTCTCTAAAATATTTCCTTGATTTTTTAGTTCCAACACTAAATCTATGAAATCTTTTCTATTAGACGGCATACCATTTCTACCTTCTATACTATCCCTAACCAAACCGATAAAAAAATTCGCGAGTTCTTCTGTGAAAACCGAAGCATTAAACTTTTTTAGCACACCAGGGTATAGCAAGTCAATCTCATGTGCTATGTTCCTCGAAAAAGACATCTTGTCAATTTTTATCATTTTTTCTATGAGTAAGTCGTCATCTGAACTAATATCTAGTCCAAATATACAAGCGA
This sequence comes from Bicyclus anynana, assembly GCF_947172395.1. Classification (NCBI taxonomy): domain Eukaryota; kingdom Metazoa; phylum Arthropoda; class Insecta; order Lepidoptera; family Nymphalidae; genus Bicyclus; species Bicyclus anynana. The sequence goes on from NC_069094.1 coordinate 3,574,629, forward strand.
AAATAGATGACATTGTAAACTTTTGAGCGAGTGTATATACTTCTTGCTCTGTTTCTACTTCTGTGATTTTCTTGATTTGGTTCACGAATACGTCACCTCTTTCATTGATTAAATGGACCATATTTTTTAATTTACCAATTGTAAATAGAGGTGAAAATAAAGTTCTTAGTGGCCTCCATATATCAAATTCCGCATGAAACATATTCGCTCCTAAGCCCTTTTTACTCAATTCCGTGCCGCGGTCATCGAAAGTGTCAAAATCTTTAATCAAAATTGTCTTAGCCAAATCTAAGTCTCTTATTAACAAACTAGGTGATGTCATTCTATAAAATCCCACAAATTTCTCGTTCGGAAAGGCATCGTAAATCCGTTTAAGTTCTACGGCAGTAGTTGATTTTCTCAAAACAAAATCCTTGAAATTGCCAAAAAAAGGCAGAGGTTTCGGACCGGGAACATTTCTCGATTGCCAGTATTTAAAAGTTCTTGTAAAATAATAATACACTAAACAACATATAATCACAAACACGAAAAGAAAAAACATTTTACACAGTTGACTTGATATACTGCAAGACATTAATAATGTATTGTACAAATTGAGTTTTGCTCTTTTATAGGCTTACATAATATTCATATTAAACAAACAACATAATCAACTAAAGATAAAGAGTAATTTATTGCATTGTCCTTACCTTACCTGAGTTATAGTGAATTTAATAACAGATATACAAAAAGAAGGAGTTTCTTTACATGTAAAATAATAAATTTTGAATTTCCGCTGTTTTTTTTTGCCTTTGGACCTATTGACTTTTTTATCTAAACTGTGATCTTAACTGATGTTAAGTGACGATGCAGTCTTCGATGAAAGCAGGCTTACTTGTATGAGGTACAAATTAAGGCCTGGCCCTGGTCGTTAAAATGGCCTGATAATGATGGTGATGGATAATAAAACAGCATTTTTTGCGGTCATACCCAAGCTCAAACTTTTTAATAATAATCAGGGGATTTTTCTTGACACATTGTTTTTTTCCTATTCCATACACTGAAGTAAAACTTACACAGAACTGACCGTACCGACTAAACTAAAAAGCAAAAAATAACATAATATTATGTTCTAACTATTGATCATTTTGAAGGCGGTGCTAACTCGATGATTTATTAGGTCGAGCCATGTAAGAATATCATAAAGATTAGATTTCTCAGACAGTGTTCTTTCAGATACGGCTTAAATTAACACGAATCGGTTTAACACCGCCTTCAAACTTAACTAAGAAGTTAGCGCATACTATGAGGTTATTTTTCCCTTTTAGGTTTATTCGCTACGTTTTATGTTTTTCTAACTAAAAATAATTATACAAATCGGCCCAGAAGTCTTCGAGTAATTAGAAAACATACATACAAAAAAAACATGGACTCGAATTGAGAACCTCCTCCTTTTATTGAAGTCGGTTTAACAATTGTGAACGTTGTAAAAATCCCTTAGTAGCTTCACTTAATCTAATAATGTACATAAATATAAGCATCGACTTATTGTATTAGCAGTTGATTTTTTCTGAATAAATAAAAAAAAATACGTGATGTAACCAACGCCATTATGTTGTACCTACTAGGTACAATTTAATGTCTTTGTACGGAACGAATCTAAATTTGGAATACTACGAACACTCTGCCGGCTTCGATAAATTTATACGAGTATGCTGCTGCATATTATATTCTTTTGAATATAATATTATACTAAATGATTTGCCAACCGTGACACCATTATAAATAAACGCCCCTTAACTTAACTAACAAAAAGTAATGAAATAAACTAAGCTAAAACAAAATATTACTAAAATTTTTCTCTTTTGTATGCGCAAATATGGCGCTCACTTAAAGTTTTTAATCTCCTACGACAAGTACCATATCATCACCAGAAATTTTCATTTTCAAGAAAAATAACTTTAAAAAAAAAATGTGCAGCTTTGTTGTAGACACGGTCGTGTGTTGTACGTGAATACACGCTATCATTTCATTCATTTTTTTCATATTCTTTTGCTTACGCTTGACTGCAATCAAAATAGAAAGCAATAATGAGGTCCAAGATAAAGTGCCTAGAAGATGCCTATTCACTCTTGCCTTGAAGGTGATCAAGTTGTACGTGTCAGGAAACACAGACGCCGGAAGAGCATTTCACATCTTAGCAATTCTTATTAAAATCGTTGATGCAAAACGTTGACTGGACCTCGACCACAAAAGGATGCTATTTGTCATGGCGTCTCGTTGCTCTGTGGTAAAATAGGGAATGATGAACTAGATTGTAATGTCCCTATACACAATCTCTAAAGTATAAAATATAGGTTGCACCTTTTGAATGCTTCTCTATTGCTGGACATAAGACTAAAAAAAGCTTATGACCAGCAGTGGAGAACCATAGGCTGATATTATGATATATCTCTTTAAAATTTTTATATCCTAAAACACCTGCTTATTAGAAATGATTAAAGTTTACTGTGGATTTCTGACGTCAAGTCAAGTTGTTTCATGAGGCTTTTTGATCATCATTATTGTATAATTCAACTCTTCTACTTTCATTTCTTTCACTTCTTTCTTGGAATGAGATTTAAATGCATTCCTCCTTTTGGAGCAATAACAACTCGCTCTGGATCAAATGAGACAGTTTTTGGCGTGTTCTTGGAAACTTCGACACGGAAATTGTACAGCAGCTTTATCACACATAGACGACTCTGGTATCGAGCAAAAGACATACCTGCAACAAATTGTACCATATTCTATCATTGCAAAGTTACAGATTGATTTATTTTCAAGACATCATGGGATATTGTATATAATGTATATACTCGTAAATGTAAAGTTAACTCAAGTTTGTTGGGTTGAAACCCTTGTCATTTTAGAAAAATGGATACAAATGATTTTTTATGGTATATTTGACAAACTTTCGGTCTAATTTTAATTTCGGTTAATTTCAAGATTTTCAAGTTTTATAAAATATAAAATGGCATCATGCCAAGACCAGCATGATATTTATTTGTGACTCACAAATCATGTAGATAAAGGTGCATTGTCGTACTCACCAATGCAGGTCCTAGGGCCAGTTCCAAAGGGAATAAAGGCACAAGGATGTCTTTTACTCTCATTTTCAGGTGAAAATCTTTCTGGATCAAATTTATCAGGATTTGGGTAATACTTCTCATCGTGACTTATAGCTAATGTGGGTAACAATATAATTGTCCCCTTCTCAATAGTTATATCGGTCCCAGGTATATTATAATTTGATTTTGCACGTCGCTGTATATCTATTACAGGGTATTTTCGGAGAGTTTCATTAAAAACTTTATCCACGTAAGACAATTCATTAACTATCTCGTAAGTTATATTTCCATTGCATTGGTGTAAGGCATCATCGATTTCGGCAATTAATTTTTCCTGAATAAGAGGATTTATGGCTAGTTCATACAACATAAACGCCACAGTAGCAGCACTGGTTTCATACCCAGCTATATAGAAAATAAACGCTTGCGCAGCTATCACGTCGTTATTCAATTGAACACAATCAATTCCACTTTCATCTGCTCTTTTTGCTGTCTCTATTATATTGCCTTGATTATTCAGTTCCAAAATCAAATCTATGAAATCCTTTCTGTTAGAAGGCTTACCATTCCTTTCTTGCATAATATCCCTTACTAAACCAAAGAAAAAATTGGAAAGCTCTCCAGAAAAGAATGTCGTATTAAATTTTTTCAAAACACCGTGATATAATAAATCTAACTCTTGAAAGATATTTCTTGAAAAGGAAATGTTATCAATTTTCATCATCTTTTTTAAAAGTAAGTCATTATCTGGATTGATATCAAGTCCAAAAATACAAGCAAAAATAGATGACATTGTAAATTTTTGAACGAGTGAGTACACTTCTTGCTCTGATTTGACTTTTGTGATTTTTTTAATTTGGTCAAGAAAAATGTCACATCTTTTATTAATCAAATGTGCCATATTTTTAAGTTTACTTGTTGTAAACAGAGGTGAAAATAAACTTCTTAGGGGCCTCCAGATATCTGCTTCAGCGTGAAAAAGATTAGCACCTAAACCATTTTTGCTTATTTCCATGCCACGATCGTCGAAATTATCAAAATCCTTTATCAAAATTGTTTTTGCCAAATCCAAATCCCTAATTAACAAATTAGGTGTTGTCATTCTATAAATGCCAACAAATTTTTCGTTTGGATATTCATCGTAAATTTGTTTAAATACTACGGCTCCATTCAATTTTCTAAAAACGTATTTTATTATATTGCCAAAAAATGGCAATGGTCGGGGGCCTGGAACATTTCTCGAATGCCAGTATTTAAAAGTTCTTGTGAAATAATAGTACACTAATATCACAAATACTATTGAAACGTTGAGAAAAAACATTTTACACTGTCACTCTGAAGTAGCACAAAAGAATAGTAGAAAATACTATATTATGAATACGGTTAAAAACCTTAATACATTAAGTTTATTTAATTTTCATATAAATCACTAAGTGCGCAGGTGATAAAAATTAAAATATTTACTTCTTTTGGAAAATTAAAATATAGAACAAGTTTTTAATCCGCTAAATGTAATGCATACCGATTTTCTGCAAAATCACGAAGTTAAATTTGAATATAACTTCTGCCTTCGATTTGGAGGGCGTAGACTTCAGTCTGGGGCATACACATCCTACTTTTCGGTTACATGCATTCGAAGAAATTATATATCACGTGTCTCGAACGAAAGATATCACCTGCATATCTGAATTATCTTAATTATTTACGTGTGTGCTGAAATCCAAGTAATTTAACCTACGGTACCCTACACTGCGCGTGGCTCGAGGTGAACTTGGCCGTTTTTTTATTTGGATCTACAGACACGTGCCGTGACCTTCATTTAAATCTTTGTTTGCAAAGTTCGAGCGTGTACGATAACGAGTATAATAATTAATTATTATGTAAACTTACGTAACGTAACAATAATTAGCTCGTGTACACTTTTTGTAACGTTTTGTGAATCACGCTATCCATACCATACCTTATTTCCAAATTTCAGGTAATTCGGTTCAGTTGTCACGATGTGAAAGAGTAACAAACATTCACACTTATTTAACCATCAGTTTTACGGCAAATCCCGCAAATACCATGGATTTTCCTAAATTAACTTATAGGCTACTTTCATAGGATAAAAGTAGCCTATGTGTTAATTTAGGCTATAATAAATCTACGATTTAAATTACAACCAAATAGAAGTAGTAGTTATAGAGTAACAAACATACAAACTTTCGCGTTTATAATATTTGTAGGATGTAGTCGTACAATAACGAGATAGACTTAACAATAATTTGGCGCGTGTTTATGTATGTTTTTTATAATATTCCCACATATCAATTTACCACAAACTTAATGGTAAATTAGATGGCAGATAAATCCGTATTACCGGCAATTTGCATAGAATACCTAGGCAATATGTCTAAGACGTTCAGATAATGTATGAAATAATAGTATTCCTAATTATAATAAAAAATAAGTTACTATGATAATTTATTATGAAAATTTACATTAATGATAATATTATTTAAATATATTGCTTACGGTACGCATCGGACTCGTCGCTACATTTTTGTATTTAAAGTCATACAAGTGTGTCCACTGATCCAATACGTATGATGCGACTAATGGCAGGCGTCCACAGATTTGCATCGTACGTATCGGACTCATCGCATCAAACGTATTTTTAATTTACGTACGTATATAAAATCCGTTTGATGCGATCCGTGCGATGCGGATCAGTGGACGAACTTGTATGATTTTTTATACAAAGAATACTAAAATCCGTTTGATACGATGAGTCGAATACGTACGATGCGGATCAGTGGACGCCTACGTTTAGGGGCCTTTCAAGTAATACGTAAGCACTGTAGGTTGAGTGTCTTTGCTTTGATTATTTGTGACTAAATGATGCCGCGTGGTTTCACCCGCGTGGTTCCCGTTCCCGTAGAAACATGGTGATAATATATAGCCTACAGCCTTCCTCCATAATTGGGCTATATAACACTGAAAGAATTTTTCAAATCGGACCAGTAGTTCCTGAGATTAGCGCGTGCAACCAAACAAACGAACAAACAACAAACTATTCAGCTTTATGACATGGGGCGTAGGGTAGTATAGATGGTGATAACGTCAGCAGTATATAGAGATATAGAGAAAAAAGCATCAACAATGATTACGTAAGTTTGGCAGGGGAGATAAGAGCTCCGCATACAAGGAGAATGGGTGGTAAAATAATTGTACAAAATCTGCTTGCGTATAACTTGAACGGATTACATAATGATTTTTCATTTTCTTGGAATAATATTTAAATAAATCCCTCCCTTTGGAGCAGGCACCACATGCTGTGGATCAAATGAGAGGGTTTTCGGCGTGTTCTTGCAAACCTCCACGCGGAAATGGTACAACAGCTTCATCACACACACGCGACTCTGGATTTTTGCAAAAAGCATACCTGCAACAAATTATCCAAGTTATTACTGATAACAAGTTTTATCAAATACCTTAATAGCGCTACAATTTAAAAGATATTGTGTAAAATCTGCAAAATAAAACATATTATGCAAGCTTAAAAATTCTGCTTCTCAGCGAGCTATGTATAAACAGAAGTGATATGCAAAAACAGAAGTGATATGTATAAACAGAAGTATTGGATAGAAGCAGGCGTTACTTTGCGGAAGTTCATCATGATTATTTATTGATTTATTTATTTTGCTATCCTCCACGAAAAGCCGACGAACCCATGCAACAACGACACCCAGGTCCGACTGGGTACTTGGTCCTACTGGGACTCTAGAGTCAACATCTCCTGAGGAAGCTCCGGTTTCAGAGTGACGTGACGTGACGAAGTGAGAAACGTACGTAATAATTTAAAAAGAAGTGAAATGTATAAACATAAGTGATATGCATAAACAGAAGTAATATGCATAAACAGAAGTGAGATGCATAAACAGAAGTGATATGCATAAACAGAAGTGAGATGCATAAACAGAAGTGATATGCATAAACAGAAGTGAGATGCATAAACAAAAGGAACCTACTACTAAAACTTCGCTTGATTCGTTGTCCGTTCGCCCGTCCGTCCGTCCGTCTGTCATCAGGCTGTGTCTCTTGTTGAGCCGTGATAGTTAAACAGTTGAATTTTTCAAAGATTACCTAGTTCTGTTGCTGTTGTATTGACAAGTGCTATAAAAACAGAATACGACAAATATTCAAGGGGGCATACAACAAACGTGATTTTTTTGCCGTTTTCATAGATACCTAATGGTATACTGAACCCTTCGTGTGCGAGTCCAACTCGCACTTTTCCGTTTTTTTTTATATCGTCATTCTTATCAAATAAGTAAAGTAATTCAGGTATTTAAAGAGTATTTTCTTTTTCACATTATGTAATGTAAAGATAACGGTTATCAGAACGAAGTGCAGACGAGAAAGTCAGAAAATTCAGAAGCCAGACTTTCCACTTCCACCACCACTCGATTTTGATTGATTTTCGGTCATATCCAATGAACCTTGCGTGATGACCAAATAGACGTAGTGGTTAATGACTGAACGTCGCAGGATGTAGGTATGAGTGGACCTCCTCTCGTAATACACATACACCCAAACACACCACCCATCCGTAATATAAATCGCAATATCCTGACGTGAAACACTTGAGGGCATCGGACTCATACTTTGAGAACTCACAAGAGCAAGACAAGCATACACGTAGACATGCCGTTCTCGTATAGACAACGAGCGAGCGAGGCAATCCGATGGAACTACGGAGTTAATGTAGTGGAGATGTGATTGTAAAATTCCATACAAGGAAAACTAACCGTACGAGTTGATGCGGTTTAGGTCGGGTGCTGCGTGTCATAATTATAATATAGAAGGAAATATGCTAAGTTTAACGTTCTAACTACAAATCGTTAATGAGTCCTCATGAGAAAAACGCAGCTAAGTTAAGAGGAAGTATTTAGAAAATGCAAGTTTCGTTATTTACATATTTCGTACCTAACGTACTCGTAGTTTGACTTTAATATTAGTAAGAAGTTCGTTAGAGGTTAATAAATCAGATTACTTACCAATGCAGAATCGAGGGCCTGTACCAAAAGGTATAAAAGCACAAGGATGTCTTTTACTCTCATTTTCTGGAGAAAATCTCTCTGGATCAAATTTGCTTGGATCTGGAAAATACTTCTCATCGTGACTTATAGCCAATGTTGGTATTAACACGATTGTCCCTTTCTCAATAGTGACGCTCGTCCCTGGTATATTATAGTTTGCTTTGGCCCGTCGTTGTATATCTGTTACTGGGTATTTTCGAAGAGTCTCGTTAAAAACTTTTTCCATATAAGTCAATTCATTAATAATTTCATACGTTATGTTTCCATCGTGTCGGTCGAGTACTTCATCAAGCTCGGAAATTAGCTTATCCTGTATTCCTGGATTCATTGCTAGTTCGTACAACATAAATGCCACAGTAGTCGCACTGGTTTCGTACCCAGCTGCATAAAATATAAACGCTTGAGCAGCTATCACTTCATCAGTCAATTTTACAGAATCAATTAATTTTACGGTTTCTTCCGTTTTAGTTGTTTCCAAAATATCGCCCTGATTTTTTATTTCCAAAATTAAATCTATGAAGTCTTTTCTGTTAGAAGGTACACCATTTTTTGCTTGCATGCTGTCCCTTACTAGATTAACAAAAAAGTTACCAAGTTCTTCAATGTAAAAAGAAAAGTTAAATCTCTTTAGTATACCAGGATATAATAAATCTAAATCTTGGGCAAAAGTCCTTGTTATTGATAATTCATTAATTCTAGTCATTTTCTCTACGAGCAAGTCACTATCAGAGCTAATGTTAAGTCCAAAAATACATGCAAAAATAGATGTCATTGTAAATTTTTGCGCGAGTGAGTATACCTCGTGATCTTTTTTTACTTCCGTAATTTGTTTGATGTGCTTAACAAATATGTCACCTCTTTCACTGACTAAATGGACCATACTTTTCAATTTACCTGTTGTAAATAAAGGTGAAAATAAACTTCTAAGGGGCCGCCAGATGTCTGATTCAGCGTGAAAAAGATTAGCACCTAAGCCTTTTTTACTCAATTCCATGCCGCGATCTTCAAAATTATCAAAATCTTTAACACAAATCGTCTTCACCAAATCCAGGTCTCTTATTAACAAACTGGGCGTGGTCATTCTATAAATACCAACAACTTTTTCATTTGGATATTCATCATATATTTCTTTAAGTATTTCTGCAGTAAGCGATTTTCTAAGAACGTAGTTTTTTATATTACCAAAGAATGGCAATGGTTGTGGGCCGGACACATTTTTCGATTGCCAATATTTAAAAGTTCTTGTGAAATGATAATACACTAAACACCCGAATATCACAAACACTGCCGGCGTGTAAAGAAAAAACATATTGCACGGTTGCTCTGATGTATGAATAGATAAAAATAATGTGCGATTTCAGACGCTTTTATAGTATTATTATAAATTATTATCTATCACATAGCAAGGGAGCCGGTGGATAGGAACGTTTGTAAAGTTGAAATTAACTATCACTGAAGTATGATTTTGAAAAACAGATTGTGACGAACGTAATTTACACTAAAAGCAGGTACATGAGACCTAACATGCGTTATATGCGGGAACAGTGCGTTTTGTGACAGATCTCTTCTAGGAAAGTGCTATCACCAAGATCCATTGCTACGTTTGGTCTGAAGTTGACGTTGTAATAACAATTTCTTAAGATACATTTCTTTCCTCATTTCGTATATGGTGAGGTATTACTTAAGTAACTACTACAATCAATTTTGCCACATTAGTTACTCAAATAGCTAGATCAACTTAGCCATCTGCTTGTGTCCCTAAAACATAAACAATTATAATGACATTATACATCATGGAGGCAAAGTGGAAGACAAAACTAGTAGCATAATATAATAAACATTATCTTTACATTATTTAAAAAAACAATGCAATTTTTATTACCAATAATAAGATAACATGTATAATATCTTTAATTGGCTAATACAATCTTAAAACAAAACATTTCGTTTCCATAATATGACTTGCAATATTGGGTAAGATACAAACGACTTGGTAATCGCTTTAAAACACAAAGTCAAGCATTTATTTAACTGTTTATGACATATTTTAAGACACGATAAACAATTATGAAGGACAGGATTGCAGGCAAAAGAAGAAAGAAGAAGTCCTAGCTACGAAACATAAGTGGACTGGCATAAAGCTTGACTGGCTTCATTTAATGGAGAGACACTTAAAAAGAAAGAAAGAAAATAAATTTATTCATATCTAAAAGTTACAGACAGTCAGTACCCTCTCCTTATTACAGCATGTCTGTCTGTAAACCTTAAAAAGAAAGGGTGTACAGCTCAGTATAATATGCCCTGCACTACATACAAGCATAATACACGGCGCTGATTTTTAAACTCGTGTAACGTCACAGGTAATATAATTATATGAATACATTCAAATGAACTTAATTAAAATAAGCAGCAAATATGTGTTACAATTTAAAAATAAATAATTACTAATTAAACTACAGATAATATTTGGTATAATATAATTTATATATAAAGGAGAAGGAGATAATACATAATTACTTAAAGGAGAAGAAGATAATAAAATTCCCTTCTATAAGGAGGGAGGCCTGACTTTGTAGTGGGCCGTTAAATGAAGCTGATAAGGATGATATCATCATCATCATCATACCAGCTGATGGACGTCTACTGCAGGACATAGGCCTTTTGTAGGGACTTCACAAATATCACGATCCTGAGCCGCCTGCATCCAGTGAATCCCTGCAATTAGCTTGATGTCGTCAGTACACCTGGTGGGGCCAAAGATTGATATGCCAATTTGAAACCTTATCAGCTGTTTACTTATCTCTACTTGCTTTACATCACTGTTTAGTGTATTGTGCTCATAATATAATGTTTGTAGATGTATTATTCATTTCACTCTACTTTTGATCTTTATCATGATAATTATGACTTTTCTTTAAATATGACCAAACCAGTCTGGAAAAAAAACATAATTTTTGCGGGATTTGCGAATGATTTCTGAATTTCACACGAGCAACATCATATTCATTCATGTATTATAATGACATTCATATTGTTTTTTTAGAGCTTACCTAGATTTTGGTGTAAAAAAATGTATATTATTTATTACTGACCTAAAATGGTGATCGTATTCGTCGTTATATAAATAACTTTTACATTATTTTCACCATGAGAGCCGTAATAGCCCAGTGCATATATGATCTCTGCCTTCGATTCGGATTGTGTGGTGTAGGTTCGAATCCGGTCCAAAGCAAAGCAAAATTCATATTTTTCAGCTATGCGCACTTAAAGAAATTAATTATCACGTGTCGATCAAACCGTCGAAACACCGTAAGAAAACCTACATCCCTGAGAATTTATTTCTCTACGTGTGTGAAGTCTGCCATTTCGCATTGGATCGGTGTGGTGGACTATTAGCGTAACCCCTTTTTTATTCTTTACAAGTTAACCCTTGACTTCAATCGCACCTGATGGTAAGTGATGATACAATCTACGATGGAAGCGGACTAACTTACCAGGAGGAGGCTGAAAATCACCCTTTCGGTTTCTACACGATATCGTACTAAATGGTTTTTTAGCAAAGGGATCAATGAACTACCTTTAAGATGGCAAAAGTGCATAATATAATAATAATAATAAATAGTGTTTTGTATTAATTTTGTATCCAAATAAATAAAAGACAAAAAAAATAATAATGATAATATAATTGCTGAATTCTGGGTTACAATAGTTCTTACAATAATAGTATGATTTCCAACACAATTTACTGATTAAATCAGCGTGCAAATTTTTACCAATATTTTACAATAATACTGGTAAAAATTTGCTCGCTGATGCTTAATAATAGTTATGTAAATCATATTAAAAAATTAATAACAAAAACGACTGTGGAAAATATCAAATAAATGTCAAAATGTCATAGTATAATATTTGCTATAAAGTCTGGAAAGTTCATTGATAACACTCTCATGATACGCAGGCGACAGGGGGAAAGACAGCTCGGGTGTCAAATCATGCGTGCGGGGAAGTGACGTGCACCAGTCTTGGGTTTTTCATTCATTGCTACACGCCCCACGGCCCACGCGTAACATCGGGAGTGTTACGAACGAAGTTGCCAAGCTATAGGTCATTATTATCGATAATGCTTTGAAAAATATATATAATAGGTACATATATCAGTAATTTAGCTAAAAGAAAAAAAACATCTTTAGTAAAGTTAAAACAATGAAATAATAACCACTAGTGTAATTTAAATTTAAAAGCAGGAAAAGTTTGTGATCGAACTTGGAACTTCATTATATATTATTACTAGCGGATGCCCGCGACTTCGTCCGCGTGAAACTCGATGTAAACTTTCAACTACCGCTACCCTACCCCTACCCTACCCCTTCCCTACCCCTACCCTACCCCTACCCTACCCCTACCCTACCCCTACCCTACCCCTACCCTACCACTACCCTACCCCTACCCCGTTTTCTAATTATTATTAATATGAACTTTATACAATAACAATAAAGCTCAAATTGACTACGTTTTAGTTACAAATCATTTGTATGGGAAAAAGAAAAGGGCTATTTTAGGGTTTTTGGCAAAAAATTAAAGTTTATAATTAACAAATAAAAAATAGGCGTTGATCGTAGAGGGGTGAAAAATTGAAAGTATTATGAGATTTTTTATTGTAAGTCATCAAAAAATAAAAAAAAAATTACCAAAAAAAATTATAGTTTTTAATTAACAAATAAAATATAAGGGTTGATCGTAGAGGGGTGAAAATTTAGGGTTGTATGTATTTTTGTATGCTGTGTCATAAAAAAATAAAAACAAAAAATTTTGCCTAAAAAATAAAAAAAAAAATTTAGGGGTGGACTACCCTTAACATTTAGGGGGATGAAAAATAGATGTTGGCCGATTCTCCACCCTGGCCGACAATCACGCTAAGGATCACAAAAATCGGTCGAGCCGTTTCGGAGGAGTTCAAGTTCGAACACCGCGACACGAGAATTTTATATATTAGATAAGTATAGATTTGAATGGCCATACAATAAGCATTTCTTTTATACAGAACGATTCTTCTAGTAGTCTATTTTTGTCTTAGTTCAGTATAAGATATTAATTGATCACGAGTTCTAATATATTCAGGATTCTTCACAAATATACAAATCTCCTTAATGTCTATACAAGGAAGCGGTAGCAACTTAAGCGTCTTAAATAAGTAAACCACTATTGCCAGAATGCATTTCTTAAAAACTCCATCCATATCTACCGAGTTGCCCCAAATAGCTATTCCATAACTAAGTACAGATGACACGTATCCATGATATGCATGAGACTGCCTCTCTAGTTAATGACATACACAAACTTGTTTCCTTAATTGCATAGATCTTCGATGTGTTCCTTCCAGTCGCTATGACAGTCCAGTTTTATACCTAAAAATTTAATTGTGTTAACTTTTTCGATGTTTGAATTGTTATATTGAATTGAAATCGGTTTTTCTCTAGCCCTATTAGTTTAAAACACAACAAATTTAGTCTTGTCAATAATAATTTGTAATTTATTTCTTACCAACCATTGTATTATCATTATCATTATCACTGAAGGTAAAACTTATATCATATTCAAATAAAGCTTCGTTTTTACATTTAATAATTAGAGTTGTGTCATCGGCAAATAATATACAGGGATGTTTAGAAGAATTTAGCAAGACATTGATGTATAGTAAGAATAATTAATGCCCCAAAATACTTCCTTGTGGAACCCCAGAGGAGTTAATGATAAAAGAAGTTTTGATATAAAATTTTTCACCATTTATTTTTTTCCTGACTTTTGTACACTGCCAAATAGCTTTTAAACCAATCGTTAGCAATACCACATATAGCATTCTTATGTATTTTAGATAGCAATATAGCGTGGTCAACAAAGTCGAATACCTTTCTCAATCCAGAAATATAGTAACAACTGGTATTCATATGTAATATAGTATCAATATTCAAGCTTTATGTGACCAGCTTGATCAGGTTAAAGCAAGCTTTTGTTGTCGAACTGTTTTTCTGAAATCCGTACTGTTCTTTTGTACGAATATTTGTTTCAGTAATGAAATGATTCATCCTTGTGTACATTGCCTTTTCAAAGATTTTCGAAAATATAGTAATTAGAGTTATAGGTCTATAATTAATAATTTCTGCTCGATTGTCCTTTTTACTTAAGTACTGTAGGTGCAGCTTGCCTTGGCTTTGATTATTATTTTTGATGAAATGGGAGTTGGGTATTCCAGATGGTATAACGTAAGCAGTAGTTAGAGATTCTCACAAATGAAACGAAATCATATGCATATGCATGCGTAAGCATGGGAGAAGGATATGAGGTCTGCTTACTTTTGCTGACAAAAGGGATCGGGGGTAAATAATTGTACTAAATCGGCTTACATAATACTTGAACGGCCCCTTATATAATGATTTTTAATTTTCTTGGAATAAGATTTAAATAAATCCCTCCTCTTGGAGCAAGAACAACACGCTGTGGATCAAATGAGAGGGCTCTAGGCGTGTTCTTGGAGACTTCTACGCGGAAATGGTTCAACAGCTTCATCAGACATACGCGACTCTGGATTTTAGCTAAAAGCTTACCTGCAACAAATTATTTTATGGTAATCCCAGTGTAGCTTAAGTGTTTTATGTTCTGTGGTTAATCCTAATTACACAAAAGTTTTTTTAATTGTATGCTAATAGTAAAGCAATTTTCTAAAGGGATATTTGCGATCATTACTTTCGGAGTTACAGAGATTTAAAGGATCATAATTGCGGCACTGCCTCGGATCCCTGAAAAACGCCCCAGCCACGAATTAATAATTTCGTTAGATTGTATGGGCGTTCATACAAAATTACAAATATCTTTGTTATTTGTGCGTGTATGTTTATAGTTCATATATTGAAAAATATCATCATCAATATCACGTCCGCCCGTCCCTCCGTTCGTCCATCATCAGTTCGTATCTCATGAACCGTGATAGTTATACAGTTGAATTTTGATTATGTACCTAGTTCTGTTGCCGCTGTAGGTAATGGCAAGTACTAAAAACCGGCCAAGTGCGTATCTGGTCACGCGCAGTATGGTGTTCCGCAGAATAAATGAGCACGTTAAGCCCTTAGGTTAATTTTACACGAGCAGCACGTTGCCAACTGCAGAGTCATTTGCTACCCACGAATCGTTGATGAGTACACATTAGAAAAACGCAGCTTAGTTAAGAAGAAGGGGTTTAGGAATAGAATCTTTGTCACTTACTTTACGTACCTTAATAATAATAGTACGTATTTTGTTGGAGGTTATTTAATCAGATAACTTACCGATACAGAATCTAGGACCGGTACCAAAAGGTATAAAAGCACAAGGATGTCTTTTGCTCTCATTCTCGGGAGAAAATCTCTCTGGGTCAAATTTGCTTGGATCCGGAAAATACTTCTCATCGTGACTTATAGCCAATGTTGGTACTAACACGATTGTCCCTTTCTCAATAGTAATGCTCGTCCCTGGTATACTATATTCTGCATTGGCCCGTCGTTGTATATCTAATATTGGGTATTTTCGAAGAGTTTCGTTAAATACTTTTCCCATATAAGTCAATTCATTAATTATTTTATACGTTATGTTTCCATCGTGTCGGTCGAGTACTCCATCGAGCTCAAAAATGAGCTTATCCTGTATATGAGGATTAATTGCTAGTTCGTACAACATAAATGCCACAGTAGCCGCACTGGTTTCGTATCCAGCTACATACAATGTAAACGCTTGAGCCGCTATTACTTCATCAGTCAATTTTGCAGAATCTATTAATTTTACCATGTCTTCCATTTTTGTAGTTTCCAAAATATTGCCTTGATTTTTGATTTCCAAAATTAAATCTATGAAGTCTTTTTTGTCAGAAGGTATACCATTTTTGGCTTGCATACTGTCCCTTACTAAATTAACAAAAAAGTTACCGAGTTCTGCATTGTAAAAAGAAGATTTAAATCTCTTTAGTATACCAGGATATAATAAATCTAAATCTTGGGCAAAAGTCCTTGTAAATGACAATTTATCAATTTTAGACATTTTCTCTACGAGCAAGTTACTATCTGAGCTAACGTCCAGTCCAAAAATACATGCAAAAATACATGACATTGTAAATTTCCGCGCGAGTGAGTACATCTCTTGATCTGTTTTCACTTCAGTAATTTGTTTGATGTGCTTAACAAATATGTCGCCTCTTTCATTGACTAATTGGACCATAGTTTTCAATTTACTTGTTGTAAATAAAGGTGAAACTAAACTCCTAAGGGGCCGCCAGATGTCTGATTCAGCGTGAAAAAGATTAGTACCTAAGCCCTTTTCACTCAATTCCATGCCGCGATCGTCGAAATTATCAAAATCTTTAACACAAATCGTCTTTACCAAATCTAGGTCTCTTATTAGCAAACTGGGCGTAGTCATTCTATAAATACCAACTACTTTTTCATTTGGATATTCATCGTATATTTCTTTAAGTACTTCTGCAGCAAGCGACTTTCTGAGAACGTAATTTTTTATATTACCAAAGAATGGCAATGGTTGTGGACCGGGAACATTTCTCGATTGCCAATATTTAAAAGTTCTTGTGAAATGATAATACACTAAACACCCGAATATCACAAACACTACCAGCGTGTAAAGAAAAAACATTTTGCACGGTCGCTCTGATGTATATGAGTAGTTATAAACAATGTGCGATTTTAGTTGCATGCTTTTATAGTGTATTATAAACTACCTATCTATCACGTAGCAAAGGAGCTGGTGGATACGAAATATACTTATAATAAAACTGTAACCAGTTACCGGTACATTAAAGATGTTTTGAAAATTTTTGTTGGAGGGCATTACACAATCTATACAGAAGCCAAAAATATATATTTTTTTAGTTTTTGCCTATCTGTCTGTCTGACCGTAATTTTGTCGATTGGACATGACGCTGAAACTACTGAATGAGTTTAAATCAAACTTGGCACAATTTATGACCATAATACGAAGAAGATTATAGGATAATATTTGTCAAGAAAATTAAATCAGAAGGGGGTGAAACAGGGGTTGAAAGTTTCTGTGGACAAACCTTAATTTTGTATTGTGTGTGAACTACCACAAAAATAGTAAAAATAATGTCATTTAAATTTTTACCCCTAAAAGGTTTAAAGAGGTTGAAGTGTTTTTAATTCATGTTTTGAGTTTTGTAAAATGATTAGTCGACTAATTAATATGTTTAAAATATGCAAAAATATAAATAGAAGGGGCTGAAATAGGGATTGGTAGTTTATATATTTCCACGCGGCCGAAGTCACGGTCGTCCGCTAATCTATACTAATATTATAAAGCTGAAGAGTTTGTTTATTTGGTTGGTTGAACGCGCTAATCTCAGGAACTACTTAGATTAGGCAAATAAAGATTTTACCTATTTAAAAAATAAGCCTCATGAGTTCTAAATAATGGTCCTAATTTATGGCCAATTTTCAGCTCTGTATCATTCGAATAATTTTGGCCCGAGTTTGTATGGAGATTGACTTTGGCCATTTATGCTACTCAAGTAGCTTTAATGGTCAACTACACCATCTGCTGGGCAACGAGCAGATGGTTTAGTTGATCATTATAGCTACTAAAAAATAAACAATTATAATGACAATAATATCACGGAAGCAAAGTGGAGGACAAAACTAGTATAACATTATCTCTTAATTACTTAAAAAATAATGCAATTTTTATTGCATTATTATTTAAAATATGTATAATATCTTTAATTGGATAATGCAATCTTATAACAAAACATGTTGTTTCCATACTCGTAGTATGACTTGCAAAATTGGGTAAGATACAAACTTGATGATAGCTGTGAAATACAAAAACAAGCATTAATTTAACTGATGCTACAATAGGCCAATTCCCCTTTCTTATAAGGAGGGAGGCCTGACCTGCAGTTAGCCGTTAAAATAGGCTTATTATCAGCTTATTTTAACGGCTGATATACATGCCAATTTAAGGCCTAATTAATAAAAACAAATAAAAGAGAGATAAGTAGATAAATAACTATTATCTACTTATCTCTACTTTCTTTATATCAAATCTAAAGAATAAAAAAGTCTTTAATAGGTTTGGTAGTACTCTTCAATAACAAGATCCCCAAGACTGTGATGGACCTGTCAATGCATAGCTTTAAGCCATGTGCTTAAAAAAATTACTTAGTCGAGGTTACTACACCATTGATGAGTTCCTTATTGATAAAGATGCTTGGAGGCCGTTGGATCAGCTTCCACCTTCACACAGGTAGTAAAACTATAAGAAAGTATAATGTTGTCATCAATTGTAAATTATTATATTGTACGATTTATTTTAAAAGAGCAACTGTTGAGTTTTTGCCGGTTTCTTCTCATGAGAAACTGCCTTCCGAACCGGTGGTAGAAACTTTACAAATAGTCAAATGACGTGTCAAAAGTGCTTGTAAACTGAGCATACTTGAAATAAATGAATTTTGAATTTTGAATCACCGTTTAGTGTATTGTGCTAATAATATAATGTTTTGCAGTATTATCCATTTCATTCTACTTTAAATCGTTATCTTGATAATAGATTGACTTTTCATGAGCGTGAACTATCTGCTATTATTTAGGGTTGTTATTTCTTTTGTTCACTTCTATGTAACCCGGAAAATCCATATTTCCCGCAGGATTTGTGAAAAACATTCTCGCAGACGAATTCCGCTAGTTATTAAATAAGTTTTATAACTTGGCAAATTCGTTCATAACACTCCCAATGGTTTGCGCGCGCCGGGAGGGGGTAGCGTATGTCTCGCGCGCACGACTTATGAAATAATTGTGTAGGTACACCTATCTAACGTTTCTGCTTACTGTTTTACTTTACTTTTCTTTTTTGTAATGTTTTTCTTTTTGTAATGTAGTCCTATTTATTGTAATTTTTGTAATTAGTCCTAGTCCAACGGAAAACATTAGAAAATCCTACCTGGTCTCCACGATACAGATCAATCTAGTGTGGAGACCACAGGCAATCTTATGGTTTTTTTGTATCTATTTTTGCTCAATAAAGATTTTATTTATTTTAAATGATTTTACTTCACACCCGCGCAGTCCTTCCCCTCCCGTCGCCCGCATGTCATGGGAGTGTCATCAAAGAACTTGCCAAGCTATAGATACGTAATTTAATCTTAACTTTCGCTTATGAGAAATTCAGACAAACTAGACGTTACGATAAAATTAATATAAATAAAAATAGATATGACGAGGGCAACATCATATTCATTCATGTATTATAATGAAATTCATATTGTTTTTGTTCAAGAGTTTACCTAGATTTTGGTAATGTAAATATGACCTATAAAGGGTGACCATATTCCTCGATACATAAATTACGTTCACATGTTATCATTACCATAGGAAAAAGCAAAGTATTGATGAAATCTCTAAGTTATCTATTATTAATGGAATGGCGACCTCGCACCGGAAAGCGCAGTGTTGGTCGACCCCCCACTAGGTGGACCGAGGATATCAAGCGGGTTGCAGGGAGCCGCTGGATGCTGGCGGCTCGAGATCGTTGTGTTTGGAGGTCCATGCAAGAGGCCTATGTCCAGCAGTGGACGTCTATCGGATTATCTATTATTATTTATTTTTCTTTTGTTCTGTACACCTAAATAGATGTAAAATATAGTTTAATATTATTGTTTTACTTAGTACCTATTCGTAAGTAGGTTATCTATAAAGAGCAAAGATTTGATTGTTTGTTCGTTTATTAACATTCAACAGGCTCTGGAACTACTGAATCTATTTGAAAAATTCTTTCACTTTTGGGAAGCACAACTATCTTCATCTATATTTTATGCTCGTATTGTTACGGGAACGGAAACTATCAGTAACATCTGATAGATAGATACATGAAAGAGTTTAATATTATGTCTATAAGCTCACCAACCCACATTGGAGTAGCATAACGAGTCCAAGCTCCATATCTTCTCTCCTGTAAAGAGGCAGACCAGGGCCTGTACGGCAATTCTTTTTCTACAAACGCTAACGCTTCAAAAATTAAAATTTTGTTAGTTTTCGAAGCGATAGCGTTTGTAGAGAAAATCGACATGCCACATGGCTTTGGCCTGGCCTTGTAGTAGATTGCCAAAATTGTATGTCATAATGAATTAACGCTTTTTAGGACACTTTGAAAAATGAAAATTATTATCCTCATATCAACCATTAATTCATGCTGTGATCTTCTAAAACTAGAAGCGTTTTAGAAGATCATTTCGTAATATTCTAATGAATAGAAGTTCCAACAGTTACATATCAGATGTTATTATGTTTCATACAAAACCAAATAATTGTTAAATTGCAAAGCATAAACGTACAATCATCATTAGTTCATAATTTCAGTACAAAAAACTTCATAATTATATATTTACGAGTATATCCCACTCATCTTACGAGTACATTTAAAATCGTAAGTAGTATGACAATGGGCTCTAAGCAGTCATTCGCACGAGAGTATTTTGACAGACATTAAAAAACGTTAAAATTTGGTATGTAGTGAAATTGAAAATGCAACACCGCTGGAAAAAAGCATCGTTTTTAAAAGCGCTGTCGTGTGAACATATATCTACTTGGGAACATCGATCGTAGATTGTTAGCTGAGCCCCGAAGCATCGCGGAATTGTCATTTGTATTGCAAATACTTACCCATAAGTGTTGCCAGTGATGACCTATGGTTCCGAGACTTGGTCGCTAACCATGGGCCTCATAAGAAGGCTCAGAGTCACACAGCGGGCGATGGAACGAGCTATTTTAGGAGTATCTCTGCGTGATCGAATCAGGAATGAGGAGATCCGCAGAAGAACCAAAGTCACCGACATAGCTCAACGAGTTGCGAAACTGAAGTGGCAATGGGCGGGGCACATAGTTCGAAGGGCCGATGGACGTTGGGGTCCCAAGGTGCTGGAATGGCGACCCCGCACTAGTAAGCGCAGTGTTGGTCGACCCCCCACCAGGTGGACTGACGACATCAAGCGAGTCGCAGGGATTCGCTGGATGCAGGTGGCTCAGTATCGTGACGTTTGGAAGTCCCTACAAAAGGCCTGTGTCCTGCAGTGGACGTCCATCGGCTGATATGATGATGATGATAATACCCATGGAAAGTAGCACCTTTCCCTTTATTCGTGTTGCGGCTTGTGTTTTTACATTTCCAAAATGAACAAGAAGGCATAATAAAAAAAGATAAAACAGTAAAATATTTTTTTAAGTCCACGTCCACTCACAGCATGCGCTCGCTGCGTACTAATAAGATGTGTGTCGTAATTTAACGTCCGTTAAAAAAACTCTCGTGCGAATGAGGGCTATTTAACCAATTACCTACTGAGTTGCTGTGTAACAATTAGTTGCAAATTTTTTATTCACTGGCAAGCCTTTGACTCCGGTTCATACAATGATAAGTGACAGTCTTAGCCAAAGACATTTTACACTATAGACATGTTACGAGCCTACAAAATCACCGCAAAAGTGCTCCGAATTTAGCTACGCCATCGAGCGCACAGAAGGACAGTTTTGCGTTTACTTACTTTAAATGTTTATGTAGGTATCTATATAGTTTTTCCACTTCATAAACACACGTTATAGAAAATATTTAGGTATTATTTGTTGAAATAAATTTCGTTGTTTACCTATTTATTCGACTAAATGAAATCAAGACAGTTAGCCACCTTTCTGCGCCTCAGTTTCGACGTATTAATTTTTTCTGTTGCGTTAGTAACATATCTGCTAGTATAAAATGTCATCATTCAGAAGAAATTATATTATCGGCTAGTAAAAATAGGGGATAATAGTTTGTATGGAGAGTCCTTCACTTTATACAAGTTTCATTTGCAAAAATTGGTATGTGTACTACCAGAAAAATACTAAACTTAATGTAATTAAAGATTTTTCCAGAATTAAAAGGTTAAAAAGGGGTTGAATTTTTTTTAATACAAATCGGTCATAATTTGAGTTACATTTTTGTTTGTTGTGCTGCATCGCTATTGGCTGCATGGCATAATTTGAGTTACATTTTTGTACTAAAACATCGGAAATTATAGTAAAATAGGGGTTGAAAGTTTATACGATTTTCCGAGTATGGTCATGACTAAAATATTTTACAGTCAAGGACTTTTATAAAAATGACAGTATTTTTAAATTATTTTATTCTCTAAAACGCACTCATCCGAGTATATTCACATCTTCGCTGAAATAAATCGCGTACATGAAAACCACATCCAGTTCATCCAGTGCCACGAAAAGTCTGAAATATTAGGAATATTCCACCACACACACACTTAGGGTTGCCAGGTCGCCGAAATTGAAAGCCGGACAATCCAACCAGTTTCGCCTGACAATTGGGTAAAAAGTCCCGACATTATTGGGGATTTTGTGTACATTACATACAAGCCGTGAAGGCCTAGTGGATATGACCTCTGCCTAATTAAACATCACGTGGCTCAAACAGTGAAGGAAAAACATTGTGAGGAAACCTGCATATCAAAGAATTTTCTTAATTCTCTGCGTGTGTAAGGTCTGCCAATCCGCATTGGGCATCCAGCGTGGTGGACTATTGGCCTAACCCCTCTCATTCTGAGAGGAGACTCGAGCTCAGCAGTGACAAGTTTTTTTTCATATAAATCAATCATTTATGATTATTACCCTAAATTTTGTTCCCACACACACTCTTCCTTCGCGCGTTTGCGAAATGTAAAGCCTATCAAAAGCCGGACTAGCCGGACACCGTTTATTTCGGCCGGACACGGAATAGAACAACCTAACTATGTCCGGCTTTAACCGGACTCATGGCAACACTACACACACTCCACTCTATTACAAATTGCAAACTTATTCCATTCAACGATAAATAAGCTTTTGCATGCAACCACGTCTGATTAGTCCAACGGGGCGGAGATGGAACCACCACCCCTCGGTGATGAGTCTGACCGCTTGTACTGCTTTGAACTATTGAGGCTATAAAAAAATTGTTACACGACATCATCTATATCTATATTTATACGTATAATAAAACTGGTCGAATTTTATACATTTATTCGCAATTTGAGATTTTACTTACACCATTTGTAACAACAAACGTTTAGTTATAGATTCTCTACATTTTGTAAATTCTGTACATTGAAGATATTTTGAAAATTTTTGTTGAGGGGCGTTATATAATTGATACTGAAGCTAAAAATATTTTTTTCGATTTTTTGTCTGTCTGTCCGTGTTTTTTTGTTATTCGGACACCACGCTGAAAGTACTGAATAGATTCAAATAAAACTTGGCACGGTTTAAGACCATAATACAGTAAAGGTTATAGGGTACTTTTTATTGCGAAAATAAAATAAAAAGAGGGTGAAATAGGGGTTGAAAGTTTGTATAACAAGTCCTTAATTTTTAGAGTTACAGTTTTAAAAATTTGTTCATAAATCATAAAAAACATACAAAATATAATGTAATTCAAATTTTTTTTAAATTCAACCCCCAAAAACGGTGAAATGGGGTTTGAAAGTGTACATTGATTACCATGCGGACGAAGTCACGGGCGTCCGCTAGTTACAAATAAACGTTCCGCTCACCTACCCTTAAAGCCTCAAGGTTTACGAGTCCCGATACGATATCTATCAAGCCGATCAAACTACTTTGTATACAAATTCGTTGGCCGGTTTCCTTTATAGCTTTGACACACGTCCGTTCGAAGGGACAGTATTGTTTCACGGTCTCTTTCGTCTTTAGATTAATCCGTCGAAAAAAACTATTTTATTCCTTGTAATTTTGCTTCAGTCCCTGGACAAGTTTCGTAGCGATACTGATATTTATAATTAGATAAAATAATAAACGATATTAGCATTAATTTGACATAAAGAAAACTATGATCTCCAGCGACTGGCTGGTGATTGGCTGGTGGGAGGCTTCGGCCGTGGCTAGTTACCACCCTACCGGCAAAGACGTACCGCCAAGCGATTTAGCGTTCCGGTACGATGCCGTGTAGAAACCGAAAGGGGTGTGGATTTTCATCCTCCTCCTAACAAGTTAGCCCGCTTCCATCTTAGACTGCATCATCACTTACCATCAGGTGAGATTGTAGTCAAGGGCTAACTTGTAAAGGATAAAAAAAAAAGACTTATTTCGCATAGAAATAAAATATAATTACGGTATTTTCTAAGGAAATTTTACTTTCGTTGAAGTGGCACATTAACATGAAGGTATTCAATTTACAGACACACGGATCTTACATTTTATATAGATCATAGATAGATAATTAGTTTTTCTATATAGATAATTTTGTAGATATCTCGTATATAGACACAGTATAATAATACTTTAACCTAAGCGGCTCGAGACCGTTGTGCTTGGAAGTCCAAGCAAGAGGCCTATGTCCAGCAGTGGACGTCTATCAGCTGATGATGATGATGATGATGAAAAAAAAGTAACCAACAAACTCCGAACGCAAATAAACATAAGCTTTAAACAATATGTATTTCTTTAGCAAATATTTTCAGCATCATACGAATATCTTCGACGTTCAAAACATTCCATACGACCGCAATGAAGCAATTCCGTACACAATGGCATGCCGCCCGTCTAGCATGAAGAGTTTTAAAAATAAACACCCAGTCGCCACATTCTTTGCTTCGTAGCCTTTCGTCGGATAAACTTAAGGAAGAGAACTGTGGTTAAGGAAACTGTGTGTGAGACGTAATACGTTTCAAAGGTTTGATCATGTTCCACCTTTACTGTTCTAGCATAGGCTGTTGTTTAACTGTTACTATTATGTCTAATATAATACTTATGTCATACATATTCAAAAAAATAATAACAAAGAAGTTGTAAATCCAAAAATTAATTATAAAACTATGAATTAAACGACTGTGGAAAATATCAAAAAAATGTCTGGCAAGTTCGTTGATAACACTCCTATGATATGCGGGCGACAGGGGAAAAGACTGCGCGGATGTAAAATCGTGCGTGCAGGGAAGTGACGTGCATCAGTCGTGGGTTTTTCATCATCAATTCATCGCTACACGCCCCCCGGCCCTCGCGTAACATTGGGAGTGTTAAGAACGAAGTTGCCAAGCTATAGTCATTATTATCAATAATACTATGAAAAATATATTATATCATACATTTAACAGCAATTTAGCTAAAATAAAAAAACATCTTTAGTAGAGTTAAAACAATAAAATAATAACCACTCGTGTATTTTAACTATAAATGCAGGAAAAATCAATTCTGTGATCGAGCTTATCGATCGATATTGACTTAGAGAAAGTCATCTAATTTTTTACCATTTATTATTTTACTGCCTTTTTTACACTGCCTTCTTTCTTCCAAATAGCTTTAAACCAATCGCTACAAATACCTCGTAAACCATACTTATCTTATTTAGACAGCAATATAGCGTGGTCAACAAAATCGAATGCCTTGCTCAAATCCAGAAATATAATAGGGGATAAATAATTGTACTAAATCTGCTTAAGTAATACTGGAACGGCCCCTTAGATAATGATTTTTCATTTTCTTGGAATAAGGTTTAAATAAATCCCTCCTCTTGGAGCAATAACTACACGCTGTGGATCAAATGAGAGGACTTTCGGCGTGTTCTTGGAGACTTCTACGCGGAAATGGTACAACAGCTTCATCAGACATACGCGACTCTGGATTTTAGCTAAAAGCATACCTGCAACAAATTATTTAATGTTTTTATACATTCTGAAGCTTCAAGCTTGAAAAATTAAAATATCTGTGTTATTTGTGCGTTTATGTTTATAGTTCATATATTTTAAAATGTTTCATCCGCCCGTCCGTCAGTCCGTTCATCATCAGGCTGTTTCTCATAAATCGTGAAAGTTAGACAGTTGAATTTTTTATGTAGTTAGTTCTGTTGCTGCTGTAATGGCAAGAACTAAAAACCGGCCAAGAGCGTACCCCACCACGCGCAGTATGAGCATGTTAAACCCTTAGGTTTCATTTACACGAGCAGCACGTTGCCAACTGCAGAGGCAACTGCTGCCGACGATTGCTACCGACGACTGCAGTCAACTACACCGATAAATTTTCTCGTTTTCGATAAGTAGTCGTATCCAGTGAACCTTGCGTGATGACCAACTGAACGTAGCGTTGTTAATGGTTGAACCTTGCGTGAATATACACTCGTGGCCTATCATTTCATTTCATTTCATATAACATAAATCGCACCATCCTCATGAGAAGCATTCGAGGGCATTGGTGTACTAGGGACACGTGCTTTGACAATTCGCACGAGCGAGGCAATCGGAGTTAATATAGTAAGTGGATTGAGATCGTAAAATTCCGTATAAGGAAAACTAACCGTACGAGTTGATACGGTTTAGGTCCGGTGCTGCGTGGGTTCAATGAGCTACGAACTTTAAACAATAATTGTAAAAAACGAAATATGCCAAGTTTACTACTACTTCTACAAATCGTTGATGACGTGCAGCAGCTAAGTCAATTGGAAGGGGTTAAGGAAAGGAAGCTTCGTCACTTACATATTTACGTACCCTAATAATAGTACGTATTTTGTTCGACTTTATTAATAGTACTTTTTTTGTTGGAGGTTATTTAATCAGATAACTTACCGATACAGAATCGAGGACCTGTACCAAAAGGTATAAAAGCACAAGGATGTCTTTTGCTCTCATTCTCTGGAGAAAATCTCTCTGGGTCAAATTTGCTTGGATCCGGAAAATACTTCTCATCGTGACTTATAGCCAATGTTGGTATTAACACAATTGTCCCTTTCTCAATCGTGACGCTCGTCCCTGGTATACTATATTCTGTTTTGGCCCGTCGTTGTATATCTGATATTGGGTATTTTCGAAGAGTCTCGTTAAAAACTTTTTCCATATAAGTCAATTCATTAATTATTTTATACGTTATATTTCCATCGTGTCGGTCGAGTACTCCATCAAGCTCGAAAATGAGCTTATCCTGTATATGAGGATTAATTGCTAGTTCGTACAACGTAAATGCCACAGTAGCCGCACTGGTTTCGTATCCAGCTGCATATAATATAAACGCTTGAGCCGCTACTTCTTCATCAGTCAATTTTTCAGAATCAAATAATTTTACCGTATCTTCCGTTGTTGTAGTCACCAAAATATTGCCTTGATTTCTCATTTCCAAGATTAAATCTATGAAGTCTTTTCTGTTAGAAGGTATACCATTTCTGGCTTGCATGCTGTCCCTTACTAAATTAACAAAAAAGTTACTGAGTTCTGTATTGTAAAAAGAAGAGTTAAATCTCTTTAGTATACCAGGATATAGTAAATCTAAATCTTGGGCAAAATTCCTTGTAATTGACAATTTATCAATTTTAGACATTTTATCTACAAGCAAGTTACTATCAGAGCTAATATTCAGTCCAAAAATACATGCAAAAATACATGACATTGTAAATTTCTGCGCGAGTGAGTACATCTCTTGATCTGTTTTCACTTCAGTGATTTCCTTGATATGCTTAACGAATATGTCGCCTCTTTCATTGACTAATTGGACCATAGTTTTCAATTTACTTGTTGTAAATAAACGTGAAAATAAACTCCTAAGGGGCCGCCAGATGTCTGATTCAGCGTGAAAAAGATTAGCACCTAAGCCCTTTCCACTCAATTCTATGCCGCGATCGTCGAAATTATCAAAATCTTTAACACAAATCGTCTTTACCAAATCTAGGTCTCTTATTAGCAAACTGGGCGTAGTCATTCTATAAATACCAACTACTTTTTCATTTGGATATTCATCGTATACTTCTTTAAGTACTTCTGCAGCAATCGACTTTCTGAGAACGTAATTTTTTATATTACCAAAGAATGGCAATGGTTGGGGGCCGGGAACATTTCTCGATTGCCAATATTTAAAAGTTCGTGTGAAATGATAATACACTAAACACCCGAATATCACAAACACTACCGGCGTGTAAAGAAAAAACATTTTGCACGGTTTCCCTAATGTATATGAGTAAATAAAAATAATGTGCGCAGTTGCATGCTTTTATAGTGTATTATAAACTAATACCTGTCTATCATATAGCAAGGGAGCCGGTGGATAGAATGGTATCTATACTTATAATAAAAGTCTCTATGCTTTTATTAAAGCTATTTTTTAATATATGTTGGATTAAGTATTTGTGCCAGTTTAGCAAACCAATAAAAAAAAAAATAAAAAATAAAAATAAGAAAACTGGAATAGGTCAAATTCTGTCGTCGTCATCAATCCATATTCGGCTCACTGCTGAGCTCGAGTCTCCTCTCAGAATGACAGGGGTTAGACCAATAGTTCACCACGCAGGCCCAATGCGGATTGGCAGACTTCACACACGCAGAGAATTAAGATAATTCTCTGGTATGCAGGTTTCCTCACGATGTTTTCCTTCACCGATTGAGACACGTGATATTTAATTTCTTAAAATGCACACAACTGAAAAGTTAGAGGTGCATGCTCCGGACCGGATTCGAACCCACACCCTCCGGAATCGCAGGCAGAGGTCATATCCACTGGGCTATCACAGCTCTGTACTTTACATTAATTCTGTACATTGAAGATATTTTAAAAATGTTTGTTGGAGGGCATTATACAATCTATATAGAAGCCAAAAATATACATTATTTAGTTTTTGCCTGTCTGTCTAACTGACCGTAATTTTTTCGATGATTGGGCATGCCACTGAAACTTCTGAATGACTTTTAATGAAACTTGACACGATTTAAGACCATAATACGAAAAAGATTATAGGATACCTTTTATCAAGAAAATTAACTCCGAAAATGGGTGAAACAGGGGTTGAAAGTCTATGTAACCAGAAAAATAGTAAGAATAATGTCATACAAGATTTTTCGAATTTTTTACCCTAAAAGGTTAAAAATAGCTGAAGTTTATTTAATATAAATCGTTCATATTTTGAGTTTTGTAAAATGATTAGTGGACTATTTTAGTATGTATAAAATATGCAAAAATATAGATAGGAGGGGGTGAAATAGGTTTTGATAGTTTATTTATTTCCACACGGCCGAAATCGCCGGCGTCCGCTAATCTATACTAATATTATAAAGCTGAAGAGTTTGTTTGTTTGTTTGGCTAAACGCGCTAATCTCTGGAACTACTGGTCCGATTTGAAAAATTCTATTAGTGTTAGATTGTCCATTTATTGAGGAAGAAGAGCCTATTAATCAATGGAGTAATTCACACTGAAATTGCATGAGACAGAGATGTACATGAGACGAACATTCGTTATATGCTGGCCCATTGCGTTTTGTGACAGGAAAGTATTACGGCCAATATGCTGCTACGTTTGGTCTGAAGGTTGTATTGACGTTGTAATAATAAGGCTTCAAACTTACCCCTCAGGTTAATAAACACAGACTTTGTGGAAAGTGTTTAAGCTATAAGCGTTGCTGTGTTATATTCTAAGGATAACTACTACAATAAACCACTCAACCCCTCTCCGCGCGTGCAATGCGAGCAGCAGCGCGTCGCGCAGCCGCTTCGCAGTTTGGATCGGGCCGCGATGCAAGAACCAGCTCATGACTAAGGGCCCCGTATGGGTTCGAAACTAGTCGGGCATATTCCGACCTAATATCACGTGAGTTTTAGTCGTGTTTCATAATCAATTAATATGAATAACACTCACGATAGTTTAAATTCTAAAATAAAGGAGATGTCCAAAATTTGACCGAATTTTCAGAACGCTATAGAAAAATAAACAATTACAATGACATTAAAAATCACGGAATCAAAGTGGAAGAAAAAACTAGTAGCCTATAATGAACATTATTATTTTTAAATAATTTAAAAAACAATGCATTTTTATTGCCAATAATAAGATAATATATATAATATCTTTAATTGGCTAATGCAATCTTATAACAAAACATGTTGTTTCCATCGTATGACTTGCAATATTGGGTAAGATACAAACTACTTGGAGATAGCGTTGCAATACGAAAACAAGCAATAAACCAACTCTTGCTAAAATAGGCCAATTTCCCTCTTCTATAAGGAGGGAGGCCTGGCCTATAGTAAATGATTAATAATCAGCCTATTTTAACAACTGATATACATACCAATTTAAGGCCTAATCAGCTATTTATCTACTTATCTCTACTTTCTTTACTGTTTAGTGTATTTAATCACTGTTTAGTGTATTATGATTATAATACAGTAGAACCCGCTTAAGACGATCACGCTTTTTATTTTGTATTCTTTACAAGTTAGCCCTTGACTACAATCTCACCTGATGGTAAGTGATGATGTAATCTAAGATGAAAGCGGGCTAACTTGTTAGGAGGAGGATGAAAATCCACACTCCTTTCGGTTTCTACACGACATCGTACCAGAACGCTAAATCGCTTGGCGGTACGTCTTAGTCGGTAGGGTGGTAACTAACCACGGCCGAAGCCTCCCACCAGCTAGACCTGGACCAATTAAGAAAACCTCAATCGGCCCAGCCGGGGATCGAACCCAAGACCTCCGTCATTAAATCCACCACGCATACCACAGCGCCACGGAGGCCGTCAAAAACGCTTAAAACGATTTCCCGCATAATACTTCATTTTACGCCAGTCACACGCGTATAAAATGCGACAAAGAAAAATGTATGGGAATGACAAATCTTGATCACGTGATCTGTCGATAGCAATTTCCCAAACATTTATATAGTTTTCGAAGCGTTTGCGATCGTAGAAAGAGAATCGCAGAGCCACTTGGCTACTGCTGGTAATACTTCGCCAACTCGCGAGGGAGTCAAACGGCCTCAAAAGTTTTGACGGCCTCCGTGGCGCAGTGGTATGGCAGTGGATTTACAAAACGGAGGTCCTGGGTTCGATCCCCAGCTGGGCAGATTGAGATTTTATTAATTTGTCCAGGTCTGGCTGGTGGGAGGCTTCAGCCGTGACTAGTTACCACCCTACCGGCAAAGACGTACCGCCAAGCGATTTAGCGTTCCGGTACGATGCCGTGTAGAAACCGGAAGGGGTGTGGATTTTGCATCCTCCTCCTAACAAGTTGACGGCCGCGTGGCGCAGTGGGTAGTCTGCTTTCTGCATCCACGGCCGTGGGTTCGATTCCCACAACTGGAAAATATTTGTGTGATGAGCATGAGTGTTTTCCAGTGTCTGTGTGTATTTATACATTATATAAGTATTTATATGTAGTATATAATTGTATATTAATATTATAATATCAACTATCTTAGCACGCATAACACAAGCTTCTCTGTATGCTTACTTTGGGGCTAGATAATGATGTATATTGTTTAAGTATATTTATAACAAGTTAGTCTGCTTCCATGTTAGACTGCATCATCACATACCATCAGGTGAGATTGTAGTCAAGAGCTAACTTATAAAAAATAATAAAAAAAAACCCGCGTATAATTCCAAATGCGACAAAGAAAAATGTATGGGAATGACAAATCTTGATCACGTGATCTGTCGATAGCAAATCTCATTCCCATACATTTATATAGTTTTCGAAGCGTTTGCGATCGTAGAAAGACAATCGCCGTGCCACTTGGCTACTGCTGGTAATACTTCGCCAACTCGCGAGGGAGTCAAACGTATGCAAATCGCCATACCTACTAATTGCGGCAAAGTCAATATTGGTTAGGAAATTAAACCACCCTCCGCAATATCGGATTACGCGCACGGGGAAGCGATGACCACTCGATTCGCTGTTAGCGTGTAATCTATTAATTGAATTGATACTGGATTATAATGGACTCGAAGTTTTCATCGTCGATTAATTTTAAAATACAGTAAATTTTCATTTCTATGTTGTTGAGACGGTTTGTCATGCTTCACAAAGCATTTTCGCAAAGCCAGAAACCGCAGTTTTTGAATTTGAGAGTTTAAATTAGGAGGAAACGAGCGAATCCAAATTAGTTCCTTAGTTTATTTTTCATTGAGCAAGCTTTTGGGAAAGGCTTATTATAGTGTTAATGATTATATTAATGATAAAAAAGCTTGGCGTTAAACCATGTGCTTAGTTTTAAATAAGTTTGTAAAATGGTGGTGAACAAAAAAAAAACCTTGGCTGAGTTTGTTGTGGGCTCTTCTCGGACCAAGGCGCGTTTGGAACCCTCGTAACTTTGGTTTTAAGTTTTCGACTATTATTACCACCATTAAATTAAATTAAATTATAACATAATCTTGACCTTTCAAAAGTGCTTGTAAACTAAGCCTAATTGAAATAAATGAATTTTGACTTTTTTGAATTTTGACTTTTGATTATTCTTACAAGTTTGCCCTTGACTATGCCTAGCCTACCTAGCCATGTGGTACGTCGATTCTATTTCTACGATCGCAAACGCTTCGAAAATCAAGTAATGTATGGGTAGGGTTAGGGTAGGGTATGGTAGCGGTAGGGTAGGGGTAGTTGAAAGTTTACATTGAGTTTCAAGCGAAGTCGCGGGCGTCCACTAGTCATAGAATAAAAAATACTTTGTCAATTTACCTCAACTAAACATAAATTACTTATGTTCTAGATAGAGAAGTTCTATACGATAGTTAGATAAGTAGTACCTCCATTTGCCCAAGTTTGATACACTTTGCAAAATGCCACGCTGTTAGAATGTTGCAAACTTTCGATTGACATAGTTAAAGAAGGGGAAAACAATTAAGTGCTTTGTCATTGTACTTACTTAGTTTGTGGACATTAAGAAAATAAGGAAATTAAACGTTTTCTTAGTACTGTGATTAATCCACACTAATAGATAGATAGATATTCTTTATTTGCACACCACAAAGACAAATACAAGTGAAATAAAAACATATTAAGAAGAGATAAGCATACAAAAGGCGGCCTTATCGCTAAGTAGCGATTTCTTCCAGGCAACCTTCGGTTTAGGAAAACTTAAGGACATCAGCAGGTGGCGTAAAACAAAAATAACCATAGTATTAGTAATACACATACATACAAATAATTTACATCCTAATACATAAACAACACACTAATGTTTTTTTTTTTATTGTTTACAAGTTAGCCCTTGACTACAATCTCACCTGATGGTAAGTGATGATGTAGTCTTAGATGGAAGCGGGCTAACTTGTAAGGAGGAAGATGAAAATCCACACCCCTTTCGGTTTCTACACGGCATCGTACCGGAACGCTAAATCGCTTGGCGGTACGTCTTTGCCGGTAGGGTGGTAACTAGCCACGGCCGAAGCCTTCCACCAGCCAGACCTGGACCAATTAAGAAAATCTCAATCTGTCCAGCCGGGGATCGAACCCAGGACCTCCGTTTTGTAAATCCACCGCGCATACCACTGCGCCACGGAGGCCGTCAATGTTATGAATGCGAAAGTAAATCTGACTGTGTGTTAAGCTTTACTGCTAAACCTTGATTAAATTTCACTCCTATAATTTTCATACCAGCTAGTCTATTCAATATTTTGGTTTTTAAAATCAAACTAATAAAATGAACATCAAATCATATGACAAAATGTCTTTTACTTTAGTAAGTATGTATGTAGTAGAGGGTATGTGATATTCACCATTAAGCACCGGTTGACATTTTTACATGGAATCTCAATTTCGTAATGCCAAATAGCATACGGAAAAGATAGTGAGTAAGCCTGCAGCTTGTGCCTAATATGAAAATCCAAAAATGCAAAAATGAGTTGTATTTGTTTGTTACGCTTTCACTATTAGCTACTCAACGATCGTCATATTTAAAAAAAAAGTTATAAAGAATAGGACATAGAGTACCTACTTTTTACCTTGATAAAACTTATATGTATATGTCGCCGGGGAAGCTTGGCTCACTGAAGGCTCTATGGCCTCAGACCTAATAGTTATCATGTTTGCTCTGTGGTTATTTCGAATCGACTTGTTATCTAGTGGTCTGATCATTTTGCAGTCAAAATACTGTTCCGTTTTGATTTGATTAATAATTGGTCTCTCAAGTAATGATGACAGTTGACAGCAGTAGAAAAGAAACTCTTTAGGTTCTGTGTTGAGATTTTGCTGTCGTAATGGTCAGCAAAATCTACGTTAATTAATTTAATAAATTTAGAATCAAGTTTTCATGTAATTAGGTTTTGATTATTTACTCTTGAAGTAATTAAGATTGTAAAACTTTACCACCATAACGAACGTGGCGGCGATCGACCAATAGGAGATCACGTAACTCTCATCCAATGGCATCGCGTCCCAAATGGCGCGTACGCGTGTACCGTCACTGTGTATTCACTCTAGTGAAGCATCCTGCCTCCGTCTGTCTCCGTAGTTTGCTGATTTAGTAATTCAGTTCTAATCGCGTTTTTAAGATGGAATAATCGTCTTCTACAATCTACTTGTTAAGTATAGTGAAATAGTGAAATGTTAAGTAGTGTTAATAAGAAAAGGAAAGTTATTAGTGACTTGGGCTATTAATTGGTTCAATTCTTTGTTGAGCAGCTTGAGGCGTCATGCTGCTTGTCGCGTTAGTGATTTTGTTCGATAATGTTTCGTGATCAAGTAATTATTGATCTTAAATTGTTTACTGTGGGCATGGAGAGCATGTCGGGCAGGGTTGGTGAGTGTTTACTAGTATTAAAAGGCGCCTTTAAACCACACCCAATGGTCACAAGTCCTGGGACTTGCTCGATGTACTTCCTCTACCACAACTACCAGGGTAAAATAGTAAAATTAAGAGTAGTATTGTGTAAGCGATTAAGCATAGCATACCTATTGTAATTGGCAGAGCCGATGACCAAGGTTAGGTCAGCGGTTCTGTCCATATTTTTATTAATGACTCTACGATTTTTACGACATCAGAAGTGGTATCGCTCCAGCGATCCCTTTCTGCCGGTCAATCTGTACCAAATCCTGACATTGACAATGAAAGTGCAACTTAATTTGAAATTTGTGAAATCCCTGATGAAATTAATTTTATTTGATAACTACCCTCAGTTTTTCTTGTGGTAACTAAGTTGGACTTAAAACCGTAAAATAGTTTTGACAATTTAATATTGATGCGTCATTGAGTTGAATCGGCAATGGTTGCCGTGATGCCCGTGTCGCCATATCGCATCCAAATAAATAATGTAATAACGTAAAAGACAAAGAGATAAGAAAAGAAAAAGAAAAAGAAAAAAAAAAAATTGAGAAATGTTCATTACGTTTTATATATTTATTAGTATTTATATATTTATTTTATTATATATTATGTATATTTTATATTTATACATGTATTATATATAAATATACTATTTTAATTATTATATATATATATTTTTTGTTGCACTATCCCGCATTTAATTACATTAATTCCTTTATCCAAAGGTTGTCTGGTAGATATTGCTATAAGCAATAAGACCGCCTTTGCACATACTTGTTTTCTATGTTTTCCTTTGTTATTGTTTTTGTTTTATTTTGTGCAATAAAGTATAAATAAATAAAAATAAAAAAATACGTTGCAATCTGTATTACTTTTTTAAAATTTATCGTTTGCAAACGTTATGCGTTTGCGAGTCGAGTACTTTTAGTTAAAAACCGCGACGGTTTGAGCCGAGTGTGCGAATCTTTTACCGATAATTTCAAAATAGATATTGCGTTTATGTGGCGTACGGCATTTTCCTTAGTTAGATTGCGTCTCTTACTTTTCATTTAATTCAGATTGTACCAAGGGTTTACTTTAAGAACTTCTCCGCCTCTTTACATCCCCAAAATAAATTATTGATGATGGAAGACAATTCCTCAGAAGCTTCCAAGACTTATTGTGACAGGCATTGCAACGAACTACACATAGTGACTCCAGGTAACGAAATACTATCTTTGGTTATTTGCAATGCTCTTTTTACTGTAAAGTACATACAATATTTGGTATAGCTTCGTTAACACTTCTTGTATGTAGTCAAAATTGGGTAGTACCTAAACTTCTTAATCTAGTTGACTATGACAGTAGGGTCATCGATATAGAAGCCCTGCATGTTTACATCCAAAGTAGAATGGCCGAGGCGGTGGTAAAAAAAAAACCACTATTAGTAAGTAGACTACTTGGTTTTAATTAAAAACAACCAAACTTCGCTTCACCTTTGTTTAGCAATCCTTATAGTGAAGTACACAGAGTGCTCAAGAGCGGTATCTGGTCGTCATTGGAGGCCTTGCAGGGTCACAGATAACCAATTGAGGCGACCTGTTCGCCCTGGTGATCTTCTGGCGGCCGTACCGCCTCTGGTATCAACGGTGTCAAACGTCTAACGCCACTACAGCCGCGCAGCCCGCTACTACTTCTGCAGTCGTTGCAGCCTGCGGCTATTGCGACCGCTGGAGCTGGCGTGCTGCCTGTGTCGTCTACTACATCGACCACTGCGTGGACTATTTATTCCCGGTGAATATAGTTTCAATTATTTTAACATTTACACAAACATCATCACAAACACTTTAAAAGAAAGAGTAATGAGAATACTTATAATTTTACTTATTGGCGGCGTGGAGTCGTTTATAACTAATAAAAGATGCCATGTGGCACTCAAAAGATGTCGTTGGCGTATGGAGCCGACCAGCGACCACCAAAAGATGCCATGTGGCACTAAAAATATGTCGTTGGCGTATGGAGCCGACCAGCGACCACCAAAAGATGTCGTTGGCCTGAGGTGCCTTGTATAACGACCAACCTTGTCTATCCCCTGTGGACCACGGCGCTAGATAACCGCTTAGCACCACAGCATCGACCTTCCCAAACTCCCCTAGAGCCTTCGACGTGGATCTATCTCACCTGATTCCCTACCTATACTACACACCACGTTATAACTGTATTCATATGAAAATTATGAGCAGTGTCTACGTGTACACTTAAAACACAACATACTTACTTATTTTATAATTATAATATTTATCTGTTGTCGCGTGGAGCGAGCAGTGTCAATATAAATTATTATTACCTGTTGTCGCGTGGAGCGACCAGTGTACATTTGAATCATTAGCTGTTGTCGCGTGTAGCAAGCGTCAATATGAAATAAACTTATAAATATTCTCTTTCTCAACATTCATAGCAAGTTTGTGTTGTCACACTTATAGTTCAGCCTTGTCTAAGATAACTAAAATATTTTAATTTTAGATACTAAAGTTAAGCCTTGTTTAAGGTAACTAACTATTCGAAAAACACAAGTTTCTAGATTCAAACAAAGCCTAGGTTAATTGTGAAAGTATCTAGCTTCAGAATTTTTTTTTTATTTACAGAAAAGAGCTGGAGGCGCTGCAGAGCACGCACCGCACGTCAGTATGGCCGTGTCGCCGGGGAAGCTTGGCTCACTGAAGGCTCTATGGCCTCAGACCTAATAGTTATCATGTTTGCTCTGTGGTTATTTCGAATCGACTTGTTATCTAGTGGTCTGATCATTTTGCAGTCAAAATACTGTTCCGTTTTGATTTGATTAATAATTGGTCTCTCAAGTAATGATGACAGTTGACAGCAGTAGAAAAGAAACTCTTTAGGTTCTGTGTTGAGATTTTGCTGTCGTAATGGTCAGCAAAATCTACGTTAATTAATTTAATAAATTTAGAATCAAGTTTTCATGTAATTAGGTTTTGATTATTTACTCTTGAAGTAATTAAGATTGTAAAACTTTACCACCATAACGAACGTGGCGGCGATCGACCAATAGGAGATCACGTAACTCTCATCCAATGGCATCGCGTCCCAAATGGCGCGTACGCGTGTACCGTCACTGTGTATTCACTCTAGTGAAGCATCCTGCCTCCGTCTGTCTCCGTAGTTTGCTGATTTAGTAATTCAGTTCTAATCGCGTTTTTAAGATGGAATAATCGTCTTCTACAATCTACTTGTTAAGTATAGTGAAATAGTGAAATGTTAAGTAGTGTTAATAAGAAAAGGAAAGTTATTAGTGACTTGGGCTATTAATTGGTTCAATTCTTTGTTGAGCAGCTTGAGGCGTCATGCTGCTTGTCGCGTTAGTGATTTTGTTCGATAATGTTTCGTGATCAAGTAATTATTGATCTTAAATTGTTTACTGTGGGCATGGAGAGCATGTCGGGCAGGGTTGGTGAGTGTTTACTAGTATTAAAAGGCGCCTTTAAACCACACCCAATGGTCACAAGTCCTGGGACTTGCTCGATGTACTTCCTCTACCACAACTACCAGGGTAAAATAGTAAAATTAAGTGAGGTTAAGCATAGCATACCTATTGTAATTGGCAGAGCCGATGACCAAGGTTAGGTCAGCGGTTCTGTCCATATTTTTATTAATGACTCTACGATTTTTACGACATATAAATTATTGATTATTAATAGAGCGTGATAGCCCAGTGGGTATGACTTCTGCCTCTGATTCCGGAGGGCGTGGGTTCGAACCATGTCCGGGGCATGCACCTCCAACTTGTGTGCATTTTAAGAAATTAAATATCACATGTCTCAAACGGTACCTAAAGGAAAAATATCTTGAAGAAACTTGCATACCAGAGAATTTTCTTAATTCTCGGCGTGTGTGAAGTCTGCCAATCCGCATTGGGCCAGCGTGGTTGACTATTGGCCTAACCCCTCTCATTCTCAGAGGAGATTCGAGCTCAGCAGTATTATAATTATTGTGTTACCGAGGTTTAAAAAAAACAATACAGATATTAATAAAAAGATATATCTATAAAAGTATTATACTACTAGTGTACTATTTCTGATTGTAGCTAATGCAAATAAACAAAATGAATAGCGATTTAATTGGACTCTCAAACTGACAAACAAATTAATATTAATGAACGGTTTTAGGTGGGAATGTCCTCCAGTAATAAATAATTAGAGCTCAATGGAGATCATTTAGTTGAAGTATTAGCAATTAATTTGTGTATAAAGCGAGGTTTAAATTCGTGATCAAAATTTAATGATTCTCTGTTCAAAAATTTTTGTACCTATTGTTACGAACTGGTCTTCGAGGATTTGGAATTAAACACCTGGTGACTCGTATAAGACTTTATTCCACTCCTTAAGCCAAGTACCAATACACACTTCCAATTGCTACGTAGGCAATTCGTTATCGAAAATCGTAGCCAAGTTCAGTAGTGTTCACTTCAATCGCTTGTGTCACTGAATATTCACTTCACTCCGTTTCGAAGTTAACTACCCCGAGCGTCGAGTCGGTCGCGTATTTTTACCCGCCGAACAGGCCCGATATCGTTCTAGTACCGTCTATACACGTGTTGTCTATTCTATCTAATTCGACGTAAACAAAGCAATAACAATAGATAGCGATCAAAACAACTCTAAGAAGTAAACGACTATGAACCCTCTGTCTGTAGTAATAGGGTTCTCCGTAACACTATTTTTGGAAACTATGAAAATTTATAAAACATAGTCTAGTATATAAAATACATGACAACAGCAAATTCATAAAATATAATACAAATAGGTACAAACAACCAGACACTGGAACACATTTATCTATATATAAATCTAATCTGAATCTAATCTAATCTAAATCTATCTAATCTAATATAAATAGGTCATTCATCACGAAATATCGAAAACTGCTTGGAGTACAAAGATGAAATTTGGCATGTAGGTATAGTAAGAAAACGTCCGCCAAGAGCGAATTGCGTGAGGGCCGAATTAAGGAGGTCTAAGAATGGACGAAGTCGTACAACAGCAAGTGCTCATATCACACATTTTCCAGCTGTGGCACGATCAGAGGGCCAAGTGGCAGTTTGATACTGTTACTATCACGTTAACGAAAACGTGAATTTCTAAGAAATTGAAACAGCGCCATCTAGTGAAACTAGTGCTCAACTGTTTCAATTCCATATAAATTCGTGTTTACGTCAACGCTACAGTAACAGTATGAAAATATTGAAAACTCCCACTAGGCACACTAATCATACTTAGTGCACACTCGGTGATTGGCTGTCAAAATTCAATAGGGTAATTAACTCACATAAAATTTAATATAAATAATATTAATTTTGAAATATATCGATATCAATTTAATAAAAGTTGAGGATTACAAAGAAAACTTAATTTTAAAGTTACGTAATAAATATTTTTTTCCAAACGGGAAAAACGCTGTCGTCCATTTTGTGACGTCACGATGTTACTTAGGAATAAACTATTATTTTGTCAAACACTCCGTTTGGTTAAGATTTGGTGTTAACGTGATGAAATTAATTTAAAATATATACCATTAATGTCTCGAAAACATTAATATCCTTTTTTCAATCCAGTAAAACGCTAATTGCCAATTCAAGACCCTTTTAAGAAAGCGTCAACTAGCCTATTATATGATAGGCTATTAAATGATGATGAAAAATTAAACTTCTATTGATTAGAAACCATTTCTTTAAAGAGATTAATTGTTACCTAGCACCAGCAACAGTAAAGCAATTTAACATTGTAGAGTCAACATCCCCTGAGAATACTCCTGAGATTTTTCAGTAAAACATACGATGAGGGGTTGTATTTGGAACTGACGTGGCGTTGCCGCACGAGTTTGTCGGATTTTCGTCGAGAATACCAAAATAAGTTTGTTATTCATTTTATTTACCAACTTGCCAAGTACCGAAGATGAAAAAGACACGGTCTGAAAAATTTTCAGCTTTTAAATAATAGCGTACATTTGCCTTCAGAAGCTCTCTAATTTACATTTTTTTTTATTTGACAAGTTTGTGCTTGACCATCGTATCTGATGGAAATCTTTGGTTTTTGACGAGTTTCCCATTTTGATCATAGAAGGCAAGATAGTCCGGAAAGGGGCACCAGGGCAACAGGGACGTAAATGGGTGGACGATATTAAGGAGTGGATCAAGAATAATTATAGCCAACTGAAAAATATTTCAAGTGGTCAGAAAAGTTTTCTCAGTCTGATCGCCAAACTTCAATTTGAAGAGGGCACCTGATGATGACGTCTTTGGATTTTCAGGAAACATAAATGAAGTCTCCTGAGTACCAGAGTAACAATCAAAACCCAATGAGCAAACAGACAATATTATTGTTGCAATACAATCGATGCAAATTTCCACTTTTAATAAAATCTCACATATTTTTTAATAAGGATAAATGTTTTTCATTTCAGTGTGTATGCTTTTTATTTTTCTAACTTTAAGGCCGATATTGGTATTTGTTTACGATTGTCAACAATACAAAAGGGTCCAAGCCACTTTTATGGCTCTCAGTAAAACGATCGCATTAATATTAAGGCGCTTTCACATTAGTCCGTTGGATACTCTAGAAACGCTTGTGTTCGTTTCGCATATTATACGCAGATCATTTTAATTGACATCAATGGGTTCTCACTCTAATCTTGTGTTGTGACTTCTTGTCATAATGATATTATGACATATTATGAAAATGTCATCTTGCGCTAATTCATACACAAGTACAATGATGATATTGTATCAGATTAAAATGAATTATATTCATACTAACAATGTAGACAATGTTTGTTTGAAAGAGAATTCCAGATTGATCCCATTTTTAACACAAAATTACTGAACTGATTTTTATGAAAATTAAATGCTAGGACACACTAAAAACAGAAAAATAAAATCTTTTTAACAAAATAATTGAACCGACTTCAAAATCACAAAAATAAACTAAAAAGCGAATAATAACATCGTATTTGCTACCTTCTGATCACTTTGAAGACCGTGCTAACAAGATGATGCATTATTTAAAGCCGTTTCTGAAAGAACCACGAAACTAAAGTTTATGATTTAATCGGCTTTAGCATATACGATGTAATTTTTGCTTTTTAGTTTATTTTTGTGATTTTGAAGTGGATTAAATTTTTTTGTTAAAATTATTTTATATAGACACCAGCCAAGTGTTAAATAATAAAAGGGATTACAGAGTGCTTAAAATTCCTACCTAAAAGCGTAGCGCGTCTAATGTGTACACTCCTTAAGCATCGCATTATGAAAAAAAGGTCGATAGGCTTTCATCGCTCCATTGTATAAAAGTTAATAAGAGCTTTTTCGTTTATTCGTAAATAAATATTAAGGGATTTACTGTACAGCGATTTGAAAATACCGGATAGATTTTTGATGGATTTTATTGCTTCTGAAGTACCATAAAAAGTTTATATGAGATATAGGTTCTTGTGCCAGTATTTCTTTTCGGATTTCGAGGATAGGCTAGGAATCCACCGGTAAAGACTA
This sequence comes from Bicyclus anynana, assembly GCF_947172395.1. Classification (NCBI taxonomy): domain Eukaryota; kingdom Metazoa; phylum Arthropoda; class Insecta; order Lepidoptera; family Nymphalidae; genus Bicyclus; species Bicyclus anynana. The sequence goes on from NC_069094.1 coordinate 3,616,934, forward strand.
GCGCCAAGCGATTTGGCGTTCCGGTACGGTGCACCGTAGAAATCATCTGAGGTCTTTGAGGATTTTGACGGCCTCCGTGGCGCAGTGGTATGCGCGGTGGATTTACAAGACGGAGGTCCTGGGTTCGATCCCTGGCTGGGCAGATTGAGATTTTCTTAATTTGTCCAGGTCTGGCTGGTGGGAGGCTTCGGCCGTCGCTAGTTACCACCCTACCGGCAAAGACGTACCGCCAAGCGATTTAGCGTTCCGGTACGATGCTTTGTAGAAACCGAAAGGGGTGTGGATTTTCATTCTCCTAACAAGTCAGCCCGCTTCCATCTTAGACTGCATCATCGGATTTGAACCCTGGACCTGATTGTCCGTAGCTGAACCAGCTAACCACGGGACCAATGAGGCAGAGGCATCTAAATTAGATATTATACAGGTAAATTCCAATGCGGTGTATGCAGCGTACGTAAATTTCGAATGGCTTTGTATTGTTTAATTAAAGTTGGTAATGGTATTCCAAACTGAGACGTGTGTCGAAGTATTGACAGGCCAGCGATACGGCTACTGCAACTTTATACTCTATGGCCTATTTCAAATTGCTACTGATACACACTGGTAAATCAGTAGCTAGATAAACTTTTAAATGAACGAATATTATAAAGAGGTACAGTTTATGGTGTTGTAGGGGTAGGGGGGTAATCTCTGTTTCTACTGAACCGATTTTAAAAATTCTTTAAATCAGTAGCTAGATAAACTTCTAAATGAACGAATATTATAAAGAGGTACAGTTTATGGTGTTGTAGGGGTAGGGGGGTAATCTCTGTATCTACTGAACCGATTTTAAAAATTCTTTAAATCAGTAGCTAGATAAACTTCTAAATGAACGAATATTATAAAGAGGTACAGTTTATGGTGTTGTAGGGGTAGGGGGGTAATCTCTGTATCTACTGAACCGATTTTAAAAATTCTTTAAATCAGTAGCTAGATAAACTTCTAAATGAACGAATATTATAAAGAGGTACCGTTTATGGTGTTGTAGGGGTAGGGGGGTAATCTCTGTATCTACTGAACCGATTTTAAAAATTCTTTAAATCAGTAGCTGGATAAACTTCTAAATGAACGAATATTATAAAGAGGTACAGTTTATGGTGTTGTAGGGGTAGGGGGGTAATCTCTGTATCTACTGAACCGATTTTAAAAATTCTTTAAATCAGTAGCTAGATAAACTTCTAAATGAACGAATATTATAAAGAGGTACAGTTTATGGTGTTGTAGGGGTAGGGGGGTAATCTCTGTATCTCTGTATCTTTTACCACTAGAAAGCCACGTCTTTTGTGGATATAATATGCATCCCACGAATATTACAAATACAACTGTTTATATTAATATATAGGATTTAATAGAAGCAAAGTTCTATCTTGACAAACTCTTTGGCACTGTTGGGAACGGTCACGGTTACCCAATTCCGAATCTCATAGGAGACACCTCTAAAGAGTCGTTCCCTCTATCTTACTCAGACAGAAAAAAGAAGTGTTAGGAATGCCTTTCTATAAATCCTCTGAATAGAGATGAGAGGTTCTGTGCTTTTGTGGCTGAATTCTTCTCCAACTAATGCGCGTTTGGAACCCTTGTAACTTTAATGTTAAGTTTTCGACTTTACTTATCACCATTATAACTATGGGCCTTATTAGAAGGCACACAGTCACCGGGCGATGGGGTGAGCTATGCTTGGGATTTCTCTGCGTGATCGAATCAGAAATTAAGAGATCCGCGGACAAACCAAAGTTACTGACGTAGCTCAACGAGTCGCGAAGATGAAGTGGCAATGCGCAGGTCATAGTTCGGAGAGCCGATGGACGTGAGGGTCCCAAGGTGCTGGAATGGCGACCCCGTACCGGAAAGCGCAGTGCTGGTCGACCCCCCTCTGGGTGGACCGAGGACATCAAGCGGGTTGCAGGGAGCCGCTGGATGCTGGCGGCTCGAGACCGTTTTGTTTGGAAGTCCATTGACTTATGTCCAGCTGTGGACGTCCATCGGCTGATAATGATGATTATGATTATAACTTAACCTTACGTTTCAAAAGGGCTTGTAAACTAATCCTACTTACCAAATAAGTAGAGACCTTCTGACACGGTTTTAACTTAAAATAAGGTCTCAGCCACATCAGAGACTGTAAACTATAAAATAATAAATTTTCATTTCATTTTAATTTCATTTCATTTCATTTCATTTCATTCATTCATGACTTTTAGGATTTTTTCAGCTTGGATATTTTTTTTATGTCAAACTTACAAAAAAAGGCGTACCAGAGGGTCGTCAAAATAAAACCTTGCTTCTATTATATCGATAGATCCTAAAACGCAATAGGTCTTTTTCACAAAATCCCCCGTGAGATGAAATTGGATTTCATTTGAGTGGAAGTTTTTTGCTCGGCGCGCCGTACTTTTGTCACCGTTTTTTTTTTTCAATTGAATCAAAACACGACGCCCTGCGATTTAAATTAAAATATTTTTTCCCATCCGAGTGTTACTCGCTGGTGGAAATTAGCACTTATTAGTATTGCAGATTTTTTGTGGATTCCGCTTGGGGGTTGGAAGTAATTTAAACGAAAATATATGTCCTTAATTTCATTTTTCATTGTCATCATTAACAATAGATAGATATTTTTTATTGCACATGAAAAAATAAAACAATATACATCAAGTAATAAAATAAGTATGAAGAAAAATGCACAAAGGCGGTATTATCGCTAATTAGCGATGTCCTCCAGACGACCCATGATACTTATAGAAAACGGATAGTGCAGTAATAAATAAACTATATGCACTTTACACACTAATAGGTAATACATACATAAAATAGTAAGACATACATAAATTATATATACACCTACATACGAAGAATAATAGGTACATCATTATTATCAACTCTTAATCGGTTCACTGCTGAGCTTAGGTCTCCTCTTAGAATAAGAGGGGTAAGGTCAATAGTCCACCACGCTGCCCAATGAGAAATGACAGACTTCACACACGCAGAGAATTTAAGAAAATTGTCTGGTATGCAGGTTTCCTCACGATGTTTTCTTCACCATTTGAGACACGTGATATTTAATTTCTTATATATTTATTTCTCTCCCAGGTACGAGAGTATAGCGCCACTAACCAATCCAGGACTCGAACCATTTTATAGTCCGATGTTGATTGGATTGCGTTTTTTGGTGGAAAAAAGTATGTTTCTTATAAAACTCGATTTAAGATATTTATTTGTTTATCTTCTTTACCTAATGGAAGATAAAAGTAAAAAAATATGCTGTTGAAGTTCAAACGATCGTTTCTTTGTTCCGTTGTCTGTCGGATTTCAACTTGTACAAAATTAAGTGATTTATATTTTACTCGCCAAAGGATTTCCAAAGTTAAGTCCAAACTTTTCTTTTATCAAGTAGACAGACACTTCAAAAGCACGATAATACCCGAATTTAGTTTTATGTTAAAAGAAAAGACTCAAAAATATGTTAAAAAGATAATCTGAGAGAAAAATATTTATCATATTTGTTTTGCTACTTGGTTATACTCGTACTATAGGTTATTTAAAATTATTTAATATTTCGATATTATAAACGTACTATTGTAAAAATGTGTCATATTGTAATTTATTACGAAAATACAACTAGGTAGACCATAAAAACCAGATAATTGAAGGAAGGAAGAACTTTTGTAAAATAGTTGAAGGCCACTTTTATAAAATGATTGAAAGTAACTTTTGTAAAATGATTAAGGCTACTTTTATAAAATGATTGCAATATAGTTTTCTACTATGATTGAAAGCAACTTTTGTAAAATAATTAAAGGCCACTTTTATAGAATGATTTAAGTATACTTTTCTACAATGATTGAAAAAACTTTAGCAAAATTACTTAAAGCACTTATAAAAAGTAATTGATATGCACTTTTCTATAATGAATTGAAAGTTTTACTACTTTTATAAAACGATTGAGAAACACTTTTCTACAATGATTGAAAGACACTTTTGTAAAATGATTGATGGCCACTTTTATAAAAAGACTAGCAGATGCCCGCGACTTCGTCCGCGTGAAAATCGATGTACATTTTCGAACCCTTCGCCCCTTCTATTTACATTTTCGATTTTTTTATATAAATATGAAAAATACAAAATCATAACCCCTATACAATAAAGTGCGCGTTTTTTTTTTTGCTTGGGTAAAATGCCCAGCCATAACCACGGTCGGTAGTCCCATCATAAGCCCCCGGCCGAAGTTTTTTGTGCTTGGGTAAAATGCCCAGCCTTAGCCACGGTCGGAGGCCCTATTACAAAACCCCGGCCGAAGGCCGGTGTACAATAAAGTGCCCGGCCGAAGGTCGCGCGTTTTTTTTCGCTTGGGTAAAATGCCCAGCCTTAGCCACGGTCGGAGGCCCGTGTACAATAAAGTGCCAAATGCCGAAGGCCGCGCTTTCCGTGCCGAAGGCCGGTGTACAATAAAGTGCGCGGCCGAAGGCCACGCGTTCCGTTTTTTTGTGCATCGGTAAAATGCCCAGCCGTAGCCACGATCAGAAACCATATTACAAACCCCCGGCTGAAGGCCGCGCGTTCCGTTTTTTGTGCTTGGGTAAAATGCCCAACCTTAGCCACGGTCGGAGGCCATATCACAAACCCCCTGCCGAAGGCCGTTGTATAATAAAGTGCGCGGCCGAAGGCCGCGCGTTCCCATGTTTTTGTGCATCGGTAAAATGCCCAGCCGTAGCGACGATCAGAGGCCACATCACAAACCCCGGCTGAAGGCCGGTGTACAATAAAGTGCGCGGCCGAAGGCCGCGCGTTCCGTTTTTTGTGCATCGGTAAAATGCCCAGCCGTAGCCACGATCAGAAGCCACATTACAAACCCCCGGCCGAAGGCCGCGCGTTCCGTTTTTTGTGCATCGGTAAAATGCCCAGCCGTAGCGACGATCAGAAGCCATATTACAAACCCCCGGCCGAAGGCCGGTGTACAATAAAGTGCGCGGCCGCTCTTCTTTTTTTCTTGAGTAAAATACCCAGCCGTAGTCACGGTCGAAGGCTGTATCATAAACTCCCGATCCAGAATACAGTGCGCGGCCGAAGGCCGCGCGTTCCGTTTTTTGTGCTTAGGTAAAATACCCAGCCGTAACCACGGTCGGAGGCCCTATCATAAGGCCGCGCGTTTTTTGTTCTTGGGTAAATTGACCAGAAAAAAAGGAGGACTTTTCATACAAACTTTTAACCCCTATTTCACCGCCTTCAGATTTTATTTTCGTTATAAAAAGTATATTTTATCCTGCTCCGTATTATATTCTCATACCGTGCTAAGTTTCATTTGAATTCATTCAGTAGTTTCAGCGTGATGACCGGTCAACAAAAAATACGGACAGACAGACAAGAAATCGAAATAAATATTTTGTATCGATTGTATAATGCCCTCTAATAATTTTTTTTAAATATATTATACTATACTATATACTATACTATGTACAGAATTTGACAAAAGTATAGATTAGCTATTGCGCCAAATTCGTGCTATTTTTGTTTGTTGGCCGGCACTTTCATAAAGGCCCAGAATGAATGATCTCGTTTTAGGTCAATAATAAGTAGTTATTGCTTGAAACAGTAATAAAACTTGCATACCATTATACGATAAAAAGCAGACAATTTGACTATTTAAACACAAAAAGAATTATCCAATTTGAACCTGAACTTTTAAGTAGTTCCTATGATTAGCTTGGCGCGTTCAACCAAATAAACAAACAAATTGGTCAGTTGAGTATAGAATATGTGCCTCAATGTCGATATTACACAGTTTTAGTGGAAAATTCGTTTCTCCAAATAACGCCTGCGAATTAATTCGAGCAATCCAGTTTTTTCAAGATAACTTTTTTTATATCTGTCCGATCTTAATGAAACAAAGCCTATATGTTGGGCTGAACTTTGCTTAATCTATTTGTGAAAACCGCGTCAAAATCCGTTCAGTAGAACCAGAGAATAGCGCGAACATACAGACAGAAGGACAGACAGACAGACAGACAGACAAGAAAATTAAAAAAATATTTTTGTATTCTATTGCTCATTTCTAATCGCCCTAACTTGATTTTAGTTAAATTTGGGCAAAGTACAGACACTCGATTTCTACTCTTTTATTATAGTATAGAAGATAGATAGATAGATAGATAGAAGATAGATAGATAGAAGATAGATTGAAAGCTACTTTTATAAAATGGTTGTAAGCCACTTTTATAAAACGAAAGTAACTTTTATAAAAAGGTCTGATCAGCACAGTCACTTTACTATAATTAATTGCTGGTAGCAGTAACAATAACTTAATTCAAACATCGCTTGTTTATAGTGACAAGTTATTAGTTAAGTAAAACAGTGGCATACATAATATTAATTTATCATGCTGTATGTTAATTTCGGTTGCTGAATATTAAAATACATTGGTGCATTAATTGAGAGAGGCGCAAAGGCGTGTCCTAGTGAATTATTAATGTTGTAAAACATGGCGAATATGCAAATTGAGATAAATCGCCTCTTTTTAATACAATTTGAAAAACTTCTTTTGATTTGTGGAAACCACATTCACATTCACAAGCACTGAAGATATTATTATAGCCATCATCTTGTTTGTTCAATGGCGTGCATTTCATAGATGTAAAGATGCTCTGAGAACTCATCACGAAGTTGAATATACAATTTTGTACAATTTGATGTATGAAATTCGTTCGTTCGTTTCGTTATCAACCCATTTTCTGCTCACTGCTGAGCTCGAGTCTCCTATCAGAATGAGAGAGGTTAGGCCAATAGTCCACCACGCTGGCCCAATGCGAACACGCGCAGAGAATTAAGAAAATTCTCTTATATGCAGGTTTCCTTACGATGTTTTCCTTCACCGTTTGGGACACGTGATATTTAATTTCTTAAAATGCACACATCTGAAGAGTTGGTGGTGCATGCTCCGGACCGGATTTGAACCCACACCTCCTGAATCGGAAGCAGAGGTCATATCCACTGGGCTATCACAATATCCTGTATGAAATTACTTACTATTAATAATGCTCTAATTAAAAACCTGCACATCATTATATTCATTATCTATGGTGTAAGGTCTTAATGGTGGTGCTTTTTGTAATAGTGTATGTTTAGAAAAGCACTGCCACCATGCAGCAATGATGTGTTCCGGTCTGCAAGCAATGGAAATTCAGACACTTAACGCCAACACCATTGTCTTTAGAACAAGGACTGGTGGACATTGTGAAGTTGTAAACAAGCCAAGGCCGAAGTCTAATAATTCAAATTTAAATTCAAAATTCATTTATTTCAATTAGGCTTAGTTTACAAGCACTTTTGTGTCAGGATTATGTCATAATGTAGGTAATTTAATCTAATGGTGGTAATAATAGTCGAAAACTTAAAATTCCGATAACAATTTATTTAAAACTAAGCACACAGTCTATAATACGGTTGAACACCAAGCTTTTTTATCATTTATATAATCATTAACACTATAATAAGACTTTCCTAAAAGCTTGCGTTTAATAAACACTTTGAACTTTTTGAGAGACATCCCAGTGGCTTCATGTGGTAGTTTTGTAGTATCAGACAAAAATAAACTAATTTCAAACAACGACGAACAAGTCAATAATTAAAAAAATAAAAACCCGACTGCCTAACCTGCTCGCACCTAGCCATCCGACTCGCGTATTTTGTATAGCGATTAAGAAATAACGTTTTTCTGACTTTAGGTTTTTTTTAAATATAGCCATGATACAATTTTGAAATCCTCTTGATGAGCCCTTAAGTTTGATACCCATATCGCAATATTCGAAAAAAAGTATTTTTTTTTCACTTCGAGTCCATAGCGTCCCACAGTCGTTGTGATAAGAACACTTGGGTTATCAAGACAAATCTAACGATATCTTAATTACGTAAATCCGTTCAGCGGTTTGGAAGTTAAGAGGAAATATAAATATTACATACATACAAGATACGCGCGAAAAACATAACCCTTCTTGCAGTCCAGTAAAAATAAATGATTTAAATTAACTCTAACTGGTAACTGCATTGTAAAAGTTTTAAGTTAAAATAAAATGATTTAGGTTAAAGCATTGGCGTCAAGACAGCCTTTCATTCTTACCTTTCAAGCAAGGATGAAAAGGCTTTGAAGGGCATGAATGTGTGTCAGGTGACATATTGCCGGAAGGGAGCATAGCACGCCGGTATGAAAAGCAAAGAGGAAAAATAAGAAACGTGAGTCATTTGCCTACTCGTAGATATGAAATACGAAAACTATTTTGAACGGAAAATATGCATGGACGGATTGATTATGAAAAGAAATAAATGTGGCGTAATTGAAAATGAAATTATGTTTTTTTAGAAAAATATGTATGTATGTTTTGAGTGGTATGCGCGGTGGATTTACAAAACGGAGGTCTTGGGTTCGATTCCTGGCTAGGCTGATTGAGATTTTCTTGATTGGTCCAGGTCTGGCTGGTGGGAGGCTTCGGCCGTGGATAGTTACCACTCTACCGACAAAGACGTACCGCCAAGCGATTTAGCGTTCCGGTGCGATGTCGTGTTGAAACCGAAAGGAGTGTGGGTTTTCATCCTCCTCCTGACAAGTTAGCCCGCTTCCATCTTAGACTGCATCATCACTTACCATCAGGTGAGATTGTAGTCAAGGGCTAACTTGTAAATAATAAAAAAAAATGTACATAATATAATCAAGAAGATTTGCATCACGAGGTCCTGGGTACGAGACCTATATCGGGACGGGCTGTGATGCTATGAATTATTCAGCTTTTCCGAGTACACACAATAGAGAATGATTCAGAATGAGTCTTTACAAGTCGCGTGGTGAAGCCGGTGAAACGCAGGAGATATTATGGTGCACAAGTGTGTGCAATAGCTGCACTCTCTATTCCCTCACTCTCATAATCCGATGGGACGGCAGACCGACACGACCGGTGAGAGTTTAGGCGCAGGACCGACGGCTTTACGTGCTCTCCGAGGCACGGGGGTGTACCAACACCACCAACTTCCCAACTCCAGGCTGCTATTAAAGTTTTTCTTGTGAGAAAATTCCCAATAACAATTTTTTTTGTTGGCCTGACCTGGGATTCGAACCCTGGACCATTGTCCGTAGTCATCTACCTAATGTATGATATCCACCATCGGGTGACATTTGGTACATGTAATGTTAACTAGCATACGTCAAAGATAGTGAATGCACTGCAGCAATGTTATCCTGTAACTACGTTGTGTATAACTCGCAAATGCGAGTTTTGAATCACCTCTATCTTTCTCAGTCTATAGTATCGTGTTAGACAGAGAGGGATAGAGGTGAATTCGAAACTCGGACTTGCGAGATATAAAAACATCGTTACAGGATAGCGCTACTGGTACAGTCAATCAAAATAGAACATTGATTGAAAAAACCGTTATAGCCCAGTGGATATGACCTCTGCCTCCGATTCCGGAGTATGTGAGTTCGAATCCGGTCCGGGGCATGCACCTCCAACTTTGCAGTTGTGTGCATTTAAAGAAATTAAATATCACGTGTCTCAAACGGTGAAGGAAAATATCGTGAGGAAACTTGCATACCAGAGAACTTTCTTAATTCTCTGCGTGTGTGAAGTCTGCCAATCCGCATTGGGCCAGCGTGGTGGACTGTTGGCCTAACCACTCTCATTCTGGAGAGGAGACTCGAGCTCAGTGAGCCGAATATGGGTTGATAATGATGATGATCATAGAACATTAGACCTAACATATGGTATTTTGAATTTCCATGGATATATTCTATTTGAAACTCTTACATTCTTTTATGCGAGTACATTACATTTATTTACTAATCCTTTACGACCACATTCAGACTCGTTTACAGTTCGCGGTTGTTGTAAGTATTTCATTAAAAATAAACTCTCTAAGAGATAAATTGTAATGTTCTTATTTTTATACAGCCACCTTACTTTTAAAACACAAATAGTCTTTCCACGTGGATTTTAAATCGCATCCATTAAGCCTGGCCTGTTAAGATGAAGAGTAACAATAGAGGAAATAGTATATTCTGTTCTCGTACTAAAATGAACAATGAATAATAAAATTATGCTATTCTTTTCACCTGCCAAAGGTATGCTAGCTATGTTTTTCAAAAATGTATATGTGTACGTGACATCATCATTAATGGTCCACAACAGGGTCAGCCCTCCTAGCCAAGCCACGTCGATTCTCTTTCTACGATCGCTAACGCTAACTAAAACTAGAAAAATGTATGGAAATGACAGAACTTGATCACGTGACCTGTCGACAGCAAATGTCATTCCCATACATTTTTCTAGTTTTCGAAGCGTTAGCGATCGTAGAAAGAGAATCCACGTACCACTTGGCTAGGGGGGCTGGCCTTCCTCTATAGGATAATAGCGGACGCCCGCGACTTCGTCCGCGTGGAATCCAGTTTTTCGCAAATTCCACGGTAACGACGGATTTTTTCCGGGATGAAAAGTAGCCCATGTGTTATCTAGGTTAAAATCTATTACCATTTCAAATTTCAGCCAAATCGCTTCAGTAGCCGCAGCGTACGCAAACTTTCACCTTTATAATATTAGTGTAATGGAGTGCAAACCCACCTTGCTGCTCCAATCTGGGTTGGCGGGCTTAGTGATAAAGTTTCTTAAGTGAAATTTCAGAAATTAATGATAATGACCAAGAGCGACAGCTTAATGTTCACTCGCTTTGAGGCAATGGTGTAACGCTACCAACTTTCCAACTCCAGGCTGAGAATTTAAATGGAAAACTCTTAAAGAAAAGCTCAGTATCTCATAACTCGATCAAGGACTCAAACCCGGGACCCCATAATCGAAAGCCACATAGATTAACCACTGGACTAAGGAGGCAGTTGTTATATACGCGTTTGTATGCGTGTGTATGGTTTTGTTTGTTCATACATTGTTATTGTCAGTAATTACATTTTTAATGTCTACTAGCTGACGCCGCGCGGTTTCACCCGTGTGGTTCCCGTTCCCGTAGGAATGCGGGGTTAATATATAGCTTATAGCCTTCCACGATAACAGGCTATCTAACACTGAAAAAATGTTTCAAATCAAGTAGTTCCTGCGATTTAGTCAACCAACTAAGAATTGTAAGTGAGCGTGTGGGCTAACATCGCTATATCTTTTAGTATACGCTGCGATTTAATCGGCTTACCAAGAATTGTAAGCAAACGGGTGCTCTAAACGCGTCAATCATTAAAATCGGCTTAATATAAAGTCACATTCATTTATTTCAAAAAGGTTTACATTACAAGCAGTTTTGAAGAAATAATCTGTTTATAGTTAGGTAAACCTAAGTGCTTAAGTGGCAGATCTGTAATATAGTCAAAGAGGCACCTGAAATTTTCAAAGATTAAGAAGCAAAACAAAGCTCAAAATATATAGATTAATATAGGATTTTGGTTAAAAATCATCCTAACATTAAACATAAAATTTGCTTTGTGCTATTTAACAAAATATTTTAACATACATAAGTCAATAATCAAAATGGATGCATGTTTAAATACTTAGATACAATCTGATTATATTTAAGAGGCTTTGTAATTGACTTAAAATCATTATTTAAAAAATATTCATAATAATGTAGTTTTAGCAGACTCACAAGTGGATTACAAAAATAAGAAAACTAATGTCGAACAAAGGTTATATTCAAAATATTTTTCGGGACAACTTAATTACCAAATTAAATTGTAAACAAAATCCCCTACCTTGTAACCTTAGAAGGACTTCCTTGATAGTTAACTAATACTTCCCTTTTCCACTCAAGTCCTCTCCCAGCCTATCTCAAGTAACCCGTAAAGAATTACACAACAAGAAATGTGGACGGCTCGAACGCCGTCGAGGAGGGCTTTATATCGCAAGTAAATCCCGCCAACCGATCGCTACCCCTCTCTAACTCCCTACTCTTTACGGAAACGAGTCGCGCCACCTAGCGTCGGCATGAGCCAACACGATATCGAGCGACGATATATCCGTCTCAGACTACTATGTATTTTCTATAGTAGTTATCTTCATAATTTTATTATAAGTAATATATTTTGTTATTTTAATAAAAATGTATTTTAAGAATTTTGAAACGTTCACCTCAATGGGGTTAAGTATGGGACGTGTAGGGATTAAATGGGGTTAGGTCATTATTTTATAAATTCCTGTCTTGTTTCAAGTATTACAATTGGATATTTAATGTAAAATGGAGTGTGATTAAAACTCCTTTTTAAATTCATTCCATTTTCATCCCCTATGAAAGCTTATATTGATTTTCTGGACAAAGCCGAGATAGTGCTCTAGTAGAAAATAATATACAAGAATAAAGTGTGTCAGACTGTTAACCATCGCACTGCAAGACGAGTAGGTTTCCATCCCTATGTCATTGACATCCCTAGAACTATTTGCTTCTGCCAGGGCCGGCCCGTCCATACGGCAAACGGAGCAGTCGCTCCAGGCGCCAAATCTTATACAGCGTCAAAAATGATAATCCTTCTCAACCGTAGTAGTGGTATAGGCATTGTAGATGCCTATAACAAATTATGAATATTATTAGGAACAAACAGGAGAGGCGCCATAATTGGATCTCGCTCCTTTTTAAAATTTACTTCGGGCCGGCGCTGGCTTCTGCATTTCTTACGCGTAGTTAGAGTATAGAACTATCTCCCGAAGTCAGTATTTCCTAAAAACCTGGGTATCTTTATGTTGAGAGTAAATAGGCATTTTCTAGGAAAGAACGTTTCATTTTAAGCCACATACATACTTACCATCAGGAGCATTGAAATCGTGGTCAAGCGTGAGCTTATACCTCTATCACACTCACATTATAAACTAGCTGACGCAACGCGGTTTCACCCGCGTAGTTCCCGTTCCCGTAGGAATACGGGGACAATATATAGCCTATAGCCTTCCTCGATAAATGGGTTATCTAACACTGAAAGAATTTTTTCAAATCGAACCAGTAGTTTCCGAGATTAACGCGTTTAATCAAACAAACTAACTCTTCAGCTTTATAATATTAGTAGGTATACATGCGAAATTTTGTGTGTAAGTATGTTTGTGAAAATTAGAATGAAAATAGATTTTACTCTAAATTAACACATAGGCTACTTTTCATCCCGGAAAAATCAATGGTTCCTGTGGGATTTCTGAAATAATGAATTCCACGCGGACGAAGTCTCGGACGTCCGCTAGTTCCTTGAAAATAAAAAGTTAAGCTAGCTAAGGAAAGATAATTTACATATGAAAAATTATCTTCATTTGTTTTATTTTGAAATACAAAGTTTAATTTCCACCCACTTAGAGCGTTTTCATACCACCCTGTAGTTTTACGTATTGCCGTTTCCTCTGAAAAGAGCTCCGTACTTTATTGCCGAGGTTCACGCGAACATTTGCTTCCGTACCTTATAGTCCGGTTCTCCAGTAGAATTTTAACGATGTAAAACACCGTTTGTCCTAACTATACCGTTTACCTGCTCATCAACAATGCTGGATAGTAAACTTTAAACTTTACATTCTCTTTACACGTGTCTACGCAATATCTGAGCGTCCGATCTTTTTACCCGATTGCAAGAAGGGTTATGTTTTTCGCACTTATCTTGTATGTATGTATGTATGTATGTAATATTATTTATTACCTCATATCTTCCAAACCACTGAACGGATTTACGGATGAAATAATACTCCGTTGGTTGTCCGTCTGTGTTTGTTTGTTAGTCAGTCTTGTTTTCAGCATAGATGTATCAAGTAAATATCGAGTAAATTAGGTAATACCAGATCCCCATTAAAAAATATACTACTTGCCTATTGTAAACATTCTTGCGTTTGAAGTTACTAAAAGATATTGCTAACTTTTTTTCGGCAGGCATAATGCCTGGCGATTTTGTTGCAAATTGTTAAAAATTTATTACAACCTAAATTAATATTATATGACAAAATCAGAATAAATTAGGAAGCAACGGTGGTGAGGCGTTTTTCTTTCAAGTCATCTTCCAGATTTCGGTTCGTCCGATAAACAAATGAATATGCAATTTCGATAACAGCACATTTCGGATATTCTATACATAACTCCCACAAATATAAAATGTCTAATTACATATTTAGATAAAATTATTTTTAAAACAAAATAATTTTAGTGTTTTTCGAAGGCTAATTAACACCAAAATGTAACTCAACAGTTACTTTTATAAATTAGACACTGGTTTTGGAAAATAATTAGTTTTTTTTTTAATTCCTGGACAATCATATTTTAAAACATGTACCCATTTCGAAATTGCATATTCAAATGTGCCCCTTGAAAATTGTCCGACAAGATTTTAAATATCTTTTTGTATCCATTCAGCAAAGGTTGTAATTTTATAATAAAAATATTGGTTTAGGTTATAATTTTTTTTTTTTAATAAAAAGGACCATAACTGCGTACATCTAATTTTAATTTCTAATTCGTTTTTCAATTTGAATGCGAAACATCTTAATTTGCAAAGAAAATGTTTATGTAAATCTAATTAAATTCTACTTCAGTGTTCTAGCTGTAACAATATGGCTTCCCCTCCCGAGGGAAATACGTCCTTTCGACTAGAATTTAAACATCGTCGTTTGAAGGATCAGCTATTATTATGATTAGGTATATTAGGTATAAGAGCCGTGATAGCCCAGTGGATATGACCTCTGCCTCCGATTCCGGAGGGTGTGGGTTCGAATCCGGTCCGGGGCATGCACCTCCAACTTTTCAGTTATGTGCATTTTAAGAAATTAAATATCACGTGTCTCTATCGGTGAAGGAAAACATCGTGAGGAAACCTGCATACCAGAGAATTATCTTAATTATCTGCGTGTGTGAAGTCTGCCAATCCGCATTGGGCCAGCGTGGTGCCTGCCTCCCATTCTGAGAGGAGACTCGAGCTCAGAAGTGAGCCGAATATGGGTTGATGACGATATTAGCCGTGATAGTGGATATTGCCTCTGCCTCCTTTTCCGGACTATGTAGGTTCGAATCCTGTCCTTTTTTTTAAGAAATTAAATTCGTTTTCCGTTGATATCCGCCATTCCAGCATCTTGGGTCTCCAACGTCCATCGGCTCTTCGAACTATGTGCCCTACCCATTGCCGTTTTTTGCTATCAACTATTACTATCTATACTTATAATAAATCTGTAGAGAGGTCAATTCTGTATTTGAAATATATTTCCAAAATAACTATCAGGGGGTGATTAGTGATCGATACTGATGCCAAAAATGCAATCAGTAAAATTTTTGTCTGTCTTTTGTATGTTCGTTATAGAAACAAAAACTACTCGACGGATTTTAACGAAACTTGGTACAATTATTCTTCAAATTCCTGGGCAAGTTATATTATACTATTCATTACGCTACGATCAATTGGAGCAGAGCAGTGAAGGGAAATGTTGGGAAAACGGGAGACGTTATTCCATTTTCACAGCGAGTAAGGGCTGGGTTAAAGGCGGACGAAGTCGCAGGCGTCCGCAAGTAATAAAATAATTATTTAAATGACACACTTGCCTTCACATTTGCGATGTCATCACCACATTGTGTCAGTTAAAAACCCCATTTCATTATTTGGCCAAAGAGCTTTTAGAGAAACAACCAGGAAAGTTACCGAGCCTTGTCACTGCGTAATAATTACGAGTTGCGCTTTCATTAAAGCCAACTTGGTTTAGAGCTTTTACGTGTAAACGGGGAACACAAGTAATTAGAAATATTTAAACACCTCATTTTGTTCTTGAAAATTAAATTATAGAAAGCTTACGTTCCGCTCGCTGGTGAGGTGGATTTTTGCATCATCATCATCATCAACCAAGTTATATTTAAAAAAAAAATTGTCTGAAAAGGACGAAAATTTCATAAAGAAATCGAGAAATGCTTAACCTTTCCTTGCCCGCTAGTATTTTATCGAAAAGCCCGTCTGCATTGAAGAAGCCGACAGTCAGGGAATGCGGTTTTAATCTACCGTTGTGAGCCATTTAAAACATCTTTATATTCCTCTATCGCGCGGAGCATGATACTGTGCTCGCCTATTGCCCTTAGTTTACTTTATATTTTTTAACATGTCACGTAACGGATACGATTATACGACGACGACGACGACGTAACGGCGACCGGTCGTCCATTTAGGAGTCAAGTGGTTAAGTACAAAACTATAAAAATTCCTTGTGGACTACGGAACCCTAAAAATGGCATAGTCGTAGTCGAGTTATAGCCAATGTCACCCGGGCCACGAATCTTTTAACGGTTCTGAACTGAACCTTCCTTTTGACCTAGTTGGGTAAAAATTAGTAGTAAGTACCTACGTAGATTTATTGAATGAATAAAGTTATTAGGTCAAATGCACATAAGTAATTATACATTACCATTATTATCAACCCATATTCGGCTCACCGCTGAGCTCGAGTCTCCTCTCAGAATCTGGTTCAGGCCAATAGTCCACCACGCAAAGAATTAGGAAAATTCTCTGGTATGCAGGTTTCCTCCCGATGTTTTTCCTTCATCATTTGAGACACGTGATATTTAATTTCTTAAAATGCAAACAACTGAAAAGTTGGAGGTGCATGCCCCGGACCGGATTCGAACCCACACCCTCCGGAATCGGAGGCAGAGGTCGTATCCATTGGGCTATCATGGCTCGTATTATACAATGTCAATTTCATTTGTCTATTCAAATTCATTGCTTAATGCATTGAACATTTTTGCTCACGACAAATGGAAAACATGTTCCCTTTGTTAGTAAGTTATTGTACTCGTACTACAACAAAAACCAACTACAACAATAACTATTTTCTCTCCCCATCTGTTTGTACAACAACTAAAAACAACCGCATAATAGGCTCCTATGACCTCGTTAGGAGAGTAGCCAAAAAATTGCAGCGTATTTGTGCACAAAAAGCAGTATTTTTCATACAAATATAACCAGCTTAGCTTCATTTTGTTACAGCTGCTCGGAAAACTTAGCCACAGTTTTCAATTTTCAAACTTTTACGGTGAAATAAATTTATTATGATTGAAAATTTTCATTTTTATTAAACGTAAGCTAATAGAAAAGTCGTATTATAGTATTAATGATTACGTAAACTTCTCGGGACGAGCTCTGTCAATGGTCATAAAAACTCTTCTACTACCTTACTTTATCAGCCGATAGACGTCCACTGCTGGACATAGGCCTTTTGTATGGACCTCCAAGCACAAAGGTCTTAAGCCGCTAGCATCCAGCGGCCCCCTGCAGCCCACTTGATCTGTTTGTGTTTGGCCTTGTCCATAAAGCTAATGCCCAAAGAATGACCACGCTGGAGATGCGGGTTGGTCATTTGCAGGGCTGGATTTTTTCCGTACCGGTTTCGCTGCTGCCCGATACCAGCCTATGCCTCGTCAATCAGTCTGCAGGGTGCACCATGAGCAGGTGAGGTTGGCAGTTGGGGAGACTGACTGGTGCTAGCCTCCCCCTTACACCCCAACTCTCTACTACTCTTCTACTATAGTAATCACTTTAAATAGTTTAAAAAACTAAAAAACACGCTTCTAGCACGCATTAAAAAATTACAAATATTGAATTTAAGTCACGTGACTATTTTTTTCGTATTCCTGAAAAAAAACCCTTTCATTTGGTATTCACATAAGCCAGCACACAGCCAGTCCATCATCTTGGGGAGGCCGCCATATTGGATTTGTAATGACGTTTCTTAGCTAGGCATGTATCAAAACTCAGAGCGTGTGCAAAATTTCATTCTATACGAAGACCGGGAAGTGGGTCAAATTGAGATTCCAAGATTTCTCTTTCCTACATAGTTAAAGTGATTCGGGAGGCCGCCATATTGGATTTGTAATGACGAAGTTAGCCACGTACTGTCATCAGAACTCAGAGCGTGTGCAAAATTTCATCCTAATCGAAGACCGGGAACTGGATCCAATTAAGATTCCAAGATTTTCTTACATACATACAAGTGAAGCTAACATAAAGCGTGTAGAAATTAAACTACTTTTCCAATAAAGTTATGTTAATATTTACTCGTTAAAAAAATATTATACCAACATAATAATTATGTAGTTAAGCCGTCATTATGGTTGATCGCGCCACGTAAACACAGTGTAGCGAGGAAGCAAAACGCCACAAAGTAATTTATTTTCTGCATTCAGATGTTAATTTGATAAATGGTGGGCGAGACAACTGCTATTTATCATTACGACGGTTAGCGGCAAGGTCACCAGTGCGGTATACTTTGTCACCGTAACAATTACGTAATGATCGGTTATTCAGTTTTCACCATACACTTAGAGTATAAATTATACTCTTATATTATATTATACTGTATAATTATACGTAAAAGGCTGCCCTGGGATTTAGTTTTTGTAAAATGGAATTTTACATATTTGAATATAATTAATGAATGATACCGGAAGCTCTAAAGAAGAATGGCGAGATTGCATGTATTTTGGGACTAGCTGATAGAAGTAGCGTGCATAATGGAAACCTAATAATAGTTGTGTATCGTTATTAACAAATAAGTAAATGGTAAGCAGTCTTAAAAAGCAGGGAAAAAAGATATACCTACCTTAAATTAATAGGTACCCTATTTATACAAATGTGAAAAACACCACCGCTGACATACACCTGCGTGATTGCTTCATGAATAAGAAAATGCACGTGGCATTTTTGTTAATAAAATGCACCTTTTTTTCTTTTGATTCCCGTTTTGTAAAATCTCAATATTTTTTTACAAGCATATTACAAAATAATAGTTTTAATCAATACAAATGTACGAGTGTACGATACTTCAGAGTGACTCCCACTTTCGCCAACCTCCTTTGTAATTTTTAAAAATAATCTATATTCTATGGACACCAGAAGGCTTATTAGGTGTTCGGTTTACCATTCAAATAAAATGTCACTGCATCGTTTTTATCGTATTATCGGAATTGTGACCATCTAATATATTTTTTTCAACGAAATGATCTGGATTATTTCAACAAACTTCTACTTAATTTTACAATGATTTTTTTGTTTCACGATCATCTAACATGATTATTTCAACAAAATTACGTAATAACGGTTTTTCGTTGAAATAATCATATTAAATGGAAATTGAAAACAAACACATTCATTGTTATTCATGATCTATTTTTCATAGAAATTTACGACTATCATAAATAAATAGCAGAACCTCTCGGTTTCACCAGTATAGTTCCTTTCCCGTGGAAACACGTGGATAAAATATAGTTGTTACTCTCTGATAATGTAGCTATCTATTGGTAAAAGAAGTTTTGAAATCAGTCTAGTATTTTTTGAGCTTATACGTTAACTTTCTCCTAACAAAGAGGAAATATGTAAGTTTAAGTTATGTAAGTACATACAAAAATTCAAATATTTCTTCTTTATTAGGGGAAAGTTTTACTAAAACACAAAAGGTACAACTAAACTAATGAAATATCTCTTTAGGATATTAGTGTTTATCTGTACTAATATTATAAAGAGGAAAACTTTGTTTGTATGTTTGTTTGTTTGTAATGAATAGGCTCGAAAACTACTGGACCGATTTTAAAAATTCTTTCACCATTCGAAAGTTACATTATCCACAAGTAACATAGGCTTAATTTTATTTTGGAAAAAATAGGGTCTCGTAAGATATTTGGGTTTTTCGGACACAACGTGTGAAAAATCAACCAGAAAGCTAGGTGTAGGGTAGGGGTAAGGTAGGAGTAGGGGTAGGGTAGGGGTAGGTAGGGGTAGGGTAGGGGTAGGATAGGGGTAGGTTGAAAGTTTACATCGAGTTTCACGCGGACGAAGTCGCGGGCGTCTGCTAGTAATTAATAAATTAATTAATAGAATCACACTATAGGTGAATGAGTATCACACTAATATTATAAAGGCGAAAGTTTGTGTGTAAGTGTGTATATTTGTTCCTCCTTTGTGGAGCGCCTACTGAAGCGATTTGGCTGAAATTTTAAATGGAAATAGATTTTACTCTGGATTAACACATAAGCCACTTTTCATACCGAAAAAATCCATGGTTTCCGCGGGATTTGTAACAAACTGAATTTCACGCAAAGTCGCAAGCGTCCACTAGTTCATGGAATAAATCTAGGGATAATAAACTACACATAATAAACTTTACGGCTTTAGTTTATAACATGAAAAAATCCCATCTGACTAATGCTCTATCTGTTTTATTTGGTCCACTTCAACCGGCAAAACTAGTATCTACGAACTTTAGATACTTCAGTTGGGTCCGATATGTTGGAAATTCACGTAGGTTTTCCTTAGTTTTCCATAAAGTTTTTTAATATTACAAAACTACAAGAGCGTCGAACGTTCGAAATGTAAAAATTCTCTTGTACGCATTGCTGCATGTAATGAGAACCATGACACGGAAATATGTGGATGGGTTATTTTATATCTTTAAAATCTCGAAAACCGCTAGATGTACAAAGCTGAATTTTAGCAGAGAGGTAGTTTATAGTTAGTAGTTATCCACTAAGAACGGATTTTGCGATAGGGCTGGATAAAAGTGGTCTAAGGGCGGAAGTCGCGACCGTGACAGAGCAAGCTATGTTCGCTATATTTTTGCGTGAACGAATCACTAATGAGTATATTCTATTGGTTTTCCAACGTAGCTCACGTTGGCAAAATTTAAGTGGCAATGAATGAGGCGTATCTAGGATTATTTCCTAGGGTGGGCCCAGGCCCACCTTAAGGGGCCAACCTTAAATACCGCTAAACCGAGTTGACACTCACTATCGAAATGTCGTTTACAATGTTTGTGGTCGCTGGCTTCTGAAACGGGTCGACTGATTTTATTGTTTTTTTTGTATATTTATATAGTCCATCATAGAATTTTAAATCGGTAGCCCAGAATTCTACAGTGGGCACTGGACCATTTTAGGGTGGGCCCGGCCCACCCGGCCCACCCGCTCTATACGCCTACCTATGGATGAGGCACATAGTTCGTAGAACCGAAGGACGTTGGGGTACCAAAGAGCTGCATTGTCGACCCCATGCATGGCAATACGGTTAATGTACTACTTATTTCTGTATCATGAAAATGTGTTATTGTGCCTCATTATTGACGCTTTTTTGAGATCTTTTTTATAGTTAAATTACAAAATGTCAATACTAACTAGCAAAGCAATTTTAAAACGAAAAAAATAATCTCACTATGCAATGCAATTATGTATGTTGCATCGCATACAGATGGCTGCAAGTTTTATAAAAATTAAATATTATTACAAATACTATTTAAATTTTGGAATATAGATACACACGGAATACGGCTCACTGCTGAGCTCGAGTCTCCTCTCAGAATGAGAGGGGTTAGGCCAATAGTCAACCACGCTGGCCCAATGCGGATTGGCAGACTTCACACACGTAGAGAATTAAGAAATTCTCTGGCGTGCAGGTTTCCTCACGATGTTTTCCTTCATCATTTGAGACACGTGATTATTTAATTTCTTAAAATGCACACAACTGAAAAGTTGGAGGTGCATGCCCCGGACGGGATTCGAACCCACACCCTCCAGAATTGGAGGGAGAGGTCATATCCACTGGGCTATCACGTATCGTATACAAAGCTTTTATTTTGTGGTTGTATCAAGGCTCCACTCGGGCATACAAGTGCGGGTGGAAACAATTTTAATTACCAAATTGTTTTTAGTCTGTTGAAGCTAACAACGATGTATTTTAATTAATGTTTAGAAACAGTAACTTTCATTTCTGGATATTAAATAAAAGGTAATGTACGTGGTTAGTATGGTATGTTAATGCCTTCCAACCTACTTGTTATTTTTTTTTAATATTTATATTTATAATAACCGAATTTAATGTAGCATAATGGTTAGGCTTAATTTGACTACGTATTTTATAGAATAATAATTAAATAAAATGAAAAAAAAAAATAATCAAGCGAGGTTTGCGATGTTTCATTTAACGATATTTACTAGACGTTCTCGGTTTAAAATATTAGATTCTTTTCTAAATGAAGTATTATTGGTTAAAACTATTTTACTTGGATGTTAAAACTGGCTTAGCTTGTATTGCCTATTGACTTATCAAGTAGATGGTTAAAACTTAAAGTTAACGATCGTTCGCACGACAGGTGAATTTTCCACTTAAAATCATTAAGTGTTGTTTCGTAAGCTTTTAATAGACTTTTGTACTTGAACTTTTTGTAAACTTTAAAGATTTTTCTAGCGCGAGCTATTTCCAATTATATAAACCTTGCCTGAACATATGCATTTATATAACGAAAGCCCTATTTAGTTCAAATTGATAGTTTTTGAGAAAAACTTATATATTATATACCTACAAATATACATTTTTAAATCAACTAAAAAAGTGCACACGTTTTATGACTATTTCATGAATATAAATACAATATCATGTGTGTTAAAGAGACTCAATTATATATGCTTTCTACACAAACTAATATAAGTCAATTATACTAAAATAATATAAAACTCAAACATGAGCTATACATCAAATTATACAAAAGTAGAGAGAATATTTTCATAGTACAATTTTCGCATTAGAAAGCTTTCAAGAAAATTCAACACTAGGGTGTTCAAGTAGAAAACAAAAAGGTGATAAATCGTTCGCTAGATGTATTGGAGATCAGTGTGCAGTGTTCCAGGTAGGTTCCACCATTTATAATTGTCAGGAAATCGCATTATCAGGGAAACAATCTGCGAGCGATCGAGAGTAACGCCAGCGGCAAGATAAATAGTTTTGTGCTTTTAAAATCTATACTGAATATTATAAATGTTGAAGTGTGTTTGTCTGTTTGTTTGTCTGTGTTTCACGGCAAACCAGAGCCCTATAACACTCGCGAATAACGTGGCTTTCTAGTGGTAAAATAATTCTCAAAATCAGTTTGGTATATCCAGAGGTCCTCATCATCATCATATCAGCCGATGGACGTCCACTGCAGGACATAGGCCTTTTGTAAGGACTTCCAAACATTACGATACTGAGCCACCTGCATCCATTCGCCAGAGGTCCTACAACGCTACAAAATTCATCTTTTTAGAGTGAAATTCCGAGGCCACAATGGATTTTTCCGAGATATAAACTAGCCGCAAGTTCCAATATATACCAAAATTCATCAAAATCTAACAGTCGGACAGACATAATATCGCATTAATACTAGTAATATTAGATTGATTATCGGCTTATAAGCTAAGTCCTTACGGAGTTCACTCCTAAACCGTTAAGCTACTAATGGTAAGGGATGATCCACATTACAGTGCAGCGCACGTAGTAAGCTCGACGCAATGGGGTGTTCGTCAAGATACAAATTGGACGGAAGCTCGGTCTATTCAGAGCCTTCAAGGATTTGTGCCTCGATAATGAAGCATCATCAGTTCGAACCTCAACGTGATATACATTAAGAATATGCAGTATTATTATAAACTTAAGTAAGAACTTGTTTGTTAGTAGTACCATCACCAGCCTGTATCCACTGCTTGACATAGGCCTTTTTCGCCACCACACACGATCCTCCGCCTTCCTCATCCAGCCACTTTCCACTACCTTCTTAATATCGTCGGACCTGAATCAGGCTGAAGGGTGTCCTACACTGCGATGGTACGTGGTCTCCACCACCACGTACTAGATTAGTAGTACATGTAAGCAGTAACCTTCGTAATGTCATATCTACTGCCAATAAAGCTGAAAGTTTGTTAGTCAATGGTCTTACCAGGCAACTTAACTCCTGATAGGTAACTTATGGAGTTTGGTATGTTTTGGAAGTTATGATTGAGAAGTAACAGGTTTCAATGGCCCGAATAATATGCAAGTATAAAATGTATTTTTAAAATATTTTCATTGAATATCATGAGAAATTATGTCCCCAGTTTCCAGACCGTAAAAACTTATAGTTCAATCTTTAACGGGAAGTCTTTAAAGTGGTAGAAGTCCCTTTTTCCTAAAGGGACTTCTACCACTGTCCAAACTCCATAATAATGGGGATGATGACTAGGTTTGAATATACTAATTTTTATGATACATTCGGGTAAATTAAGTCAATGTTAACTAATTTATACTTAAAAACAAAGATTGTCTGGATATTTGCAAAATAAATAAGATTATAAAATTTCAAAATCTTTTAAAAATCTTATATCGTAATTAGATGAAAATTCATACAGTTTTAGTTTCCTTACATTAAATGTGATTTTTTTTTTAATATATGAACTTTAAACATAAACGCACAAATAACAAAGATGTTAGTAATTTTGTTTGAACGCCCATACAAATCTAACGATCATTATGTACCTACGACGTCAATAATTCGTACCATTTTGGGGCGTTTTTCAGTGATCCGTGGCAGTGCCGAATCTGACCATTTAAATCCCTGTAGCTCCGAAAGTAGTACTCTTAATTTATTCCTAATACTTTTAAGTATTATAGACAATAATTATGTATAATAGGAGCATGATATCATACTATATAGGTAAGTACATGATAACAAATGTATGTATGTATGAAAAAAGTATGATTACAAACTTTTAGCTTTTACAGACAGTTCTGGCTATCAAGCTCTTGTACTATATTGTGTTTCATACACAGGCGACTGTAAAAAACGTCAAACTTTCCCCGACAAAGAGTCGACTGCATTGTATTGAATGTGTACCCAGTGGGAATTGGCGGAATTGCATTGTGTTGGAACATCGCAGCCATGTAGCGCCAATTTAGTCTGCGCTCAAAAATCCCCACATCCCTCGGGTGCTTCCACATACGACGTGATGTCAACCGTTGATTCTGCAGGCGTATTCACTATCTTTAATGTATATTGAGATTCTATGTAAAAATATCACTGGTGCTTACTGATGGATATCATATATTAGGTTTTTTTTTTTTTTTTTTTTTTTTTATTCTTTACAAGTTAGCCCTTGACTACAATCTCACCTGATGGTAAGTGATGATGCAGTCTATGATGGAAGCGGGCTAGCTTGTTAGGAGGAGGATGAAAATCCACACCCCTTTCGGTTTCTACACGGCATCGTACCGGAACGCTAAATCGCTTGGCGGTACGTCTTTGCCGGTAGGGTGGTAACTAGCCACGGCCGAAGCTTCCCACCAGCAATATATTAGGTATTAGGTAAATGCCATTTTGTCAATAAATTTGATGTTTATTTTAATAGGTTGATAGTCAAGATCATAATAGTAAATAGGCCAGCTGATCTCATAGAAATAAAAATCATTTGAACTTGAGCATTGAGCATTTTGACACAGGAGTACCAACATCATCAAATCCTGATTTCCTATAGAAATATCTCCTTTCCAATAAAATAGAATCATCAGAAATGGTCCATAAACAACGGAGTTATGGTTAAACATACATGAAATGATATACCGTCGAATTGAGAAAACTCCTACTTGTTTTGAAGTCGGTGAAAAAGAGTTGTTGTCAGAGACGTAAGTTTGGTAAATAAAAATATTGTTCGTGAAAATGGACTGATTCGCGCAATTGGCACAAAAGCGTTTTCCTATCGCAAATAGAACTCACTTTATTTACACTTCTAGTGTGAATCTTCGTGTAAATCCGAGGAAGATTTTCCGTTTCCTTTTCAAAGCAAAAAAAAAAAACGTGGAAAGCATTTAAATCGATTTTTAAAATCGTGATATTGTTAATGCATGTCAACAGCCTGCAGACTGTTGGTTAATTACTTACTGGTAATTAATGGTACTTCTACGGTCGTACCATATCACAAAGAGTAATAAACTCCACATTTGTGAAATCCTGTTATTAAGTCTTAGAAATAACCTTGGAGCTGTAGTACCGCCTTGCAACACCCCATCAAAAGACTAAATGGCGTAGAAAACTGCGCCATAAAACTCGCAACAGAGAACGTTTCAAGATCTCAAGCTAAAACAATTAGGAAGCACGATTTACATAAATTAAGCAAATGTTTTTGATGGCGTCAATTCTACTGGTACATTGCGGTAAACTGCCTGTTAAGTACACGAACTCAGAAAACTGAGACATTGGAAGCTCATAATGTATTTTTGTTTCTTTGTTGTTTGAACAACTTATGCGTTACCTATTTCTAGTAGCACAATATAAATCATAAGTTTCGTAGAACTCGAAAAATGCCTAAAAGTTTTGAGGCAGATACCCTGAATTGTTACCGAACTAAATCGGTGATATACGACCAGAAATTCCCCAGCTCACAATACAGTGTATTGTTGTACAGAGAGTAAAGCTATTTTAAAAGGGGAAACGAAAAGAAAAATAACGTGCAATGTAGGTAGATAAGAAAAACAACACAATTGGGAATTGCTTTCAAAAGCAATTGAAATTTCAGCCTCGTGATTTATTTGGATTGTTTTTATTACTGGATATCCAAGTGAGGATAGTTTTATTTCAATTTAATCCTACAATTATTAAAATAAGTAAAAAGAATGTGTGAAGATTTGCTACAATAAAAGATACAGGCTGTTTGATAACACTAGTTAGAGTTCCTTTTTGTTCTCGTAACACGTTTATTTATAAGTTGACACTAACACCTTAGTGAGTGTAAGCCCTCATTCGCACGAGAGTTTTTTGAATGGACGTTAAAAAAGCGTTCTAATATAGTTATATTCCAAAATCTTTATTATAGGTTTTTCTTTATTATAAGTTGTAATGGTTATTATTTGATATTTATAATATTTTGTGTAAAATTATTAGTGTTTCGGCGTCCATCATAGAATTTCCAATAGGTAGCCCAGTATCCTAGGGTGGGCCCCTGACTATTCTAGGCTCATACTAAACCTAACCACTTTTTGAAACTAGAAAGATAAAATTAAACCCCAGAGAAAGGGGAATTGGATTCAAATTACAAAAAACATACTCTACATAATTTATATGTATGGAAATTGGATGAAAAACGGAATTTTAACATATCAATGGCTGTTATTTTCATTTGTTCTGACAAATAAAAATGCCTTTTGTCGAACAGATTAGACGGACCGGGATAATGCGAGACTGGCTGCAATCTGTGGAAAATAAATAGAACGGCAACAAAGCGAGATTAATACACGCCTGTCGAATATTTCGGTGTAAAGGGTTTGTCAATAAATCGCCGGCTGATTTATTGATGCCGATTCAACCATCTATTGAAATATATGACTACTGTGTCGGTGGTCATGTGAACCAAAACAATGTTTGTTACTGAGTTCTGGCATTATAAAAATTGTTTTGAAACTAATTCTCAGTAATGTATATTAACATCATCATTATAAAAATATTGCTAAAGATTTTTTTGAATTGCAGCTAAAATTCTTCGAACGATTCTTTGTCTGTCTGTCCGAGTTTTTTTGTTATTCGGGCATCACGCTGAAACTACTGAATGAATTCAAATGAAACTTGGCACGGTTTATTAATACGGAGAAGGTTATAGAGATTTTATTGCGAAAATAAAATAAGAAGGGGGTGAAATAATGGTTGAAAGTTAGTATGGAAAGTCCTTAATTTTTAGAGTTATAGTTTTGAAAATTTGTTCATAAATCATAAACGAAATATAATGGGATTCAAAAATTTTTAAAATTCAAACTCTAAAGTGATGAAATAGGGCTTGAAAGATTACATTGATTTCAACGCGGACGATGTCGCGGGTGTCCACTAGTATTAAATAAATATATGGACATATCTACATCGGACGAAAGATGGTCGATATTTAAGTCTGTAAAATGTTTATAACATATCGCAATTATAAAATCGACCATTCGACGCGATGTGCCGATAGATGGCAGTGTAAGTAACTTTGTATCGCGATATCGTTTGGTTCGTACGAAAGGTATATATTGTGATTTTTTTTGCAATAAATAATATTCGCATTGTAGCGGCCAAGTGCCTTGGTTATTTAATTTCTCTTCTATGCGGATCCCGAATTTGTTCAGCAATAAAGAATGTTAATTTGACTTGATTTAATCTATTTGTCGTAAATAGATTGTAGATCTAACCTATCCTATATTTGGTTTTATTTTTAGCCTCGAAATAAAGTTGAAACGTTACTCGAATTATATTTACAAAAGAAAATTAAAACGTCGGGTCGTCGTAGATTCTGACATTACCATACATTTCAATCTCGCGCCAAGTGGTGGAGGGCTCCTTGTGCATAATTCATCTCAGCTCAATCTTAGCGCAGATATCTTACTCGGATAAAGCGAATCATTTATCAGATTGGCCGATGCTAAATTATTCAGGCATTGAATGTAAGCACTACATTTTCTTTTTACTATCGGATGCCCCGCGTTTTCATCCACGTAGTCCATGTTCCTGTGGTCATACGAGGATAAAATATAGTCTTTGACACTCACAAATAACGTGTGTCGGAGTATAAGGGGTTTCACAACAGAAGCGGTTGTCTGCAAATCACAATTATTGAATGAAAGTCTGTCAGGTCTAACAATTCCCACTAAGAATGTTACCAATAAACCCTGAGTAACAGAGAATGACCTTGAGTGGAGTCACGCACTTGTGAACGATGTTTGTAGTGTTAAAGGCGCCTTTGACCAATATCTAACACTCCCCTTTTCCACTCAAGTCACTCTCCCCTCCTATCCCAAATAACCAATAAAGAATTACACAACAAGAGATGTGTACGGCTCGAACGCCACGAGCACACTGAAGCCGTCCGTACCGCAAGTCGTTGCAACGCGGCGATAACACGTGGCTTCCTATTGATAAAAGAATTTTTAAAATCGGTTCAGTAGATCCAGATATATTAGGTTAGTTACATACAACCTCTTGGGTGGAGCTTAAACTCATATCCGGTGAAAAAAACGGAAAGTCTACAAGCGCCCTAAGCCGTGATCAGATAAATTAAAAAAGTTTCTTTTTTATTTTAATTAAAAAATAGTCAAAATATCGAGAGTATAAAATATCTAAGTAGCTCCGACTGGACGAACAATTGTGACGGATGACTCCCACGTGAGGCATTTATAACAAAATTAAATAATATTTCGTAATTTTAAAATTATGTCCTTCAAATATATATTTGACCTTAGAATTTATCTTTATTTTTTACTGCTATTTTACCTAATCTTTCAGTTATGTGCATTTTATGAAATTAAATAACACGTGTTTAAGGAAACCTGCATACGTATGTATTGGCGGTACGTCTTTGCCGGTAGGGTGGTAACTAGCCACGGCTGAAGCCTCCCACCAGCCAGACCTCGACAAATTAAGAAAATCTCAATCTGCCCAGCCGGGGATCGAACCCAGGACCTCCGTCTTGTAAATCCACCGCGCATACCACTGCGCTACGGAGGCCGTCAAAAATATTCGGTCTGTTTTCCACGATCTAAAAAAGCGGTTTTAAAATGGCCTGCTAAACTGTTTGGAAACTATCGCTCGGCTCGGCACGGCTCCAACTAGCGCGCCATCTTTAATTCATGGCGACATCGTTAGCACTTTTGTTCTAGCTATACCGCCTGAATGAAAAAGTGCCTCAATATTGAAACAACAAAGGACAAAAATTCTAAATTTGAAATCTCTATGAAGAACTGAAATATAGATACCAACGAACTAATGAAGTAAACTTTCGAGATTGATCATCTTCAAAACTCATCTCAGACTGTCATTCAGCATTAACAAAAACAGAAGCAAACAACGTCACACTAAAATGGATGAAGGGTCAACGGCAACACCGGAAATGACAGGGCAGACGAACTATTTTTTTTTTATTCTTTACAAGTTAGCCCTTATCTACACTCTCACCTAATGGTAAGTGATGATGCAATCTAAGATGGAAGCGGACTAACTTCTTAGGAGGACGAAAATCCACACCCCTCTCGGTTTCTACACGACATCATACCGCTAAATCGCTTGGTGGTACGTCTTTGTCGGTAGCTAGCCATGAAGCCTCCCACCAGCCATACCTGGACAAATTAAGAAACAGTCAATCGGCCCAGCCGGGGATCGAACCCAGGACCTCCGTCTTGTTAATCCACCGCTCATACCACAGCGCCACAGAGGCCGTCAAAAAAGAATTATAAATGTGAAAAGAAGTATGTCTATCTGTTACCCTTTCACGGCTAAATCACTGAATCGATTCGGATGAGGTGTACTCTTTATCACACTTCACATTACATCATATCACATCACACTAATATAAAGGCGAAAGTTTGCGTGTAAGTATGTTTGTTTCTCTTTTACGCTGCGGCTACTGAAGCGATTTGCCTGAAATTTGGAATGGAAATAGATTTTACTCTAAATTAACACATAGGCTCCTTTTCATCCCGGAAAGTTCCCGCGGGATTTGTGAAAAACTGAAGTCGCGGGCGTCTGCTAGTATACTAATAAAGGATTAAATTTAGATATGTATGTCGGCTTTTAAACATTCTCGTCGTTTCACTGTCGGCTAAAAATAATTGATATGAACAAAGATACCAACCAAAAAAATAATCCAGCCTCCATAATCGGCCATTTTTATTAATCCGATTATCGTATTTGTACGATGCGATCCATTGGTATCTGTTTCTGTGCTATAATACAAGCTTTTATTTATCTCGCCCTTTTAGTATGAGTCTCAGACTAAATACACAAGGACTAGTATCGCACCCAAATTCACGAACAAAATTTTCTGCCATTTTCTAAGGAAAACTAGCTTAGATTTCATACATATTTTAAACTAAACTAGCAGTTTTTGTTCGTTTTTTACACCATATAACTACATAAAAAGGTATTTTTACGGAGGTTTTTTACCGACGGACACGATTTTAAACTACGAAACATCGATTCTTTAGAGACAGTGTTTATAATCGCATAAGATCGTTGATCATATACGTTGACAGAAAAATAATGCCTTGCGAGGCAGGTCTTTATCTAATTAGTCTGAGGTATGAGTACATAATGTGGGTGCGGGTTAAATCTTCGAAGCGAAATAAGAACCAATTAAAGATTCTAATTATTCAATGACAAGTTAACCCTTGAATGAATGAATTCATGAATGAATGATTGAATTACTAATGAATTAATGAATGATAGTTTATTTACAAAAATGCTCCTTGTCTGCGATCTCACCTGAAGATGCAGTCTTAAGATGGTGGCAGGCTGACTTGGAGCTAGGAGGTACCTACAGGTTCATTCTCTCTGGCGGTCTGCACGTCAACGTACCTGAACGTTAAATCGCTTGGCGGTCTTTGCCAGTAATGTAGTCGAAAGATGAATATAAGAGCTTCTTTGTTACGAAGGGAAATACTTGTAGTAATGAACTAGAAAGATGGCTATAGGATCTTTTTTTACGTGGGAAAATACTCAGGGAAACCTTCTCGACGAAGAGGAAAGACGAAAGAAGGTTATGTCTGATTTTTACTGACTAAAACACTACGGCTGCCTGTAACCTACTTTATATTATCAGACTACTTAGTGGAGACTATTTTTGTTGCAGAGTCGCCATTCCAGCACCTTGGGACCTTTACGTCCATCGGTTCTTCAAATTACGAGTATGTGGCGAATTGCCACTTCAGATTTGCGATTTTTCTGTATTCAAAAGCTTGTTATTATTTTATTTAAATATTTTTATTGCAGGTAAACATATTTATGGAACATACAAAAGCTTAAAGATATATTTTTTTTTCTTTACAAGTTAGCCCTTGACTACAATCTTACCTGATGATAAGTGATGATGCAATCTAAAATGGAAGCGGGCTAACTTGTTAGGAGGAGGATGAAAATCCACACCCCTTTCGGTTCCTACACGATATTGTACTGGAACGCAAAATCGCTTGGCGGTACGTCTTTTTTTTATCACACAGGAGGAGGATGAAAATCCACACCCCTTTCGGTTTCTATACGGCATCGTACCGGAACGCTAAATCGCTTGGCGCTACGTCTTTGTCGGTTGGGTGGTAACTAGTCACGGTCGAAGCCTCCCACCAGCCAGACCTGGACAAATTAAGAAAATCTCAATCTGCCCAGCCGGGGATCGAACCCAGGACCACCGTCTTGCAAATCCACCGTGCATACCACTGCGCCACGGAGTCAAACGAATGTCATAGAACGCAATGGCAGAAGGCGACCTTATCACTAATAGTTATCTCTTCCAGGCCCGAAGGTATTGATTATGAAAGCTTGTTATTATAAAAATTACTTTGTTTTATTTTATGTCACAGTTATAATGATGTTTTTTATAATATTTTAATGGAATCAATGTTACAAACATTTCTCATATAAAGGACTGACACATTAAGCCTCGCATGCCTTTTCAAACGACGAAGTAAATTGTATTTGGCTTGAACACCTGGTCGTGGTAAAAACTGATTTGAATACCTATTACATTAAATTCTTAGCACAAAGAGATATTAAACACGTTTTATAATAGAACTGTCAAGTTTTATTTCAAGAATGGTTTCAATTTGCCATTTCTTTAGTGTTTCACCTCTTTACATTATTATTTACTGAGGATTTGCGTTATAATGAGACATCGAACGTGAACTGGCTTTGGCTGTTCGGTACTAAATGCTCGCTCACCAGTCTGCAAGATGTTTTTCGCGCGTATCTTGTATGTAGGTAGGTATGCATGTAATATTCTTTACTTCCTCATATGTTCCAATCCGCTGAACGGATTTACATAATTAAGATATTGTAAGATTCGTCTTAATGGCCCAAATGTATTCAGGTATTGATAGGTTCGTGAGATGTTAAAGACATGAGGTGAATTTTGATTTTTTTTATTATTGCAATATGGGTATCAAATTCAAGGGCCCATTATGAGGATTGCAAAATGGTATACCATGGGCATGTTTATAGGTTTTTAACCTAGAATTTGAAAAACGCTATTTTATTTTCAGTTTTTATACATTATGCAGTCGGGTTTTATTGTATTTTTAATTATTAGAGTATACTGTCAATGCTTTTACACCAGTCAGCTTTGGGTCAACTGCACCTCAAGTGCCTGTAGCAGCATCAGAGTGTAGTATAGTAAAAGCTCATCATTCGCGGGGGATACGTTCTCTAAATGTGTCGCGAATATGGGTATTTTATATAGGATTATAGGGGATACGTTCTTAGGTGACAAAATAAATAACAAATATACTCTTATAAAGAAAAACAATTAATTGAAATTATTGATTAACTATTGCCTATCTTCAGTCTTAGACAATGGTTTGAAGAATTTTGAATTTTTTTCTTGCTTGACATTTTTTAAAAGCTTCAGGGTGATTTTAAGCAGTGGCATTCTTAAACCATCCATTCGCAATTTCGGCAATAGATATTTGCAAGTTAAAGTTTATTTGCAGATTTTACGTCAATCAGATCCGCGAATAACGAAATGTTTGGCCGCGAATTGGGACGCAATTTTTTAATCCGCGATTAGTGAAAATGTGAATAAAGGAAGCGTGAATAAGGAACTTTTACTGTATAATAACGCATACCGCTTTCTGATGAAACTGAAGGAATATAAATTATTTACTAGCAGCTACCGTCCCTATTTTATCATCCGACTTGAATTGGTTCTTTCATATAATTTGTACTTCATTAAGTACTTAATAAAACAAGACCTTCTAGTATTTATAAACATATAAAGGTAAAATATTGCCTAAACTAAGCTTACCTGAAACACAGAATAGCCGTATTTAGGTACATAATAGTCTGAACTACGTGTAAGTATTCTGTGGCGTAATCCCAGCCCGACTTATGACCTGATATAAAACCTAATAGGGTAATAGAGAATATGCGAATTAAAGTGTTTTTCAGATAGCATGAGTACGGTGACAGTCGCCTTTATGACGTTTTTAATACGTACTATTATCGTGAATCGCGGCAAACCTTCAAGAGTGAACTGTCACCTGCAACATCCTACATGTAGAGACCTGTAAAACATGATTTTTATATAATACTAGCTGATGCCGCGCAGTTTCAATCGCGTGGTTCCCGTTTCCGTAGGAATACGGGGATAATGTATAGCTTATAGCCTTCCTCGATAAATGGGCTATCTAATAGTGAAATATTTTTTCAAATCGGAGCAGTAGTTCTTGAGATTAGCGCGTTCAAACAAACTCTTCAGCTTTATAATATTAGTATAGATACTTACAATTTACAGTATAATATTGACACTCACAGCAAATTATTTGAATTTTAGTTATTAAAAATGTGTAAAATCCCTGGGGAATTTAATGATATTAACTATAACGTTCGCTACCGGTGGTTAGAAAATTGACGTAATTTTCTTCGTTAACAAGCTCAGGCAGACGTTGTCATTTACAAAGCGCGCTAGAATGTCGGTTTTTATAACTTAAAATTATAATAATTATGTGTCAGATATTTTATTTTTCAGAAAATAATGATATTTTGTCAGTGACTTCGGTTCATGAATCTTGTCATTTCTGATCACGCAGAGAAACTCCAAGCATAACTCGCTCCATCCCCCGCTGAGTGACTTTAGGCCTTCTTAGAAGGTCTATATTTAGGCCCGTTTCCGTAGGTGTACAGGGATAATATATAGGCTATAGCCTTCCTTGATGGGCTATCTAACACTGAAAGAATTTTTCAAATCGGACCAGTATTACTTGAGATTAGCGCGTTCAAGTAAGCAAACAAACTCTTCAGTTTTATAATATTAGTATAGATTTTTTTTTTATTCTTTACAAGCCAGCTCTTGACTACAATCTCACCTGATGGTAAATGATGATGCAATCTAAGATGGAAGCGGGCTAACTTGTTAGGAGGAGGATGATAATCCACAATCCTTTCGGTTTCTACACGACATCGTACCGGAACGCTAAATCGCTTGGCGGTACGTCTTTGTCAGTAGGGTGGTAACTAGCCACGGCCGAAGACTCCCACCAGCTAGACCTGGACCAATTAAGAAAACCTCAATCGGCCCAGCCGGGGATCGAACCCGGGACCTCCGTCATTAAATCCTTCGCGCATGCCACTACGCCACGGAGGCCGTTTGGTGCTGAAATGGCGACCCAGCATCAGAAAGCGCAGTGTAGGTCAACTATAGGTGGACCGAGGACATCAAGCGGGTTGTTGAGAGCCGCTGGATGCTGGCGACTCAAGACCGTTCTGTTTGGAAGTCCATGGGTCCATAGGGTGGTAACTGACCTCCGCTGTAGCCTGACCTCAATCGGCCCAGCCGGGGATCGAACCCAGGACCTCCGTCTTGTAAACCCACCGCACATACCACTGTCAATTCCAACTCAATTGGGAACTACGCGGGTGAAACTGGGGAGCGTCTACTATTATCAGTAAAATATAATTCGCTAAACCTACTAAGCCTATCTAGGTTAAATAGCTACATGCGGTCATCAATTTAAGGTATTATTTTTCCCCGTCCATTGTTTGGGGGCACGCTGTGTGACCTCCATTAAGCAATACGTGTAGGAGAATACTACCTAATGGTCGTTTTAAAAAGGGGTAATATAAATGCTTACCCTCGAAGGTAAATTATGAACCTACACGTAAAAGAATTCCTATTAAATCAATATACGTTTCAACAATAAAACATTACTATTTTGCCTTTAATTAATCTTTGAATGAAAAAAATTGACAAGAAGACAATTAAATTAATTGACAAAGAGAATAAGACAAGTAACTGTAAGATACCTAAAGAAGAATGGCAAAAGTTAGTTATTAGACTATAATTTAATAGATAGATTTCTAGTATCAGGGAATAGTTACATTAATAATAAAAAAGTACTGAGAGTTTTTAATGTTACATACAAGTACTGAATTAATTATTCACATTTTCCTTGAATGGCAAAAAATGGATTTCGTCCAGCCGCCGCGCTGCTTTTTGTCGGCCT
Organism: Bicyclus anynana; assembly: GCF_947172395.1. Lineage (NCBI taxonomy): Eukaryota > Metazoa > Arthropoda > Insecta > Lepidoptera > Nymphalidae > Bicyclus > Bicyclus anynana. Next base: position 3,652,707 of record NC_069094.1, read on the forward strand.
CCTTTCAGCAAACATATAATTTCGGTTTCCCCGGGTTGACATATGATTTATGGCTCAAAGCACATATGTTCACATCCGCAGTGGCACTTAGGTGTGCGTATTAAATTTCACACTTATTTATCGGTCTGGGAACTTTGGAATATAGGGGGTTCAGTTCATCTTCAGACCTTATTGACCCATTGCAGCAGGCCTCTCCTTATAGAAAAGGAGATTCAGAGCTAATCAATCCATCATATAACGCTGCTCTAAATGCAGCCTGTAGTCTAGTGGCACGTCGATTCTCTTTCTACGATCGCAAACGCTCCGAAATCTGGCTGGTGGGAGGCTTCGGCCGTGGCTAGTTACCACCCTACCGACAAAAAACGTACCGCCAAGCGAATTAGCGTTCCGGTACGATGTCGTGTAGAAACCGAAAGGAGTGTGGATTTCATCCTACTCCTATCAAGTTAGCTCACTTCTATCTTAGATTGCATCATCACTTACCATCAGGTGAGATTGTAATCAAGGGCTAACTTGTAGAGAATAAAAAAAAAATCTAGAAAAATGTATGGGAATGACAGATCTTGGTCACGTGACCTGTCGATAACAAATGTCATTCCCATACATTTTTCTAGTTTTTGAAGCGTTAGCTATCGTAGAAAGAGAATCTATTTGCCACTTGGCTATAGGGGCAGGTGTGACAATATTTGACTTGTAACAGAATAATGATGATTTTTTTTTATTTTTTACGTGTTAGCGACAAATCTTACTTGATGGTAAGTGATGATGCAATCTAAGATGGAAGCGGGCTAACTTAGTAGGAGGAGGATGAAAATCCATACCCCTTTTTACTACTCGACATCGTACCGAAATGCTAAATCGCTTGGTGGCCCGTCTTTGCCAGTATGGTAGTAACTAGCCACTAGCCGAAGTCTCCCACCACCCAGACCTTGACCAATTAAATAATCGGTCCAGCCTGGGATCGAAAACAGGATCTCCGTCTTAATCGAAGCGAGAATTCGTCGAGGCCATCAAAATTAACTGATAAAGATAGGGAATTTTAATTATATTTTTATTTTATAATGTACTAGATTTTTAGCTTAGCTACTTTCTATTGGTAACCGAATTTTCAAAATCGGTTCTGTAGAACCTGAGATTATCCCCTACAATACTACAAACTTTACCTATATAAAATATTAGTACCTACAGACAGATATACTTATCTGAAATTCAGCGTCTACATAAGTTTCTCTTGACATTCATCTCTTTTCGAATAGAAAATAGGTCGCTATTTACTTACAGCCTGATACCAGGGTAAACACTTTGTACCGAAGAAGTCAATTTATATCACCTATCTATTGACAAGCTTTATGGAAATAAATGAAAAATGTAACATTCTGAACATGTAATACCTACATAATATAGTAATATATCCATACTTTAAACAATACTAATATTATAAATGCTATAAAAAGTAAAGAAAGTCTGTATGTCTCCTCTTTGACGGCCTCAGTGGCGCAGTGGTATGCGCGGTGGATTTACAAGACGGAGGTCCTGGGTTCGATCCCCGGCTGGGCAGACTGAGATTTTCTTAATTTGTCCAGGTCTGGCGTGTGGCTTCGGCCGTGGCTAGTTACCACCCTTCCGGCAAAGACGTACCCCCAAGCGATTAAGCGTTCCGGTACGATGCCGTGTAGAAACCGAAAGGGGTGTGGATTTTCATCTTCCTCCTAACAAGTTAGCCCGCTTCCATCTTAGACTGCATACTTACCATCAGGTGAGATTGTAGTCAAGGGCTAACTTGTAAAGAATAAAAAAAAATGTTTGTAACCAGACCGCTAAACCACATAACCTTTTAACACGTTCACAGTCCTATATGGACTAACACCAGTTTTTCTTTACAAGTGAGCCCAATGTGGGCTCATAGTACTCAAACTTAAATTATAACTTTCCTTCTACAATACACTATCTAAACACGGAGAATTTTTCCCTACACTAAAACACTATTTCAAATAATAATACTTAGACCATCAATTACACTTTTATTTATCTCAACTGCCTTAAATTATTTTTATTAATTTCATACTCTTCATATTACGTCCGTGATAGCAAAATGGGCCCATGTAATTTTTAACTCATTAGTCCATGAGCCCAAAGTGGGTTCACGTGGAATTCTCGAGAATAATGGAAAATTAGATTATAAAAAATCGTTTTTCTGATAAAGTTTATTTAAACATAATTATCTATTAACCTATTTGGACTTATGATGTGATAAGCTAACTTTGTATGGCGACTGTGAACGTGACTAATTATTTATTCTTTAAAAATCCAAAACCTCGTACCTATTTATAGGTTCATGGAACTTTTGTCTACAGGGTTTTACGTCACATTATACATAAACATACATATTATTATTCAAATGATTAATAGGTATTAAATGATACACGTAGCGAAGTTTTTCCATCATTTATTAGCTTTTAACATTTATAATTTACAATGTCACATTTAGTCTTAATTAATAAATATACAAATTACAAAAGAGATTATTTACATGACGAAGCGTGTGCCCCCTTTTTAAATATAACAAATAAATGTATATTATTTTTAATATGCAAGGGATTTGTGGAGTATAATAATTATTTTTTCAGCTAAAAAAAGCGGTTGTCTGTAAAATCGGTTTGTTAACGATAGTTGAACGTGACGACGTCATAAGAAAATACTGATGGAATGCATTTTTCAAAAGAAAATATTCGTTTTTCTAAAATACTGTCTAATAATCTTCGTAGACCAGAATAAACTTTATTTCTTGTAAAAAAGTTGGCAACCCTAGAGCGAGGGAACGACACATGACGTCATCTTTTTCGGATCGGTCGTCTCCATCGAATTATAAGACGTTGTCATGTTAAAAATATTATTTAGGTACTTATTCAAAATTAAAAAAAGGAGTGACTAGTTAGTTCGGAAGAGAAAATCTACTAAGAAAAGTATAGACAATGCCAGAGACTTCATTAAAGTTCGTAGAAGTGTACTTGGGATTCTATAAAATGCGAGAAACCATTTACGAACCGCATTTCATTCCTACTCTCGTACCGTGAATGTCACACGTACGAGGGCTTTCTGTAAAATGACACTCTCATTCGTCATCTTCTAAAGGTCTCGGGAGATTGTAGTCACTTCGCTCGAGAATAATAGAATTATCTACGTGATCGGTTTTTTCATACCGTGCATTTATTTACTTTTATAATAAATATTACTTGAATATGAACTTGTCTTAGTAGAAAAACAATTCTCTTTACTTGCTGGATTTACATTTATACTTATAATAAATCTGTAAAGAGTTCAATTCTGTACATGAAATATATTTCCATAATAACTATCAGGGGGTGATCGATACTGATGCCAAAAATGCAATTGGTAAAATTTCTGTTTGTCTGTATGTTCGTTATAGAAACAAAAACTACTCGGCGGATTTTAACGAAACTTGGTACAATTATTCTTCACTAGCGGACACCCGCGACTCCGTCCGCGATTCAGTTTTTCACAAATCCCGCGGAGTCCATGGATTTTTCCGGGATGAAAAGTAGCCTATGTGTTACTCCAGAGCAAAATCTATTTTTTTCCATTCCAAATTTCAGCCAAATCGGTTTAGTAGCTGCAGCGTAAAAGAGGAGTTTAGTACTCCTGGGCAGGTTATAGTATGCTTTTCATTACGCTACGATACTATAAACGCTACAAGTTAAGTTACTCCATTTTTACAGCGATACTAGTGTAAGGGCAGGATTAAAAACGTTTAAAGGCGGACGAAGTCGCGGGCGTCCGCTAGTTAGAAGAAACTGTATTTTGTAGTAGTAGTAAATTACATCTGAAATAAATAAACAGGAACAGTAACAAAGCAATAAAAGGCGGCCAATGACAACTGTCACCATCTAACGATTGTACATTGTCATTTCGCTCAAATTATTTTGATCTCTCGTAATTGCTCCGTCTACGATGTTTCTATAAATTATTCTAAGATTGTTCGCTCGATTAACTGCATGCTAAATTCTAGCTCCTTGAAATTATTTTGGTACTTTAGTGTAAACATTGAAAATCGGTTTGCATTTATTCTAAAAGAACAGAAAATAATTGTATTTCTTGTATTTCTTGCTTTAGCTGTGTGTTTGTAAAATATAGTTTCAGGAATAGGAACATGAATTGATGGTGGTATACCTATGGTATTTTAAGGATAGAAAGCTGACTTAATGATTGAGGACCCTAATAATTTATTACAATATTTTACAAACATTTTTATTATTTACATAATGCAGATTCATAGCCATTACAAAGTATAAAACATCTTGTTTTAAAGAATATTCGTAAAAAGATTTTAATGAGATGGACATTGTTTGTCTAATCTACCAATTTTTAGGAGATATACAAAGAAATTTTTACCAAAACCCGCTATAAATTTTTAAACTTTTTTATTTTTTTATACAAGAAAGTATGTTATCTACAAATTGGTATAGAATTATGACAGCGAAATAAAAAATTGGTTCAACATACATGATTGATCGAACTCGACCGTTCATTGTCCAGCTTGTGCAAAGCCTTTCTTTGATGATTCCTATCGATTTGTCAGTCATTTTCCGACAGTTTCATGTAAAGCCGTTTACGTTTTTCAATATAATTCACAACAGTTAATAAAGTATAAAACATAATATTTTTGTTCATTATCTGTACAATAATTTAATATTTACAGTATTATGTAATTTAGTTATGTTTTTTCTCTTATATTTATGTAGGTATATACGTAGTTTGTTTTTAATAAAACTGTATTTACATTTAATTTACATTCCCAATTTACAAATTACATATCAAATGTTTCTACTATTTTTTAGTTAAATATTATTTTTAACTGGCACCTCAGTAGGTACATACATAATTATTGTTGTTAAACATAATGAATGTCTAATGGTGGTTCTTATGTGATTTTTTTGGATCACTAGTTATTTTTAACACGCTTATATTTTCTTCACATGTAACTATGTATGTAAGAAAATCAAATCTCGAAATCTTAATTTGACCCACTTCCCGGTCTTCGATAAGGATGAAATTTGGCCTCTCCAAGATGACGGACTGACTGATTGAAATCCACCCCCATGATATGGACATCAAATGAAAGGGTTTGCTGTCAGGAATACCAAAAAAAATCACGTGACTTAAATCCAATATTTGTTATTTTTAGTGCGTGTTTCAAAAGCGTGTTTTTTAAACTATTCAAAGTTATTTACACCATTTTCGCAACCACCGATGTGCTTGTGAAAGTCATTCTTAAACCGTTTGGAGAACATCGGGTTTTCTTCATTTTGTTCTCATTCGATCACCTTCCACATCTTTGTGAGAATAAAAATACTAGAAGGTCGCTCTAAAATACTATAACTACTATAGCAATAGGTATGTACCTACATACATTAATATTTCAGTTTAAAGAGTTCGTGAAAGAAACCAAGTTTCGACCAGCGAAAACATTTCTATTACAGCTATGATTAAATTTATCACCACTGTAAGCTTTATTACTATCCCGTAATAAATGCTATACCCTGGATCTCGAAGGAATTTTCTCATTTTGTAGGAATCTTTAATGCCGACGTAGATCATAATTACAAAAGAAATTATTCGGTTAAAAATTCCACTGGATTAATGTTATAAATTTACCAATATTTTTTTAGATCATAACTACGATATTGTACATTGGTCCATCGAAATAAAGACTAGAGATATGATTCTGTATTAGACACAGTTTTACACTTATTTTTTTAAATTAAACACCATTCAGCACATATAAATTGTCAAGAATATTTATTTTAACATTTAAAAATAACGTTCCAATTTCGTAATGTAGCTCCTGATTGGTCAGTAAGCTTACGAATCACAAGTCCGTTCAACCGTAAAGGTCGTGAGGGGTGAGAGCGGGGCGCGGGCGGTTCTCGCGTCAAATCCACGTACGTTCTTCGGTCTGTGGAGGGTCATTCGCTGTGCGTTCGTTGTTGGCACCGCACGCGCCTCGCCGATGTCAGGTGCTGCTCATCAGTGGATTATTGTACGTGCTGTGCAACGATATACGTATTGTACCTAGCAAAATAAGAATATTTGTTAATAGACCTTATAAATAAAGGTAAAGATTATTTTATACTTTACTATGAAACAGTATAGTCTCATTTTTAACCATAATTAAAATTAAAAAGATTTTGAATAAGTAGTAGTTTAAGACTACACATAAACACAAGTACGAGCATAAAGTAAGCAACTATTGTCTGAGATAATGTTAAAAAAATTTAAAAACTAAATATTTCCGATTTAAATCTGTATTATTTTTTAATGATCTTTTTGCTCGTATTTGTATTATAAACCTAAAACCGTAATGGAATTTGAACATCTGCCTTTTTAAGCCACATCAATTTTGAAAAAAGCGAAGCGTGTAAAGCATTTTAAAAATTGAAGAAGCTATTATATAAAAAGCGAACCAAAAGTCGACATAACTTGCGGGCAAGTGAGAGGAGCCTAACTACAATTTATATGCCACCAATCCGCAATGCAAGAGAAGCTTGCTTTTTGGAACACTTATTATTGTTAGAATTTACCAAAATAGTCGGGATTGGCGTCCGTGCAACTCCTACTTGTGTATTTTATTTGCGTGTAGCAAATGAGGAGAGCCGGGTGGTTTTTTGATGAATTTTGTGGTTTTGATCGTGGTCTTGAATAAACCTACGAAGAACAATTAGTTTTGTCTGTGATCTTGAATTTTTGAATAAATAAATGTGAATAAATCGTAAAAGAAAAATAAGAAGCAAACCTTGCAAACGATGTTAATAAAAACCAATAAATATAGAAATTTGTAAAAAAATATTTACATGTAATGTTTATGCAGTTACATATAATGTAAATAACAATTACAGTTAAGAAAGTGAACAAGGAAATTATTTACAATAGACAAGAGATTAAATTACTTTAAAATCGTGCGTTATGCCATCTAAAAAGCTTATCCCATATGATACTCCGTGGAAACTTGCCGTATTTCTCAATATGATATAAAGAATTAAAATTTACTGAAATAGTTTCTTTTGACGTGCATTTTAAATATAATCAATTCAAAATAACAACTTCAAAAGTTAGCAAATTGTAACAAATTATGCAGAAACAAATGCTACATATAACAATAAAAAAATAAAACGTTTCACATTATTTAAAGATAACGGACACGATATTTTTAAAGACAATATGTCAAATGATAGAAAAATAAATGATATTGAACATAAATTGGGATACAGATAGAAAAATAGTTCTTACTGGTGCCATTCTTCCTGCTTGGTGAAAGAGATCGCATGGAACGATCGAGGCGATCTTGGGCGAAGCCTCGACGTCGACTGAGGCCGGCGTCCATTGCTCCACAGCACCAGAAAAATTGCTTAAACCCTCGTCTGAATCTGTTCCAATGGAAAAATTGATTGGCCGAAGTTTTAATGAGGGATTATCCTCTTTAAATTTTCGATAATCAAATCTCTAAGGCTTAGGACTAATCCTTCAGAACTTTGAACCAAATTGAAGCTTGATTTTTTAAGACTCCCAATAAAAAGCTAATTTGGGAAACAGACAGAGACAAAAAATAACTTTTATAGCAAGAAAATGATTATAGCTGAGAACTAGTACAATAAAACAGTAGTGCAGTAAATGAATAGAATTATTTCTTTCTTTTATGAGCCACATCTTTTTAATTATGACCAATTTCTTCATCCTTTTCCTCCAGTCAAATTTCCCTTCACAGTCGTAAAGAATGACGCAAATGGGCGGAGATCTATGACTCGTACTTATTAATCTATACTAGAGTTGTAATAACAAAATAGCGCCCCAGAACAGCTTATTTGTACTAAGTATTAGAACTTCCTCCTCCGTGAGTCGTATTCCTCATGTGTGAGGGTCGTGACCACCTCCATCTCTAATCCTTGTCTTTAGGATGGTATGCCATTCTTTCCTATCTCCGGCTACGTGAAGAGCATCGTAAATTGTGGACTCGAGTGTAGTGCGGACCTGGTCGGACCAACGCATCGGGCTGCGCCCCCGCGATCTTTTTCCTTCCACCTTGCCAGTAATTACTAATTTTTCCAGATTATCTCCGTCTTTCCTGGCAATGTGTCCGAAGTACTCTAAAATACGCTTGAGGCATATGGTGGAGAGTCTAATTTTAACCTTGAGTTGGGCAAGTATAGATGCGTTAGTCCGAAATGCAGTCCATGGAATCCGGAGCATTTTCCTCCAACACCACATCTCGAAAGCGTCAATCCTTTTGCGGTCTGCAGATTTTAAGGTCCACGTCTCAGCCCCATAGAGAAAGATGGAAAAGACGAGTGTGCGAACGAGTTTTATTTTAGTTCTCAGCGAGATGTTACGGTCTTTCCAAGTTTTATGTAGCTGAGACATGGCACTCTTGGCCATCCCAATCCTTCTTCGTACGTCCAGTTCACAGGAGCCATTATTCGTGATGGTGGATCCGAGGTACACGAATTCTTCAACAAAATGTAGGTTGAGTGCACCAGTGAAACCTAAGGTATGTGATCTATCTATGACCATGATTTTGGTTTTGTCTTTGTTGATAGATAGGCCCAAGTTAATGCTGACTCGTTCCATTCTCTCCAGCAATGTGCACATTTCTGCTTCATCTGCGGCCAGGAGCGTAGTATCATCTGCATATCGGAGGTTATTTAATTTTGCTCCACCAATGCGTACGCCTCCTTCCCACTGGTCGCAGGTATGCCTCATAATGTACTCGCCGTATGCGTTAAATAAAATAGGCGAGAGAATGCAGCCCTGACGCACTCCTTTGCAAAATTTGAAAGGTTGGGACATCATTTCGTCAATTCTGACTACGCCTTGACTTTTGCAATATAGATTTTGAATCAGCGCAATGAGATGGTCCGGCACGCCGAGTTCTCCCAACACTCTCCATAGAGAGTCCCAGTTGACGCAGTCGAAAGCCTTACTGTAGTCAACGAAGCACATGATGACCGGCGTATTGTATTCATAGGCTTTCTCAATGACCTGTCTAACATTTAAAATTTGTTCACGCGCACCCTTACCCTTTACAAAACCTGCCTGCTCCTGTGGGATTTGCCAGTCTAAATAATGGCGGATACGTCTGTTAAGAATGTGGAGCAGGATTTTACTTGCATGAGATATGAGTGCTAAGGTGCGGTAGTTGTCACATTGTTTAGTGGATCCCTTTTTGTGAATTGGGAGAACGGTCGAGTCTGTCCAATCTTCAGGCCAATTTCCAGTAGTCCAGATGTTACTGCATATTTCGTGGAGTACCTTTATACCGGATTCACCCAGAGATTTTAAATGTTCTGCAGCTATTCCGTCAGGTCCTGGGGCTTTCCGCGTTTTGAGCAGATTGAGAGCAGCACATACTTCAGAGAGGAGGATATTTGGCTCCCTATCTAAGCTGTTCCAGTTGTTTGTAGGTCTCATTGTGTTTCCGGGTGCATCGCCACCGTACAGCTGTTCACAGTAGCAGCGCCATCTTTCAGCGACCTCTTCTAACTGATGTATAGAACTTATATTTGACTTTAAGAAAATTATAAAAATCAAAGCTTACTTGGAATTCATCCAGCAGTAGATGATAGGGTTGTACATAGAGTTGCTCATGGCGAGCCAATAGATGCCGAGGTAGATCTCCTGTATGTAGGGGTAGTTGACCACGTTGGGGTAGTACGAGGTGACCACAAAGTACACGTGGAATGGTAGCCAGCATACCGCAAATATGACCACCACCACGATCATCATTTTGACAACCTAAAACAAAAAATTAATTTTTAAAACTTTTAGGTTATCAATGAATATCTTTAACCTGTTCTGAAACGTACATGAAGAATTATATCTTAATTCAAATAACACTATATTTCTCACGATTTCCGTCATCAATATCAACCCGTTTTTATTATCGATCCACTTTAATGCATGGGTCTCGTTTCGTACTTTTCACACCCCGATAAGATAAACTAACTTTAACAGGTTTCTTCAGAATTATATTTTCTTTTACTGTTACATCAAGCAATATTCATTTACTTATACATTTGATAGATTAAGAAAATATGAATTACGTCATTGCAATACTAGAATAGAATAGATTAAAAAGTCGTTTATCACATGGTTATCATTTGCGATGTTCCTTATTAAGGACATGACTGGCAAAATTTCGAATATCTTGCTTTTAATCTTCTTAGCTCGTTTATTTGTACTTTCGCGCAGTAGAGCACTCTCACAACCTTCGGTTGTATGACTAATCTTTATCAGATCATGATGAATACTCATATCCCTAGAAAAGCTGCATACATAGGACCTTACAAAACATTCAAAAGCTTTTACGGTGAAATATTATCAAATTATATCAGCTGATTAGATGGTTTCAAGATTTTTAGTTCTTGAGTCAAGGTAAAAACTAAATTGTTAACATTCAACTTTTTTATGTTTGCTATAATTTTGTAGAATATTGTTGTCAAACGATGAAATAAGACAGAAAACTTATCGGCTGTTTATGAATATTTGTTACTCGACCAAGTCTGTACAGATTTAAAGATTTTTTTTACAGTGATAATATTATATATTTTGTTAATGTGGCATATCTCAGAGAATTAAGTCTCTATATTCCCACAGGAATGGGATGGGAGGAATCTGCGCGAGTAAAGCCTCGAGGCACAGCTAGTACTGAAAACAACTTGTTTAAAAAGAAATATTTGGCAAATGAACTCAGAAATAGCACTAATAAAAGTCAGGCCCATTTGAATAAAGCTCTATCGCGAAACGTCAAAAGAAAGTTACAGAGGTATAAAATACAAATTGAATTAGATAAAACTGATCCTTCAATTAAGAATACAGCATTTATATCACTGAAGCAGACGAAATCCTTTGGGAACCCCAAGAATCTCTGTAATTAGAGCAGAGCAATTTGGCAAGGCGATTAACTTTTTATTTAAATAGAAATTTCAATGAAGCAAAATCACTCATTTGTGCCAAAATGGCTTATAAAATTTGATGTAATATCACAGAATATACAATAGAACGTTATACGCTATTTAGTGGAACAAAATGAATATTTAAAGTCCGTTGTTCTTTTAAAGGTAAAGTCTATTATCGAAGCCAGTAATTAAGGAAGTAAACTGCATTCACTCAGTACTTTCAGCATGACGTGCGGTCGACAAAAAGTCGATCAGACAGACAAAAAAAAACATAAAATTAATATCTTCAATTTAATTGAAAAATGTATGATTTATTGTATTTTCGATATAGGTAAGTTTGGGTGAAGGTTCATATCAGAATCCATATTAGAATTGATAATTTTCGTCTTACCCTCCGTTTACTCTTAACGTTGTCTAGTTGTCGCTGCGTGCACTCTCCTATAGCCTTCGACCCCCATAGCTTCACGCCGACTTTGGCGTAGGTGTAGGTCATCGAGATGATGGGCAGGAAGTATGTTAACACCATATATGTTACGTTGTACCTGGAAAAATACGATTAATTAATATTGAAATAGTTATTTTAATGAGGACCACTGTAGTACGAGTGATTTCCGTCCGAACATGGTTCTTAACCATCTCTAGGAAACTAACTGGCTTTCAAATAGAAGAAAACTGCATAAAAATCGGTCCGTTTGTGTGCTACGATGAAAGAGACAAACACACACACAGACGGAGGGCGCGCATATTTATATGCTTAGGTGAAATTCCCGGTCGTGGCCTGGGCAGGTGAAGTCACGTACGGAAGATCGGTACGCGCGCGGCTGGCGGTCGCGCATATTATGTACTTAGGTAAAATGTCCAGCCGAAGCCACCGACAAACTGATTACCACCCCTTTTTTGTGTCGGGGGTTAAAAATCAGTTAAATGAAAACGAGAAAAATCTTCAAACAAGCTAATAAAAATTACAGATTAACTTTAATCTAATGAATAGAATTTTTGTGATGCTAATATAAATCGTATAAAAATAAAAACTAGCTAATCTGAAGCAACCGCAAATAAAAGGCTCAACTTTTATAGTATCCTTCAATTGTTACACAAATTTATATTACTTTTTCCCGACTATCGATAACTTGAGATATCATAAAGTTTATTAATAATAGACTTTATGATATCTCAGGTCAAGTCTTTGAAGAATGGAACGTAGGCTTGTGTTGTAATGGTATTTTCAATTTCAATAGAAGATAGTAAGAATACGTATAAATAACAAAGCAAATACCTCTGTCATTTATATTTTTAGAATAATAATATCTTATTTATATTATTTACCAAAAAGGCACTGCAGACAGTTTAGTACACTCATTGCAGAAAAACATTTACAATAATATAAATCTATTTTTATCTCTAACAATAAATTAACTACCATTTTAAATAAAATATGCCTGTTTATTTTTGAGTTGAATAAACTAGAGGGTTTTTATTTCAGGAGCTAAACCATGTATGGTCTTAAATGAAATTTACAAAGTGAATATTCGTACAGAAGCCGTACGAATTAATTTACCTACTGTAAAGTTGGAAGTTGGAGGTGCATGTCCAAGACTACGCGCTACGAATCGAAGTTAGAGGTAGTAAATCCACTGGGCTATTAAGACTCCAAGTTATATATCCGGATAAAATAATTATATGTAATTCAGACGGTTACCGGACGAGTAGCTTCAGCCTTAGGTTTAATCCCAGTAATATAGAAGTTAACTTACTCGTATTCAAGTTGCGACTCAGTCGTGATGCCGTCCGGCCAATCAGGAAAACATACACGCCTGTTTATGAAAAAAAAAAAAATTAGTGAACTTTAATTATAGACTTGCAAATTTGTAATTCTAATACGTTAATACGTGTGTCGAGTATAATCAAAATTCAAAATTCATTTATTTCAATTAGGCTTAGTTTACAAGCACTTTTGAAAAGTCAAGATTATGTCATAATTTAATTTAATCTAATGGTAATAATAGTCGAAAACTTAAAATTAAAGTAATGAGGATTCCAAAGTGCCTTGGTCCGAGAAGAGTCCACAACAAAGTCAGCCAAGGTTTATTATTTTTTGTTTACCACCATTTTACAAATTTATTTAAAACTAAGCACACAGTCATACAGTTAAGTTAAGCATACTGTTTAACACCAAGCTTTTTTATCATTTATATACTCATTAACATTATAATAAGACTTTCCTAAAATATTATCTAATTCAAAATAAAATATTATCTCGTGTGATGGTGTTACAAACACCTCCAGTTGACAACATGGTGACACTTCTCCAAAAGAGCTCGATTTTAATGATATTTATAAATCTGTTAGGGTAGGTATATTTTAACTTCATACCACCCTCAATTTACTATCGCGATTTTGGTATGAAATAAATGATGAACAGATGAACAACTAGTATCATTATAATAACACCAAGAGCTCTGCAACAGTCACGTACTTGTGAACGTTGTGTGTAGGGTCAAAGGTACCTTTGACTGTTAAAAAACACTCCCCTTTTCCACTCAAGTCACTCTCCCCGCCTATCCCAAGTAACCCATAAAGAATTACACAACAAGAGATGTGCACGGTTCGAACGCCACGAGCACACTGAAGCCGTCATGACTGACAATGACTTATATAGGCTTGCTGGCCTGTAACGCCATTTTTTTAATCCCTACTTTTATGATGTCATCTTAGAATTCTCCTAACAATATATTCAAAATGCTCACCTAGTAGTGCCATCAGGTAGCAGATCGACTTCAGTGGTGAAGTAGATCATGTTGGGGCTGCTGATGATGCAGCTGCCAGCCCATATGGCGGCGGCTATGCCCAGCGTGGCCCGCTTGCCGAGCCGGGGTTGTAAGGGGCTCATTATTGCTACATACCTAACAAACAAAATATAGCATTACTAGCGGACTCCGGCTTCCGTGTATAATTTAGTTTTCACAAATCCCTCGGGAACCATGAATTTTTCCGAGATAAAAAATAGCCTATCTGTTAATCCATGCTATAATATATCTCAATACCAAATTTCAGCTAATTCGGTTCAGTAGTGGAGGTGTGAAAGAGTAACAAACATTCATATCATCAAAATCATCAGTTTTCGCAAATCTCGGGAAACTATGGTTTTTTCGGGATGAAAACTAGCCTATGTGTTAATCTAGAGTAAAATCTATTTGCATTCCAAATTTCAGCACAATCGCTTTAATAGTAGCGGCGTTAAAGAGTAACAAACATCCAAACAAACATCCATACAAACTTTCGCGTATAAAATATTAGTAGGATTAATTCATGAGCTAATAGACAATCCTGGCCTATTTCCTATTTTGATCTTTATTAACAACCAATTAAAATAAATATCAAAAAAATGTCGTATACATATCTACTGTATAATATCCACTAGTAAGCACATGTATAAGTATATTTTGTCCAACCAATTTTAAAAATTCTTTTTATTTTTGAAAGAGTACTTCCAGATTGGTCCCATTCCATTTTCATAAAAATCGGTTTAGTAATTTTGTGTGAAAATCAAAATAACTGAAAGTCGTTTCCATTTTTTATATGGTTAAAGTGTCTGAGTGTGTTTATACATAACTAGCTGACGTCGCACGGATTCACCCGCGTGGTTCCCGTTCCCTTAAGAATTCGGGAATAATATGTAGCGTCTTCCTCGATAAATGGGCTATCTAACACTGAAAGAATTTTTCAAATCGGGCCTTGAGATTAGCGCGTTCAATCAAACATCGGTGTTTTTTTTAAAGCACGTTTCTGATAATACACATACCAATTTTTAATGTTTAAGTACATTTAAGTAAGATACAATAATACCTAACGGTTTCGGAACCTCACCAATTCGATACCGAACCCTAAAACCAGCCAGCTAACGAAGTTTAATGACAAGAAACAGTACTTGAAATTAATTTATGTCATTTATAAAACAGCGATTGTCAGTAAAAAAAGAAATGGCTTTCTACCTACGTAAGACAGTCGGAAGAACAGTGGAATTCTTTGGAATAATTTTATGATTTTAAGCGCATTACCCTCGAAGGTTGAGCCATTAGGATTCACAGAGCAACGAACGGTAAATTTAAAGAATTCTATTGAGGAATAATTAACGAAATTCTATTAGAATTTTGAACATACCTACGGTTATTAATTTGAATTAATTAAATTTACATTCACGCACGAGTGGAGTCAAATAATATGTTGGAATAAATTGTGCTCGTATTTATTTGGAAGCTGGAATTTAATTATTATACGAACGATTAATTCAATCATACCAATTAGTTATATTACTTTTGTTTTATAAAAAAATAGCTCTAACATTTCTCCTGTACGAATTTAAAAATAATTCAATCTTCAATCATTTTATCAAGTTTTAAAAGATTGAATTTGTAACATGCACATACAAATCTCTAGAAAACATAAAGCTTCGCGATCGGGCTTAAGAGTGTGCAATATGTAATTTGGAGGTTACAAATGGTTCTGGATCTCAGATTCTGGATTAGGAGCCTGATATTTGGGTAAATGATATTTCAAAGAGTTAGCTTTGTTATGACTATACAAATTACACAATTTGTAAAACTTTTCTCGATAGTTCATTTTTTTTGAAAAATACACGTTTTGCTCACATTTTGCTTTCAATCTCAGGAAAAGCAAACTTATTTTCTTAAATTTTTGTTTTGTATAGAAAATTAGGTATATGTCTTGAACTGGTTTTGTTTTTCGTTATGTTGTTTAATTTACTTGCAATTAGGTAAAAATGGTTTTGGCGCTCACGTCATAAAATTTGCGTCGCGCTTCAATCGCTCCGTGCTTTTCACTCACGTGAAAGTCATAATTCGGCGTCTCGTTTGCGCTTCGAATTTTATCCATATCGTACCGACGCGCTGCGCGCTCTTAAATCACTTCAAGAAAATATAAGCTTTCGTTATTTTCAAAGCCTAAAATATATTTCTAATTATAAAAAAAACCGATAAACATACAAACTTTCCAATTTATGATATTAATAAGATGACAAATAAGTACGAAAATATTTACACACGTAAACAACGTTATGGGAGGCGTAAACATCGTGTAATGAATGTAAACAAACCCACACACCACTTATTAAGGCGCTTATAGCTCAAGTCTTGTACGCAATAGTTGTATTGTACTAGGGTTGTCAAACATCTTGTTTTTCCAGGACATGTCCTAGTTTTTGAAGTACCCTATTGGGTCCTGGATAGTTTTTAAGCAGCATCCTGGGGTTTTAAAGCGCCTTGATAAGGTCATGTAAAGCGACAGATGGTTTGTTTCTAAGGCAAACTTAATTTTTTTTATTCTTTACAAGTTAGTCCTGTCTTCGCCTGATGGTAAAATGGAAGCAGGCTATTAAGAGTAAAAAAGTCCACCCCTTTCAGTTTCTACAGGACGTAGTGCCGGAACGCTAAATCGTTTGGCGATACGTCTTTGCCGATAGGGTACTAGCCACGACGGAAACCTCCCACCAGCCAGACCTGGAGTAATTAAGAAAATCTCAATCGGACCAGCAGGGGATCGAACCCATGGCCCCCGTCTTGTAATAAATTCATTGTTAATGTCAGTCTCATTTGGCTTCCTATATGACGTGTTGTAGACGAAAAGTTCCTCGACGAGTTTAATCCTGCGGAACCACACCCAAAGGTGAAATAAAGGCGCATCCTATTTTCACCGCATATGAATTTAAATTTTCTTTATTCAATTCTTCTCTATTACTGCATCCATAATTTTTCAACCTCGATTCCTAGCTTTTAGCATTCTTATTTTATTTATTGTTCTACAAAATACATATTGAAATAAAACCTAACCATAATTCAACACGAACCACAGTTGGTTTTAGTGTGCACATTACCCAAATACATATTAAAACGCCGTCTCATGAATCGTGATAGTCAGTTCAGTTTTCTTTATAAAGCTACTAGCGGACGCCCGCGACTTCATAAGCGTGGAATTAAGTTTTCACAAATCCCTAGGAAACCATGGATTCTTCCGGGATAAAAAGTAGCCTATGTGTTAATAATATATCTCAATACCAAATTTTAGCTAATTCGGTTCAGTAGTCGAAGCGTGAAAGAGTAACAAACATTACCGGGAAACCATGGATTTTTTCGAGATAAAAAGTAACCTATGTGTTAATACCGAGTAAAATCTATTTCCATTCCAAATTTCAGCCAAATCGCTTCAGTAGTAGCGACGTTAAATAGTAACTAACATCCAAACATCCTTACAAACTTTCGCGTTTATAATATTATTAGGAATTATTAGGATAACAACAAAAACAAAAATATAAAGTAAATATCCATCGTGATTTTTTTACCGTTTATAACGGTACGAAACCGTGCGCAAGTGGACTCGGACTTGACCGGTTTTAAATTTGGTGTTGCCAACCCTGTATAATACCCGCGAAATATGCGCTAAATGTAAATAAAGCACAGCCACTTTGAGGCGTGTGACGACGTGACTGTGATATTAATCTCTCCAAGAATGTCTTTGTAAGATAATCAAAGTATAGAAGCCAAATAGATAATAATATTTCAAAATAATATATTTCTCAAAGTCATATCCTATGAAAAAGAACCAGCTGCTATTTTGGTCTTTATTAACAACCTATTAGAATGAACATCAAATCAATTGACAAAATGTCACTAACCACCAATGTGTGATATCCACCAGTAAGCACCGGATGACATTTGTGACATAGAATCTCAATTTCATTTAAGTCAACTAGCTGTGTCAAAGATAGCGAATTAGCTTGCTGAGTGTTTACAACGACGTATGAGTCAAGTGCCCATGGCCATTTTTTAGGTTTAATTTAAAACTTTTCCAAAGAAACTGATTACCTAATCATACATTGTATTTGCCTTACATTATTTTCAGAAATTATCCCTTATGCCTAGGGATAAGTTGACCGGTCTCAATTTTGAAATTGAGACAAATTAGAGAAAACGGCTGACAACAGTCTACAAAAAATATGTTATTATCAATCCTTTACCTAAATCGGTAAGGTCACAGAACAGAAAACGCTGAAACTAACACTATAATATCCGTGATAGAGTAATCCAAACATATAATAGGTCATCTTGGATGGATGTGTATTAGGCTGCCTGTCCAACCGAGCGATACGAGGGAGTGTAGCGGAGAAACGGAGCGTGGCGGAGCGGATTTGCAGACTATGTTAATTAAAAAAAAATTAAAATTAAATTATTTAACCCCGCCCCGTTTCCCCGCTCCACTTACCGGCTTTATATAAATTTTCAAACTAGCTCGCAAGTCCTTGTCCACTTAAGAGGAGCGGAGATTTTGTGCAATCCTATGGTCAATATTTCTCCGTTCGTCATCGTCGTCGTTGGTCGCTTCGGTGGACTCGCAGCCCTATGTGGCGATACTATCGTTGTCTTGTCTACTGTAAGAGCAAGTGCTGAAAAACTTTCGACTTTTATAAAATCACAAAGATCTGGCTTTCACAAGCTCTCGCTTTATAAATATGATAAGAAAGAAATTGCTGTGCTGAATAATAGATTCACCAAAAGGAAATAAACCAATAAAAAGGCAAGAGAGAAAATAGGCACAAAGCCTTTCAGTGGAAAAAAATGCTTTATACAATTAAAGAGCAACCAATAAAAAACGAGTTTTATGAAGAGAAAAACTTCGATGTAATTGCTCAAGGTTCGTCGAAAAGTTTTAGACGCTTATGTAGCTACTCGTAAACCCGACGTTGTTATAAATTTTATTCAACAGAACAGATTGTTTCCAATTTTTAACTGTATATATTTGTGAGAATAAACATTACCGACAGCAAAGCATTTCATTTTATTATTGTAAACACGACGCCCACAAAAAGATTTAAAGAGATCAATTGAAATGTTTTTTGCTTTTAACTTATTCAGTTGCTTTAATTTTTTATAGTATTGTGAGATGATTCATCTAATGATTCACTCGTAACTGTTTTCCATACTTAAATACCGCGTGGTCAAATGACCGGGCACCGTCTTTTAAGGTAAATCTTATGTTAATTTATTAAACCACAATGATACTATAATAACATTAATGGATTATTGAAATATGAACTGTTTTGTCACGAAAAGTCACGAGAAGATGTAGCACAAAAATAAGTAGTTTAGAAATTATCGACCGCTAAACTTCAAAATCGGTCAAAAGACCGCCGTCCGTCTTTTTAATGTCAGATACAAATTAATTACTACAATTCAAAGGTTTATTTCTTTTGTATCTCAATGGATGTAACGATAGAACATAGCGCGCTTACATACAACTTTACTTTTACAACAATACAGACAAAATACAGAATAAAGAAGACAGGATAGCAAAAACAAGTGTGATTACAGTGCTCGCCACGGATCTTTATGTTTGTGAAGTTAGCTGCGGAATGCGCATTCGTACAGACGCGAACACTCCCCGCCCGCGCCGTTTGTACCGTTATTGATTCATTGCGCAGTCATTTGTTGCTAACTTCACAAACACAATATCTCGTGGCGGGCACTTTTTCTCATCCACCTCCACTGTTACTCCTGATCTATTGTGCCTTTTACGTCACTGGCAACTCTTTTAGACTACCCCTTACATACAATACTAGCTGACGCCGCGCGGTTTCACCCGCGTGGTTCCCGTTCCCGTAAGAATACAGGGATAAAATATAGCCTATAGCCTTCCTCGATAAATGGGCTATCTAACACTGAAAGAATTTCTTAAATCGGACCAGTAGTAGCGCATTCAATCAACCAAACTCTTTATAACCAAAAGCTTTATAATATTAGTATAGATTATTATCCATGCTTATCAAATTACACTTCCATCCAACATTATCATGACATTCTTCTATTGTCCTTTGCGTTTTCTACCTTCATTTCTAATTTGTTTAGTGGTAAACAGCGCACATCGAGTACGGCTTTATTAACATGAAAAGGCTCACCTGTCTATACTAATAGCCATGAGGGTAAATACAGACGCAGAAATGCTGAGTACGGCGATGAACTGGCAGAACTTGCAGTAGAAGTGGCCGAAGGGCCAGTCGGAGTACAGCATGTACGTGAAGTTGAAGGTCACGTTCAAGGTCGACACCATGGCGTCTGCCACTGACAGGTTCACTGCAAACAGTATTGCTATTTAATATCATCATCATCGTCATATCAGCTGATGGAGGTCCTTTGCAGGTAGGGTTGCCAGTCACTAAACCTAATAGCCGGACATTTGGGTAAAAACAACGGATACCCTATTGAGGATTTTATGTCTCAGTAATAACCATAGATTTACGAGTCGGTACAAGATGGTAATAACTGTATGAAAAATCTAAATTTTCTTGATTATTTCTTAAACTCTGGTTAAATTCTAATAAAATATAATTAAAATCGAGTTAATCAGTCAAATGAAGTCATCAGTTAAAATTAAATTCTTGATAAACAATCGATTCGCCTGCGCTCGGTCACGCTGGTTTGTATAATCATAAAAAGTTGGACACTGTTTATTTTGGCCGGACAAGCAATCACAAAGCCCATAGTTAGGCTTTGTGATTGCGTGTCCGGCCAAAATTGTACCGTTGCCAGGCGTCCGTCATTACCCGGACGCCTGGCAACGGTAACTGCAGGACATAGGCCTTTTGTAGGGACTTCCAAACATCATGATCCTGAGCCGCTTACATCTAGCGAACTGGACTCTACTTAATATAACAGACGGCCTCCGTAGCGCAGTGGTATGCACGGTGGATGTACAGAACGGAGGTCCTGGGTTCGATCCCCGGCTGGACCGATTGATTCTTAATTGGTCCAGGTCTGGCTGGTGCCTTTCGGCCGTGGCTAGTTACCACTCTACCGACAAAGACGTACCGTCAAACGTCAAACGATGTTGTTTGAAACCGAAAGGGGTGTGGATTTTCATCTTGCTCCTAATAAGTTAGTCCGCTTCCATCTTAGATTGCATCATCACTTACCACCAGATTGTAGTCAAGGGCTAACTTTTAAAGAATAAAAAAGAATCAAATAATATTGGTATTTAATATCTCGCCAATCCACATTGAAGCAGCGTAGTGGGTCTAAGCTCCACGTCCCCTCTCCTATTAGGCCGGAAGGTTGTAGTAGCAATTAAAATAGGCTGCTACATAATAAATGCGAAATGTTATTCGTAAGAAACAAATGCTTGTCTTTTGTTATTAGAATAAGCTTCTTAAGTACCTACCTAAGGTTTTCGTTATATTAGATTTAGTATATTAGAATAGTTAAGCCGTGATAGCCCAGTGGATATGACCTCTGCCTCCGGTTTCGGTGGGTGTGGGTTCGAATCCGGTCCGGGGGTTGGGGAACTTTTCAGTTGTGTGCATTTCAGAAATTAAATCTCTCGTGTCTCAAACGGTGAAGGAAAAATGATGGACCTGCATATGAGGAGACCTGCATACTAGAGAATTTTCTTAATTTTCTGCCTGTGTGAAGTCTGCCAAGCCGCATTGGCCCAGCGTGGTGGACTATCGGCCTATCCCCTGTTATTCTGAAAGGAGACTCGAGCTTAGCAGTGAGAATTTCCTACTATAATATTATAAACGCGAAAGTTTCTATGGATGTTTGTTTGATGTTTGTTGTAATGTTGTAAATAAATAAATAAATAAATAAATAAAATGTTTGTATGGATGTTTGTATGGTTGTTTGGATATTTGTAACTCCTTAACGCCGCAACTATTGAACTAATTTGGCTGAATTTTTTAAATGGAAATAGACATTACTCTGGATTATCACATAGGCTACTTTCATTCCTTTCATACAAATCCCTTGAGAACCGTGGATTTTTCCGGGATAAAAAGTAGCCTATGTGTTAATCCAGAGTAAAACTTATGTCCATTCAAAATTTCAGCCACATCGCTTGAGTAGTAGCGGCGTTAAAGAGTAACAAACATCCAAACATCCATACAAACTTTCGCGTTTATAACATTAGTAAGATGCGCTTTGAAACTTCGAATTTAAAATTCCCTTTCGATGGAATAACTAACTTATTTACCAAATAATTTAACAACTTAAACTTTTCCCTCCTTAATTTATCAAACAGCTCTGAGAATTACAAAACAGTCTTGACTTTTAAGACCTTAGAATCACTACCGATAGTAATTTAACCTTGAGCCCCCAATTATTATTATTAATTGGCGCTTTTGGCTCCCCAATTGGAGTGTTCGTCGTGTAATTAGCGGTGGTTGGAGAAAATTGCTCATTAATTTGGACTAAGCCGTTAATTTATATTCATTGGTACGGGAATAATGCAAAGTGATTTACTTTGTGTTAACTGAAACAACTTTTGACTTTCAACGCCTATAAAAGCAATGATTCTTGAAAAGAATTTCCAGTTCAAGCTTTATTTATTCGTAGACATTACAAAGAACAAACCTCGCGTCAACAGAGTACAATAAACGAAAAATAAGGTCTTTTTTTATTCTTTACAAATTAGCCCTTGACTACAATCTCACCTGATGGTAAGTGATGATGCAGTCTAAGATGGGCTAACTTGTTAGGAAGAGGTTGAAAATCCACACCCGTTTTCGGTTTCTACACGACATCGTTCCGGAACCCTAAGTCACTTGGCCGTACGTCTTTGTCGGTAGGGTGGTAACTAGCCACGGCCAAAGCCTCCCACCAGCCAAACCTGGACCAATTAAGAAACTCTCAATCGACCCAGCCTGGGATTGAACCCAGGACCTCCGTTTTGTAAATCCACCTAACCAGACCTGCGAATGACCAACCCGCATGCCCAGTGTGTCCTTAAAGAGCAATGGTACACCTGGTAATCGAACCCTGGACCTAATGATCTGAGGCTAATCACTAGACCAACGAAGCATTATTTTAATTTATCTTCTTACAGTGCCATCTATTACCGGAAACAGCAATCATTAGGATAAGTATTAGTATAGATTAGGGTAATACAAAGCTAGTCAATAATATTCACCTAAAAAGTAATTGGTGACACTCCTCATCCGCTTGTTGGCGAGCACTATCCAGATGACCACGAGGTTGCCCACGGTGGCCACGACCACCATGCCCGCGAACAGCACCGTCCACAGCACCTGGCGCCACCACGGCAGGATGAACGACTGGTATACCTGGTG
Organism: Bicyclus anynana; assembly: GCF_947172395.1. Classification (NCBI taxonomy): domain Eukaryota; kingdom Metazoa; phylum Arthropoda; class Insecta; order Lepidoptera; family Nymphalidae; genus Bicyclus; species Bicyclus anynana. The sequence continues at coordinate 3,675,804 of NC_069094.1, forward strand.
GCATTAAAAAAATCCTTCTAAATTAGCCTTGTAAAACACGCAAAAGCCTCAAAGCCGGGCCGAACTCATATCGAAGAGGTCTCGGGTTCAATCCCTGGATATTAGGCTATTGTCTTACCCTCTCATAATACAGGCTTTTTATTTATTTGTAGAGGAATATGTGACATAATTATTATAATAATTACAAAATGGGTTTTCGTGAAAAAAAACCCAATGAATTATTACTTACAGCGGACGCCCGCGACTTTGCGTAAAACCCTATCCTACTCCCACCTTACACCTACCCTACCCTTACTCAGCCCTACCCTACCCTAAGTATCCTATGTCCGTATGCTAACAATTCATGGAAGTACTCAGGAAATTTAAGTAGTAGCAGCTATTAACAGTATGAGAAGAATGTATGTCTAAAAGCCTCAATAGCTCCGGTAAAGGAGCCGGACTCATGTCGTAAGTCGTGGGTTCGATTTCAGTCTGCGAAACTAATTTACCCACGCAAAACACTGTCTATTCCGATTAATTGGCGGGTAACAGAGATATCGGTCATATTTGAAAAGATATAGTAAATATCTAAACTAATATTATAAAGAGGAAATAATTTACTGTTTGTTTGTTTGCATTGAATAGGCTCTAAAACTACTGAGCCTATTTAAAAAAATTCATTTACTGTTGGGAAGCTACACTATCCCCGAGTGAAATGGTGCTACGCGGGTAAAACCGCGAGTTTCTGCTAGTTCTTTAAATAAAACAATTATTACCTGTGTAATATTACTAGGATTCGTTGTGTTGACATATCTGTTGTTGGCTTCGTCGTAGAAGGTAATGTAGTAGTTGGGCAGGTCCGTGTAGCTCGTGGTCCAGTTGGTGGCTGATGTTGGACCCAGCTCGTCCAGCATCATAGCATATCAATGCCTGTCAACAAGGAAAACACTTTTAATTCATTATTCATCATCTAGGCTAGGCCTTCCGTATTATAGGAGAGGGTTTATGGATCTGCTTCAATGCGGAATGACGGGCTCAGGGTGATCTGATAATGTTATAATCATTAACAACCACTTATCATCATCATCATCATCATCATATCAACCAATGGACGTCCACTGCAGGACATTCATTTTGTAGGAACTTCCAAACATCACGATCTTGAGCCGCATTCAGCGAGTTCCTGCGACTCACTTGATGTCGTCTGTCCATCTGGTGAAAGGTCGACCAATACTACGGTGTCTCGTGCGGGGTATAGGGTCCCAAGGTGCCATTTCAGCACCTTGGGACCCTAACGGCCATCGGCTTAAGCACGCACTAAAAATTACGAAAGGAATGGAATGTTTTTTCGTATTCCTGACAGCAAAGCCTTTGATTTGATACCCATATCATGGGGGTGCATTTAGCCATATAGGATTTAAGTCACGTGACTATTTTTTTCGTATTCCTGACATCCACCATATTGGGGAGGCCGCCATATTGGATTTGTAAAGACGTTTCTTAGCTAGTCATGTATTGTCATCAGAACTCACAGCGTGTGCAAAATTTCATCCCAATCGAAGACCGGGAAGTGGGTCCAATTAGATTCCAAGATTTTCCTTACATACAAGTGAAGCTATTAGAAGCGTGTTAAAAAGAACGAAGTGGGTCTAAACCTTTGACATTGTCCTATGAGGATAATTATATAGCTTTTAATATAATCACTTTATATATATAAATACTTGCAGCTATTCATTTAATACGAAATGCGAGTTCGGCAGCTTTTCTAAAACAAAAGAAAGGAATGTATTGGCTTTATTGTTTTCTATCTTTTGATCCTTCGGCGCGAGCTTGGATGTAATAACGCTTGGATAGGTATTTGAAGACCCCTCTCACGCAGTTGATAGTGCTGTTCCCAAGAGAGAGGTCCCGGGTTCGATTCCCAGCACGGGTCAGTTTTATATTTTCTAGTTTCATGTCAACAGACAATGTTTTATAAAAAATAGTGTGTGTCTCTGAAGCTCGACAGAAGTTATAACTCACACCAGCTGCTGCCGTATGCAGGGACAGGGAAGACAGACAGTGGCGCCGTAACGCGTTACGTTACCAAGCGGCTTAAGGCGTCCACAGAACCGCGTCGTACCTATCGGATGCATCTCATCAAACGGATTTTCAATTTCACGGTAGGTACATAAGATCCGTACGATGCGGATTTTAGTTATAGATTAGATTATAAAGTTTAAAAATTCCTTTTTAAACTTTATAATCGCCTTAAAAAATTGCTTGAAAATTCCCAATAATTAACTTTCAACGTTATCTCTCATTATGTTTAGTTCGATTATGTATATGAACAAATTAAGGGGACATTATTATATATTCGAACTGAGTAAACTTCAGTCAATTCAGTCGCTCGTTACGGAAAAATCGTTACGGAATAGCCCTATACTGATGTAAAATCAGTATAGGGCTATTCCGTAGCGATTTTTTATGTAACGCTAATGCAAGTTTCGAATGCACCTCTATCTCTCTCTGTCGAATTCGATACTTTATAATAAAATGAGAAAAATAGAGGTGAATTCGAAAGTATTCATTTTAGAACACATGTTCCTTGAAAATTGTGATTTAATTTTTGTTAAAGAATATAATCAAAAAAATCAAAAATCATTTATTTCAAGTAGGCTCAGTTTACAAGCACTTTTCAACACGTCATTTGACTATTTGTAAGGATTCTACCACCGGTTCGGAAGGCAGATTCTGCTGAGAAGAAACCGACAAGAAACTCAACAGTTGCTCTTTTTAAAAAATCATACAGTATTATAATTAACAATTGATGATAACATTACAATTTCTTATAGTTTTACTTTTTGTGTGAAGGTGGAAGCTTATCCAATGGCCTCCAAGCGCTTTTATCTTTGAGGAACTCTTCAATGTTGTAGTAACCTCGACTAAGTAAATTTTAACACATTGCTTAAAGCTATGCATTGGAAGGTCCATCACATAATATAATCCGAGTGTTATAGAAAATATTTCCGAGCAATCTGCAGAAGACCTTAAAGTTTAAAATCTAAAACATTATTTGCTTAGCACAAAACTATTGGCTTAACGCGACAGATGAGTAAGTAACTCATTAGGAGCTTGGCAATTTGACCCTTGTGTGGATTGCGCAAATGTTTGCCAAGTTCCATCGCTCTGCGCCAAGTCCCTCCCTTGTTACGTTTGCCCGTCGAACTTTAATTAAACAATAAGACTCGCTTTAGCAACACGACATTCGGCAATTAAGCCGAAACAAACATAATTATTTACAGTTACGAGTGCCAATATAAATAGGCCCCGACAAATATCCACGGGTTTATTTTGTCCAGTTATCGTACTTTATGGCTCGGAGAGAAAGCGTCCGTAATGTGATTAGTCAAACGGTTCTCGACCGTGCATACAAAATGACAAAATGCAATTACCACTATCCATAGATACTTCGCTTTAAATACCTGAATTGAAACGTAGCAGTCTTGATTATGTGTCTTTGTGTTGAAAATTAATTGAGTTTTCATATTTTTTTTAATCTATAAATTGAAGTGTCTGTTTGTTGTTTGGAGTAAAGTTTTTTATCTCTCATTTATTTATTAGTCTTTTTTAATTGTTAACAATGTCTATATAAATATAAAATACAAAACACTATTAAAAATTTATAAAAAAAAATCAACTCTCCCGCTGCGGGACGTTCGAGTGCCCAAGCAACCGGTGGTCAGGGCTTCAGAGTGAGGAACCTCCTCACAATACACGCCGTCTAAGGAATAACTGCTTTTTGTATCCGACTCTATATCCAACAGTTAAGCGAAAACTTCTTAAGGTGTTGGTCGAAGCTTTTCGCTATATGACTAAAGAGAAAATTACATTTATATCTGTCTATTTATTTCAGCTAATGTCTCTAAATCTGTAGGTGGTGTGTACCGTTATCTCAGTGTGACATGGCAAAAAGGCAGGAAATCAATCAAACAGATAAATCATTCATACATACAATGCCACATCTCAAAGTTCCTCAAAATACGACAATCAGTTCGCTAAGATAATTAATCTTGGGGGTGAGGCATAAAACGATAGCGATCATTCCAAATATCCAACTTATTGGATTTGTAGAACTTAGATTTATCATTGTCCCATCAATTCAATTTTGGACCCGTAATTTAGATCTGCAATTTCTGAATTGATTTTATGCTGCTCTAATTGTAGCTACTGCCGGCCATGACTAGTTTAAGCAATGATTTTACACTATAGATATGTCACTAGCGCGTCGAAACTGAGGCGATCAAAAGTGGCTAATTATCTTAATTTCATTTATTCACTCTTTAAACAACGAAAGATATTTAAACAAATAATACCTAAATAATGTCTAAAATGTCGAATTGCGTATCCAGGAAGTTTTTTTTTTGAAATCTTTTTAAATACGACCAATATTTCCATTCCCCTCCAATTCGTGGGGAAAGACTGTGTTAGGAGTGGTTACGACAATAGACCAACGAGGTGGGGATCGAACCACAACCCCTCTGTGATGAGTCCGACAGCTAACTTTAAAAACTATAATTATCTAATTAAATTCGGAACACTTTTTGGGGGTGATTTTGTACGTAACGTAAGGTATTTTATTAATATAAAATCTTTGAGTTACATAACTGACTTAAACTAGTATTATATAAATCATCTAAATGATTAAAGCTTTAATTAATTTAGTTGCCAACGGAATAACAAGTAAAATTAAAATTTTAATGCAGATTTAAGATACTTCTGATACAAAATTTTATCCTTTAAAAGTTTTATCCTACCTGATAATTATACAAATATTTTCGTATTATCCGGTTTTCTGATTGATCGAAACAGAAATGATGAGATCCAAAAAAGAACCAAAGTTACTGACATAGCTCAGCGAATCACGAAGCTGAAGTGGCTGGGCACATAGTTCGAAGAGCTGATGGATGTTGGGGCCCCAAGGTGCTGGAATGGCGACCCCGCACTGAAAAGCGCAGTGTTGGTCGACCCTCTATTAGGCGGACTGAGAACATCAAGCTGATTGCAGGGAGCCGCTGGATGCTGGTGGCTCAAGACCTGTCGTTTGGAAGTCCATGAAAGAAGCTTACGTCCAGCAGAGGACGTCCATCGGCTGATAATGATGATGATAATAAACCGGTCTTAGAACCTCCCCAAAATCATACCTTTATTACAATGTTTTATTTGTTTCTTCTGTTGCAACATGCATGTGAGTGTGAGTGAGTGACGTGTGAGTTTAATTTTGGAAGCTTTTGAACTTCATCTTAACTTAGCGCTTTGTATTAGGTACTGCATGCTTTTTCAGTTCTGAAAACATTACATTAAAATAATAGAAAACCCTTAGTCCTAAAGCCTATTTTCTATTTGTGAGGGTCAAATAATACAAAGTTATATTAATAGGAATATGAAAACTTTCATTTTTAAGTTTAATTTTTGAATGACTACTTGCTATAAAAATTAAACTCACCGAGATCAGAGAGAATATTCATATAGAAAGATTGTTTTCATAAAATCTTTTTAACAAAAAAACTGAACCGACTTCAAAATCACAAAAACAAACTAAAAAGCGAAAAATTACATCGTGTGTGCTACCTTCTGATCAGTGCGGCGGCGGCGACGAAGTTATGAGGTAACAAACATTAAAAAAAAACATGCGCGTCGAACCTCCTCCTTTTTTTGAGAGTTAGTAACTAATTTATTAAAAAATTTAATTTAATTTATTAAAAAATCACCAAAATCTATTGGAAGCTAAAATGCCATAGACAGAGAGAACGAAAAACGATTTTCGTTTGAGTTGAAGATTTACAACAATTTAAATCTAAAAACCATCCTATTAAACCATCTTTTAATATAGCAAAGAAAAAGAAAAGTTCTAAGTAGAAAGTAATAAGTATCAAAAGGAAGTCTTATCTTGATTCAGACCAAGTACCTCTATATACGTGTTTCGAATCTGTTTTTATAAGGTCTTTTTGTGGGTAAAGCTCAAGATTAATTGCCGTCTTGCCACAACACAATCTACAGGGTAATCTATTACGGACAACGTAGTAACTGCTAATCCTCTGAGACAGTTCACTATTAAATTCTGCTGACTGTCTTACTTAGAATGTGATAAAGTTGATTTGATTTGAAAAATGCTTTCACCAATGCAGCATTCAGAGAGTCTTTAGATTTAGATCCGTGATAGCCAGTGGATATGACCTTTGCCTTCGATTCGGAGTTAAAACAACGTAAGGAAACCTTTTCTTGATTCTCTAGGTGTGTGATGTCTGCCAATCCGCATTGGGCCAGCGTGGTGGACTATTAGCCTAACCCCTCTCATTCTGTGAGACTCGTGCTTAACAATGAGCCGAACATGTTGTCAATGGTGATTCAGAGAGAGTGTATCCTCTTATTCCTACGGGAATGGAAATTACGTGGATGAAACCGAGAGATTCTGCTAATCTATATCTATACTAATATTATAAAGAGGAAAACTTTGTTTGTATCTTTTATTTGTTTGTTTGTTTGTAATGAATAGAGTCAAAAACTACTGGACCGATTTTAAAAATTCTTTCACCATTTGAAAGCTACATTATCCACAAGTAACATAGGCTAAATTTCATTTTGGAAAAAAATAGGGTTCCATAAGACATTTGGGTTTTTCGAACACAAGGTGTAAAAAATCAACCAGAAATATTTATTATATAGGTAGGGTAGGGGTAGTTGAATGTTTACATCGAGTTTCACGCGGACGAAGTCGCGGGCGTCCGCTAGTAATATATATTATAAATACGAAAGTAAATTTGTTTCTTTGTAGCTACCTCGTCTAAACCACTCGTCTTATTTAAAAATTCTTTCACGTATGAAAAGCTGTACTATCAGCTAGTAAGATAGGCTATATTTTATCCCTGTATTCCTATGGTAACGGAAATCAAGTATTTAGGACAGACATCCAACAACTTGAAAAATATTTTCGAACTTGAAAGCTTTCGGCTGAGTTTGTTATGGGCTCTTCTCGGACCAAGGCGTTTAGAAACGAGGCTACCAACAGCGCCGTGGTCCTTTAATTTTAAGTTTTTGACCATTTATTATCACCATTATCTATAATAATATTTTTAACAGACATTTCGCAAGTGCATATAAACTAAGCCTTATTGATATAAATGATAATAAAAAAATAAAAATAAATATACTTAAACAACACAAAGCCCCCAAAGTAAGCATACAGAGTAGCTTGTGTTATGGGTGCTAAGATAGTTGATATTATAATATTAATATACAATTATATACTACATATAAATACTTATATACACACAGACACTGGAAAACACCCATGCTCATCACACAAATATTTTCCAGTTGTGGGAATCGAACCCACGGCCGTGGATGCAGAAAGCAGGGTCACTACCCACTGCGCCACGCGGACGTCAAAGTGATTTTTGTCGTTGAACCTAAATCAAGCTTCTTTGTTGTTATAAGTCCAACCAAGGCAAACCATAAGATATCTTACCAAACCTTTGACAGGGCACTTAGTAAATGACTGAGTAAACGTAACACAGCTTCCCATAGCTAACAGGCGTCATCTGTTCAGTTTACATCAATGGCAGCCATAGCTAGCATACGGCCTCGATCAAACACCATTATGCCAACAAACACTTGTAATTCATAAGCATGAGATCAAAAGGAACCAATTCGATCTCAGACCAATTAATATTAGACTTGTACTCAATTTCTCGCACGCACTCGAATTCACCAACAAAATTGTTCGTCGATTTTTGAGGGGGACGAGGTAAACTCACACATCAAAAATACGAAACATCAATAAAATATATATCTTGTGTCATAACACTCAATGATGTTTTATACTAAAGGTACTGTTGCACATGCTCTAAAATAGCATGCTAAAAACGTGCTAAGTATGTTGCGATACACATGCTAATAAGTAGCAACTGCTCAATAGTAACACGCTTTCATGCTTGAAATGCGCATGTGTAACAGTAGTTTATGTTACGTACATACAAAATCACCACAACAAGTCATTTAAATTTAGCTACTGCATTGAGCGCACACATGCATGATTTTGTGTTTACTTACGTTATATAATTAAGTATATATGCTTTTTACACTTCCTGAACACAACTCGACATTGCAAACAAAAGTTAGGTATTATTTACATATATAACTGTCATTGTTTAATAAATGTCTAAATGAGATTAAGACAATTATGCACATTTGTCCGCCTCAGTGAAGATGTGCTAGTATAAAATATCGTTAATAACACTACACACAACTATAAATTTTGAATCGTAAAACACACATGTGTAATCCTAACACTATGAAACATCGATTCTATAGACGTAGTTAGTATGAACTCGTTAGATCATGATCATATATTTTGACAGAGGGGTAACGTCTAGCGTTAGTCAGGTCCTATAGAAGATAATTAGTCTGAGAATTTGATTGGTTCCACGGTCTCAGATGGAACTTATGACGAGAATATTTGATCCGTTCATTTATTTTTTATCAACTAGAGAATTTAATAAGTCACTCGCTAAATATGTAGAAATGCGATATAATTTTATGGATCTCTATATTTTATTTTATGACGCAGACAACCTTCATTCGCGATGAATTAAAATTAAGGTTTTTACCAACGTTACAAAAAAGAGTTCAACGCGATTTTTTTTATGTTTGTTACCTCTTAACTCCGCCGTTATTAAAGGTTAAATGGATGTTTTTCTTTAAGTCCGCAACGTTTTAATGTAAGCTGCCTGCATAAACCGAAATGAGTCCATTGGTTTTTGAATAATACAAACAAGCAGTCAAAAAATATTCGCGATGTTTGATTTGAAGTCTGTAATATATACATTGTACCTAGATACAATGTGCTTTCTAAAAAAACGAATTAAAAAGTATCACTACCGTCAGCTACCGTTCCTTTTTTTGTTCTCAAAAATGTTTAATATATGTACAGAATTGACTTTTTTAATATAATAAGTTTAAAAGCTATATAAATACTTATATATATAATGTAAGTAAATTACACAAAATTGTGCATGTGTAGTAGAGAAGAGTAGTTAAATTCCGATCACTTTTTGCGGTGATTCTGTAGGCATGTAACATATCTAATAGTTTAAAATCTTTGCTTACCTGCTGTACCAGCTGTAATCTATACTTATAATAAATCTGCAGGGAGTTCAATTCTGTACATGAAATATATTTCCAAAATAACTATCAGGGGGTGACTAGTGATCTACTACAGTGATGCCAAAAATGCTCTCAGTAAAATTTTACCTTCTGTAATACAGACAGACAGTTTGTCTGTCTGTATTACAGAAGGGTATGAATTCTTCATACTCCTGGGCAGGTTATAGTATACTTTTCATGACGCTACGATCAATAGGAGTAAAGAAGTGACAGGAAATCATGGGATAACGGAAGAAGTTACTCCATTTTTACAGCGATACTATTGAAAGGGTTAGATTAAAGAGTTCTAAGGGCAGACGAAGTCGCGGGCGTCCGCTAGTATAATAAAAGTGCGATGATGATGATGCTACTTACTATGAAAACTTAATACAGGCTATCTGCCTGAAGTACGATGTCTATTAAGGTGAATGCTTTGTACGTCCGCGGAGAAATATGTCCGGAAGAAATTAGGTCATTTATTATCTTTCTCCCAGTTACTAGAAAATAGCTTCATTATTTAGAAATAAAACTGCGGTGTTTTCTTTGTTGTCTCCTCGCTATTCATGTCTATGAAGATGAAGACATCGATATAAATAGAAGGATCTTTTATTGTTTCAATATGATATTACTTTTAAAATTAAATTCTTTTTCGTTACGATCTTTATTAGTTTTATCTGTGAACCTTCTCGGCCTTTTTCCAAAAAACTTGAAAGTTAAATTGAAAATTAATGTTGGGGTTATTGGATTGTCTTATAATTTCTCATGATGGAAGATAAGTGCTATAAAATTCATATTTGATATTAAAAAAATAACATTGTTATGTTTAACAAATGTAACTTACTGCCTACAAAAGCTTTATTTTTCACGTAGACTTTCTTGAATTTGTTCATGCACTGTTAAAAAATTCTTATTAACCGACTTCAAAAAAAAGTAGGAGGTTCTCACTTCGACGCGTGTTTTTTTTTTCAGCACCGCCTTCAAACTGATCATCAGTTAGTATATAATACGATATATATAGAACTTAGAATGATGTGTTATTTTTCGCTTATTAGTTTAGTCAGTATGTTTTATGTTTTTGAAGTCGGTTGAATTTTATTTATAATTTTTTTTTAGTTGTAAAATAAAGTCGTCAAATTACTTCAATAACTTTATTTTCAGTATCGAACAAGGATGTCGTTTGATGCTGTCCTGTTGAAAAGCCAACGTAGGTATTGAAAACAGTTCATGCTTCAACAAAGAAACATTTTCGAACTAGTGAGAAAAAAATACCATATATTCACCTTTACACAGACAAACGAAACTCGTAAAGTGAACCCAACAAACGGTCGTGTATAAACGTAAGTGACGCTATCCGTCTGTGCGGCGGGCGTCATTAAACTGAATGTATTACATGTTCAAGACGAAACAAGGAGTATTGGCGTATCTAGGATAAATCCTAGGGGGACCTTGCTCCCCACTTCAGGCTTTTCATTAGTGTAATAATAATAATAAGAATTGTTTATTTGAAAAAACTCAATACACAAATTACAATGACGTCCTGACCCTTAAACTAGGTAAGCCCGTGACTTAAGGGCCAGTGACTTCCTGTAGGTACATATGCATAGGTACAAAGATATAAATGATATAATTAACATAAAATATCTAAATCTTAAAAATACAATACTTAAAATTATTACAAAATTTAAAATAATCTAAAAAATACAATACTTAAAATTATTACAAAACTAGCGGACGCCCGCGACTTCGTCTGCGTGAAACTCGATGTAAACTTTCAACTACCCCTACCCTACCCCTACCCTACCCCCTACCATACGCTACCCCTACCCTACGTTGAAATGTTTCCTGAATTTTCTTTGCTATAAACCTCACGGAGTCCGAGACCTTTCAAACGAATGCGAAACCGTGGAAATCAGTTCGTGCGTTCTGGAGTTATAGCGTCAGGAAGGATAACCCGACTTATTTTTATATAGTAGATTTAAAATAATCTTAAAAATACAATACTTACAATTATTACAAAATACAAAAAAACATTTTTTTTCTGAGGATCATAATAGACTTTTATATCGGTAGCCTAGAACCCTCGGCTGATCCCATGTCCATTCTAGGGTGGGCAAACCCTAAGCTAGCTAAGAGACGACGATACAATCGTAACGTAACAGGTAAGTAAACACAGACTATGGGACTTTTTATTTTTTTTATTCTTCACAAGTTAGGCCTTGACTATAATCTCACTTGATGGTAAGTGATGATGCGATCTTAGATGGAAGCGTGACACACGATGAAAGGGAAGACTGAAATCCACCGCGCATACCACTGCGTCACGGAGGTCGGATATGACACTTTACTAAAGCCAAACTCAACGTGCAATCTTTTCTCAACAAACAGATTGAAAATAAAGATAGAAAACACTGGAAAACACGTCGTTTATTTTCTAAAATGTTATTTAAAACATATTATTTATAACTATTGTTTAAGCATTAATCTTTGTTGCCATTAATTTAGGAACACGTTAATTAAAATTATTATTAAGTGTTAAAGAGACGAGCGATTTATACCCTCGTTTTTAATTTGTTTTGATGATAAGCAGCGAATTTAGCCTTCGTACAGTTACTAACCAAAAAGGCAGACATCAATCAGCATAAACATAAAGTTTAATTTAAATATTACTTTATTCAGCCAGTATTCTTGCCACCATTCCACGTGGGCATGATTTGTATAGTTATTAGGATAAGTTAGCCTAAGTTCCTTATTGTATTCTTACTCAATAAAAAAAAAATTATGTTAGATATCGATATCGATATCGATGTACCAATAAACCTGCTGTTTCCCACTTTGATAAAAAAATACCTAAATTATTAATCAGCGAGTCACATCAACTATATTAATTTACTAGCTGACGCTGCGCGGTTTTACCCGCGTGGTTCCCGTTCCCGTAGGATTACTGGGATAATATATAACCTATAGCCTTCTTCAATAAACGGGCTATCTAACACAGATTTTTTTTTCAAATCGGACCAGTAGTTCATGAGATTAGATCGTTCAATCGAACAAACAAACTCTTCAGCTTTATCATATTAGTATAGATACGGATATTACGGATATTTTATCAGAGTTTTCACGGTGGTGGAAACTTAACGGCTAAAACCGCGGGAGGTGAGCTAGTAAATGATATAGTGAACATCACATAGAAGAACACTGCAATTGTAGTTCTTAGTAAGAAGTGACAAAAGCATTATTGCGTTACATAGTATTAAATCACTTTCGCTTAGATCTTCAAAACTATTCAACGGATTTTAATGCATTTTTTCTGCAATAGTTAAAGTGATCCATGTATGTATAAAAAGTACATACATATTACAGAAAATGTATCATCATCATCGAACTATGTGGCCTGCCAACTGCCACTTCAGCTTAGCGACTCGCTGAGCTATGTCAGTGACTTTGGTTCGTCTCATTTCTGATTCGATCACGCAGATAAACTCCAAGTACTCGCTCCATCGCTCGCTAAGTGACTTTGAGCCTTCTAAATTTCTAACATTTTTGTTTTTATTCGTGAAGAAATCTTTGCCCTCCATACCCTTCATTTGGAGCTCCCAACCATACTTTGCGCCAACTAATTTTGATACTGTGCCCCTCCAAGGCACGCTACGCCACTGTAAATGTCCATTTACACGAGTGGCAACTGCTACCGACGACTACAGTCAGCGACGACTCGACGGCGGCCAACGGAAGTCGACTGCAGTCGGCGACGTCTCGGCGGCAGGCGACGGCGCCGCCGACTGCAGTCGACTGTTGCCGAGACATCGCTGACTGCAGTTGGCGACCGCCGTCGACTGCCGTCGAGACGTCGTTGACTACAGTCGACTGCGGTCGTCGGTAGAGTTACCGCTCGTGTAAATTCACCATAAGTAGTAATATCGTCGTCGTCATCAACCCATATTCGGCTCACTGCTGAGCTAGAGTCTCCTCTTAGAATGAGAGGGGTTAGGCCAATAGTCTACCACGCTGGCCCAATGCGGATTGGCAGACTTCACACACGCAGATAATTAAGATAATTCTCTGGTATGCAGGTTTCCTCTCGATGTTTTCCTTCACCGATTGAGACACGTGATATTTAATTTCTTAAAATGCACACAACTGAAAAGTTGGAGGTGCATGCTCCGGACCGGATTCGAACCCACACCTTTCGAAATCGGAGGCAGAAGTCATATCCACTGGGCTATCATGTGCTTTATAAGTAGTAATATCAGTGTAGCATAATCATAATATTATTAGTATCTACTATCTACATTGCACCCGAGTGCATCCGCGGCAGGCCGCTAGTTAAAATTAGAATAAAGATCTCGCCATCAGTAATTAAATCTTTAAGCACCACTCCATAATTAATAACTTATTAACTCCATAAAAGCGGCATCCCGTGAAATATTAAAAGAAAGAAACTCAGCGTTAATGTTCTAATGAGACGTTGACGTTAAATGTGCCGGATGAAAATGCGGAATTGAATTTAATGAATATATTATTTTAATTTCATTATTTTAACAAAGTATTACTTTAAACAGAATGCATAAAATTACCTTAACATTGTTATTTATAATTATGTTTTTGTCTGCTGTGATTTATTTTGTTAAATTTATTATATTTGTAATTTTGTGATATTAAAATTCACCAGTTAATATCCACCTTAGAATGCGTATTCTCTTAACATCAAATGAAACCGCAATACAGGGCTAACGACAGGGTTATTGGTAATAGATGAATTAATGATAAAGGTACATTTTTTCAAAGTACATAAAGATTTTTAGGGTTCCGAACGTACGTAGTACAAAAACGGAACCCTTATTATATAATGCATCTGTATGACTCGAGCTCAGCATGGAGCCGAATATGGGTTGATAACGAACGGAACTGTATGATATCCACGAAGGGTTATAAGTAGACACCGGATCTGAATTCCGTGTGTGTCAAGTAACATAAGTCAAAGTTAGTGAATTAGGACAAAGGATTATAGCCATTGGTAAGTCTATTGTAAATTGTAGAACTTGTAGGTAAGCTAATATGAAATAACAAGCCAAGTTAACAACGTTGCCTGAAAAAGCCAGATATAATCTCATTTTATAGTAGAAAGTCCGTATTCAATACAATCTTCACCCATTTGTTTTTGGACGAAGAGTTTTAAATCAAATTTAGTAATAAGTTAGGTAGGTTGTCTAAAAAATACTTGGCCAAACTATTATTAACCATTATTAACTAGCATTAATGATAGTTTACTCGCAATAACGTATTAGATATAAAACACTTTTCATCCATTAAACATATTTAATACGGATATACAATTATACAATTACACTATTATGAAGCTGAAAGTTTGTCAGCCATACCTATTCTACCTAGTCCTAGTCCTACCATAGATAAGTCATCATCATCATCATCATCATAATCATCATCATCATCATTATTAACAACCCATACTCTGTTGAACACAAGTCTCCTTTCAGAACAAAAGGGGTTAGGCTAAGAGAATTAAGATAATTCTCAAGTATGCAGATTTCCTCACGATGTTGTACACCGTTTGAGACACGTGATATTTAATTTCTTAAAATACACTTATCAGAAAAGTTGGAGGTGCATGCCCCAGACCGAATTCGAACCTACGCTCTTCGTACCGAAGGGTCATATTAAAGGTGGTATGGGCGATGGATTTACAAGACGGAGGTCTTGCGTTCGATCCCCAGCTGTGCCGATTGAGGTTTTCTTAAACAGTTCTGGCTGGTGGGCTTAGGCTGTCGCTAGTTACCCTATCGACAAAGACGTATCGCCAAGCGATTCAACGTTCCGGTACGATGTGTAGAAACCGAAAGGAGTGTGGATTTTCATCCTCCTCCTAATAAGTTAGCTCGCTCCCATCTTAGATTGTATCATCACTTACCATCAGGTGAGATTGTAGTCAAGGGCTAACTTGTAGAGAATTAAAAAAAAATCACAGGCTCTCATACTATGTCAGCTGAGCTCGCTCGAACCCGTCCCAACTTCACTGCATTTTAATTTCACTTAAGCTTTAAATCCTGCAGACTTTGAAGGCTTATTTTAATGTGCTTTTTTGTGGTTTCTCTCTACAATGCTAGTGTTGTGGTATAAAAGTTTACTATTTAATGGAGTTTTATAGCTGACTAGCTTTTTAGAACTTTTTGTTTGAGCTTTTTTCAGATCCCGTATGTACACTTAAGGACAGGATTTAAGTTTAAATCATGTTGAAAATTCCTCCCCTACTATGTGCTTTTAGCGTTGAATTTCATAATTAACCAAGTCAAAACTACACTATAAAAAACACTCTGTTTAAAAATTATCTGTGGTCACATCAAAAAAACATAATTTTCATCCGTTACAAAATGCCTCAAAGTCGATTTAAGGCAAGACAGACAAGCAGACATATGCTATACTACTCAACTCTCCTTAAAATTGAAGAAAGAAAGAAGAAGAAAAGAAAACAATTCAAACATTCAGTCAGACCCAAAACCTCTTGGAACGAAAGAAAAGAAAATGTCTTTATTTAATCATTAACCAATGCTCCGCTTTTTTACCGGCGTATTCTACTTCCCGTGGGATTACGAGGTTAACATATAGTCTATGACACTAACAAACAACGTGATTTTCTATTGGTAAGAAGGCAATATTTTGGCTGGTGGGAAACTGGGAAACTTCGGCCGTGGCTAGTTACCACCCTATCGGCAAAGATGTACCGTAAGACGTACTTTGAGTATCTATATAAAAGAGTACAATGATCTACACAAACAAACTCTTAAGATATGGAATATCATACCTAATTTAATATTGTTTCCACGTATGGTAAACTTCATCGTCTCTACGTATCTGTTTAAGAATGCTGAGTGCTTTTTATTGAGCATGCGGAGAGCACGTTACGTGTTGCATAAAACATCAGTAGGGTTGACACCATTTCTCTTTTTGTTTTCACTATTTCACTAGTCACTAGTACAAAGTCTTTTTTTGAATAATATACAAGGCTGACCTTGTAGACTAGTCTACTAGATCTAGATGTCTCTGGTTAAATACAGATAGTTTTTATCGCAAACAGTAATTCGAATAAGAAGATGGACTTCGTTACGAGAGTAGGCGATAGATTTAAGTAGAATGATGGATAGATCATCCTTCTAATGTTTAATGGAAAACTCAAATTCGTTACATGGATTGGTTATTTACCGCGTGATTGTAGTCAGTACAGTAATGTAGCACTTTATCTCTCTCGCTGAAGATAACTACGAGTATATGGCCCCTTCAATATTTATTTAATGCTATTACAGTAATAGTTTAAAATAAATCTAGATTGTCAGCATAAAATATGATGATGCTGAGCCTTCATTCATATGAAGCGTATTTTTAGTATATTCACTTTATGGTATGGTGTCACAGACAAAAATCTTGAATTCAAAATCGCATTTTATGTCATAACCGGCCATACCACTAAAATTCGTAGCCCCTGTGTCAAATAAAATAGGAACAATTTTACCAAATACATTCGTAAATATTATCATTGGAATAAACTTTATTTAATAAGGCGTTCCTTAACCTTTTTATCTCAAAGAAATGTACTTTGTAAGAACTTTATGAAGCATCACTTCCGAGCTAGTAGCTAAGAGTAAGCACTTTGTAAGTTCGAGGTAACTGCGTGATGAGCCGTGTTTCCCCGCTTTGTGGAAATGCCGACGCGGCGGAACTGACAAACTTGTGGAACGTGATGTCTATAAAACTTTATAATTACAGGACCCACAAAATACTTTCAAAAAGTTATTTATACCATATTAGTCAAATAATTGAGATAAGTTCACGTGAATTTTTTCGGAATAGGTTTTTTTCTCATCTTGGGTACTTAATCGTGAGCTTGTTGATACAAATATATTTGTTTGTTGAGATGGATTTGCAACTAGTCGAACATATTCAGACAAAAGATTTGTTTTTTCTGTGTATTGGCTAGCGCTTTGTTGCAATAACAACTGATGGTAAGCGATGATGCAACCCACACGCTTACCTAGAAGATACTTATTATATCTTCGCTAAAATCTATTAATCGTCCTTTAATATAATGATTTATCACTCACTTTTTAATAACCTATATTGAAGGTGACAGAGAAAATAGAAGCTGAAAGGAAATTTCAAAGAGGAATTTATTGACAACCCTAGCCATAGTTTAAAGTAATGTTATCGGTACACCATTGCATTGGACTTTAAAATCGATAGCAATAGAGTGGAGTACATTTACGGCGTCTGTGGCTATGAAACCGATTGAAAGATTAAACTAGACTAGACTGATAGTACATAAACATAATATTATCATACTAGCGTCTTCGTCCGCCCTTAGACCTCTTTAATACAGCCCTTACAGTAGTATCGCTGTAAAAATGGAGTAACTTCTCCCGTTTTCCCGATATTTCCCTTCACTGCTCTGCTCTTATTGATTGTAACGTGATGAAAACTATACTATATCCTGTCCAGGAGTATGAAGAATAATTGTATCAAGTTTCGTTAAAATCCGACGAGTAGTTTTTGTTTCTATAACGAACATACAGACAGACAGACAGACAAAAATTTTACTGATTGCATTTTTGGCATCAGTATCGATCACTAATCACCCCCTGATAGTTATTTTGGAAATATATTTTTATAGGCACAGAATTGACCTCTCTACAGATTTATTATATGTATAGATTTAGACTATGTATTAGATTTTATGACTATACTTACGTGTAATCTTTTCTTGTTTAATCCCTTAATGCCTTCGTGATCATTTTGGAAGTGTAAAACACAAGCCGCAACACGAATAATGAGAAAGTTGTTACTTTTCATTCGTAAGTATTTGCGAAACCAATGATCTACGATCGATGTCTACGCAGATAAACACGCAGGTAGCCGGTTGCTTGGATCTATAGTCTGGCAAGTTCGTTGATGACACTCTCATGACATGTGGGCGACGGGGGGAAGACTGCGTAGGTGTGAAATCGTGCGTACGGGGAAGTGAGATGCATCAGTCGTGAGTTTTTCATTCATCGCTACACGCCCCCCGCCACCCGCAGACCATCGGGAGTGTTACGAATGAAGTTGCCAAGCTATATTTATGTCATATAAAATATACGGAACCATCAACCCTTGTGCACAGCGCAATCTTAAGTGCAATGTATGCACAATTCACAACTCTGGTAGTTCCCTCGAGTTTCCATAACTTTCTTCGTGATGAATATTTACAACGCTTTTAATAGGGGCGGCGTTTATAAATTAATGTTGAAACTAGTTTTCTAATTTCCGTTTGTAATTTAAATGAATTTTAGAACCTTGAAAATTTGTATATGTATTAGACAGCCTTCGTAAAAATAATTTAGGTACAGATAGGGATCGTTATCAACCCATATTCGGCTAACTGCTGAGCTCACTGCACTGCAGTGGACTATTGGCTTAACCCCTCTCATTCATTCTGAGAGGGGTTAAGCCAATAGTCCACCACGCTGGCCCAATGCGGATTGGAGACTTTAGGAAAATTCTCTGATATGCAGGTGTCATATAGGGATCCATAATTAAAATTATTTTTGACGACCTCCGTGGCGCAGTGGTGTGCTCCCCGGCTAAGCCGATTAAGGTTTTCTTGATTGGTCCAGTTCTGGCTGGTTACCACCATACCGGCAAAGACGTACCGGTACGATGTGTAGAAACTGAATGGGGTGTCGATTTTCATCCTACTCCTAACAAGTTAGCCCGCTTTCATCTTAGATTGCATCATCACTTACCATCAGGTGAGATAGTCAAGGGCTAACTTGTAAATAATATAAAGAAGAAAGCTGTGTTATTAGTTTGACGTATCTATCTATGTATCTTTTAAAACTAACCGACGGATTATAATATATGGGTTTGTTTGTTTCAAAACTAATGTAACGACATGGTTCTTAGCCATCTAATAAGCCTATCCAAATATATCGGCGTTTTGCTAATTATTATATCTATACTAATATTATAAATGCCAAAGTAAGTCTGTCTGTCTGTCTGTTACCTTATCACGGCTAAATGGCAGAACATTTAAAGATTAATTTCAGTATAATGGTTAATGGGACCTTGGAGCAAAACAAAGTACTTTTTGAACCTGAAATAAATATAGAAGGGGGTGAAATAGGGTTTGAAAGTGTTTATGGAAAGTCCTTAATTTTTAGAGTTACAGATCTAAAAATATGTTGATAAATCATAAAAAAATAAGAATTACGAAATATAATGTGATTCAAGAATTTTTTAAATTCGACCCCTAAATAATAGGTGTTGAAAATTTAGATTGATTTCCACGCGGACGAAATCGCGGTCGTCCGCTAGTTCTTACATAAAAATCGTTATTTTAGCAAAATTCCTGAGTTAGGTCAAGAGTCACTTGTTGCAAAAATAAATTCACTTTGAACCGAACACATCTCGTCATAGACTGCCAAACTCCGTACAATTAGGAAGTATTTTAATAAAGAACTTCTGGACATTTCTCGCAGGCATTTTATTATACGCCTAGGTATTTAGTCCCAACTATTTATTGTACAAAGGACAAGCATCTCAGTCCCGCTTATCTCTGGTCATTAGACCAAAGATAGAACATATTTCTGGTGTAATACAGACCTTTAAGGCCATATAGCCCGATATGGAATTAATTACAAATGTAAACCATAACACAGAATACATAATAGTGACCATATACTAAGAATAAACGAATTAGTTATTTTGGTTTTCATAGCGAGTAAGAGTTTTAGGTATACCAGCCTTTGTTTTATAGATTGTAGTGATTATCAAGCCTCTCCGAAATAAACAATCGTCGCCTCAAGTTCAACGTTTTAATTAAACGCAAGCTTATATGAAAGTCTTATATTAGGTGTTAATGATTATATTAATGACTAGCTGACGCCGCGCGCGCGGTTTCACCCGCGTGGTTCCCGTTCTCGTAGAAATACTGGGATAATATGTAACCCATATCCTTTCTCGATAAATGCGCTATCTAACACAGAAAGAATTTTTCAAATCAGACCAGTAGTTCCTGAGATTAGCGCGTTCAAGCAAACAAACTCTTCAGCTTTATAATATTAGTATAGATAAAAAAGCTTGGTGTTGGATTGAACTATACGATTGTGTACTTATTTGAGTTTGTTGTTGTTGTTGGCTCTTTCGGACCAATGCGCTTTTGGAACCCACGTAACTTTAATTTTAAGTTTTTTAAATCACGAAATAACATGACATTTCAAAAGTGCTTGTAAAGTAAGCCTAATTGAAATAACTGAATTTTGAGTTTTACTGTTCAACAGTCTATATATATGTCTTTCCGAGAGCAATCTACTCACATGCTCAGAATACAGATAAACACAAGATTATAGTCATTCAGCCACTTTACCTTGTAGCTGGAGAAGTCGACATTTTTGGGTAGATATTTGAAGCAAGCCTTTTACTTTCTGCTAAAAATGTCCTTCTAGCAAACGGAATGCTTAAAACTAATACATATTTTTTTTAAATTTATTATTCCGTGAATATTACAATGTACTACAATATATTTATCATGATACTAGTATGTATAGCTCGTAGCATAATCGTAATATATTATATTATGCTCGTAGCATAATCATATGCTCTACTACATTACAACATGCTCTGGAGCTCGCTACGGATGCACCTGATACGAGGACAATGTATTATATCAATTTACGAGAACAGTGAGTAGTGAGTAGAGAGAGTGAGCACTGTGAGTAATACCCAAATATTTTATACAAAATATATAACTATTTTACATACCAGCTGCCTTATTCACTATTTTGATCTTTATTTTTAACCTATTAAAAAAAACATCAATTACAATTGACAAAATGTCATTTATCTACTGTGTGCTCAGACCAATTATTGTATTGGACCTGCTTTGCTAGACGTTACTTTTCTGTCAAAGTATATGATCAACGATCTAATGCGATTACAAAAACTGTCTCTATAGAATCGATGTTAAATAGTTGTAATTGTGTTCGTCGATTAAAGAGCTCCTTAAAAAGGTTTCTGTGAAGTTGAAGGAGGTGTAAACAACGGCCAAAAACTTCTAGTTTAGTATAAGATATATACCAAATCGAAGCTCGTTTTTCTCAGAAAATAACAGACAATTTTGCTTGTGACTATGAGTGTGATACAGGTCCTTCTATAATTGGTCTGAGACTGTGTGATATAGATATATATGTGGCTATTAAGCACTGTCATCTCAATTTCGTATATGTCAACTAGCATACGTCAAAGATAGTGAATAAGCATGCAGCTATCTTATATCTTGTATCCAACTAGTGGATTTGGGAAAAAAAGTTAAGCTTGTGGACTGCTACAAGCTACGATTTATCACTGTACCAAAATTCATACAAAAAATTTTTTTTTTAATTCTTTACAAGCTAGCCCTTGATTACAATCTCACCTGATGGTAAGTGATGATGCAATCTAAATAGAAGCGGGCTAACTGATGAAAATCCACACCCCTTTCGGTTTCGACATATCGTACCGAAACACTAAATCGCTTCGCGGTAGGTCTTTGTCGCTAGGGTGGTAACTAGACACGGCCGAAACCTGATACCAGTCCTGGACCAATTAAGAAAATTTCAATCGGCCCAGCCAGAGATCGAACGTAGAACCTCTGTCTTGTAAATCCACCACAGCACTGCGCCACGGAGGTCGTCAAAGCGTAATCGTTCGAAGATTTAACAGACGGACAGATTTTGTATATAAATGAATAAAAGTTACTGATTGAACACTGACCTTAGTCTATCCGGCTAGGACATTAACCTCTCAGCAATAAGTGTGATTTGTTGACAACTTCATTAATTTACTTTACAAGCAAAAGTTAGTGCAGTCGTAAACTTACTCTGTTCTTCAAACGTCTATCTCCAAACAATTCAGACAATCTCTCTATCTCATAAGACGAGGGTTATATCTTTATGTGGTGTGGGTGCTAACCTTCTATAGATTGTTTGACCTTACCCTAATAGGAAGGTCGGGTTGAGTAAGGAATTTGCAAATTGAAAGCAATATGAATTTTCCTCTGGGGTCCACTTAATGGCTATAATTGATGGCGCTATTTCAACTGAATTTCAGCCACCGAGTATAGTCTTATCAAGGGGATATCAACGCATCTAGTACGGTGAACCCTGTTATATCCGGTTATACCCCTGTTAGATATCACAGTAGAGATATGTAGAAATAGTTGGGCGACTAGATAGTTATCAATTTATATATCTATACTTATAATAAAATTACGAATTCTATACATTTATTCGCAATTTGAGATTTTACTTATACCATTTGTATTTGACCAGACCATAATATGGAAAGGATTAAAGGATACTTTTTATTGTAAAAATAAAATAAGAAGGGAGTGAAATAGGGGTTGAAAGTTTGTATGGAAAGTCCTTCATTTTTAGATTTACAATTTTAAAAATTTGTTCGTAAATCATAAAAAAATACGAAATATAATGGGCTTCAAAAATTTTTAAAATTCAAACCCTATTGGTGAAATAGGGCTTCAAAGTTTACATTGATTTCCACGCGGACGAAGTCGCGAGTGTCCGCTAGTTATAAATAATTATGTTTCTTGAATGCTAATTCCCTAACTTTGATATATATTAGTTAACATATACAAAATTGAGATTTTATATAAAAAATGTCATTCGGTGCCAACTGACAACTCTTCGTGGATATCATTCTGTAAGTAGATGTCATTTCTCAATTGATTTTTTGTTCATTTTAATAGGTTGTTAATAAAAACTAAATAGTGAATAGGCCAACAGCAGGCTTTTCCACTATCTCTGATGTATACGGAATTGAAATTTTATTTTAAAATGTCATCCGGTGCTTACTGGTGGATATCACGCACGTTAATGACATTTTGTCAATTGATTTAATGTTTATTTTAAAATGTTGATAATTTATACTAAATTAGTGAATAGGCCAGCAGGACTACTATGTAGTATAGTAAAGCTGAATATACTACTATTGAAATTTTGAATAAAGAGTTCATGTTTTTTTACACATTGTCTACTTCTTGGGTTTTACGATCTTGGGTTCGCGTTTTGGGGCTATATAATACCGAACCTTTATTAATATACAAGAATTCATATTCAGAAAAAAAGCTCAGCTTGAAGTTGGGAACTTGTCAAGGCACTGCCATGCCCCGAAAATCGCGATAAGCCATCGTTTGCAGTAATTATTAACATCTGATAGCGATCGTTAAACAGTTCCAAATTATCAGAATAAATCCACCAAACCGAATTGGAAAAGCGTGGTGTGTATAAACTCTATACCCTTTCCAATGAGCAGGCAGGCCTTTAAAATAAGCTGGTAATGCTGATGACGTTGTTCTACCTTTTCTTTGTCGTGGCCGGGTGAAAAGTCGTGACATAAGACACGGACCATTTATCAAGACCGCGCGAAAGCCTTCGAGACGGTGTCAATATCGATATAAATCTATACAACCGACTCCCGTCCGATAGATACCGGTTCAATTGAGCGGATACATCAATAAGGGCCTTTATCTTTTATTCAATATACGAATAAATGCAATAAATAGACCTTTTATTTAATGTAATTGACCAAAAGATCGTAGTCATTAAATAAGATTTTTTTTTAGTCTTACTGTACCTACCATCCACAGAAAATAATGCACTTGAGCTACGTTTCTCATATCTGTGGTACCATCATGACAATGTTTTTTTTTTATGTTCGAAGTCAAGTTTAGTACGCACAGTAAGGCAAGGTAGACCTATTTATAGTCATCCTAATGAATTATCAAAAATTACTGAAAGATAATACGCAATAATAATTTTCATGAGATTTTCATTTATACGAACAGATTAATGTGGACATTTAAGGCTTTTTAATTTATGGAACAAAGATGGTGTTATTATTATCTACACTAATCTTTCCGGAACCTTTCTGAAACTACTGAACCGATTTGAAAAATTCTTTCATTGTTGGGAAGCTACACTATCCCCGAGCGCTATTTTATCTCCGTATTCCTACGGTATTTTAGGTCCAGCAGGCCTAAAAAGCCGTTACAGAAAAAGTAAACGACGAAAAATCCTTTAATAAAATAAAACAGAATCACCAAAGATAATTTGAATTGTTAAAAAGATTTCGCAATTTTTCCTTTATCTATGTTAATAACTAGTTTAGACTACTTTATTAGTTTTTGAATTTACCGCCCAAAAATTATTCGTACTCGACTAAAATACTAAAGAAGTCTGAATTAGGCCTAAAAGAGGTTTCTTCGTACCAAATTTCAAGATTCTGAGTTTACGGGAAGTACCTACCCTTGTAGGTTTTGATTATTTTGCGATCGCAAAGTTTGTAGCATAAACAGCTGTATCTTTTGATTGTGTTGGCTTAAAAGTTTGATTTTTCACAGCTCTAAGGGACAGTAACCTTGAGTATTTGACATGAATTTGAGCTTAATACCTCCACGCGTTTCTGAGGATAAGGGTCTTGACAGACAGGTAAGGGACCCTAAAAATGATCGGTCCTCTTTAATCACCATCATACCTACTTATCATTAGTTACGTTTGTTGGTCACAATATTTACGAGTTTCTAACTTCACCACAACAAATTAATCTAGAAGTCAATAACTACTTGCGTCATAAAATTAATTAGTGTTTACATATAAACACTAATTAACTTTATGACGCATGTTGTCAAAACGCAGGATGCGGTTATATTAGTGTGTTTTTAATTTCGCTAATTAAAGCATTTCCTCTTTCTGTAAATTCCTATTAACTCCGCTACTTCATACGGTCCTCATCGTAAATACTAAATAGAAATTTTATATTGGACTTACATGTACTTCTTATACCTATAGCTAAGTACTACAGCTCTACTCGATGTGTACTGTTTACCAACAAACAAATTAAAAATGAGGGTATAAATCATTTCACACCTAATAATAATTCTAATTAGCTTTTTCGTAAATTAATGAAAATAAATTAGATTCTGTTAATATATTTTGAATAACATTTGTTTATACAAGCAATATATAATTTAATTGGAGTTTCTCTGCGTGATCGAATCAGAAATGAGGAGATCCGCAGACGAATTAAAGTCACTGACATAGCTCAGCGAGTCGCAAAGCTGAAGGGGAAACGTGCAGGCCACATAGTTCGAGAGCCGATGGACGTTAGGGATCCAAGATGCTGGAATGGCGACCCCACACCGGAAAGCGCAGTATTGGTCGACCCCCCACTAGGTGGAACGAAGATATCAAGCGGGTTGCAGGGAGCCGCTGGATACTAGCGGCTCGAGACCGTTGTGCTTGGAGCTCCATGCAAGAGGTCTATGTCCAGCAGTGGACGTCTATCGGCTGATAAGGTATATAATTTAAAATAAATAAGTTATGAAATAACATGCGTTTTATACCTTCATTTTTTATTTGTTTGTTGGTAAACAGTACATCGAATAGGGATGTAGTATATGGTTCTATTGTCCTAAGGATAAGGGCGGCTACATACCATGACCACTAGGGACTATTTTTTCCATTATTTTTCTGTATTGTATGTTTCTTTGTGGTGTACAATAAAGTATATTTTCATTTCATTTTCATTTCTTTTCATGACAAATTCTTGCTCGAAAAAAAAATCAAATGGAGTATCATGACTTTTTTATAATAAAAGGCCACCTGTTGCTAAAGCGCCTTTTGAAACTCTTTTACCAACAGAAAGCCACGTCATTTATGACTGACAAAGGCTAAAATACATCCCCATATTTCCACTGCAACGGGAACCACGCCCAAACCTGGAAGCCGACGCCTACAAATAACATGAATTCTAAAATGATTGCAGAGCAAAGTGTCATAGTCGTAAAGAAAATGAAGGAAATTCTACTGCGAATACTTTAAGAGGACTAAGGGGGTGGGGCGGACAATAAAAGCTCGTGGTTTTAATACAAAAACGTCTTACTGTGATTACGCCTTTCAGAACTTGTTCCTAAGTTAATCTGCGTTTGTCAACTGCAGCCATTTTGAAAATAATAATAATAAAATTAAATGGATATTACAGTTATTTTTGTTGATATTACAGTTCCATGACGATAAGATGACAGTTCCATGATGGCTAGAGCCGAAAAGGAAAAAGTATCAAAATACTTGGACCTTGCTCACGAGATTACCGCCATGTGGAATGTTGAGTCAACTATTATTGTTCCGATAATTGTTTCAGTCAATGGTCTTATAGCGAAAAGCTTCGACCAACACCTTAAGAAGCTTTCGCTTAACTGTTGGATCAAGAGTCGGATACAAAAGGCAGTGATTCTTGAGACGGCGCGTATTGTGAGGAGGTTCCTCACTCTGGAGCCCTGACCACCGGTTGCTTGGGCACTCAAATATCCGGCAGCGGGAGGGTGGATTTTTTTTTTAATTTTTATAGTGTTATATTGACTTTGTTAAAAATAAATAAAGAACTAATAAATAAATGAAAGTTAAATTAAATTATGCTGTCTACCTTTTTTAGTAGGTATGTTGTAGGTAATTTTCTGATATCTTCAGAATTACTGCAATGTTTATATTATCATTAGTGCTAACTATTATTTAACTGAGACGTGATAGCCCAGTGGATGTGACCTCGGCCTTCGATTCGTCGTTTCGAATCCGGTCCATGGCATGCACCTCCAACTTTTCAGTTATGTGCATTCATCATCATCATTATTTCATTCTGATTTCTGATTCGATCACGCAGAGAAACCCCATGCATAACACGCTCCATCGCCCGCTGAGTGACTTTGAGCCTTCTTATAAGGCCCATAGTTAGCGACCAAGTCTCGGATCCGTAAGTCATCACTGACAACACTGTTCGAAGACTTTCGTCTTCAGGCACTGAGGAATTTCGGACGAAAAGATGTCGCGGAGTTTCCCAAACGCTGCCCAGCCGAGCTGGATTCGGCGATTCACCTCTTTCTCGAAATTGGACCTACCTAACTGGACTGTGTGTCCTAGGTATATATATTCGTCTACAGTTTCGAGCGCAGAGTCCTCAACAATAACTGGGGTGTAAGGGGGAGGCTAGTACCAGTCAGCCTCCCCAACTGCCAACCTCACCTGCTCGTGGTGCACCCTGCAGATGAACCGACGAGGCTCTGGCGACCGATATGTGCATTACAGGAAATTAAATATCACGTGTCTCAAACGGTAGCGGAAAGACATCGTGAGGTAACCTGCATACCTAAGAATTTTCTTAATTCTCTACGTGTGTGAAGTCTGCCAATCCGCATTGGGTCAGCGCGGTGGATTAAGGCCTAACCCCTTTCATTCAGAGAAGTTATATGGGCTATATTTTTATTTTAACTGTTTGTCCAAAACACTCCCATGAAACTCTCGAGTAGCAGAAATCTCCAGCTCGATTTGCGCTCTGGCTTGATAAAATCTATACTATAATCTATTTTATAGCTGAAGAGTTCGTTTCTTTGATTTAACGCGCTAATCTCAGTAACTACTGGTCCTGGATTGGACTAGATTTGAAAAATTCTTTCAGTGTTAGATAGCCCATTTATCGCGGAACTATAGGCTATATATTATCCCTATATTCTTACGGGAACGGGAACCAAGCGGGTGAATCTGCGCAGCGTCAGCTAGTGTCCTAAACATTTAATATATTTAAAATAATAATAAAAAGTAGAAATACTCATAATATTACTCTAAGGAAATAGTTTACGATGTTATTTCCACCCTATAAGGCACAAGCCGGGTCGGGGTTGAAATGATCTCGAGGTTAATAACGGGGCCTCATAAAATAAATCAACAGCCTAAAGACGTTAGTGGTTACATTGTAATTTAAGCAAACTCATCTTTCATATAATATTAGGTATTAATCTTTATCATCGAGGGTGACCTCTATAAGCGGCCCCTTAAGGTTCGAGTTTTATCTCTTCAAACTTATGGTAGGTACCTAGGAGAGCCCATTATGCTTAATGTGGAGATATTAGATTTGGTAGATTAGAATTAATGGTTATTTTCTCATATTTAAAAGAGATAAAGTTTGTGGTATTGTAGGGTAATCTCTGGATCTACTGAACCGATTTTCTGCTTTAATTCTCTTTTACCACTTAAAGGCTTATTAGGCTATATTTTATCCCCGTATTCTCACGCAAACGGGAACCACGCAGCTAGATAGAGGGAGAAATTATTATTTGTCTGACGGGCTATGGAATAAGGAGATTTCTTCTTCAGCAGAGGCATTCTTTTACCTTAATTATGCTGCGTCTCATTTACTGTTCCATTTATTTATTTTTATTTTATTCGCAATTTCGGCAATATTTACAACTTTTACAGAATTTACGTCATTTTCAGCAGTGAAATCCGCGAATAGCGAAATCTCTAGCGGCGAGAAAAGGAATTGAGTCGCATTTTTTATTCCGCGAATAGTAGAAACGCGAGTAAAGGAAACGCAATTAAGGTGCATTTAGTGTACTAATTTAAATTATGCGAAAGTCAGTCTGTCTGTTTGTTACTTTCACAACTTTTTTGGTACAATGATAAATAGGACCTCGGAATTGAACTTATACTTTGTTTATTACAGAGAAATGCGTGGATTTTCCACGGAAAAATCCATCGTGGAAAAACTGATCTTTATACAAATGTAGTCGCAATCGTTCTAGAAGCAAAATCAATTTAGTTTTTTCATTGTTCAAACTTATTCTATTAAATCAGTGGAGTTACTTGTATATTTCACATGTGAAGTAATATAGAATTTATTACAATAAGAAATACTTCGCAAAGCTGAAAGAGTCACGTATACTGTAACAACTTCTAACGCAATCATTTTCGTTCTGCAAACTTTCCAAACTCGAGATTGTTATTAAATGTGAAATTCGTATTTCAACTTCTTAACTTATCCTCAAATATACTAAACATTTTTGTAATTCTCATTGCTTTTACTTCATGTACTCTCTCTTAATGTTTTTGCAAATTTATGCTTTAGTTATTTAATTCGGCTTCACGACCCCCCCCCCCCCCCCCCCCGCCCCCCACGTACCAATATGCTGAGCTGGGGCCATTTTCTGGGTTATGCCACACATCGCAAGGTAAGGTTCTCATGTTAGTAAGCTTTGAGTAAGAATTAATGAGTATTTATTGATACTTTAGGAAAAGTACGTATCAAGTATGCAAATTACAAAAACACTGTGAAATCTAACATGATCGCGATATTTAACTTCCATAGCTGCGACATATTCGATGTGTTCCTGCGAGATATCGTAAATAAACATTATACGAGTTACACACATAGCTTGAGTACGAATTCTATATCTTGAACACATAAAACGTCTTTGATCGCGATATTAAGTTGATTTAATGGCCTCGGCAAATCAATGTCGATATTCCATAGGTTTATACGTAAAAAAATATCTATACGAGTTGATATTATTATTATTATAGAATTTATTTAAAAATCAATTCTTTTTCGTTTTAGGTACAAAAATCGCTGTCTCGGTGTACTTTCCGAAAATTAATAAATCCTGTTTTTTACAAAATTAAGACGTCCATTTAATAAAATATAGTCATGATTCAGCTAGACAGGTATCAGTACCTTGTACCGGACGATCTAAAATATCCTGTTAAAAGAAAATTTAATAAAAAGAGCCAATACTATAATAGAATCGATAAAATACTATTACCATATTATTTATTGTGTTATATGTTTCTTTGTGGGGTACAATAAAGTGTATTTTCTTTCTTTCTTCTTTATCAATACTCGTTAATCTATATTATCTATTCCGTAGACGTGGTCTACGCCTTCGCGCCGTTGCACGAGACTGCATTACTAAGCAGCTTTATGTTCCTGTTTTATAAGCACTATTATACGTATACATATTTTAGGTATACATACGTACCATACGTATACATTAAAGACAGAAATTGTCTTGTACAATTGAAAATCTTAATCATAATCTGGTTAGCGCACCACAACATAGAATTTATCAGGCGGTAAAGTATTGATTTAAGTGTTTTTCAGATAGCATGGGTACGGTGACGTGACAGTTTCCTGTATGACGTTCTTAATACGTACTATTATCGTGAATCGCGGCAAATTTTCAAGAGTGAAACGAACTGTCACCAGCATCATCCTACGTGAAACGAACTGTAATAGTCATTTGTTCATTTACTGCATTGTCGACACCTTGTACAAATGTTTTTATATAACTTGAATTAGAATTTAGTGTTTGGACCATAGATTTACGAGTCGGTACAAGATGGTTTGGACGTTCTTTAAAACAATTGCAAATAAAAAATGTAGTGTAGTGTCTATTGTAAACAAACATAGTTTTAAGTAATTGTACGATATTACCGAATCTATAGTAAGTCCGTTTATAGAAAAATCTTACTGACCGATTTTTGAAATAATATTTTAGTATTCTATTGTGAAACATTTCCTTTTCTTTTTCCTTTGTTTCCCTCTGTGTTTATGGATCAGCAACCCACGCACTTTGTTAAGAGCCCGACATCTACTTACGTCACAAGCAACACCACTGACACTTGTTTCCTTGTAGCTTACTTTGTCAGAGAATCTTGGTCTAATTAAAAGAGCCATGATATGACCTCCTCCTCCAACTTTTACAACAGTTAGGTATGTGCATTTTAAGAAACTAAATATTACATGTCTCAAACGGTGACGGAAAAACATCGGGAGCATAGCTGAGAATTTTCTTAATTCTCTATGTGTGTGATGTCTGCTAATCCGCATTGGGGCAGCGTGGTGGACTATTGCCACAGAATAAACCCTCTCATTCTAAGAGGAGGCTCGTGCTCTGCAGTGAGCTGAGTAAGGGTTGATTATGAATGTTAAATACTAGATGATATTTTAGAATTTAAACTTAAACTATCGTGAGTGTTGACCATATTAATTTATTATGAATCACGGCTAAAGCTCACTTGACATACATAGTGAAACTAGTCGGGCATACTCCGACGTTGTATCACGTTTTAGCCGTGTATAGTAAATTACTAGATGGTACAGAAGGCTCAGAGTCACACAGCGGGCGATTAAGGAATCCGTATCGAAACTATCAGAAATGAGGACATCCGCAGAAGAAACAATGTCACCGACATAGCTCAACGTGTCGCGAAGCTGAAGTGGCAATGGGTGAAGCACATCGAAGAGCCGATGGACGTTACCATCCCAAGATGCTGGAAAGAGGCCGCAGGAGTCGCAGCGATTCGCTGGATGCAGGCTACTCAGAATCGTGATGTTTGGAAGTCCCTACAAAAGGTGTATATGTCCTGTAGTGGAGACCCATCGGCTGATATGATTGATTGACTAATGATTTCGTCGTTGTGAATTTAAGATTTTTACTATCATCATCTTTTCAAATATGATAAATTAAAAATAATTAGTAGTAGTTTTTGCGCAAAAACATACCTTGTTTATAATGCTCGTATAGTCTTACAAAATTTTGCATTTGTGATATTACTAGCTGCGACCCACGTTTCATTTGCGTAGATCCCATTTCTGTGGGAATATAGTGATAAAAAGTAATCTATTCGCTAAACACGACTACAGATCTTTAAGGCAAATTTCATTCAGATCCTTTCAGTCTTTGAGCCATGAGTTATAATAACGAACATCCCTAAAATAATTGTTAAGTTTTCAAAAAAAAACCTGCGAATATCTTGATATTTCATTCCTTATACCTACAAAGTATTAGAAAACAGCAGCAGTTATGATATAAATATCTGTCAGCGTGGGATCGGACGTTCTCGGAATGCGGCCGCAAATATTTGATCGCATAATAAGATTTATTTGTTCCCGCTTCTGCTTTTAATATAATATTTATATATATGTTCTTTACCGTCGAGACGGTAAAAGCATATCCATGTGAACAAAAAATGAGCCTATATCCTAGTAACCAAGTTGCTTCGCAACAATAATCTAATAACTCTTGAAATTGTCTTTCATCCGAAACGGCTCGATGATTTTAACGTGACAACGTCTTATAATAGGGATGATGACAGTTTTTAAATTGTATATAAATTAAGAGTATACTAATAGCAAAGCCATTTTGTAAAAGTAACAGGGTATCTGCGGTCATTGCTTTCGGAGCTACAGGGGTTTAAAGGGTCAGATTTGCGACGCTGCCGCGGATCCCTGAAAAACGCTCCATACAAAATGGCACGATTTAGTGACGTTGTTGGCTCGCTGATCGTTAGGTTTGTATGGGCGTTCAAACAAAATTACTAATATCTTTGTTATTAGTGCGTTTATGTTTATAGTTAGTTCATTTATTGAAAAATGTCACATTTTATGTTAAGAAGCTAAAACTGTATGAATTTTCATCTAATTACGATAAAAAAAATTTAATAGATTTTAAAATTTTATAATCTTATTTATTTTGCAAATATGCAGACAATCTTTGCTTTTTATGTATAAATTAGTTAACAATAATATATAATAATAATCAATATATTCAAACCTAGTCCTAGTAGTAATGGAGCTGCACACCCAAAAAAGATGACGTCATGCGTCGTTCCCTCGCTCTAGGGTTGCCAACTTTTTTGAATGAAATAAAGTATATTCTGCTGAAGATTATTAAACAGTATTTTAGAAAAACGAATATTTTCTTTTGAAAAATGCAACTATTCCATCAGTATTTTCTTATGACGTTGTCACGTTCAACTATCCTCAGTAAACCGACTTTACAGACAACCGATTTTCTTTTTTGTATATTTGGTTGATATGAAAATAGACAAAGCAACCAAAATTTCTAAGGCTATTTAGTCGACTTGTTTTGACATAAAAATCGCCGTAGAGTTAGAAAGAAAAGAAAGAAAATAAATTTATCCAGATTTAAAAGTTACAGACAGTACCTTACCCTAAAGACAGCATGTCTGTTTGTTACCCATAAAAAGAAAGGCTCAGCATACGCCGTGCACTACATACACGGCGCTGATTTTCAGGTGAGACCCGAGTGACGCCACAGCTAATATAAAAAAATATATAACAAATTCAAATGAATTAAATTAAAAGCAGCAAATATGTTAAGCGCAGTGTTGGCCGACCCCCCACCAGGTGGACTGACGACATCAAGCGAGTCGCAGGGATTCGCTGGATGCAGGTGGCTCAGTATCGTGATGTTTGGAAGTCCCTACAAAAGACCTATGTCCTGCAGTGGACGTCCATCGGCTGATATGATGATGATGATGATGAAATATGTTAAAAAAAAAAATTGATTACCAGTTAAACTACATTAAGTTAGTGTAAAGCTGCATTATTTTGGCTATTTATCTACATTTAAATGTTAATTTAATATTTAAAATACTCTACGGACTGGCGATACCCTTGGTAAGAATTTATTTAAACACTAATACAAAACGTTAACCTGAACAAATTAAACCTAGTCTCAACGTTTGCCACGACATTGGTTAAACTTAATTTGAGGTTTAGTTCACATTTGTTTCGAAAACGGTAAAATTGTGTACCCAGTTTGTTTCTCTCAAACGGGTTAAACCAACAATTTGAAGGGTACCACGACATTAATATGTTGTCTTTAATTTGCGGGACAGCTTAATTTGGTCGGGTTACGTTGATCCTAACCATGGGACCGTAATAAATAGTCATGGTTAGAATAAAACGTAATAGCACAATTAAAATGCTTCTATGTAGGTGAGTCTAAACTATTGTAGATTTTTTGATACCTTATATTTTTTTATAGATTCCTCCTCTGGGGGACGCATGGGTGCCTAAAGCCTTAAATGTGCACCCTGATAAATATCAAAAAGCAATAAAAAATAAACAATAAAATCTTTTTAATGAAAAAATTTAACCGACTTCAAAATTACAAAAATAAACTAAAAAACCAAAAATAACATCGTATTTATTTATTCATTTTATAGACTTTATTTATTTATTTTATTAATGCTACGCGTATTTTTTTTTTAATGTTTGTTACCTCATTACTTCGTCATTTCTTAACCAATTTAATTTTTTTTTGTTTGATAGTATAAACTTCCAGATTGGTCCTATTGGTAATTACAGAGCCGATTTTCATTTTTGTTTTAAAATGAAAATAACGAAATTGCCCGTAAAAGAAGCCGTTTCTGAAAGAACACGGGAAAGAACTGTCTTTAAATCCTAAAACTTTATGATTTAATCAGCTTTAGTTAATGCATCACTGTGTTGGCACCGCCTTCAAAGTGATCAGAAGCTAGCACATGCGATGTATTTTATTTTTGTGATTTTTAGTCGGTTCAATTTTTTGTTAAGAAGATTTTATTTTTCTGTTTTAGTGTGTCCTAGCATAGTGAACGAAAAGCCACAGTACGGGCAATTTCGTTATTTTCATTTTAACACAAAATAAGTGAGCCCATTTTCAAAATTGGTCTACACATGACGAACAAACGAGGTAACAAACATTAAAAAAAAATACTCGTCGCATAAAATAACTAAATCCTCACATTCCCAAATGTGCCAGACATCGTTTGTTATTAATTTTAGCACTTAGTTAAACACAGTTCACTTTATAAGCTGGTTTAGGGTCAGCCGTATGGTTGTTATCATTTATGAGCCCAAACGGGCATCTCATTTAGTTAAAGGGTCAATTAATTTTCTCATTACGTTAATGTTCATAAACCGTTATTAACGTATATTAAAATTATTATACTAATATAAGAGTCCAGTGAGACGTAAGATACCAGACTGTTTAAGGCACCTCGCGGACTAGACAGTCACGACCACAACTAGTCATTAACCATGTCGTCTTTGGCCATGTCGTTTTTGGCCATGTCGTTCGTTGTGTTTGGCCGTATCGTGCCACCTTCTGATCAATTTGAAGGCGGTGCCAAGACAGTGATGCATTAACTTAAGCCGTTTTAATCATAAAGATTTAGTATTTGTAGACAGTTCTTTTCCGTGGTTCTTTTAGAAACGGCTTTAATTAAAACGTCACTGGCGTCAAATTGATTAGAAGATAGCACATACAATGTTATTTTTTGCTTTTTAGATTAGTGGAAACATTTGATTTTGAAGTCGGCTTTTTTATTAGTTTTTTTATGTAATACATTGTATATGCATATATATTTATATTTAATTATTTTGTAGCTTCTTTTTGTTTTTTCTTCCTATTTTTTGCAATCCATAAATTTTAATACATTAATTCCCTTATCCAAAGATTGTCGGGCAGATATTGCTAAAAGCAATAACAACGCCTTTGCCGCCTAAATTACAGTATAAAGAAATAAATGAATGTTGATGCGCGTTGTCAAGGGGCCTTCGACTTTTCACAGGTCTTGGGATCTGTGTGCCTAGTGGGAGTTTTCAATATCTTCATACTGTTACTATCGCGTTAACGTAAAAGCGAATTTATATGGAATTGAAACAGTTGTGCAGTAGTGCCACTAGATGGCGCTGTTTTTAATTCCTTAGAAATTCGCGTTTACGTTAACGTGATCGTCACAGTATCAAACTGCCACTAGGCACTCTGCTCGAAATTCTTCTTTCTGCCATAAAATGGACACGGTGAATCCATGGAATGCTAAGGATATTTGTCTCATAAAATCGCACATCCCTTCTCTGTTAACTTCCCTAATGCTCTTTTATGTGACCCCCCCCCAAATATATTGCGTCTCGATAATTTATTATTCCGCAAATAAAATAATTCGCTTTTATTAGCTTTGGATTGCCGAATAGTAGTTTATCCCAGTCCTTCAGATCATAATAGGATTGGCTTATACTTCAGCGTAAAACCGCTATTTGAGTTATGATGCTTTTGATATTTTATGGTACTGCTTAAGGCTGTTATTATTAATACAATTATTAATGCCAATTTGTTACCTTATTCTTAATAGATTGCGTTTAATTTTTAATTTCTTGTTTCAACTATTTAGTAATTTACAAGTTTATTTCAAAATAATATTAAAACTACCTACTTATAATGACTACCTAAAGCTATTACATTAACTATATAAATAAAAACTAAATTAATTGAATTTAAAGGTTTTTAAATTGTACAACAACAAATAACTTTTATTTATAAATTAACTTATATTTCGTACGTCAATCTGATTAAGCAGTTTTAGAGTAAAATAAAACACAAAAGCACTTGTTGATTTTAATTAAATGTATTCAGTTTACAGAAATATGAAGAGTTTTATTCTTCCTAAACGGAAGGTTTTATAAAAGTTATTTAAGAATATGTAGCTCAGGGAATTAGTCTACAAGTTTCTTGTTTATTTAAAATATTTTTGCGATCCTTCAGCTGCAATCCCCTTGATAGAAACTTCTAGGACGTGTATAACTACATTCGGTAAACTTATAATTGGTAAAATGTTACCACAGACATATACACGATAATACATATTTTATCTGACTTAAAAAAAAAGAGATGCTTATAGAAACGACGTATTTATGTCTGTACAATGTATCAATGAATTAGTTACTTGGGAGTTTACCTATGTCATTATCATCATCATCATCATCATCATCATCAGTAACAACCGATGGACGTCCACTGCTGGACTTGCAAACACCACGATCTCGAGTCGCCAGCACTAGCAACTCCCTGTAACCCGCTTGATGTCTTCGGTCCACCTAGTCGGTCGACCAACACTGCGCTTTCCGGTCGTTTTTTTTTTTTAAAGAATATTTGCCATATCTTTTAAATATTACCAATATTCCCATTACCCTCCAACTAGTCGGGAAAGACTGTATTAGGAGTGGATACGACAATAGAAATCGGTGATGACTCCGACCGCTCTTATCGTTAGCTATTGAGGTTATAAAGTATAGCTTATATATGTATGTATACATATTTATGTATATTATGTCTATGTTTTAAGTACACAATTTGATTATCTGAAGGTGATAATTTATTCTTAAAATTAGAAACTTCAGAGCTTTTCAGAATTTAACATCTGTGCAGAATACATATTTATTTTTATCAAACAAAAAGCTAGATCAAAATAAATTTGTTTAATTTTTTACACGCAGGATATCCTATGTGTGATATATCGTACGACGTTTGTTTATTGAGTCAATGCTCGTAGCTTTGTACGCAGTGAAATTATAGATTAACGATATCCGTCTATAAAATTTGGATATTAAATTGATTTTTATAGTTTCATCTGACATGTAAGACAATTTTATACAAATGATAAATAAAAGACTGTCTTTTGACGAAATAAAATTACACAACAAAACATTGGAAATCAAAATACTGACTTGTATTTCTAAGACCATAAATATAAAAATGCGTAATTCCTTTCTTTATACTTCAACTAGGAGACAATTTACGTACTTATAGTAAAAAGGGCTCAACGTTTAACTTAACCAAAGAAAACACTATTACCTGAATAGTTCGTTATCAACCCATATTCGGCTCACTGCTGAGCTCGAGTCTCCTCTCAGAATGAGAGGGGTGAACTTGCATATAGTGCAAACGTGTAAATGATAAATTACAGAGTACACGAGTTTCATGTAGTATCAGTTAGCCCTACATTATTATAATACCCATCTCATTAGGGGGTGTAATTTTTAAAATATATTTCTGCTATTTACATTTACTTCATCATCATTATTAAGTATCATTTATCGAAACATCATCATCATCATCATATCAACCAATAGACGGACGCCTACTGCAGAAATAGGCCTTTTGTAGGGACTTCCAAACATCACGATCCTGAGCCGCATCCAGTGAATCCTTGGGACATGAATGAATATGACTTGAAAAATTACAAAATTTTTACTATTTTTCAACACCTACTTGTCCCTCTAGTAGTGGAATTCTCAAAATTCCTGGAACACATTACGATTATATTAACTACCTACCCATGTGAGTTTAGGACTGGTTTAGTTATTAAAAAGTATGTAGGTATATTTTTTTAACGAACCGTTTTTTCAATTAGCCACAAAAGACTGTGTGGGTACAAAAATAGTCCACGGCGGGAATCAAATCATGACCTGTCACCATGAAACTTCAATATGCGTTGAATATGGCATCAATATTCAACGCTGAACTAATTTAAAATTTCATTCTCACTAGAGCCACATATCAAGGTTTTATCCCTGAAAATGTTAGCCCCACAGGAATCATCCGAACGATTCGAGTGAAATCCGAACGTGCCTACCCTTTAATTCAGCGGTTCTCAAACTTTTTTGGTGACGGAACCCTCTTGGAAGGCGAAACACTTGACAGAACCCTACAATAAAACAATTGCTTTTGTAAATGTATTCTTTATTAAGTCACTACATAACAAGTATAATAATAGAAGATATTAAAAAAGCTAGTGGGAGGTATGAAACAGTTTTTTGATACATGATACGACGCGTAAAAACGTTCGACCTGAGAGAGGTGTTTTGTTTATTTTTTTCTAAATTCTCGCGGAACCCTTACAGGGGCTTCGCGGGATCCCAGGGTTTCACGGATTACACTTTGAGTATGGCTGCTTTAGTTGAATAAACCATAGAGTACTACATATTACATTCTACGCGTGGGCAGATTTGCCGATCGGAAGGATTCGTTTGAAAGCCTAAATTAATTTTCTATTCCAATAACGCTGCAATATGCACAGATTAATCAATAATATACAGATGGAGCGTCAAAACACGACGGCGTCGTAGCCGCTCCAAATACGGAATTCAAAAAGCAATACATTCTCGAGTCAGTACGACACGAACCGTTACATATTATTCAAGAAAAATGGCGTCTTGTGCTTTTAAATATTTAAAAAACTGTTAACAAAAACTAAAGTAATAAGACGCGAGTAATTTTAATTGGTAACTAGCCGACGCTCGCGACTTCGTGTGCCCTTAGATCTCTTTATTCAAGCCCTTACAGTAGTATCGCTGTAAAAATGGAGTAACTTCTCCCGTTTCCCCAACATTTCACTTCACTGCTCTGCTCCTATTGATCGTAGCGTGATGAAACGTATACTATAACCTGCCCAGGAGTATGAAGAATAATCGTATCAAGATGACTAAATATGCGTGTAATTAGTATGTTAAAAGAAGACTGCACAATAAATATCAGCTTGAGAAATCTGAACACCGCAAAAATTTTATAATATAAATTACTAATTCGTTTCATGTACTAACATTTACATTTTCCTTTAGGAAAACGTTCAATATTTCCTTTTTTATCTCCATCGTACATTTTCTGCGCTACGTGATATTGGTAAAGTAATTTAGCGCCAAAGCCGATTTGGGGCCAATTGGCACGCCAAGAAATACATAAACCAAGAAATGAATTGAGCAAGTTACGCGTAGATCCAAGTTATTTACTTAGTATTTTTTACAGAATTCATAACAGGTAGGCTTTCAACTCAACAAGTCTTTACTTGCTTTTAATTTTATTTGTTGACTTGCGGACGCCCCCGACTTCGTCCGCATGGAATTTAGTTTTTCACAAATCCCTTGGGAACCATGGATTTTCCGGGATAAAAAGTAGCCTATGTGTGTATCCATGCTATAATATATCTCAATACCAAATTTCAGCTAATTCGGTTCAGTAGTCGAGGCGTGAAAGGGTAACAAACATTCATATCATCATCAACAAAATTATCCCTCGTTTATTGGGGGGTTAAATATAAATAACTAACTGACGCCGCGCGGTATTACCCGCGTGGTTCCCGTTCCCGTAGGAATACGGGGATAATATATAGCATATAGCCTTCCTCGATAAATGAACTATCTAAGCCTGGAAGAATTTTTCAAATCGGACTAGTAGTTCCTGAGATTAGCGCGTTCAATCAAACAAACAAACTCTTCAGCTTTATAATATTAGTATAGATACGGCCCCAGTATATAAAATGAGTTAATATATTCGTGAAGCAACACTGAATTATAACTTTGGTCATTGCAAACGAAGTCCCCGTTACAGCTACCTGAACAATGAACACTAATCTATTACTTAATTTTATACTAGAGGTAAAATTTACACAGTATTATATTACAGTCCCCCTTTTATATGTGGCTTTAACAAAACCCTGAACTAGATTAGTTCAATATCCAAACTAAATAAGTTTAATTGACATAATATTATATAACTAGACATTTGTGACTCGGTTTGCTTGAAAATCTGTTTTGTTCGTAATTCACACGAATTATATTTAGAATTTATTAAATTTAGGGGAATTAGTTATATTTTATGTAATGATAATAAATATATTACAGTAAATAATGATGATTTTAAAAAGAGCAACTTTTGAGTTTATTGTCTGCAGGGTTATTATGTAACTCAGTGTACCATTCAAACAATCAGTCACTACATCGTTTTTCATCGTATTTTCGTAATTGTGATCATCTAACATAGTTCTTTCAACGAAATGATCCTGACTAAGTTATTTTACATTTTTTGTTTTACGATCATCTATCGTGATTATTTCAACGAAATTACGTAAATAAGGGTTTTTCGTTGAAATAATCTTACTACTTGCTACCACTACTTCTATATTATTGGCACATTACGTAAAATGAAAATTCTTATGAAGAGCAGAGAACGGCGAGTGTTGATCGATCGTCAACGAAATCCTTAACCCTACATCCTGTAGTCACAAGTTCAGGACTCTGCTCGGAATTTGTCTCTCTACCACGCGATGGACCCGTCACCTACACGGTGAATCCATGGAATGTTAAGATAATCGTCTCTTCCGTTGAAAATACTACGTTAGATTATTGCATAAACGAAAATACGATGAAAAACGACGTAGTGACTCATTATTTGAGTGGTACACCGAGATACATAATAACATTGCTGACCTCGAGTCTCCTCTCAGATTGAGAGTGGTTAGGCCAATAGTCCACCACGCTGGCCCAATGCGGATTGGCAGACACACGCAGTTTGAGACACGTGTTATTTAATTTCTTAAAATGCACACAACTGTAAAGTTGGAGGTGCATGTCCCGGACCGGATTTGACATTTGATTTGACCCACACCCTCCGGAATTGGAGGCAGAGGTCATATCCACTGGGCTATCACGGCTCTATTTATTTATTACCCTGCGATAAAGGCTTAAATAAGTATAACCTTAAATATAGATATGTATGTCCGGAAAACGTAGTGAAAAGTGCTACAGTAACAAGACTGTAACATTGAAACAGTGAAAGCAAAATCAGACCGCGGCCCCATGACCTACAAAACGAATGATCGCAACGCTACATACAAGTTCTTTACAAAAAAAACGACTTCAAAAGCTGCGACAAAGTAAACAGAAATAGTAACAATTTCATACGAGTACGAAACGATGGAACAAGCAACAGTCTATGGACTTGCAATAGCCACATATACCTCTTTCTAAGAATGCTGAAAGTTCGTTAGACAAAACATAGAAAACGCTAAAGTTTATTTATATCTGTGGCCTATGCTCCTACTATAATTAAACGGTAGACAAAAGGCAAGTTGACACTTTTTAAAAAGGGTCAATGAACTACTTGCCTGCAGTGCTAACCGCTTGACATCCGATAAAACTGGTCGTGTGTTGGTTACGATGCATGATGCATGATGTCATGCACATCGCGACCAACGGGCGTGTGGGCTTTTTGGATGGTGAGTGGCGAGCATTAGGACCGTATTTGGAAGCCCAGAAAGAAAGCCAGAAATACCAGAAATACGTCCGTTAGCTGATATCGTAATGACGATGATAATGCACTAGGTTTTTAACATGGGTATGCGCTAACACATAAAAATTGTACAAAATAGCAAATTTAATTTTGTATACAAGTTCAAAACATTAAGTGCAATACGTCCTGAGGTAGGTAGAGCATTTTTTACATCTACGAGTAGGTATGATGATGATGATGACGATGATGATGATGATGATGATGATGATGATGATGATAATGATGATGAAGATGGTGATTATAATTACCGCATGAATAAGATAGCCAACGTGACAATTCGATCAAATCTCACTTTACACGCGTTAATACCGTTCAATAAATGAATGAACGACGCATACGTGAGTGAAGTGCATTTATAAATTGCTTTTGTGAATGACAATTTAATACGAATCGACCATTTTGCCATATGTTGGCTATAACATGTCCAACTTAATAATGATTTGGTCTTCAATATTTAAATCCATTAGCATTGAGTAAAAAAATATTAACTCTAAAATGCATTTGTGTTTTAACATTGTATTAAAACATTATTTATTCAGGAATAACGTATTGTTTCCGAGGGTTAAAAAACGTTTACACGCGGGTGATGTTGCGAGAAAACAATAAACAAATAAATACTTAATTACCTCTTAGAAACTTTCTTTATACGAACCAAAGAAATGTACCAATAATTTAATGCCTGGATTAAAACATAGAACAGTATAACCAAGGATATTTTATACTAGAGACAGAGCACACCTGAGACAGACAATTGTGCATAAATTGTCTTAATTTCATGTAGTTATTTATACACGTCATAATACTTATATCTTGTGTGTGTGTGTGTGTGTTGAAAGTGTAAAATCTACATAATTCTTTACTAATATTATAAAGCTGAAGAGTTTGTTTGTTTGTTTAGTTGAACGCGCTAATTTTAGGATAGCCCATTTATCGATAAGGCTATTAGGTTATATAATATCCCCGTATTCCTACGATAACGGGAACCACGCGGGTAAAATCGCGCGTGGTCAACTAGTATATAATGTAAGTAAACACAAAATTGTGCCTATGAGCGCTCAGTGAAGTAGTTAGAATTCGGATCACTTTTTGCTGTGATTTTGTAGGCACGTATCATATCTATAGTATAAAATAATCATTGTAAATAACTAATTCCTGAAAAACTTTTAACGAACGAACACGAACTGATCTGATTTGGAATCTACCACTTACTCGTACATAATTTGTTACATAGATCACTTAAAGGTAAACAAGTACAAACAACAAGGTTTTGAACCTCAATAGCTCAACGGTAAGAGCAATCGGACTCATCACCGAGAGGTGGTGGTTCGATACGCGCCCCGTTGTTCTATTGTCGTACCCACTCCTAATACGGACTTTCCCGACTAGACTAGGGGAATGGGAAAAAAAAAGATGTGGAAAATATTCTTTTAAAAAAAAATCGCCACACATAGGTATACAGTTATATGTATAAGGTATATCGACACGGGATACTTTTAGCTCGGTCGTTCTCTATCACGGAAACTACCAAAAGGATGGCGAATTTCACATGCAGATTGGGAATCTGGGCAGAATATATAAACAAATACCTAAAAGCTCTTTGAGGATAACTTTGGACTGACCGGAGTAAGCTATCTGTGGTTGTTTATTTGTATTGAATTCTATCCAAGATCACTTTAATTCCAGTGTGCAGTGAATTCGTATGAGCACTGAACGTACTCAGAGTGTAGTTTTGGAGGAAACAAGTTAAGCGACATTGCATAATGATCTACTTTCACATTTTGGGAAATGTAAACTTAATATTTATGCATGCCCCTATTTTTTTAGCTCGCTAGTATTATAAAAGCTGAAGTTTATGATTACTATGCGTCTTCTATACGAACCGTAATAGCCCAGTGGATATGACCTATGCCTCCGATTGCGGAGGGTGTCGGTTCGAATCCGGCCCGGGGCAAGCACCTCCAACTTTTCAGTTGTGTGCATTTTATAAGAAATTAAATATCTCGTGTCTCAAACGGTGAAGGAAAACATCGTGAGGAAACCTGCATACCAGAGAATTTTCATAATTCTGTGTGTGTGAAGTCTGCCAATCCGCATTGTGGTGGACTATTGGCCTAACTCCTCTCATTCTGAGAGGAGACTCGAGCTCAGCAGTGAGCCGAATACGGGTTGATAACAACGACAACGATAAATGAAAGATAAAAATAAATAAAAGTCTGGTTATCAAATGCTCTAGTTCTTTAAAAACTCGTGGACAAAATAGAATGATCGGCTGAAAAAAGACACTAAATATAACAAAAAACAACGTATTTCAGTAAAAATAAAACAATTTCGCAATATACGGTTAGGTGCTCTCTGCATACAGTCATATTGCCACTTAGTATAAATAAACGCGTTCCAAAATAAATTCCCACATGGAGTTATGACAGGTGATGAAATAATTAAATTAACGGATTACCGTACTGTAATAATACTTGTACTGCGGCACGCTATGATGTAATTACCTGAAAACAAACAAGCCTCAGTTAAATTCGTACAAGTTGAATGGACTTTGATGACGTGATAGCCCAGTGGATATGACCTCTGCCTCCGATTCCGGAGGGTGTGGGTTCGAATCCGATCCGGGGCATGCACCTCCAACTTTTCAGTTGTGTGCATTTTAAGAAATTAAATATCACGTGTCTCAATCGGTGAAGGAAAACATCGTGAGGAAACCTGCATACCAGAGAGATAATTCTCTGC
Source organism: Bicyclus anynana (assembly GCF_947172395.1). Lineage (NCBI taxonomy): Eukaryota > Metazoa > Arthropoda > Insecta > Lepidoptera > Nymphalidae > Bicyclus > Bicyclus anynana. The sequence goes on from NC_069094.1 coordinate 3,720,325, forward strand.
GTCTGTGAAGTCTGCCAATCCGCATTAGGCCAGCGTGGTGGACTATTGGCCTAACCCCTCTCATTCTGAGAGAAGACTTGAGCTCAGCAGTGAGCCGAATATGGGTTGAGGACGAATGGACTTTGAATTTGCTATTTGATCGCTACAAAATACAATTATTTTTTTTAATATCAGTATATTTTAACAGCCTATAACAGGGCCAAGCCCTCCTCAAAGTAAAGGGCATATGGAGCTTAGGCCCACCACGCTGATTAACCAGTGCGGGTTGGTGGGCGTAGGTAATGATATAATTATTCAAACGACCACTGTGTCAAATGTTAATGGTATATGAAGCTATACTGAAAATGTATTAGAAGAAAGAAAAGCTCAGTAACTATTCATATAGCGTGATCCAGGACTCGAACCCAGGACCTTGTAATCCATAGCCAGTTAACATAAGGTAGTATTTTCTACATCTTCCAAGTAAGGCAACTTCCATCTTAGGTTGTATCGTTCCTAACATCAGATGACATCGCAGTCAAGGCAATGATTTATAGTACACTAACAAACGCCACGCGGTTTCACCCGTGGTTCTCGTTCCCGTAGGAATACGGATATAAGATATAGCCTATAGCACTCGGGGATAGTGTAGCTGCCCAACAGTGAAAGATTTTTCAAATGACTGTAGTTTCAGAGCCTATTCAACACAAACAAACAAACAATAAATCTTTCCTCTTTATAACATAAGTGTGGATATAAAATAATTAAGTCTTGGGCTAATTTGTTATTGCATAAAAAGTTCTGTAACCCATATTGCAGCTGATACTAAAATTTTCTTAAAAGAAAGAAAAGTTTAGTATTATACAGCGCGACTCGGGATTAAAACCCATTACCTTTATCCAATGCCTGATAGGGTAACAACTGGACTGTTATTAAATTAAATTAAGGTTACCAGAGACTATCAGCATAGACAGATAAGTTTTCTGTTCTGAAATAAAGGGGCGTCACCTAAAGATAACCGTCCACATATCCGAATCATACGTAAGGTATACGAGTAGGACGCAATGCATTATACGGATTTTTAAATTTACGGTAGATTCGTGCGATAAGCTGGCTGACTATTGATCCGCCGATTGATCCGCCTCTTACGTATCGGACGCATTGCATCAAACGAATTGTAGTATTCTTCGTATAAAAAGTCACACGAGTGCGTCCACTCTCCGCTGATCCACATCATACGAATTGCATCGAACTTAACGAAATTATCTACCGTAAAGTAAAAAATCCGTTGGATGCGATGAGTTTGATAGAAGATGCGGATCAATCGACGCCTGCCAATAGTGCCTATGCGTCCACAGATCCGCATCGTACTTATCTCACGAATCTATCGTAAAGTTGAAAATCCTTTTAATGCGGTGCGTCCTATACTATTAATTCGGATATATGGACGTGGACGCCTATATTTCGTTGACGTCCCTTTATTTCAGAACGGAAAACCTATCTGTCAATGCTGATAGTCTTTGGTAACCTTCATTTAGTTTAATAACAGTCCATTGGTTACAATGCGGATCTGTGGACGTCTGCCATAAAAGGATAGGCGTCCACTTATTCGCATGGTAAGTTTCGGACACATCGCATTAAATGAATTTTTAATTTTATCGTAGATTCGTGCGATATGTACGATGCAGGTCGTCCACTGATCCGCATGTATGACTTTCTGTACAAAGAATACTACGATCGTACGTTTGATGAGATACTTACGATGCGGATATGTAGACGCCTACCATAATTCTCTGCCCTTGGACGCTGTAACTGAACCGTATAATGAGACTTATGTGAGGATACAAAGGGTACCAAGGGAATTAGTTAAGGATTTATTACGTCACTGTTTTGTTTACGTTATTTTGCCAGAGCCACGCGTTTTATATTAATAACTAGCGGACGCTCGCGATTTCGTATGCGTGTAATTCAGTTTTTCACAAATCCCGCGTGAACCATGGATATTTCCGAGATTAAAAGTACCCTATATGTTACTCAATAACCTCCTCTATCTTCCAGTGAAAGTCCCATTAAAAGCCGTTAAGCCGTTCCGAAGAATAGCCCAGATAAACAGACGGACGGACAAAAACTTAAAAATGGTTTGATTGTATTTTAGTATCATGTAAATAACTTTAAGTACTTCATAAAACACGCTTATTTTGAAACCACAGACAGATACTTCAATTTTATTTATATGTAGTAGCGATGAATTTTTAATCATAGCACGTTTGTCTGTATTTGTTTTTCATTCGTATTCCATTAGCATTCGTTAAGCGTGTAAAAATTAATTTAATTAATTCGCCAATGTATTTTAGAATTTAAATGTATCTTTTCGTTCGGATACCTTATTTACCTATATATACCACCCGTATAAACTTTTACTAGCTTTGTATAACTGTAATTTGATTTCAACTGAATAGTTTGTACTGCTTAACGTGCCTAAATATATAATTACTTTGCCTAAATATATACTACATAAACTATTTTTGCGTGTGCGTGTTGCCAGTGATGACCTATGGTTCCGAGACTTGGTCGCTAACTATGGGGCTCATAAGAAGGCTCAGAGTCACACAGCGGGCGATGGAACGAGCTATGTTAGGAGTATGGGCCAGGCCACAACAGTGCGTTGCGGCGTCGCATCGTAAAAACAACATCGCACAGCTATGCGATGCGATGTCGCAACGCAAAAATTTCATCGCATACGACATCGTACGTAAAGACGCTAACCAACGTTTCAGTTTCTAGTGAGACATGGATCGCACTGCGCGTGTTCTACTTCTGCTTGCGTTAAGGCGTATTAAGAAAAAGAAACAGAAAAGAAAGTACTGGGTGCACCCATTACTGACAATTATGAATAAAGATGGAAACCACTTCAAAAGGAAATATGAGGCGCTAAAAGTGGACGAGGTTAAATTTTTCGATTACTTTAGGATGAGTGTAGGATGTTTTGAAGAGCTTCTTAGTTTGATAAAGCCTCATTTACAAAAGAAATACATATTTAGAAAACCCATCGAACCTCTGGAGATGCTGGGATTAACTATAAGGTAAGAAAAAAATAAACTATTTATACTATAATCATACTGTTTAATCATTTTCACAATTTAGTGTTATTCAAAACTCGTATTCCGATTGTGTGTCATTCGTCAAATTTGTTAGTTCCTCATCGAAATTAATTTGTTCTGGCTCATTTACATCATCATTCCTTGGCGTTTGTGGAGACGATTGCATAGGTGCCGGTGATGTTTCGCATCCGCTTTGGAAGGCACTGCGTTGAATGGATGTTTGGTAGCCACTCTGCATAGACATTTGAGCTGTTTGATAGCCAGTCTGAACAGTTGTTTGAGATGTTTGATAGTTTGCTTGGACGGATGTTTGTGAAGTTTGATAGTGGCTGGGATAGTATGATGGTTGGTGTAAATCAGTTAATATCTGTAGGACACGACTTTGGAAAATTATTGTTTGATTATCATTCAATTTTTCCAATGATGGCAAAATTCCTTTAAAAAAAGATAAATGTCTACTTTCAGGTGTTTTTAAAGCAGCTATAATATTCTTCTCAAATTCGTCTTCGTCAATTTTTCTTTTACGCGATGCAGGCTGGTAACGTGGCATGACAGGTTGCTGGCTTTGTTGGGTTGAGGTGCTTGGTCTTATTTCTTCATCGTCAAGACTTGATGTTGTTTTATTTTGAAAATTCTTTTTCAGAAATAGGAGCTGGTCGTATAGATGATATTGTTTAATTTTTTTGGCCCCAGCTCCGGATTTACATTGCTCGTTTAATTTTTTTTCGTATTTTGTAAAATTATCCTTGATTCCTCTCCATTTTTTTATGACATCGTTACCTAAAAAAATATGAAGAATAATGATTTATTTTGTTTTTTTTTTTTCAGGTACCTGGCGACGGGAAATACTTTTAAAGATATGCATTTCACATATTATCGTGGAAAATCTACAATAACAGAAATAGTAAAATTTGTTTGTCGTATTTTATGGAACATTCTTAAAAGGTTGGAATTACCAAAAATTACAACAGAGCTGATGGAACAAATTGCTCAAGAGTATGAAAAAAAGACCAACTTTCCTAATTGTATAGGAGCGCTAGATGGAAAACACATTCGTATATTGAGCCCGGATCACAGTGGATCCCTATTTTTCAATTATAAAAATTATAATTCCATTGTTCTATTAGCACTTGTTGATACGAATTACAAATTTATATATGTCGATATAGGTGCATATGGTAAGGAATGTGACTCCACTGTTTTTCAAAATTCAAAACTATACGACTTATTAAAAAAAGGTCAATTATCTATACCTCCGCCAAAACCGTTACCTGGCTTTCAAAAAGAAATTCCTTTTGTCTTCGTGGCGGATGAAGGATTACCACTGACAAAAAATATAATGCGCCCATATTCTGGGAAGTTTTTATCGATAGAAAAACGAGTTTTTAATTATCGTTTGAGCCGAGCCAGACGATATGTTGAGAGCGCTTTTGGCATACTCGCAAATAAATGGCGCATATTTCACCGACCCATTAATGTTTCTTACGATTTCACAATAGACATTATAAAAGCATGCTGTGTATTACACAACTTTGTATTGAATCGAGATGGCGCACAAACGTTTGAAGAAATGATTATTGACGATTCTTTGCAAATTTTACACGAAACAACACATGAAAGTAGAACAGAAGCTAACATAATCAGAAACGAATTTTGTAATTATTTTAATAGTAATATTGGAGCTCTAAGTTGGCAGTTAACGAAAATATAAATGTTTATAAGTACTTACCGATTTTTGATTTTTCAACAGTATTTAACTCCTCAAAATTTGAATATAAACTTGTACACACTTCCCTCCATGCTTCTGTTTTTAAATTTTTGTCTTTGAATTGTGATATAGTTTTGTCCCAAAGGACGGGACGTTCGTAAATTAAAGATATCAGGTGGTCGACATCGTACTCCGCCATATCGCTTAAAAAACACGTGCAGGTCGTTCAAAGTATGGACACCGACTAAACGGCAACGCGTTGTCGCATCGCAGATTTGTACGTTGCGCAGCGCATCGGAAATTTCCACGATGCGTTGTGCGGCGTCGTTGATTTTTGCGATGCGACGCCGCAACGCACAGTTGTGGCCTGGCCCTATCTCTGCGTGATCGAATCAAAAATGAGGAGATCCGCAGAAGAACCAAAGTCACCGACATAGTTCAACGAGTTGCGAAGCCGAAGTGGCAATGGGCGGGGCACATAGTTCGAAGAGCCGATTGACGTTCTGGTCCCAATGTGCTGGAATGGCGATCCCGCACTAGTAAGCGCAGTGTTGGCCGACCCCCCACCAGGTGGACTGACGACATCAAGCGAGTCGCAGGGACTCGCTGGATGCAGGTGGCTCAATATCGTGATGTTTGGAAGTCCCTACAAAAGGCGTATGTCCTGTAGTGGACGTCCATCGGCTGATATGATGATGATGATGATTATGAAACAATCCATATTCAGTAGTATTAAATAAACTTTCGCGTTTATAATATTAGTACCTAGGAAGTAGGATTTGATGCAATAATGAATAAATAAATAAATGATATATATCAAAATGTAATTCACTAGTGTGATATGATCTTTATTCCATTTGGGTTCGCCGAAAATTGCGTCTTCAATCAAACAAGGCACTGGACCGTAGTATTGATTATAAATAAAGATAATTTACTGTTCGCACACCAAGCTATAATACCCATAATCCATATAATAAACTATCAGTGGGTGGTCAGTATAACTATTGTTTACGAAAGAAAGTTAGAATTATTTTAAGGAATACTCTTAACTAAACAAATTTCTTAGATCTGCGAATTGGTTGCTGTGGGTCTCATAAGAAGTCTTATAAATAATTCGAATTACAACAAAAAAAAGTACCAGGGGACGGTTTGGCTGACAGTTATCGGTAAACCAGCAGTCAGCCGCCAGCTTCTGTCAAGTGAGGGGTTTCTTTTGTTTATGAAATGCATAAAGGTTGAATTCGACACAAAGCGGCTGAATAATTTCCTTAGGGGCCCCCTACTACGACTAATTCCACTGTTAGTCACTCAGCGGGCGATGGAGCGACTTATGCTTTAAGTACTCGTGATCGAATCAGAAGTGAGGAGATCTGTAAAAGATTTTTTTTTCGTGTTGAGTAAGTACCGATGGCTCTATGGGACCACTACGGCGACACCAGAAGGTTTGGGCGAGCGCAGAAGCATTGCCTGATGAGAAAGCTGGAATAAAGATAGAGGACGGAACGGCTCTCTAAGGGCGTCTCCTGTGATACTCGGACCTCGGCTTAGAGGGCCATTCTGGAGGGGGTAACCGTGACTTGAATGAATCAGTCCGGACGCCCCCAAGATCGTGAGTTAGAAAACCCACGTCCAGGTGAGGTTAGATATCGGGGACCTCGTCTTCGCCGTCGAAGACGTTATGTAGCTTGTGATTGTGTCGCTCGGAAAGCATTGTCGGTCGTCATGTCATCGTCTGGATCGTAAAGGACGTCTTTGGGACGCCTCTGCTTGAAGTTAGCCTGTAAAAGAACTAATCACCGACAATGCACAACAAGTCGCAAATTGAAGCGGCTATAAGTGATGGAGTGTCGACTCCAGAAAGACTCCAGAAAGCGCAGTGTTTGTCGACAGATAAATAATAATATCTGCAATATCAAAATCTGATTAGCCAACCGTTCCCAAAATAAAACGTAGATATCTATACTAATATTATAAACCTGAAGAGTTTATTTGTTTGATTAAACGCGCTAGTCTCAGGAACTACTGGTCTAATTTGAAAAATTCTTTCAGGGTTAGATAGCCCATTTATCGAGGAAGGCTATAGGCTATATTTTACCCCGGTATTCCTACGGGAACGGGAACCACGTAGGTGAAACCGTGCGGCGTCTACTAGTAATAGTATAAATGAACGAATGAACAGAATGAAATCTCAACAGTAGCAATAAAGTTACAAATATACCGAGATCTGAGATAACTGATATTTTATATGAGTGTTATTTTCCTTGATTTTATATGTCCTACTTATCTCGCGACTGTGACAATAAAGATCATTCAACAAGTGGCGCCTAATTCACGAAGCGTTAGCGATAACGACGACCTTTATGAGCGAATTAGTTGTACCATTATCTCTACTAAATTAAATTACGATATCTATATCAAATACTTATATAAAAGCGAAAGTTAAGTTAAAATTGGGCACGAAAGTAGATTATAGATGGTAGACATCCGCTAAGAACGGATTTTGCGACAGGGCCGGATTATGGAGGTCTAAGGGCGAACGAAGTTGTGACCGTCCGCTAGTTAAGTATAGATTTTGACGGCCTGCGTGGCGCAGTGGTATGCGCGGTAGATTTACAAGACGGAGAGAGAGAATCCTTGGTTCGATTCCCGAATGGGCCGATTGAGGTTTTTCTTAATTTCTAACATTACCGATGTCTTAACGTGCAACAAGACATAGGGATACAAACACCACCTATTTCTCAAATCCAGGCTGAGAATTTCTCAGAAAAAGAAAATCCCAGGCTATATATGATTCAGGACAAACGAAGCAGTTAAATTGGATCTTAATGCTCATATTTAAGCACCATATTCCTAGGTCTCCAGATAGGCTAAATATAATTACGAAAATAAGTTTTCGTCTTACAAATGAGGCAACAGCTTAGAAGTCTGATACTAAGGTCATAACATAAAATTGCAAACTTTGAAAAACCTCCGAAGGTCATGAAATTATTAGTTACACTCTAGATCAAGTCATCAATATTTCTTCCAGTACACTTTAATTTTTTTTTTTTATACAAAATAATATTTGCCATATCGTTTTTTTTTATAATATGACCAATATTCCCATTCCCCTCCAATTAGTCGAGAAAAACTGTGCTAGGAGTGGGTACGACAATAGACCAACGGAGCGAGGATCGAACAACCACCCTTCGGTGATGAGTCCGACCGCTCTTACCGTTGAGCTATTGAGGCATTTGAGACCCCACTCGAGTATATATGCAAACATTTGGTTATTCTTCCCCACTTTCACCCTCCACAACTTTTAAACAGCTCAACCGTCACCTTTAATACAAAAAAAAAACTTGAAATCGCTTCCATCCATTCCGGAGCTATGGTGCCAAAGACAGACTGACAGACAGAAGTCAAACTTATATCACCGCTCTCGCGTCGGGGGTAAAAAATTACTATATTTTAGTAGTAGGTAAAGTATAAAATTTTATTACAAGACTTTCCAAAGCCCCAAAGGCCGAACATCGTCAATACGTCGATTCCGATCACTGAACTGAATAATAAGAAAAACAATAAAACCTAAAAAGGATTTCGGGAAAATCAGACTGTTATGTGACTGTTCTACTCACAATCACGAGGGGAAAATTCAATTCAAATTGCTCATTCACGCAAACATTCTCCTAAGAGTTTTTGTAAAAACAAACAAATAACCATTTACTATGTATATGGATTAATTCGTTTTTTTTTAGTTTTCTCACAGACATTACATAAAATTCTTCAATTCTTTAAGACGATGTAAAATTATTTTACTTTGTGTTGCCTTATAAGTTTAAGAACGTAATTGTTTGGTGATATATGCACATATTAGCTCAGATAAATGATATAGCATTTGCGAGAAATACAGGCCGAGATATGCGGAGTTGTGCTGCTGTAAATTGATCAACCAACGTAGGTTAACTACGTTATTTTATCTCCTTTATTATCGTAGCGACATCTGCCCTGATACCACTGTACCTTCAGTGCTTCAGGGGCGCAAAGATAAGAACCGCAAGGGTCTTTGTCTTACTCTTACGCAAAACTATCTTCAGCCCCAAGGTTTTCCAATTCACGATAGAATTACAGACACAGCCACATACACACAAACATTCCTCACACAACCACGGAAAAGTTTGCGAAACTTGCCTTGGAAAAAAATAACTTATTGGTTATTTTTTTAATCAAGATGTTAAAACGTAGATATGCTTAACTCTATTCAGACTAAGGATAGTGGTGCCTGTAACTATAAGTCTGGTAAAGCAATTTCATACTGCCACAAATCTGCTCTCGAGTGATTACAAATGAAAACTGGAAAAAATTGCCTGGATTATACTATGGCCATCCTTCTTTAAGACAATATAAATTCTCAGATCATAATGAACGCTATTTCGCAAGCTCACGATACTCTGTAAGCGCTACCGTTAATAAATGTTAAGAGTTTCAAACTTGAGACCATACTATTGTGAAACTTCAGACTAGACTAGGTATTGTGAAACTTCAGACTAGACTAGGTATTATGAAAGGCCGTGACAGTGACAGTTGTAGAGAAAATCGTAAACATTCGATATCATTGGCCTCGTAATACAGTCTGCGGTAAACTTTTCCCTTTGAAAGGGTTTGTTCGACGGGCGCTACACCAAGTTTTTTAACTTATAATAATACAGTTGACTGAATTCTCTGAAAAGCTAATTTTGTTATGAAATATTATTTTCATTTACAAGGATTTTATTGACTGTAAAATTATTCGTAACTTTGCAAAATTAAATTCAGATTGTCAAGTTAATAAAAAAAAACTACAGCTCTTGTTTCTCGTCTCTTTTTTAACCGACTTCCAAAAAGGAGGAGGTTCTACGTTCAGCTGTATGTATGTTTTTGGAATTTTCTTTCGTAAACGTTCCATTTGTCACTGGTAATCTTTTGTTTTTACAAAAAAAAAATATTTTATTCATAAAAGAAAGTAGACTTTAATAGAGCTCATAAAGATTAAACTTCAGTTAGTACTAAAGTTTTACGTTTAACCTGTTTAGTGTAAGCCCCCATTCGCACGAGCGATTTAATGGGCGATATAAAACGTTCAAATCTATACTTTTAATAAAATTATTCAAATTCTATACATTAATTCGCAATTTGAGATTTTACTTAAACCATTTGTAACACCAAACTTGTAATTGTAATACTGTATGACTTTTTCGAAAGAGCAACTGTTGAGTTTCTTGCCGGTATCTTCTCAGCAGAACCTGCCTTCCGAACCGGTGGTAGAATCTTTACAAATAGTCAACTGACGTGTCAAAAGTGCTTGTAAACTGAGCCTACTTGAAATAAATGATTTTTGATTTGATTTTGATTTTGAAACGTTACCGTAGCATAATGTACTACTAGCGCCATCTAGAACTTATAATAAAACCTGAAATTCTGTACATTGATGCTATTTTGAAAATTTTTGTTGGGGGCATTATATAATCGATACTGACGCTTAAAATATTTTTCTGTCTGAAAAACACGGACAGACAGACAGACAGACTGTCTGTCTGTCCGTGTTTTTTTGTTATTCGGGCATCACTCTGAAACTACTAAATGAATTCAAATGAAACTTTTTTTGGGTTGAGACTATAATATGGAGAATTATTACGCGTAGAACTGAGATATTTCTTTTTTGTAGCCGGTTCTCTCGGATCTGGTATCTAACTGTCTGTCTATAATAAAGTTTATCTATGCGCGTTATTGCTGCGATCATTTCGCCAAGGTACTTTATAGCTGTGTTTAATCAATACAGAAGCACGGATTTTATGGCTTCTGTCTATCAAGTAAATGGCCTCCTGTTTTATTAAGGGCCTGGTACTTCAAAGGTACTAGACCCTGTGGTACGACTATGAATTTTATGCGTCCATTGGTTAATAATAGAGCCTATTCGACTATAAAATGAATTGATAGGTATTGAAGTGGAACTGTTTAATGCTCCATAATTTTTTTATTAAAAAAGAATTTATAAAAGGATTATAATCAAGGAGTTTTCTTCGTTTGGTTTGGTTTGATCGAGATGGTTCTTATCCAAAGATATTATGAATGGATTATGACGGCCTCCGTGGCACAATGGTATGCGTGGTGGATTTACAAGACGGAGATCCTGCGTTCGATCCCCAGCTGGGCCGATTGAGGTTTTCTTAATTAGTCCAGGTCTGGCTGGTGGGAGGCTTCGGCCGTAGCTAATTACCACCCTATCGACAAAGACGTACCGCCAAGCGATTTAGCGTTCCGGTACGGTGTCGTGTAGAAACCGAAAGGAGTGTGGATTTTCATCCTCCTCCTAACAAGTTAGCCCGCTTCTATCTTAGACTGCATCATCACTTATCATCAGGTGAGAGTGTAGTCAAGGGCTAACTTGTAAAGAATAATTAAATTGTATGTATTTGTTTCAATTCGAATTCAATTTTTAGTTTGCGCCTATTTAATTGTTTTTTTGACGTGACAACGTCTTATAATTCGATGAAGCCTCGAAAAAATATTGACGTCATACGTCGTTCCCTCGCTCTGGGGTTGCCAGATTCTTTTACAAAAAATGAAGTATAGTCTGGTCTATGAAGATTATTAAACAGTATTTTAGAAAGACGAACATTTTCTTTTGAAAAATGCAACCATTCCATCAGTATTTTCTTATGACGTTGTCACGTTCAACGTCAGTAAACCGACTTTACAGACAACCGATTTTTTTTTAAATCTCCATAAATTTATACATCTGAACACCTAAGGATCTAATAGCGCCGCAAAAATATTACGTGATAATGCTTCATTGCTCTTGTATTGTAGTTGTAACATTAGCAATATGTTCGGCATCGCATGATGTTGCTGACGTCACTCATATTTTATTACACCCATGGCAATGTCAAAGGTCACCGCGAATTGGTACCAAACCGCCGATAGTTAAATTCCCCGACATTTAGTACGACTACATTACGAGTATTTATTACTTTCCACCTTTAATATATTGTGACGCATTCAAATTGGATGGACTCCGAAGTATTTTTTCTGATTATCTATTTGCTATAACCAATGATATTTTATACTAGAGATAGGGCCTCAAAACTGAGGCGGATGTGCATAATTGTCTTAATATCATTTAACCTATACTACTATTATAAAGCTGAAGACTTTGTTTGTTTGATTGATTGAACGCGCTAATCTCAGGGACTACTGGTCCGATTTGTAAAATTCTTTCAGTGTTAGATAGCCCATTTATCGAGAAAGGCTATATATTAACCCCGTATTCCTGTGGTAACGAGAACCACGGGTGAAACTAGCTAGTCGCTTATAAAACAACGAAAGTTTTATAAACAAATAATACCTAAATATTGTCTTCTACGTCGAGTTGTGTGTTCAGGAGGTGTTAAAATCATAATTAAAACTTAAATATATAATGTAAGTATACACAAAATTGTGCAAGTGTGTGTTCAGTGGAGTAGCCAAATTCGGATGACTTTTTGTGGTGATTTTGTAGGCACGTAACATATCTAAGTATAGTATAAAATATCATTGGCTATAGCCACTTTAAGAAGACCTCTGCAGCGTACCTAGTTACCTATTGTAACTCCATAATTGCCGTACGTAACTACGAAATTTGGTTGACAATTTTGAATTTAAATTATAACCAGTCCACCTAGTTGGTTACAGGTGTATTACGAGGTCCTGGGTTCGAGGTTTCAGGTCGGGTCCCAGCTTTTCATTCTTCTAAGAAGTTTTCAGTTAAAATTCTCAGCAGAGAAGGAAAGTCGGTACCTAGTGTTGAACTTAAATACTGTAGTGAAACACACGTTAGCTGATTCAATACTGACTTTTTTATTGTACTACCTTCCAATATTAATAATAAAATACACCACATCTCTCTTCTTACAAAAACAAGCTTTTTACTCATCAGTCTAATATAACAAACGGTTAGTTACACAATAAAACAATGTATATAAAGTAGCACACTATCTTTAGGTGGTTAGTTTAAGACATTACTATTCTTTTACAGCAGAACATTTTTTTTTTATTTATAAACTTCTAACTATTATAGGACTCAAAAAGTGATTACAAATATAAGAAAACTAATGTCGAACAAAGGTTATGAACACTTGTCAGGACAACTTAATTAACAAATCAAACTGTAACCAAAATAAGACCCTAGAATGGCAGAGAATGACCTTGAGTGGAGTCACGTACTTGTGAACGATGTGTGTAGGGTTAAAGGATCCTTTGACAGTCGACTAACACTCCCCTTTTCCACTCAAGTCACTCTCCCCACCTATTCCAAGTAACGCATAAAGAATTACTCAACAAGAGATGTGGACGGCTCGAACGCCACGAGCACACTGAAGCCGACACTAGATCGAGCGACGTCATATCCGTCACAGACTACTATTTCCAACACTAAACGGCGATAACGTAACAAGTAATAAACACACACACAAAGCTGAAATAAGTAAAATGAATTATATGGTTTCAATATTTTTCCCACAAATAACTAACTAACGGCTGACCGCAAAAAATATTTGATCTTACCACTGAATCTGTGATAAAACTTTATACGTTTTGTATGACGTAACGCAGTCGCGGTCATGTTGGTGTACATTTAGATTAAAATAACAAACGTTCCCTATATTACTACCGGATTATGATACAGGATACGTCAATGCTAAACTTATAAAAATTAAACTATTTTGTGAATACAATTTACTTTAAACACAGACGGATAGACAGAAATGGTAAAACTTTAAATGGTTCCTGGTTGCCTACGGAACCCTAAAAATCTGTAGGTATATGGTAAGAAAAAGAAAGAAAAAATGGCCTCGCAGCTAGTCCATTTGTCATTTGTAAGTTATGGTCCTAGCTAGTGATGCCCAGGCCGTCGTTATTAAAGCTGAAAGTTTTTTTAAGCTCTATTATTTTTACATTAATATTTCTACTTATTACTTAACTACTACCTACCACTTGGTCAGAATATTCATAAATTGTCGTTAGCCATTCAAAACCGTAACGAGTTGCGAAGCTGAAGTGGCAATGGGCGGGGCACATAGTTCGAAGAGCCGATGGACGTTGGGGTCCCAAAGTGCTGGAATGGCGACCCCGCACTAGTAAGCGCAGTGTTGGCCGACCCCCCACCAGGTGGACTGACGATATCAAGCGAGTAGCAGGGATTCGCTGGATGGAGATGGCTCAGTATCGTGATGTTTGGAAGTCCCTTCAAAAGGCCTATGTCCTGCAGTGGACGTCCATCGGCTGATATGATGATGATGATGATGATGATTCAAAACCACGAACGACGCGGTAAAATAAACAACTATTCTTCAATAAATAAAATAATAAATGAACTATTCTGCAGTAAATTAAAAAAAATCTTGATAAAATGTCTTTGTTATCAAAATAGAACAAATTGAATTTCTTTACTTTAACTTATTACAAGTATTAAAGAGATCATTTCATAATGACTTAGCTCTTTTGCAACGACAAAAAAAAACAAGTCCTGAGTTTTACAAAGTCAGTCTTACTTTATTTTATATATACTCAGATATAACTCAGTGAGAGTATTTAATTTATACCAAGACCAAACTTGTCCCCGCGACTTCGTCCGCGTAAAATTAATTTTTTTACAAATCCCGAGAACCATGGATTTTTCTGGGTTAAAAATGGCCTGTGTCACACCGAGAAGCCCATCTCTTTCCAAAATGTTAGTCTTTGCTGCAAAGCGTATTTGTTTCAAATACTAACAAACATACATACATCTATTCATACAAACATTTGCGTATAATTACTATACAAATCATGCCAACGTAGAATGATGGCAAGACTACCTACTATCTGGATTTCCGCGCAGGACACCCAGGCTGATTCTTTACGCAAAAAATGAGCCAGCCCTTCTGTCACCAGTCGAGGCAACTAGCCGCGGTGAAATGATTTGTAGAAATTTTTTTGAACTCCGACTCCATGGCCCAAGGGTCTCCACGGCAAAAGGAACAAATATGTTACTCTCAGTCAGAGAGGCATACTTTTGCCACTTCTTGATTCGATTCCACTTTCTGATTCGACTGCTTTATGTTAACCACTTTCCTTGTTTGTCTTGTTAATGTCATTTGTAGGTATGTTTTGTGACGCCCTTATTCTTAATTTGTCTAATTCGTGGATAGTGTTGTTGTTTACATATTTATTAACCCCTTAAGCCTTTACTAACTTCTAATATGTAAATGTTTTCTGTCCCAAATAAATAAAAATAATGTTTAGTGACATATTTTAATGGGTACCTACCTATTACGAGTAGGTTAGAAACCAGTCCGCATTAGTCACATTCTGTTCATTCGGCTGTGTACGAAAACCGCAAACATTTTGCATGTGAAAATACTAATATCTGAAGGGACCAATCTACATATAAATTGTAATAAATTTTACTTTTAACCTCCAGAGTCCGAACTGGTTCTGAACTTTCCAAACTTTGATTTGACGATTTTGGTTGAATAATGAATCGCGAGGCTGTTCTTGTTTTGACATACTCTCTGACGCTTTTGTTTACGCATCCTTTTTGCAATTATTTTCAAATTTTCAATTCAATATCTTTTTAAGGGTTCCGTATTTGCATTTCTCAAGAATAACGAATGGAACCCATGTGTGACTTTATCACTTGTGAAATTGTTTTTTTATAAATACCGCGGGAACCAAGAATTTTTCCGAGACGAAAAATTTACTTTTTTCTACTCCAAGATCCAATTTATCTCTAACGAATTTTTCCAAATTTGTTCTGTTTGATATGAAAAGGCAACCAACCAGAGAGACTTATTTTCGCATTTATAATCATTAGTATAGTTAGTATCATTAGTATAGTATAGTATAATCATAGTTCGAAGGGATGGACGTTGGGGTCCCAAGGTGCTGAAATGGCGACCCCGCACCGGAAAGCGCAGTGTTGGTCGCCCCCAATGGGTGAGGACCGAGGAGGCGTTGGACCGAGGATATCAAGCGGGTTGCAGGGAGTCGCTGGATGCTGGCGGCTCGAGCTTATTATTATTATTATAAGATAGATAGAGAGGAGATAGTATGTCGTAAAAAAAGTAAGTGATAGTTTTTAGTGTAAACAAAAACTACATCAATATAATGTTATAATGCTCAAGAGTTCGTTTTGTTTGATTGAACGCTAATGTCAGGAACTACTGGTCCAATTTGAAAAATTATTTTAGTGTTAGATAGCCCATTTATCGAGGAAGGCTATAGGTATATATTATCCCCCGTATTCCTTCGGGAATGGGAACCACGCGGGTGAAACCGCGCGTCGTCAGCTAGTGAGAAAATAAAAGACAAAACGTTAACAAATATCCGAATGAGAACTAATTTATATGAAACGTATTTGCCTACCTATTAATTATAACAATAAATTTAGAAACAAAAGCTTCAGAAACAGAAACCCGCCGTCCCCAAAATTTCAATTATTTGATTATCATAATCATCACAACTGAAGTTCAGCAAAACACCCAATAAACGTGCCAAAGAGAAACAAAATTTCAAAACTGAAACCCATTAATACCTATTTGCAGTAGGAAAGACCGCTAGAACTTTGTTCACAATTTCAAGGACCAAAACATACTTAAAACACCGACCCGCTGCTTTCTGAGCTTCCGTTAAAGCTGGAAACACAATATTATGTGACACTTTAAAGAAAATCAAGGCAAACACCAATTCTCTGATCCAAATGTTTTCAAATAAATATCATAAAAACTTCAGTTTCTGAAACCCTTTTTTAATGTAGGTAATCTATATTATAAAAATTCATCGCTAAATGTGTTGTTAAGCGCAAATCTCGAGAACGGCTAAACCGATTTGGCAAATTTTTTTTTTAAGAATATTCCTTGAAGTACGACGATGGTTTTTACGGAGAGTTTTTTTTTTTTTAATTTAGCTAAGCAGGAAGAACAACACGAGTGGAAAAGGAGATTGTTAATCGATTGTCAAAAAATTCCTTACCCATACATCCATTGGTCATAAGTCCAGGAGTTTTTTCTCTGCCACGCGATGGACCCGGCACATGCATTGTGAATCTATGGATTGCTAAGATATTCATCTCTAGGGGTACGGTAGGTACAAGTATAGGGTAGGGATAGGGAAGAAGTGAACATAGTCAAAGCGAAGCTTGACCGGGTCTGCTAGTACTTTTTATTAATTCACGTTTCGGTTTTTCGCTCGAAAATGGCTTATCTGTTTGATATGAAACTTACCTACACTATTTTATTATGTTACAATTTATGTAAAACGTTTGGTTTCGGTTGGGAGATATTAATGATAAACCGCAAAAATTGGGAAACTCATGATTAACGATGTCAACCAAAATATATGGAAATTATTATATGCCATTAGTAGCAGCCTTAAAAAGTCTATCGACCCGATACTCCACAGAACTTTGAATAAAATCAAGTTTATTTATTACAAAATAAACTTGTACACTACTGAAAATCTGTCAGTGAATGCTCTACCACTGGTTCGGAATACAAAATCTAGGGAAGCCGAGAAACTCAGCAGATGCCTTTTTAAAATAATTTTATTACTGAGAAAATATACCTAGAAGTATATTGTGTTTCCGGCATTAAAGAAACATTCGCCAATGAGGATGGCTTCCAACAAAATTTTGTAAAAGAAGCTTAAAAGGACTTCGAGGGTCTAATTACGTTAAAGTTCCCGTCTAAGTTTTCCAACCTAAATATAGCATTTAGGTAAACCAAAGTTAATCAACACAGAAAGGCAGATCTAACACAAAATTTAATACAAACTCAGGTAGTTATATATGGAGTTTTCATTCTCGTTACTAAACTAATATAAATTTCTCTTAAACCATGATGGTTCAGTAAATAAGTTTTCTCACTCATAAAATTGAACTAAAATCAATGATGACTGTACAATGTACATCAATACTTAATACATACAAAATTAAAATTGAAATATCTGTCTGTGATTTCAAAATGACTAGTGCTTAATTACAAAATACTAAAATACATAGACAAACGTTTTTAAAATCTTCGTCTGTCTGTAGTCAGTCTGTTTGTTAGGCTTGATCTCTGGAATGGTCAATCAGATGTTAATGGGACTTTCACTGAAAAAAAGAGAAGGCTTGAACAACATAATAGGCTACATTTAATCCCGGAAAAATAGAATTTGTGAAATAAACTACTAAAATCTAATTAAAAAAAACTGAATTTAACATGGACCAAGTCACGGGTGTCAGCTAGTAATAAATAAATAAAAACTAGCTACCCTCAATACCCTTTGAAAAGATTTTTGTAAATACGGTTACGATCAATCAAGCATAATATTGGACCTATATACGAGTAAGGCCGGCCGCATACATTCGTTTACCATATTCGTTTTCTTGGTGCGTAATTTCGATTTGGAATTCCGTGAGACTACCGCAGACTTTACGTTTTTCTTCATTCGGAATGTCTCATAAGAAATGGATAATATCTCATTGTTCGCTATGATCTATATACCAATAGATGACCCGCGACTTCGTCTGCGTGAAATTAATTTTTCATAAATCACGGGCACCACAGATTTTTTCGGGATAAAAAGTAGGCTGTTGCTCAATAACCTCCTCTATTTTCCAGTAAAAGTCTCTGAAAATCGCTTTAGCAGATTATCCCCAAAAAACAGACAGTTAAAATCAATAAATAGTTTGTTTCAGTTTCGTGTACTGTAGTTACTTTATGCAGAACAATAATTATTTTGATCTCACAGTCAGACACCTAATTTTTTTTAATATGTATTGATAAACGGCGGCTGCAAAAACTCTGCAAATCGCTAAACCGCTTATCTTAACAACAATTTGTGAACGTATTATCGATAAGGATTTGTTCATATAAACATTTTTTTTTATAACGACAACACCAAGCAATATTTATTGACATCTCACTTGATTACGATCTCCTTAAATACTATCGCAAAGGCTCGCATTCGTTATGTACGCGCGGAATTTGTTCCGTTCGTAAAAAACCTACATGTGCGTCAGTTAATGTATTTTACATTGATTTCATGCATCGGTTTTCCGAACACGGAAAACGGATTCGGAAACTGTACAAGTGTACGCGGCCGGCCTAATAGGTTGGTAGGTACCTACAGTCAGAATTCGGAGCAATATTTGCGTAACCAAGGATCTCTTAGCTTAAGAAGTTCGGAATACCGCAGTCCTCTTCAAATGTTGCTTAATGTTTTGCCCTTTCAATTCAAACATCGGATCGGTTACGTCAAACATGGCCTTGATAACGTTAATCCCTATAAGTTTAAAAAGAAAAAAAATGTGAAGTGGTCACTAAAAGACAAAAAATAAATAAATCTATAGGTGAATTTTTTAACATAGTTTTTACTTACTCTATTATTAATGGCAAAAGCCTACATGATATAAAAAATACAAAAGGCAGAAATAAAAAGGGGACTGGTCGCTAAAAGAAAGAAACAACTTAAGTAAATCTATAAGCAAATTTATTTGTTTAGTTTTTATAACTAAGGTACTCTACAAAAACTTACATGATATAAAAAAATTATGTAGAATAAAAAGTAAATCTACTGGAATTATAGAAATTAAGGATAACAATTTATTCAAAGATTCAGAACAAAAGGTTACCAGAGCCATATTTAATTATTATTATTAAAGGAGATCGTTAATTATAATGGAATGCCTTTCGTCGTCATCAACCCATATTCGGCTCACTGCTGAGCACAAGTCTCCTCTCAGAATGAGAGGGGTTAGGCCAATAGTCCACCACGCTGGCCCAATGCGGATTGGCAGACTTCACACACGCAGAGAATGAGGATAATTCTCTGGTATGCAGGTTTCCTCACGATGTTTTCCTTCACCGATTGAGACACGTGATATTTAATTTCTTAAAATGCACACAACTGAAAAGTTGGAGGTGCATGCCCCGGACCGGATTCGAACCCACACCCTCCGGAATCGGAGGCAGAGGTCATATCCACTGGGCTATCACGGCCTTTATAAAGGTTTTATTATTGAACTTTGGTTTGATCTGGTCCAATTAAACATTTCAGCAGTGGCCAGTTAACAATCCACAAAGGGATTCGAAGGTTTATTTATGTAGGTAACCACTTATAGGACGAGCCGCCATTTTGTTTTTTCTCAAAAATCCTAATTGCATGTTAAGACAATTTAAATCAATAAAAGGTAGATGATCAAAACTAATGTTCAAAAATTATGAGTCAATCTTTTTCAGTACAGTACTTGGTCCAGTACATTCGACCAAATGTAGACAAATAGAAAAAATGTCATCCAACGGCGTCGGAGCTGTCCCAATCTCGTCTCTTTCATTCCAACGCAATGAAAGGGATAGCGTAAAATGTCGTGTAATTTTTTGAAAACACAGTGTTAAGTGATTGCAAAAACAAAATTACGATGAAAAACGATGTAGTGACTGATTATATGAATGGTACACCGAGATACATTATTATGTAAATCGGTATAATACATAATAATGTATGTAAAACGATGTAGTGACTGATTACATTAATAGTACATCGAGATACATTATTATGTAACTCGGTATAATACATAATAATGTACTACTAACAAATTAGCAGCCTTCCATCTTAGATTACATCATCACTTACCATCAGGTAAGATTGTTGTCAAGGGCTAACTTGTAAAGAATAAAAAAAAATAGTCTATGACATTCCTAAGATGCAGCTTTCTAATGGTGAACAAAATCAATTCTTACCACAGCTTAGTTATAGTTACATAGTTTAGATAGGTCTGTTCTTCAAACAGGCAAACCTCGGTAAATGTAAATAACGCATAATGTGTTTTTTTTTAAAGTTCTTGTAGTAATGAATGTTCTCCAAAAATAAGTGAAACTTGTTCGTTTTATTTGAATTAGCTTATGCTAATACTTGTATTGTATTTTAACGTCAAGGTCGTGTTCAAAAGTACAAGGTACCTACTAACAGAAATTCTTTAAAACTCAAACTTATTACCCGTCGTATGTAACTAATTATTATTACGGATGTGAAGGATTGAAAACTTACTGATATATAATAAATTAAATATAATTATTATGCTTTTTACACACTAAAAATAATAACTTTTGGAGTTTCAGTTATGTGCATTATAAGAAATTAAATATCACGTATCTCAAACGGTGAACAAAAAACATCGTGAGAAAACCTGCATATCCGAAAATTTACATAATTACTTGCGTGTGTGAAGGCATTGGGTCAGCATGGTGGACTATTGGCCTAAACCTCTAAGGCTCTTATTCTGAGAGGAGACCCGAGCTCAGCAGTGAGCCAACGGGTTGGTATGATGATGATGTTATTTTATCTCTACTGATCGTTATGAAAGAGACATAATTATATTATATTTATAAGGTTTATTATCAAAACAAAACAATCTATTTTCTGAATCTGAACATGAAGTCGGGTGGCAAAGCTAGTCAACAATAAACACTATAAAAAGAACTTGAACAACTAATAATAAGTCTATAGTTCGTTGAACTATTGGACTGATTGTTAGTGATTGTACATACACACTCAATCAATGCAAATTACATAACATCTAAATGAGATTAACACTACAACTGTGTACGACGCAAATTAAATGAAAATAATCCTATTCTACTAATATTATAAACGCGAAAGTTTGTATGTTTGTTTGTAACTCTTTAAGGCCGCTATTACGAAGCGATTTGGCTGAAATTTGGAATGGAAATAGATTTTACTCTGGATTAACACATAGGCTACTTTTTATCCCGAAAAAATCCACAGTTCCCGAGGGATTTGTGAAAAACTAAATTCCACACGGATGAAGTCGCAGGCGTCCGCTAGTTATCAAATAAATCTGCTCAAGCCTTGTAGTCAAGTGGCACGCCGATTCTTTTTCTACAAACGCTAACGCTTCGTAAACTAATAAAATGTATGGGAATGACAGATCTGATTGACAACTCGATCACGTGACCTGTCGATAGCAAATGTCATTCCCATATATTTTTTAATTTTCGAAGCGTTAGCGTTTGTAGAAAGAGAATCGTCGTGCCACATGGCTAAGTTGAGTCGATATGGTAACGTTGAAATGTATTAACTTGATGAACGGCTTGGCTGTTAGGTTTATTTTCGTTACGGAAATTTTAGATTAGCTATGCAATAGCTTAATAATTTAAGGCTTCGATTACATACACTTTTAAAAAGTCAAATTACTTACGCCAAAGCACATATTATATCGTAGGTACTCTATGATAAGCATAAACAACTATAAACAAATTTGATAATGGTTTGCACTTTATATAGGTTAATTAAATTGATTTACAAAACACGTGGTGCGAGCTCTGTACGCACATTACAGCTATTTATACTATCAATCAATCTAATTACTTTATTTCCGTGTAATGTTAAAGTTATTTCGATTATATTAAACAACTTTCAAGTAAGTACATTCCCACTATAAATATTTAATAGTTTATTGCACTGATGTAGTCATCTTGTCGGTCGAGCGGGTCAGACAGAGTGAACAATACAAAGTGCACCGTCTGTATCTATACTAATATAATAAAGCTGAAGAGTTTGTTTGTTTGTTTGTTTGATTGAACACGCTAATCTCAGGAACTACTGGTCCGATTTAAAAATTTCTTTCAGTGTTAGATAGCCCATTTATCGAGGAAGGCTATAGGCTATATATTATCCCCGGATTCCTACGGGAACGGGAACCACGCGGGTGAAACCGCGCGGCGTCAGCTAGTATTTAATACAATAAAATTGTGGTGTTTATTGTATTGTATTATCATCATGATACTCACCGCTGCGATCTAAATTCCATTGCACGGACATTGTTATATAAAAAAAAACGTCTTCTAAATGAAAATCTAAATATTTTAAAAGCTTAATTTATTAATTCAGATGCTTTTCCAGTCTCCAGATTAAAGAAAGCAATAAAGACCTCTAATCTCAATTTTGTTGCGGCTTTTCCAAATTATAATTAAAACGAAGAACTTAATTACGAAGAATTTTGAATGTATCTTATATCTAAACACACCATCTTTGTCTTTTCTACGAAAAATTCATTAGTCAAAGATTATATTTGTTGCCTTAATTAAACGGCCTCCTTGGCGCAGCGGTGAGCGCAGAAGATTTTCATGATTGAAGTCCTAGGTTCGACCCCGGCTGGGCCGATACAGGTCTGGCTGGTGTGAGGCTTCGGTCGTGGCTAGTAGACGGCGGACTAGTAACTAACCATAGTCGAAGCCCACCACAAGCCAGACCTGGACCAATTAGGAAACCTCACTCAGCTCAGCCGGGGATCGAACCCAGGACCTCTGTCTTGAAAACCCACCGCGCATGCCACGGCGGCCGTCAAAATTTTATCCCCGTATTCCCACGAAAACGGGACTTGTTAACTTTACAGACTTTTACATTAAAATCATTTCATCATCATTACACAATATATAAAACGAAGTCGCTTCTGCTGTATGTTCGCTTGAGATCTTTTAAACTCTTCAATGAAATTTCAGAAATATATAAATCGATTTAAGAGGAAAAATTATATGTATAAAAGAACACATAATTGTAAAGTATCTATACTAATATATTAAAGCTGCAGAGTTTGTTTGTTTGTTTGCTTGAACGCACTAATCTCGGGAACTATTGGTCAGATTTAAAAAAATCTTTCAGAGTTTGATAGCCCATTTATCGAGGAAGGTTATAGGCTATATTTTATCTTCGTATTCCTACGGGAACAGGAACCACACGAGTGAAACCGCGAGGCGTTTACTAGTAGAAAATATATCAGAAATTTAAAAAGCGGCTGCCGGGACGTACGTTTCGTCCTTATCCATAAAGATATCATGTAATATAGACTAATCATAACATTAGTATCTACATAGCACCCGTGCAAAGCAGGGGCGGGTCGCTAGTAAATAATAAATGGTGGAAATGTGGAATGAAACCCAAAACATGTGAATACGTGATGGCTAAACGATTTTGTTAGAATTAATTTGAATAATTACTCAACGTTCCCTATTGTTCAATATGGCCCTTTGTTTATGTTGAATAATGGAATAAAACAATACAATTTAAAAAATCAATTAATTATTTATAGTATTAAAGACGGAATAGTATTAAAGAGGTATTCTTTTTCCGTCCGATTTCATTGAAATAAATCCTAAATATAAACCTACGTAAAAATAAATAGTACCTAATCTAATTAAAAATCTGCTAAAAAACTCATGTCAGTCAGCTCATGCCCTTAATATGATAAATACAGTAAGCAACTTTACTCTACTACTCGTAATAGGATGACTGTATCTTTGAGATAAGTTTTAAAGTCATCCATGTCTAACTATTGAGTTAGGTATTTTGTATGTCTCAAGAGTATTTTTATGAAGGATTTTCTCATCCAGATAACATGAGAATCAGATCCTGAGTCACCAGACACGCAGCTTCGTCGCCAACCATAGACATATACCCCGAAATGTTATGTCTTTATGAGGTCACTTATCCCATGGGAAACCTCCACTAAAGTACTACAGATTTTCCCATTCCCCTCCAAGTAGTCGGAAAAGACTAGTTGGAGGTGAAATACTCACTCCTGTGTTAGGAGTGTGTACAACAATAGTCCAGCGGACAGGGATAGAAACCACCACCTCTTTCTGATGAGTTCGGCCCCTTTACCACTGAGATATTGAGGCATTAACTTAATTTGAAGGAAAACTTAACCGACTTAGCTCAATGAAAGCTGAAGTGGCAATGGGCCGGGCACATAGTTCGAGCCGATCAACGTTGGGGTCCCAAGATTCTGAAATGGCGACTCCGAACTAGAAACCGCAGTGTTGGTCGAACCCGTACTAAGTGGACTGAAGACTTCAAGTCGCAGAGATTCGCTGGATGCAAGCGGCTCAGGATCATAAT
This sequence comes from Bicyclus anynana, assembly GCF_947172395.1. Lineage (NCBI taxonomy): Eukaryota > Metazoa > Arthropoda > Insecta > Lepidoptera > Nymphalidae > Bicyclus > Bicyclus anynana. The sequence goes on from NC_069094.1 coordinate 3,745,045, forward strand.
GTCTGGAAGTTCGTATAAAAGGCCTTTGTCCTGCAGTGGACGCCCATCGGCTGATATGATGAATATTTATTAATAGTAATGTAGTTTCAATTTTAAACTCAAACTTCGCTAAGTAAACTCAAACATATTTTGTGTATAGGCAGCCTACTTCTGAAAAGATCGTGACATTGGGTTATCGTGGTACAATGACCCTTATCAAAATGTGACGGGCCCGATGTTTGGTTAGTTACTTTCATCCATATCACATTATTCAGGTTTTCTATCCGAAATCGACTTACATAATCAGTCAATATAATAATATTGGGTGTCTTACAAACAACATAATATTCTGTTTAAAATCAAAAGGTACTGCTATTGGCATTAATTTCAGAATGTTATTGTACCAATTTTAGATTTGTTTACTGTTTAACTTGATTTCCTCAATTTATTTGATTCATAAACAAGTTGCGCCAAGCGCCATTTCGTATGGTGGCGAAATTCGTCAAGCGTTTGTTTTTAAAAACGACTTTTTTTAACACGCATATAACTTCACTTGTTACTAACTAACGTCGTCATCATCATGTCAGCCGATGGACGTCCACTGCAGGACATAGGCCTTTTGTAGGGACTTCCAAACATCACGATACTGAGCCATCTGCATCCAGCGAATACCTGCGACTCGCTTGATGTCGTCAGTACACCTGGTGGGGGGTCGACCAACACTGCGCTTCCTAGTGCGGGGTCGCCATTCCAGCACCTTGGGACCCCAACGTCCGTCGGCTCTTCGAACTATGTGCCCCACCCATTGCCACTTCAGCTTCGCGACACGTTGAGCTATGTTGGTGACTTATGTTCTTCTGCGGATCTCCTCATTTCTGATTCGATCACGCAGAGTTACTCCTAACATAGCTCGTTCCATCGCCCGCTGTAACTAACTATGTATGTAAGAAAATCTTTTAATCTTAATTTGACCCACTTCCAGGTCTTTGATTAGGATGAAATTTTGCACACGCTCTGAGGTCTGATGACAATACATGACTAGCTAAGAAACGGCATGAAATATGGCGGCCTCCTCAAGATAGCTGACAGGCTGTTTGAAATCCACCCCCGTGATATGAATATCAAATGAAAGGGGTTGCTGTCAGGAATGCGAAAAAAATTGTTACGGGATTTAAAACCAATATGGCGGACGTCCAAGATGGCGGACAGGCTATTTGAAATGCACCCCATGATATGGGTATCAAGCGTGTTTTTAGTTTTTAAACTATTTTTTTTTATTTGAGTCGAAAAATGCCCCAAAAGCTTATGACACGACCGATATTTACGATATCGATCCAAGCTCCAAAGAGCTTGGATCGAGTATTGTCATACCCATGCTTACAGTCTTAATTAGACGCAGGGGAAGGTGGTCATTGGTTTAAAAGGTATAGCAAATATACTTTAAAGAAATATGCTCAAGTAATACTGATTCTAATTAAATTAAAGTATTTTAATTACAAATAGTTAAGTGGAATCAGATACACCTACCTGGCACAATATCTCGAACAAACTCAGTCAGCTTCTTATTAGCTTTGCTGCCGTAAGTTTTGCTTTAAGCTCGAGATTAACGATCTGCAAGTCTTGAACTTTACAGTGTTAGCGAAAAAAGTTTAATTACTTTCAAACAACGAAGCCGGTGCTAATCGTTCAGGAAGGAGATAAATAAAGACTGAATTTTTAATGCCACTTTTTTAACATTTGTTTGGTTATTTGAACGCGCTAATCTCAGAAACTACAGGTCCGATTTGAAAAATTCTCTCAATGTTAGATAGCCCATTTATCGAGGAAGGTTGCAGGCTATATTAAGTCCCCGTATTCCTACGGAAACGGGAACCACGGGGGTGAAACCGCGCGGCGTCTTCTAGTTTTTTATGTATGAACATGCATAACTTTTACTGAGTGGTACGATTTTAATACTTCTTTTTTAGTGAGACCAAACTCTGTTTCGAAGTTGGTCCCACATGTGGAATACATTTTTTTGTGTTTGTTTTTTTTCTTTATTTACTAGCGAATCACTAAACTGGGAACCAGGACGTAAAGTTATCCGAACTGAATGGCATGCGGACAACGTTGTGAGAGTTGGCAAGTTACAAATAAAATTTTACACTTTTTCATCTGAAATCGAGCTGCGTAAAACTATTCAAAAGCCTCTAAATAATGAACATAAACTAGTAATCTTGGTGTTCTTTGAATTTTCACCAGAACGTAATAATAATATGTTCCCGACCGACTTTTCGGTCACGGTAGCTAATCTCATGTTGATATTAACCATGTACGTAGGAGATATTATAATGCACAAGTGTGTGCGCAAGCACAGGTGCACTCTCTCTTCCCTCATTCTCGAAATCCGATGGGACCGATCCGCAGGACCGACGGCTTTACGTGCTCTCCGAGGCACGGGAGTGTACTAACACCGCCAACTTCCTAACTCCAGACTGATATTAAGATTTTCTCGTAGTAAAAATCCCAATAACCTATTTTTTTTTTTGTTGACCTGACCCTGGACCTCACAGTCCAGCTAACCACGAGACCAATGAGGCAGTTACAGAAAGTAATAAGAACCAACTGAAAATAGATCTACTAAACAAATACAAACATTACAAATGAAAACAACATTTTCCCCTAGCGCCTGTGTGCTCGTTAGGCCGACGGTCGGTTTAGGCGTTATTATCAGTAAGCTGATAACATCTAATGATAATCGTTAGCCCTTAGTGGGACAACTATTATAACTCCTTGCATATCTATACAACCCTAGACCCTAACCAACAATTGTATCGCATCTAAACTTTCACACTTTATTCAGGAGGACTTCCTAATGCATATCTCCTCTGGAGGTTATTTCGGTCTCTTAGCCCTCATTCGCACGAGAGCCTTTTAGGTTTAATTGTATTTATGAACTTACAAATAAAAAAGGAAAAATATCCCCTATATTCTACCGAATAACACGTTAAATTGTAAGCAGTTAGTTGCGGTTCACAATGTATCGACAGACTACAATATCAACTGATGGTAAGTTATGATGCAATCTAAGATGGAAACGGGCTAACTTGTTAGGGGGAGGATGAAAATCCATACCCCATTCGGTTTCTACACGACAATGTACCGGAACGCTAAATGAATATATATTAATAAAATGAAACAATATTAATTAAAAAATGGGTTGGTAAAAGTTCGAGGATGGTTTTTATGGCGAGAAAAATTTAAAAAGACTAAAAAAAAAATGTATACAAACGATTCGTAATGACTTTAATTTTAATATGTATAGGGTAGGGGTAGTGTAGGTGTAGGGTAGGGGTAGGGTAGGTGTAGGGTGGGGATAGGGTATAAATTATAAACTAATGATATTTACAATTTTACAGTGACATAAGTTACTTTGAGATGTTTCTTCGATGGCCAATTAAACGCGAAAGTGTATAAAGTTATCATTTTTGTATTCCGCTATAAAGGTAGCCCCTTAATCGGAATAAAGCAAACTTGGAGCAATGGTCTTTTGTTTTACATTCAAAGTCTCGACGGACTGAAGTGGCTTCGCTCTCAGCTACCTGACCCATTTCATTTTACACTCCTCAGTTCTCTCTAACTGGGTGCGAGATTTCTTTTTCTAATCTGGTGAATCTAGATGTCTTTATTTAGACTTTTGTTTATTTTGAAAACTGGTATTGCATTCTATGTATTTTAATCAGCGGCGTGCAGTTCATAGATGCAAATATCCACTACCTACCCTGAGAACTCATTAAGCCCCGCAGGGTGCGGGGCGGCACCAACAGCATTCTTGCAATGATTGCGAGCAGGTTGGACTGTAAATATGTGAATCACTGCTGTTCCATGTCAAATGGATTGGAGCGGCAGTGACACACATATTACTAGTACGATATATTTAATAGAATAAGTTTGCTATAGTTTATAAGTTACTAACACATTCTATTTTTACTAACACAATTATGAGCCTATTGAAGCTTGAAATAAATAAATTATTATTATTATTATTATTATTAACAGGGTTAGGGCAACAATGAAACTAATAGATATTTTTCAAGAAATGTTTACTTAAGTGCTGTGTGGCGCTGAAAGTCTGCGATATTCGGCAAAGATGGGGGGTAGAAAATACGTGTTTTATTGATATATTTTGCAAATAAAAAAAATTGTATTCTTGTAATTTTTTTATATATATTAGTATAGTAGGTGGTATGTTGAGCTGGGGCCATTTTCTGGGTTATGCCACGTACTGCCACGTCGCAGGGTATTGTCCTGGATAACCTGGTGTACTGGAGATATTGTGATGTATGGCATAAATTCAAAATAAACGCATTTTTCTTTTTTTCTTAATATATTAGCAAGTAACGTACATTGATATATACTTCCGAAAATTATCTAAATCAATAAAAGCATAAACATTCCAATCTCCTTACACGATTAGATATCTAGACTCCAGACTCATAGTAAGCATGCAAGAGATTGTTTTCAAGCTACACCGTGCACCCTGACCTTATTAATTGACAAACGAGAAGACAGCAAAAATCCAATTTGAAGCTGACACCAATTCCAAGAAAACATTTTGGAAACAATTCTCTTGGCGTTAAGTGAAAGCATAGCAAAGATCCGTGTCACTAGGCACGAAAATGTCCTAATAATGGAAGAATAGGGATTTTCATTACATCATCGTCAGAGAAGAAGATCGCATTTCACTTATCTCTGATAAATAATAAATACATTTTATGAAATAAACGAAACTCGATAGTTTGAGTACCTACCACTGAGAATGAGATCGAGAAAACTGTTTAGTTGTACATTTTTGATGAAATGGAAATCTCAAACGGTGTTTGGTGTCTTATAATAAACTAGCTGACGCCATGCGGTTTTACTCGCCTGGTTCTCGTTCCCGCAGGAATACGGGGACAATATATAGCCTATAGCCTTCCTCGATATATGCGCTATCTAACACTGAAAGAATTTTTCAAATCGGACCAGTAGATCCTGAGATTAGCGTGTTCAATCAAACAAACAAACTCTTCAGCTTTATAATATTAGTATAGATTTAAATGATTATTTTTATTTTGTAAGTTAGTTTGCGTTCACTATGTTCTATGGGTAGATATACAATAAAAAATTGGATAATGTGCGTTTTCGTATAAAATATATGTAGATACATTGCCACAGATGTGGGACAAAGTCATTAAAGGCCGATTAATTTTTCAATTTATATTTTTATTTATTTTTTTTAGTTTATCCAAAATATATTGTTGTATTATTATGAGCACAGAACAGACATCGCTAAAAGCTAACGATTATGAGTATAGATTAGTAATACTCTGACAAGTCATCATGTAACATTTAGACTAGCAACATTAAGTCAACTCATGTATTCTAAGTACATGATCGCTAAATAAAATAATACTGAAATGACAGAAGTCATCAGCCGAATCATTAAAAAAATTACTTCACCGTTTGAGACACGTGATATTTAATCACTTTCTGATTTAGTTCAACTTTTTTAGCGTGACGAGCAAGTATCTCTTTCGTCATCAACCCATATTCGGCTCACTGCTGAGCTCGAGTCTCCTCTCAGAATGAGAGGGGTTAGGCCAATAGTCCACTACGCTGGCCCAATGCGGATTGACAGACTTCACACACGCAGAAAATGAAGATAATTCTCTGGTATGCAGGTTTCCTCACGATGTTTTCCTTCACCGATTGAGACACGTGATATTATATTTCTTAAAATGCACACAACTGAAAAGTTGGAGGTGCATGCCCCGGACCGGATTCGAACCCACACCCTCCGGAATCGGAGGCAGAGGTCATATCCACTGGGCTATCACTGCTCGTAAATATCTATTTACGTCTAATTAACATCTAATCCAATACCCTAGAAATACATTTTTTAACAAAAGAACATATTTTCCTCTCTCACTTGAGCTTCAATAAGAAAATGTGGGGCTTACGCAATGAGTCGGTTTCCGAGATAATCTCGGGAAAATATGCATGAAAATCGGAAAACAAGAATCTGTTATTGTATGTGGAAGTATACGTATACTTGCAGCGAGAACCAAATAAAAGCGATGTAAGTAGCCAATCTCCACTACTTTTGTTGGAGTCGGTCTTTTATATGCAATTATTGGAAATCATTAAATAGACTTATGGAAATAGTAATCCGAGAGTTGGCGAACATTATTGGATAGGTATTTGAGGCAAGTTAAAAACTTGTTCTGTACCTCTTATAAACTACTCTAAAGGAGATAACTAAGGAATGACATGCTGTGAGGAGAATATATTTTTAGCAGACTCAGAAGTGGATTACAAAAATAAGAAAACCAATGTCCAATTTTTCACAATATCAGGACAACTTAATTAACAAATCAAACTGTAACCAAAATCAGTCTCTAGAATGGCATACAATAACCTTGAGTGTAGTCACGAACTTGTGATCGTTGTATGTAGGGATCCTTTGACAGTTAACTAGCACTCCCCTTTTCCACTCAAGTCACTCTCCCGCCTATCCCAAGTAACACATAAAGAATAAAACAATAAGAAATGTGGACGGCTCGAACGCCACGAGCATACTGAAGTCGACCGTACGACGAGCGCCTTATATCACAAGTCGTTCCCGTCAACCGATTTCTACCCCTCTCTAACTCCCTACTCTTTACGGAAACAAGTCGTGCCACCTAGCGTCAGTCTGAGCTAATACGAGATCGAACGACGTCATATCCATCTCAGACTACTATTTCCAACAATATAATATTATCTCAAGCAATATGCGAGCATGTTATGAGATATTAAAATTCTTTAGATAAAGAACGAAAATTTCGATGACCTGTTTTAAAACTTTACAACATCTGTTGATGGCGCCCCAGAAACAGTAATCGATGATCGGTCTTTATTCGCCTTCTTGTAGGTAAATAGGTTATAAAAATTTTATTTATACTTTGCCTGCTCTGTTATAAAGCACTTTCTACATATCAAAATTTTGTTATCAAAATGAAAATCTTCTCCGTTTTATAAAGTACTGGAGAAACTCTGCGGCTTTCTTTGATAATATGAATAAATTACAATCTTTAACCTTCCCAGATAATCCCTATTTATGTGGTTGTAAAGTATATGAGTTTCCGTACAGTAATTTCTGAGATTAGCCCCCTGAAAACCACAAACGAAGTGCGGCAGGAAATTAAATAATAAATAGCTAATTATGAATCTACTTTACATTAAATAGAAGCAGACCTTATTCGCCGGCGGCTCAGGATCGTGATGTTTGGAAGTCCCTACAAAAGGCAGTTCTGTGTTCTGCAGTGGACGTCCATCGGCTGATATGATGATGATGATGATGATGAGACTTTGCTGAGTTGGAGAGTTTGATCCCCTCGGGTTGGATTATTATCGTACGTGCCTTTTCTTAGTACAGGAATAATCAATAATGGTCATATTTAAAAGATAAGATTTTTTGACGGCCTCCGTGGCGCAGTGGGATGCGCGGTGGATTTAATGACGGAGGTCCTGGGTTCGATCCCCGGCTGGGCTGATTGAGTTTTTCTTAATTGGTCCAGGTCTAGCTGGTGGGAGGCTTTGGTCGTGGCTAGTTACCACCCTACCGACAAAGACGTACCGCCAAGCGATTTAGCGTTCCGGTACGATGTCGTGTAGAAACCGAAAAAGGAGTGTGGATTTTCATCCACCTCCTATCAAGTTAGCCTGCTTCCATCTTAGATTACAGCATCACTTACGTTAGGTGAGATTGTAGTCAAGGGATAACTTTAAAGAAAAAAAAAAGTACGGCGAATATTTTGTTTATAAAACAAAAATTCGTAGAATAAAAAGTGTGAGAATACATATTCGAGGGCAAACAAGACTGATTACATGATAAATATCGTATTCTAAAAATGTATCATGCATGTAATATGTTGTTGTCAGTCTAACAATAAACATTGATCAGATGAAGGTTATAAGTTTAATATTTACGAGTTTTCGCGAAACAGTTAAGCGTGAACACTATTAACGATCACATACGTGTGATAAACAAACGTCAAAGCCTAATTTATGGCCGTACGGAAATTGTGCGCCAAATTAACTTATGTTTGGATTATCGTGAAAACGATTTTGTGTTGCGTAAAGTAAATACAATAGGCACTCCATACGAGTGTGTTCAAAACATGGTTGAAAGGAGTTTGATGGCACAGAGGTTTTAATTCATCACCAATGCTTACGTATTTAAGATACCTACAGGGTAAGTACATGTGTGTATGTGTGTTAACGTTTGTAGAAAGAGAATCGACGAGCCACATGGCTACAGACCCGTGTATCTAATCGCCAGACCCTTTGCTACGTGGCAACTTTTTGCTAAAAGTCGCCCTAAAAGTTTCCAAACAATCTTTAGCGGATTTATCGAAGGGTTGTTGCCAAACTAAAATACGAACTATATTTTAAATTAAAAAAAAACTTATATGTAAGATTTTTTTATTCTTTACAAGTTATCCCTTGACTACAATCGCACCTGATGGTAAGTGTTGATGCAGACGGAAGCGGGCTAACTTGTTAGGAAGAGGATGAAAATCCACAGACTTTTTCGGTTTCTACACGGTAACGTAACGGAGCGCTTGGCGGTACGTCTTTGCCCTCAGATGATATGATGTAGTTTTAACATTATTTGAATGCCCTTCCGGTTTCTGTGTTTCCTAACACTTGTGATTTGTGCACCTTCAAGACAAGAGTGAATAGGCATTTTCTAGGCAAGCGCACTCCAACCTAGACCTCATCATTGCTTTCCACCAGGCATGATTGTAGTCAAGCGCAAGTCTATTATGAATAAAAAAGTCTCTATGTCACAAAAGTTAGATAAAGAAGAGTTTCATTTTAATCGTCCGTAATCCCAAACACTGTTCTACATTGTGGGATAATTTCATTTTCAAGTTTTTAATATGTCGCCCCTTGGTATAAACCTCGAGGGGAAATGTTGGAAAAAAAATCGTAATATGAACAAGTTTCACTAAAACTTTTCCCCGCCGCAGATTTCCTGAAAGCTTTAAAAGCTGGCCTTCATAAAATCGGTACTCTTTTATTCAGAGTAGTTTTCATTGCAATATTCATCTCGCGGCGTTTTAATTTTAGAAAATGTTGCAAGTACGATCAAATACCTCGCAGAGGCAGCTGCAAAGGTCGTCAGTTTGCAAAGTGATAAACTTTTTAATTTTCGACGTTGAAATTAAATTTTTCTGACAGTCCAAAAAATAAATTTTTCCAACACGAACTTTCGTCGTAATACAAAAATACTAAATGTATTGGTTTATCTGTTATAAAGTATACACGTACCGATCGACGCCCCGCGGTTTTCACTTGCGTAGTTCCCGTTCCCGTGAGAATACGGGGATAAAATATAGCCTATGACACTCACAAATAACGTGGCTTTCAAGTGGTAAAAGAATTTTCATAATCAGTTTAGTAGATGCAAAGATTCTCGCCCACATCACCACAAACTTTACCTCTTTGATACTTGAAGCTACGAACTATAATCACAACACTGATTATAGTTTTTAATTCTTCTATTCCCAGAATATGGTTTGCCTCTGGGTGTAGCAGTAAGCTAAAACTAACAACGTTGTGTGTAACGTTTTAGGAACTTCAAATACAGCATGACATCTGAACATAGATCCTGGGTTTGTAGCCATGCGGCACGTCGATTCTCTTTCTACATTTGCAAACGCTTCGAAAATTAAAAATGTATGAGAATGACGTTTGCTATCGACAGGTCACGTGATCGGATAATCGGATCTGTCACACCCATACATTTTTTCAATTTTCGTAGCGTTAGCGTTTGTAGAAAGAGAATCGACGTGCCACATGGCTAAAAGCCCTGTTTTGATAACTCCTGAATACCTCGATGGTAAAGGGGCCGGACTCATCACCGAGAGCTCGTGGTTCGATCCCCGCCCACTAACCTAATTATCCACTATTATCAGAGTTTTTACCGATCAGTATGGAAATGGAGATATTGGTAAACTTACAACAAGTACGTAAATTGCGTCGGTTTTTTATAAATGTACTGGGAAACTGTTACCTTTTCCGCATTAGTGTTTTTAAAGGCTTCAAAAGAACTTAATGAAATCTGTAGTCTATTCATAAAGGCTTTTAAATAGTAGGAAAAATCGGATTTTGCTTCGTTCGTTTTGTTTGTGATATCGTACTCGAATATAGAACGAGTGCCTGCGATAGCCAGACAAACTTCATTTTATGAAGGCTGAAATTTTGACAGCCCATGCTCCATGGCTGTCCCAGGCACCTCATACATGCATAAATGTTTTGCATACCCTAAGAAATGTTTTTCTTAATATTTATTAAATTCAGATTTTTCTAGCTTGGTTAGTTTTTCTTACTAGTGCATACCCTGACCGACAACCTCATGCACGCCAAGTCGCATGGTCTTAGCCAAATAACAATTTTCATGGGTTTAAAACGTACTTGTAACGCCATCTGTTAGAGTTTTCAGGCACCACTAAATATCCTTATACCGAGAGCCAATATATTTCAAAATTCAGCTTTATAGACTTCATATTTTCAGCACTGAGATTATGAATAAAGCCGAAAAGCCGGAAATCAATTTGTCTGACGTGTCGTGTCGTGACGCATCAGAACAGAATTAAGTCAATCACGTCATGATATCTATACATATGTATATAAAATTAATATAACTGAGATATTTTCCTTCTGACAAATTTTCTACAATAGCTTTTACTGATATTCATCAATGAGAATAATCCTTGAATTTTTTGTAACATTACGTACCTGTGTAGTTAAAATAACAAATCGATACATATCACTTTCATCATACCTTTAATGAAAAACATGGCACAAACAAACTTTCTCTCAACGTTTTCTACGTCGCCGAATTGTTGAAAGCATTAAACGGAGATTTTCGTAATATTGAAAGCTTTTCCTCTCTCGAGTTACAACTTCAGTGCAGCATTCATTTCGCGACAAATGCGCTGACAATTCTCGAAGAATTGGGACCAACAAGTTGGATGAGAACATCGGGAAGCATTTTATTTACTTGTCAACTTCTTTTTTCTTGGTCCTTTTTCTAGTACAAAACTAGTTGTTGCACACGGCCACGCACGTTGTATGTATGACTGGTTTTTAATATATCTACTCCTCTATAAACTCTTTATAATCGCCGCGTGGCGCAGTGGGTAGTGACCCTGTTTTCTGCATCCACGACCGTGGGTTCGATTCCCACAACTAGAAAATATTTGTGTGATGAACATGGGTGTTTTCCAGTGTCTGTGTGTATTTATACATTATATAAGTATTTATATGTAGTATATAATTGTATATTAATATTATAATATCAACTATCTTAGCACCCATAACACAAGCTACTCTGTATGCTTACTTTGGGGCTAGATAGTGATTTATTGTTTAAGTATATTTATTTATTTAAAAAAAAATGTACCTACTCCTCTATAAACTCTTTATAATCTTATAGAACTTGCTCAGTATTTTTTTTGGTTCGTTATCTTTAAATGAAACATAGCAAGATCGATTTATCGCCCCTGAAACCCTCTGCATAGCTACTAAATGAAAATCGTTGAAGTCGTTTCTGAGATTCAGATCAGTTTATTCAGGGTGCTGGGGAGTATTTTCCATAATGAAACCGGAACCGAAACCGGAGTATCCTCAGGAGATATTGACTCTACAACGTGCAATTGCAAAGTAGAGTAGCACGTTGTAGAGTCAACATCTCCTGAGGATGCTCCGGTTTCGGGGTGAAACGTACGTCTGGAGTATTTTGTCGGACCTGGGTGACGTTGTCGCATGGGTTCGTCGACTTTTCGCGGATGATAGCAAAATAAATAAATCATTATATAATCAGGATGAACTTCCGCAAAGTAACGCCTGCTTCTATCCAATATTTTCCATAACTAAATGATTATATTCTGTCCTAAACAAAAAATAATTGGAAATATAATATTCAAAGAACATAATTATGCTCTAAAATGATTATTTCCGGAGTAAAAAAAAATTCTAAATATGTCTGTTTAACGCATCCTTATTACAATAACGTAGCCAAACTTATTCATTGATTAATATCACGAAGTAGCTAAAGACGTGTGTTAGATGGATAGTTGGAATTATTTTATACTTTGTATGAAAAAGAAAACACTTTTTTTAGTTAGTTAACTATTAGTCATGCAGTTTGATTCCTATAAGTCTATATGTGGTCTCGTCAACGCCTTGAAGTTATGGGAAATACTCCCGAGCATCCTGTATATATAAAAGCGAATGGCCTCTTCACGATATATCAAAAACCGCATGACGTACAAAGTTGAAATTTGGTAGAGAGGTAGTTTATTAGTAGACGTCCGCTAAGATGGCCGGATTAAGGTTGTCCAAATGCGGACTGAGTCGCGGGCGTCCGCTAGTTTATAATAAGATGTATGCAAAAGTTGTTTGTTTAAAGGTATTTGTTTTGCTGTAAACAGGCAAACGTTTTTCTGTTAGATTGAGAACGCACTAAAAGGACGAAAATTATGGAAAAGTGACGTATTCCTCGCAAATTAATTATGCTGTGCTAATTTAACTATCCTACACGCACTATAATATAATAATATTATATAACCTGTTATATATAATATAATAATATTATATATAATATAGAGCCGTGATAGCCCTGTGGATATGACCTCTGCCTCCGATTCCGAAGGGTGTGGGTTCGAATCCAGTCCGGGGCATGCACCTCCAACTTTACAATTGTGTGTATTTTAAGAAATTAAATATCACGTGTCTCAATCGGTGAAGAAAAACATCGTGAGGAAACCTACATACCAGAGAATCATCTTAATTCTCTGCGTGTATGAAGTCTGCCAATCCAATTGGGCCAGCGTGGTGGACTATTGGCCTTACCCCTCTCATTCTGAGAGGAGACTCGAGCTCAGCAGTGAATATGGGTTGATGACGACGACGACAATTATATAACACCTTTACACCGAAGACAATAACACCTCAATTAACAAACGCTATCAGAAAAACACATACCAAACTCAATAAACTTAATCGATTTATGCACCAATTCTCACACCTACACACACGTCCATTCTCTTTCTCATGCTCTTAGACACACGCACACACACGCACACATCGACTTACACACACTTTTACGCTCATACACTTATATTCAACTTGCGAATTTTTAAATAAATTTTGTACTATTTTTCTTATATGTGATTAACTTAATAATATTTTTCTATTCACAATCATTTCTTTTAAAAATTATTTTTCATTTTCACTTGTTATACTTAATATTGCAACCAACTTTCTTTGTAACTGTATGTGGCCTTATTATTGTTTATTTTATATTTCTTGTACATATTTTGTTAAAACGCTGTTAGTTACAAATAAATAAATAAATAAATAATATAGCGTGTGTTATTATAATATTTTCGCCTGTATAGCTTTAGACAAAACCCAACCGGCTCTAACCATAAAATTGTAAGCACAATTACACTTGTATAATTGTTACAGCCGCGCATACTGCACATTATTTTTTATTGAAAACTGGAATATTGTTTTTTTAAACGCTACATTTACTTACACTAACTTTCGTCCTTTTAATACTTTTTTTAAAGCTTTTATTTAAACTGATAGTTGGTGAGGGTTAAATCTTGAAAGAAATTAGAACCATTCCCTGACGTATAATTTTACTGAAATAATATACTTGCATGTGGTGATATATTATCCAAATATAATTAAATATTAAAATTTGCATTGCTGATTACTACTTAATTAGCAAAACCAAATTTAGTTTAATCTAACAACCGCAATTATTAAATTTCATGTTTTGTCACTCATATTATTATTTTAAACCGACTTTACATAGTGCAGGTTTTATGTTTGAAAATACTTATGTGACTTATTCAATATAACTCTATCATTGAAGCTTCACAATACTATATGTATAATAATAATAATAATATGCTCCCGACCGATTTTTTCGGTCACGGCGGCTAATCTCATGGTGAGATTAACCATGTACGCAGGAGATATTATAGTGCACAAGTGTATGCGCAAGCACAGGTGCACTCTCTCTTCCCTCACTCTCGAAATCCAATGGGACGGCAGACCGACACGACCGGTGAGAGATCAGGCGCAGGACCGACGGCTTTACGTGCTCTCCGAGGCACGGGGGTGTACTAACACCGCCAACTTCCCAACTCCAGGCTGCTATTAAGATTTTCCTTGTAAGAAAAATCCCAATTTGTTTTTGTTGGCCTGACCCGGGATTCGAACCCTGGACCTCATTGACCGTAGCTGAACCAGCTTACCACGGGACCAATGAGCACTATATGTATAGTGAAGCTTCAATGATAGAGTCGAGGAATCATCAATCATCATGGGAGCTCTGATAAAATAAGAGTCAGTCTACATTATGAATAGGCTAGTTGTCTGTCGTCACATTTTTTTAAATGTCTTAAATTGTTCATTATCGTGAAATTTTAATTTTTAAATATTTTTTTGACAAACGCCTGTCGGCCATAATGGACGATGGTCTATATATTTCAACTGTTTTATGACGCCACGTTAGCAAATCCTGTACAAACGGAGCGTTTGACATGAATATAAGTTAACATTTATTTTGACATTTAGTACATCGAGTAATATTGAGACGTCACAAAATGGACGACAGCGGTATTGACATTTTGGATCATGGAAAATTTAAAAAAATACTTTAAGATTTTTAAATTAAGTTTTATAAGAAATCCTTAACTTTTATTAATTGATATCGATATATTTCGGACCCTTACTCCATGTACTACACGAAATTATTATTGTTTATATTAAATTTGATATGAGTCAACTACCCTATTGATAGACAATATCACGACATTACATCGACATGTCGTTGAAATAAAAAAATTTTTGTTCTCCGTAGGTATACATACAGATTTCGTCAACATCTGACATAACAAAGTCTGACAATTTGTGTGAAATAAAGCAGATGGCGTATCCCTCCAATAATCAACTGACATTGGACTGACCCAAGCGGCTTCGTGCTCTACAGTTTTTAACCTATAATAGGTATAATCAAATTACGAAATAATTTTATTTATAGATTCCCTTTGAATGTTAAGGTCGCCATTGACGGTCAATTATTCTCACGTTTCTGAAAAGCAAACGGCAGTACCTACGCGGCATACTATACAAGTCATGTACGCCGTGACCAACACACGATCAATTATAGTAGTAGGTGCTACAGAAACGTGAGAATAATTGACCGTTTGTGGCTCGCATTATATGATGGACTTTCACATCAAGGTACGCTTAGGAATAAACAAATTAAGTCGCAGCCACGCTGCATAGTCGTCGTATTATATTTTTTAATAAATTCTCTTTTAGAGTATTAATTGATTAATGCAAAAAGCTTGTTTTCCAGATATTTATTTTGTACCAGTTTACTATGAGTCAGACAACTTGATTTCTTTGTTCCCAAGTGTATAAAACAACGCATATCCCAAGTAATCTGTTTTGTGTTGTTCAAGAGCCACCTATCTTCTTCAGCATTAGATCAGCTTCATAGCACGTAAAATAATAATGCATTATCGCTGGAGTTACATGTAAATTATATTTACTTGGCACCTCTACACAAGGACATACATTAGAACCCGTTTAATACGATTTCGCAGGAACCTAACTAAAAACGCATCTTACACGGGAAAGCATATTATACGGGATATGGGTGGAGGATAGTGAAATATATAACGATTAATGTACACATACATATAAAAATAGTGTATTTGGTGTAAATACTACCTAATTGTGCTATTTAAAGTAATCACTTTTTCTGGTATGACAAAAAAATTTAGATGCATTAGCAATTACGAAATTTTCAATTAAATTTTACTATCGAAGTGCGTCTTTAAAATTTTCAGCTTAGTACAACATCATGTCAAGGATCTTTTGCTGTCAGGGTCTTTCAGTTCTATAAGATATCATGTATTATTATAATTAGTATTATAATTAGTCTTGTCCTGCAACCTTGTTTAATGACCTTTATGATGTCCAGATCTGTCTGTTGTAATTTATTTGTCGCATTTAGCATGTGACATGTAGGCGTATTAAACGGGATGACGAATCGTATTAAGCGTTAGGGAATGTATGAAAACATGTCTCAAGTTGTAGGGACTGGCGTAAAATGACGTATTAAGCGAGAAATCGTTATATGCGTGATCGTTTGAAGCGGGTTCTACTGTAGTTTGTTAGTGTAAAGTACCAAGCGAAATAAATGATGTCACAGTGAAAAGTTACTGAGAAATGCTGACCTTATGTGGAAGCCTGCACGCGAATTTGTTCCCCACATATCCCGCGGGATCTGTGGAGTTTCCGGAATAAAAAGTAGCTTATGTGTTAATCCATCCATATGTATGTGTAATGCCTGCATGACATCATGTAGATCGCGACCAACACATGATCAGTTTTATAGGACGATCAATTTTATCGGCTGTTAAGCCATTGACGCTGCAGGCATGTGGGATTACTTGATCGTTAGTGGCTGACATTACGTGTCTGCGTAGATTAAATTTGGCAGGAAGGTAAATTATAGTTAATAAGTTCCCTTAAGAACGAATTTTGCGACAGGGCCGTAATAAGAAGATCTAATAGCGGACGAAGTCGCAGGTGTCCTGTAGTGTATATAAACGAAAAAAAATATATATCTAAATGTGTTAAGATTATTAGTCAGTCAACCATTTATTAAACCAATAATGATGTGGCAAAAACTACATTGAAAAGAAAATCAATTACATTATATTATCCTAATATTATTAAATATTAAAATTAGGTACGTACCTAATTAGCGAAACCAAATTTAGTTTATTCAAATAACCACAATTATTGAATTTCATCATTCGTTACACATATTATAATTTTCAACCGACTTTAAAAACTGTAGGTTTTATGTTTGAAAGTATTTGAGTTATTGAAATATTAAGTGTTTAACAACAAAACATATCTAATGTTTTTGTTGTTATCTTTTATCATTCTATCGCTATATTATATTTGATAAGTATTAAAGATATAAACCTCGAGTGTTTGAAGGATAATGATGTAAAGTGCCCGGGGCATGAAGACATAATTTCTCATAGGACCGTGAAGAAAATATAAAAAAAATACGCTTTACTAATACAGCACTAACTTGGTACCGCCTTTATACTGATCAGAAGGTAGCACATACGATGTTATTTATCCCTCTCATTCTGAGAGGAGACTCGAGCTCAGCAGTGGGCCGAATATGAGTTGATAACTCCTAACGCTTTATTCAGACCATGGTTTTCAACTTTGCTACAGGTAGCAAAGTTGAAAACCATAGTCTAAATAAAGCGTTAAGCGTTAAAGAAGATAGCAGGCTATCTTTTTAAGCCACAATGATCAAAACTCTATAGTTGCCTACGAATACGATTATTTCTATACCCTTAGCACAAAATATTATAATAGCCCTAAGGGAGCAGGGGATAATAATAATAATTTTATAACAAAGTATCTACCCATACTAATAAAAATGTAAACTCACTTAATGCATTCAAAACAAAACTAGCAGAATATATAATAATAAGTTATTCACATAAGTTGCAATTATTACGAATTAACGAATGCTTTGTTTTTTTATAAAGAATATTTGCCATACTTTTTATAATATATGACCAATATTCCCATTCCCCTCCAACTAGTCAGGAAAGACTGCTAGGAGTGGGTATGACAATAGGCCGACGGGGTGAGGATTGAACCAGCACCTCTCTGTGATGAATCCAACCGCTCTAACCGTTGAGCTTTTGAGGCTTTATTGTGAAAAATAAAAATATGAAGGCTAAATCATTTATCTAAACTACTATTACAAAGAGGTAATGTTTGTGATATTTCTGGTAATCCCTGGATATAATAAAGCAATTTTATACTATTATTTTACCGCTGGAAAGCCACGTTATTTGTGAGTGTCATAGGCTATATGTTTATGATCGCGGGTAAAACCGCGGGGCATCAATTAGTGTTAATACATGTTAAGAATGTTAGAGACATGTTAGCTATTAAGTCTTTATGGGAATAAATATCTTTAAACCTAACAAACTGTCAGGTTTTATAATAAGTACTTATAAGGGCGAAGGTTTCGTCAGACCTATAATTCTTACACGGAATCAACGAATTTACATATTTTCTCATTTTATGCACCCTCAATATGCCTTGCCTTTTCACTAACATCGTATTAAATTTTTTAATCGTGGAACATACCCAGCATTTTCCAATTTTTAATCATATCTTCTAAGATAGTGATCTTTTTACATACAATTGTATAGTATATAAAAAGATGCATACCTAAAATATAACATACATACATACCTAATGGAGCATAATTGTCAGAGCTAAAAACAATTTTTTTAATTTCTCTAAATTAACTTATTTTTTATCAACTTTTTTAATTTAGTTAGTACTTATTGAAAGTAATTACGAAATTATATTACTAATGAAAACAGTTCTAAAATTTAATTCAATCGTAAATCGTGACATTATAAAGAAACTTTTGGGTGAGCACTAAACTGAAAATCACATCTCAAGAAGTCATAAAGCGACCCTTTCACGGCTGCCGCGATCGTTTCAATATTTTAACTGTACTCTGAACTTACCTTGCGGCACTCGAGTAACTAACTGTAAAACTGCAGTCAAAATGGCACCATCTTAGTTTATCTTATTAGTAAAGTTTATTCTTCCACAAAAGTTTTACTCTAACTCATTTTAATTTCTTCCAAAGTTTTTATTACTAATCAAAAGCATTTAAACATTTAGAACACAATTTTCACTATACAATAACGCAAACAAAACCACAATTATCACTTTATAATACAAAACCTTATCATGTTCTATTTTTAAATCATATTATTGAAATAATCAAGTTTTTTTTTATAAAATATCGGCTTTAACGTCCTGTTATTTTAAATATTTATGATGTGTGAAATTATTTTAGCTGTTAGTTATGCCGTAATTTATTTTTCGCGGCAAAGGTTCAACTGTGGAGCCAGAGAACGCGTCGGGGCGATGTTAGTAAGCGTACAGCCGGAGTGACACTGTTGACCCGCCGGTCTCCCATCGCGATTTGAGTGCAAACCAAGGATTCGCGCGAACCTTGCTCATGACCAAGTTCAACGCGCATATTTGGGTAACTTTTTTATATTTTCATTAGTTAGTTGTATGATGATTATTTAGATGAAATTAAATTAATTTCGATGCCTAAATAACAATACCTAATAATAAAATGCAATATATAGAGATAATAGCGCTAGTATCTTTTATATGTAGCCCCTTCAGTGAAGTTTAGTAAAATATAATCAAGATATTATGTAGTCTTTTCAAGATATGTATTCACTATTTTATTTTTTGAGTTTATTCAGTTAAATTATTTAAATAATAAATATGTATAATATAATATAATTCGTGGCTGAAGTGATCGTAACATAGTATGGATCTATGTAGTAGCAGCATAGCAAATGCCCGCGACTTTGTCCGCAATTTAATTAAAAAATATATTTTTAGAAGTCGTTTTTCGCCTGTCCTAAAAAAATCATAATAATCATCATCATTATTAGCCGATGGAAGTCCACTTCTATAGGTACATTGGCCTCTCATAGGAACTTCCAAGCACTACTGTTTTATGAGCCGGAAGAATCCAGAGACTCCCATACTACTTCATGTCATCGGTTCAACTAGTGAGGGGTCTACCAATACTACGTTTTCCAGTGAAAAAAGGAATACATAATTGAAAGGAACCAACCTACCTACGTAATGTACGGTATTCCTAGGAAACGTATTTACGTTTCCTAGGAATACCTAGTAAACGTAGGTAGGTAGGAGGTGAATCGCCGAATCCAGCTTGGCTGGGCAGCATTCGGGATACTCCGCGACATCTTTTCGTCCGGAATTCCTCAGTGCCTGAAGACGAAAATCATCGAACAGTGCGTGTTGCCAGTCTCACTCACACAAAATCACTCAGCGGGCGATGGAGCGAGCAATGCTTGGAGTTTCTCTGCGTGATCGAATTAGGAACGAGGAGATCTGCAGACGAACCAAAGTCACTGACATAGCTCAGCGAGTCGCGAAGCTGAAGTAACAATGGGCAGGCCACATAGTTCGAAGAGCCGATGGACGTTGGGGTCACAAGGTGCTGTAATGGCGACCCCACACCGGAAAGCTGGTCGACCCCCATTAAGCGGATCGCAGGAAACCGCTGGATGCTTGGGCCTCGAAACCGTTTTGCTTGTAGATCCATGCTAGAGCCTTATGTCTAGCAGTGGACGTCGATCGGCTGATAATGATGATGAATTGAAATATGTGCTTACACATGTATTATACTGTACACATAATATAGTATTGACTTTTTGACTCCGTCTTTTTTTGTAAGAAAATATGTTGTTAGAATATTGGTGTACTAGCTTACATTTTACATCAGCTTGGAGCCTTCTCTCAGAATGAGAGGCGTGGCTAATTAGTCCACCACGTTAGCCCAATGCGGATTGGTACACTTCGCACACGTAGAGAATTGAAAAAATTCTCAGGTATGCTAGTTTCCTCACGATGTTTTCCCTTCACCGTTTGATACACCTGATACCTAATTTCTCAAAACGTCCTACTTCAATTAATTAGAGTTATCTTAATAAGTATAGGTGTGTAGGTGTCTTAGCGTAGGTGTTTAGTAAATTACAATGAAATGATATTAAAAGTAAGGCATAAGGAGTAATAAAGAATGTTTTGAATGAACAAATTTATTTCCGTTCTAGCTTCACGCAGATTTGTCGGGTCATCATAATCATTATCAACCCATATTCGGCTCACTGCTAAGCTCGAGTCTTTCTCAGAATGAAAGGGGTTAGGCCAATAGTCCACCACGCTTACCCGATGCGGATTGGCAGACTTCACGCACGCAGAGAATTAAGAAAATTCTCTGGTATACTGGATTCCTCACGATGTTTTAGACACGTGATATTAATACACACAACTGTAAAGTTGGAGGTGCATGCGCTGAACTAAATTCGAACCCACACCCTCGAATCGGAGGGCTATCAGGGCTCATGGGATTTGTCGGGTATTCGTTGAAAATGAGAATTTCCGCATATAGACTCGGACCTTATTTCAACTAAACATTTAAAAAACACAATGATGAAACTGATGTGTCTCAAATTCTTAATTACATGTTAATTTGTTCCTTTTTCCGTAAAGACCCTTGGGCCATGGAGTCGCAGTACAAAAACAAAACTCCAAATTATTTCACTGCGGCTAATTGCCTCGACTGGTGACAAAGGATCCGGTTCATCTTTAACGCAAAGGAACTGGATGTCCAAAGCGGAAACGCAGCCAGTGTTTTGCCTCCAGACCTGTATAGTATATGTTTTAGCAGACTCAAAGGTGATTACAAAAATAAGAAAACTAATGTCGAACAAAGGTTATTATGATTCATAACATTTGTCAGGACAACTTAATTAACAAATCCAACACCAAAATAAGACCCCAGAATGGCAGAGAATGACCTTGAGTGAAGTCACGCACTTGTGAACGTTGTGTGTAGGGTTAAAGGTACCTTTGACTGTTAACAAACACTCCCATTTTCCACTCGTCACTCTCCCCGCCTATCCCAAGTAACCCATAAAGAATTATACAACAAGAGATGTGGACGGCTCGAACGCCACGAGCACACTGAAACACAAGATCGAGCGACGTCATATCCGTCACAGACTACTATTTCCTACACTATTTATTAAAAACATGTAAATTTATAAGCGGCCAACGCGGCGATAACATAAGTTAGCTGAACTTGCATAGAGTGTGATAATTGTGATCTAATTGATTGTATTCCGTTTAGATTTGGGGGAGGGGGGGATTCCGTGCCCGCCCTAGAATGGACCTATGCCCACCCTAGGAATCTGGGCTGCCAATATGGAATTCTAAGATAGATACTAATAATGGACTTGATGTCCGGGGCCAGGCCCACCCTAGGAAATAATCCTAGATACGCCAATGCTGTCATCTCGAGATGATGTGTGTGCTATGACCTTAAGTCTGCGCTTTTTTTTAAATATTCAAAAATATTGCACGCGTTTTATAAAGGCTTTTTATATGTGAACCGGTGTTGAACACTTAACGAAATAAATTTTCAATTTAAACATGAACAAAGAACGTATTGTTCGCTGCCATTTTGACGATGTTATTTCAACGTCACTTACAAAAATATTTCTTAAACAAAAATCATATTTTTATATTAGTACTAGCGGACGCCCGCAACTTTCTCCGTGTGGAATTCAGCTTATAACAAATCCCGCGGAAACCATGGATTGTTCCGGGATGAAAAGTAGCCTATGTGTTAATTTAAAGTAAAATCTATTTCCATTCCAAATTTCAGCCAAATCGCTTCAGTAGTAGCGTTAAAACAAACATACATCCATACAAACATTCGCGTTTATAATATTAGTAGGAAGTAGGATTTTCTTTTGTTAGAATCTAAAATATCGTGAGTGTTATTTATATAATGTATTATGAAACACGGCTAAAACTCACTAAAAATGACTTCGCAACTAGTCGGGCATACTCCAACGTTGTACGACGTTTCTAGTCGTGTTTTTTTTATTATTTACAACTTAGCAAGCTGAAAACATGGAAGTTTCGTTCTATAAAAAGACTCACTGATAAACAAAAAGTTTTTAAGCGTTAAAGAGGGACACGGGAGAGATACGCCGGAACTTAGTATGAAAGTCTGTACTTTGAAGTAAGAAAGGTCACAGTTCGCCCCGCCGAAGTCACATGCGTCTGCTACAGTTCATTTCATGTAGGATGGTGCGGGTGACAGTTCGATACACTCTTGAAAGTTTGCCGCGATTCAAGATAATACTATGAACGTCATACAGGCGATTGTTACCGTACCCATGCTATCTGAAAACCACTTTAACCATAAAAACTAACTAATAAAATAATACAGCTAAACAACAATACAAAACATTAACTAATCTTTTGTTTTATGGTTCAAAGATAGTCTTATTTATACGTCATAAAAAACTCTGCACGCTATATTTTAGAAGGCTATCGCGGTAAAATATTACATACTCGCGTTTATAATGGTATCTCCGTCAGATACACTCGTAAAGGTAGGGTCACATGAATAGGTACGCAAATAATTTAAATAAGCTTCTTTAAAGGACTTTGAAACAGTTCCGGATCTTAATTCAAACTAGAAATTACTTTCACTCATCGAAATAATATAACTTTATAATTAGTTATTATTAGCTATTATTATTGATTGTTTGGACAGGAGTATTTAAAGCAAACTTGAAAAAAATCTATAATTTGGTATATTTGAAATCGGAAGGTGTGACAAAAAATTGTCTTGTTTGAGAGATTACTTTATCAGCCCCCTAGTTTTAGACGGATTAAAACTGTACTGTACAAGTTCTGAGTCAGGAGAATAGTTATAACCGAAGATCCTGACTCAGGGACCAGATGTATCCCTACCCTTTACCAGTATAAAGAATGTCTAAATAAACTGCACAAGCCTAAATATCTCATTATCGTGCGAAGATTTACACAGAAAACTCAATTGTTGTAATAACCATCCGCTTTGAACACGACGTTACAAAACATGATAAAGGGGGAGTTTGTTCATACAAATTGAACGTTGCCTTAGAGTGAACATAAATTACTTGTGACATTCCAAATTATCTATTATGTTTATATACGCTAGGTATAGATTTTTTTATCAATTTAATTAAAATTATTAGGTACACACGTAAAATCCTTAACGCTGCTTGACAAGAAATAAATATCAGGGTACATAGTACAAACGCACCAGGTCATGTAGTCATGTGGCACGTCGATTCTCTTTCTACAATCGCAATTATCATCATCATCATCATCATATCAGCCGATGGACGTCCACTGCAGGACATAGGCATTTTGTAGGGACTTCCAAACATCACGATACTGAGCCACCTGCATCCAGCGAATCCCTGCGACTCGCTTGATGTCGTCAGTCCACCTGGTGGGGGGTCAGCCAACACTGCGCTTACTAGTGCGGGGTCGCCATTCCAGCACTTTGGGACCCCAACGTCCATCAGCTCTTCGAACTATGTGCTCCGCCCATTGCCACTTCAGCTTCGCAACTCGTTGAGCTATGTCGGTGACTTTGGTTCTTCTGCGAATCTCCTCATTTCTGATTCGATCACGCACAGATACTCCTGTCTTACAATCGCAAACACTTCGAAAATTAAAAAATGTATAGGATATCACGTGATGAAACTATCGATCGGATCTGTCATTGCCATATATTTTGTTAGTTTTCGAAACGATAGCGTCTGTAGAAATAGAATCGACAAAGCTACAGGCCGAGCTTTGTTCCTATGCTTTTTATGATAACATGGCTTGAGAACTTTATTCGCCGCATAAGAAATCGCCGATATCTCGTTTTTTAATATCGCTGCGTAAACGGTCGGTTTTTCTAAGCTCTCAATAGGAAACAATCCCCCGATTTTTAAACATTCTTCATTGGTGCTCCGCTCCTATTGGTCTTAGCGTGATGATATATAGCCTATAACCTTCCTCGATAAATGGGCTATCTGACACTGAATCTATTTTTCAAATCGGACCTGTTTCGTGTGTTGAAGTAGTTCCTGAGATTAGCGCGTTCAAGCAAACAAACAAACAGACAAACAAACTCTTCAGCTTTATTATATTAGTTTAGATTCATAGTTTAAAAGATAATTTAGCTGTTGTTTTTGTTATTTCATAGTACTAATCATCCCGGACTACTAGAGGTAAGGTTAAATAAAATCACATGGGAACTTCATCGACGCCATGTTTACAATGTTTATTATAAAAACTGCTCTGACGTCATCAGAGTTCTTTACAGATTTTAGACACGACCGAATTGATCCACATCGATTTATTAATGCTAAAGTGTTGCATGCTTACAATTTTTCTAATGCGTATGTTTAGTTTGTTTATGTTTTTTACCACTAAAACGATTAGTCTAGTAGTTAATCTGTTTATACTCATTTTTTATGTAAATTACTAATTTTTTGGTCCAGTGTTTAGCTTTGGCCTATGTGGCATCAGATCTGGAAGACCTGGGTTCGATTCCTGGTTCAGGCTTTAAGTCGTGAATATTGATCTTAAATTAGTATAACTAATTGATCTAAGTCATCTGTTTTTTTAATAACGAAATTTATTTATATTTTAGCAGACGCCTGGAATTCAGTTTTTCACAAATCCCGCACGATCCATGAATTTTTCCGGGATGAAAAGAAAAGCTTATGTATTAATCCAGAGTATAATCTATTTTCTTTCCAAATTTCAGCCAAATCGCTTCAGTAGCCGTAGCGTAAAAGAAGAACAAACATACACACACACAAACTTTCGACTTTATCATAGTGTGATTTTTGTACATGGAACTCTACGTACACGTATTAGAATTGTTTAAATATATGAGACACTTAAATAAAAAAATAAAAAAATAACGATAATGACCAACATATTCCATTAAAAATTAAATTTAATAAAAACGTTCAAAATATTTTTTTATTAAAGCTACGTTTAATGAAAAACTAGCGGACTTCGCCCGCGTGGATTTCAGTGTTTCACAAATTCTGTGGGAACCATTGATTTTTTTGGGATGAAAAGTAACCTAGGTATGTCTTAATCCAGAGTAATATTTCCATTCCAAATTTCAGCCAAAACTCTCAGAGTAACAAACTTACACACACACTTTCGCCGTTATAACATAAGTGTGACTGACAATCACAACGAAAACAAAATAAAATACAAATTGATTGACAGAGTAGCAGGCAACACCAATAATACTAACTCAACTTCACCGGCTTACGTAAATTATAGTAACTATTGAATGTTTGATGTAAATTATACGTTTTACTGCACATAAACTAGTCATGGTGTTGATATCTGGTTAAGAGAACTGTTGAAATACAGCAAAACACCTACACACGTGGATGCTACTACTATGGGGATGATGACTAGATTTGAATACATGGATTTTTATAGTAAATTCGGGTAAATAAGGTAAACGTTAACTAATTTATACATAAAAAGCAAAGATTGACTGGATATTTGCAAAATAAATAAGATTATAAAATCTATTAAGAATCTTTTATCGTAATTAGATGAAAATTCATATAGTTTTAGCTTCCTTACATTAAATGTGACATTTTTTAATAAATCAACTATAAACATAAACGCACAAATAACAAAGATATTAGTAATTTTGTTTAAACGTTCATACAAATCTAACGATCATTAATTGCCTACGACGTCATTAGTTCGTACCATTTTGTATGGGGCGATTTCAGGGATCCGCGTCAGCGCCGCAAATCTGACCCTTTAAATCCCTGTAGCTCCGAAAGTAACGATCGTAGATACCCTGTTACTTTTACAAAATTGCTTTGCTATTAGCATACTCTTAATTTATATACAATTAAAAAAACTGTCATCATCCCTATTCAACTACATAATACGAGCGTCATGAAATTTATTCAGAGGCAGTGCACACCATATATGCAAAAATGCTCTGTCTACCCTGAGAACCCATTGCGATAGGAATTTTTCGTTCTGTACCTATACCCTAGTTAAAAACCCTGTGCAGGCCACTACTAAGAGGAACAATTATTAGCCTACTTAAAAATGACGCGAGTATATTAAAATGGTCAAAACATCTACATAGAATAGATCTACATAGAACCCGTGCGAAGCCGGAGCGGGTCGCTAGTAAACATTAAGAAGAAAATAAACCTGCCGTATAACAGAAATCAGAAAGACTTCTGTTATTAATCCCCGACGCAAAAAGAGGGGTGTTATAAATTTGACATGTCTGTCTGTCTGTCAGTCTGTCTGTGGCACCATAGCTCCCGAACGGATGAAGCGATTTAAATTTAGTTCTTTTTGTATGAAAGGTGACTTACGGGCGAGTGTTCTTAGACATGTTTGATGAAAATCGGTTGAGCCGTTTAAAAGTTGTGGGGGTTGAAAGTGGGGAAGAACAATCGAATGTCTTGGATAGAAGCAGGCGTTACTTTGCGGAAGTTCATCATGATTATATAATGATTTATTTATTTTGCTATCATCCGCGAAAATTCGGCGAACCCATGCGACAACGTCACCCAGGTCCGACAAAATACTCTCTACGTACGTTTCACCCCGAAACCGGAGCATCCTCAGGAGATGTTGACTCTACAACGTGCAATTGCAAACGTGCAATTGACTTTGCAATTGCACGTTGTAGAGTCAACATCTCCTGAGGATGCTCCGGTTTCGGGGTGAAACGTACGTAGAGAGTATTTTGTCGGACCTGGGTGACGTTGTCGCATGGGTTCGCCGAATTTTCGCGGATGATAGCAAAATAAATAAATCATTATATAATCGAATGTCTGCAAATATACTCGAGGGGTCTCAATGAAAGCGCACTGAAAGAGAATATTGATAACTAAATAGAGTGTAATAATAATTTCATATTTCAATATTGATGACTAAATAGAGTGTATTAATAATTTCATGACATTCGGGGATTTTTCAAAATTTTCAATTTTATGTTATTCGGCAGAAATAGGGATGATGACAGTTTTTTAAATTTTATATAAATTAAGAATATACTAATAGCAAAGCAATTTTGTCAAAGTAACAGGGTATCTGCGATCATTACTTTCGGAGCTACAGGGACTTAAAGGGTCAGATTTGCGGCGCTGCCACGGATCCTCGAAAAACGCTCCATACAAAATGGCACGATTTAGTGACGTCGTTGGCTCGCTGATCGTTAGGTTTGTATGGGCGTTCAAACAAAATTACTAATATATTTGTTATTTGTGCGTTTATGTTTATAGTTCATTTATTGAAAAATGTCACATTTAATGTAAGGAAGCTAAAACTGTATGAATTTTCATCTAATTACGATAAAAGATTTTTAATAGATTTTGAAATTTAATTATCTCATTTATTTTTCAAATATTCTGTTATCGCCGTTTAGTCACAGAAAAGATATTACAACCAGTAGTTGGACTTCATACTAGAGGTCGAAACGCGAGCTATACCTACGCTCCTTGAACATGGGGTGATCGTAGGGTGAAGACAGTCGCGACTGTGCCGCGGTGACGAACGAACGCACGGTGTATTAACAGAGTAAAGTGTATTAATAGTATTAGATTTTTTTAATTATGACCAGTAGGAAATACTGTGCCGTTTTTGGATGCATGAATTCAAAATTATCCCATCCAGAGATAACTTTTTTTAAGTTACCTGGAAACTCTGAAAGGTTAACTTTAAAATAAATTTACTTATTAGTAGGTAGGTACATAATCTTGTATTTTTTAATGGATAAGGTATTTCCTTTTATCTCTAGAATAAAGGTAGGTATCTGGATTAGTAAATAAAGTGAATAGAGTAAAGGAAAGTGATTGACACGATTGAAATATGTAGCTATACGCGGTTCATGAATCACGATACAGTAGGTACGATAAGCTTGTATTAAAACCTCGACTGCTTGTACAATGTATTGTGTGACTGTGCTCGGATCATTTGTGTTTTGTTACCCGACTGCGGCGAAGCCCAAAGGAGGAGTATGTGTTTGAATGTTATGACTTGTTGTTGTATGCGGGCGACGGGAGGAAAGGACTGCGCGGGTGTGAAGTCGTACGCGCTGGGCATCGTTACCCCCCTCCCGGACCGCGCCGACCTTCGGGAGTGTTACGAACAAATTTGCCAAGCACACATACTGATAAATGATATGTCATTAGACTCGTCTAGATAGGCCGAGTGTCACTGGGTAACTTAGTTCTTAAAAAATCAAAATGGCGGATTTTATGCACTTTAATGTGCAAGCTCATAAAACTTTTGCTCAGCTTGGCATTGGTGACAAGAATTTTAACCGACTTCCAAAAAGAATCGTATCGTATTTACAGCGATATTTCCGTCATTTGTAAACCGTTTCTTTTTTGTTTGGATGAATATTCTTTCAGGTTAGTCCCATTTTTTTCATGTCAGGATCTGATAATGGCATCCTAGAGAAATCTAGGGGAACTATCGTATCGTAGGGACAATTAGTGCGTTTGTTCATTGTTTCATTATCTATTTTAAATCACTACAATTTCATGAAGGTATTTATCTTTTTTTTTATTTGTTCACGTAGTGTGGAGGTAATACCTAGATGGCATCACCGAAATAAATATGTTTAAGAATACGACCAATCCTTCAAGATCATTGACGTAGTATCAGCCTTAATTAAATCAACCAATCAAAAAACACGCATTTTTATTTATCACTTCCCATTTTACTACAATTTACAAAGTATTTTATTTGTTTATATAAAAAAAGTTTATTTACAATCACAAAACTAAGTGGAAACACAAAGTTAGCAAATGTAATTAAATTGCTGCATGCGGGCAGCCCTATGACATGTTTACGTACCGCGCGGCTGTAGGTATTTATTTCAAAAATACGGCCGAGTTATTATACTGCTTGTAATATCTTTACTGTGGTTTAGTGTTGGAAATAGTAGCACAGTAGATATATTACAAGCAGTATAATAACTCGGCCATATTTTTGAAATAAATACCTACAGCCGCGCGCTCCGTAAACATGTGATAGGGCTGCCCGCCTGCAGCATTTTAATTACATTTGCCAACTTTGTGTTTCCATTTAGTTATGTGATTGTAAATATACTTTTTTTTAAATAAACAAATAAAATACTTTGTAAATTGTAGTAAAATAGGAAGTGATCAATAAAATGCGTGTTGTTTTTTGATTGGTAGATTTAAATAAGGCTGATACTAATCAATGATCTTGAAGGACCTTCATATATTTATTTTGGTGATGCCATCTATCTATTACCACCACACTAGGTGACCAAATAATAAAAAATCGGTCAAGTGCGTGTCCCCCCCCCTATAATAACGATACCCCCACACTATAGAATAGACGATAAAAAATTGACCCTGACTTGGCATGTAGGGAAGGAACTACAAAAAACAAATTGAGATTGACCGGGTTCGCTAGTAGTTTAATAAAAAAATCTGGATAGGTATATTGATATCAGCTGGCTCTTTACTTTTTTTATTCAAATACATTAAAGTATGAGCAACACAATAATGTTGTTAAATTCAAACAACTTCTTTACGTAACTTCTTTATTACCTTAAAATACAGGTATACAAAACATACATGTCATAAGATTTAAATCTATGTATTACATAATAATCAAAGAAAACAACCTAAATGAAGAAGTTAATAAATAATTATTTAATAATATTATATTAACGTTTACGTCATTTACCTATTTACACAATTTTATCATTTAAGCATTTATTTATATATATATTTATTAAATTATGCCTTTAGAATACAAAATATTAATCAAACTTTATAAAAATAATAACTTTTTTCCTAGTCGTCATAATACAAAAATCCAATACACTGCGTTCGTCACCGCGGCACAGTCGCAACGGTCTTCACCCCACGATCACCCCACGTACGAGCTGCGTAGGTATAGCTCGCGTTTCGACCTTTAGTATGAAGTCCAACTACTGCTTGTAATATATCTACTGTGATAGTAGTCTGTGACGGATATGACGTCGCTCGATCTCGTGTTGGCTTCAGTGTGCTCGTGGCGTTCGAGCCGTCCACGTCTCTTGTTGTGTAATTCTTTATGGGTTACTTGGGATAGTCGGGGAGAGTGACTTGAGTGGAAAAGGGGAGTGTTTGATATCAGTCAAAGGATCCTTTAACCCTACACACATCGTTCACAAGTTCGTGACTCCACTCAAGGTCATTCTCTGCCATTCTAGGATCTTATTATGGTTACAGTTTGATTTATTAATTAAGTAGTCCTGACAAGTGCTGTGAATCATAACCTTTGTTCTACATTAGTTTTCTTATATTTGCAATCACCTTTTGAGTCCTATAATAATCCAGACAATCGTTGCTTGTTATGTATAAATTAGTTAACATTGACTTTATTTACCCGAATGTATCATAAAAATCAATATATTCAAACCTACTCATCATCCCCATTGTAAGTACGAGTTGATACTATATAGGTAATCCATGACACCATATGCACAATAGCTCTGTAAAATTTAAGCCGAAAAACATTAATATTACCCTCTTCTACCTTAATAAGTAAATGACAAGGGCTTGAAGTATTAAGATATTTAATTCCTGTCGGTACTTTCACAATTTAATTTCGCTAAGCCGTAACAACCTTTGTTAGTCACGAACAATAAGTAGTCTGTTTATGTTTTAACTAGCCCTTAACCTAGTTTGTCTGGGTTGAATTTATTTGTTCTTTCGTTGTTCCGTTACACTTACTAACTAATATATTATAAATATTATGTGAGTTTGTTGATGCGCTTTACCACCAAATCTAATTAACGGTTATAAAATTTATTTTATCAAAGAAACCTAAGATAATGGGAAAAATGCATTGGAAACCGCGGGGCGTCCGCTAGTCATACTAATGTCATAAAGGTAATAATAAAAGTGTGTAACTGTGTTTATGTTTGTTGCTTTTTTATCTTTACAAGCCCTTGACTACAATCTCACCTGATGGTAAGTGATGATGCAATCTAAGTTTGAAGCGGGCTAACTAGGATAATAGTAAGCAAATTACGTTATAGAGGTAACTTGCTTACCAATATACCTACAGGGTGAAGCTGAAACAACTATTCATAAATAATTACCAAGTATAAAATCAACGCCTATGTAGTTTTTCAGCAAATGGTGCGACTAAATTGCACTGAAGGTAGGGATGTGTTGTATTTTGTAGAAAAATCAATATAACTTAAGACCCGTAGAATTTCAACTAACATAATTTTATAGTGTTATTTGGTACGCCGAGATATCAGCTATCATCCTGTAGAGTACTCATATGTCGTAGTATTCAAGACATCTATACTAATATTATAAAGCTGAAGAGTTTGATTGTTTGTTTGTTTGTTTGATTGAACACGCTAATCTCTGGAACTACATGTCCGATTTGAAAAATTCTTTCAGCGATAGATAGTCCATTTATCGAGGAAGGCTATAGGCTATATATTATCCCTGTATTCCTATGGGAACGGGAACCACGCGGGTGAAACCGCGCGGCGTCAGCTAGTCCTGTATAAAAACATTAATAACAACAATAGAAAATAATGTATTTACTATAACATAACTTCAATTAAACTATATATTTTGATAGGTAATAAATATACCAACATTTTTCTTATCCATAACGTTTTTGCGTTATGTCCTTTTATAAAAAACTTTGGTTTTCAAAGGGTAAGGCATTCTCTGTTACGCCTCATTGCACGTAAATCACAGAGCAACTACGTGCGTAGACTGTAAATCTGTTTTCTAAAAGCAAATTTTTATCAATTTTGAAGCTTTCATCTTCTTAAATCGAATATCGGATTACGTTTTTGTCTCGTTAACAAGACTTTTCGTTTAAGATTATTTACTAATTAGATTGTTTGTCGCATAAAAGTCCTACACTAGAAAGCATCAACAGCCATTAATTATTAATTTATAATATTAATGGAGCCGTGATAGCCCAGTGGATATGACCTCTGCCTCCGATTCCGGAGGGTGTGGGTTCGAATCCGGACCAGGGCATGCACCTCCAACTTTTCAGTTGTGTTCATTTTAAGAAATTAAATATCACGTGTCTCAATCGGTGAAGGAAAACATCGTGAGGAAACCTGCATACCAGAGAATTATCTTAATTCTCTGCGTGTGTGAGGTCTGCCAATCCGCATTGGGCCAGCGTGGTAGACTATTGGCCTAACCCCTCTCATTCTGAGAGGAGACTCGAGCTCAGCAGTGAGCCGAATATGGGTTGATGACGACGAATAATAATGAAATAACTTATTATAGTTTTTAAGTTTTATTGATTTTTCTACAAAATACAAAAATCCCTACATTAAAGATAAAACACGCCACACAAAATAAATTAGCATCGTGCTTTTTGCACATTTTGTTATAATATTTTATATAAAGTTTGTTAGCCTTGGTTACGAATATGTCATAGATACTCGTAAGTAGATAGATAAGTTTGATTTGGTGGCTTCGGGAAGAAGTTAAGGCACATTAAAGTCTCCAATAGGGAATTTTAATACCTGTAAATATAATATATTGATATTTAATTTTCGGGAAAATTAAATCAATATTAACTTTTTTATACTACATAAAGATTTTTGAGATATTTGTAAAATGTATATATATATTTTTTATTTAGCTTGTGAATCGCGACCACGCGTCCCGTTATGGTTCTAAAATTTCAAAAACAAAAAGAAATAACATTTCACTTTTTAGAAACTTAAAATCCAAATATGTAAATTATAAAGTTATAATTTACATATTTGGAGCGCGTATGCGAGTTGTGTTGTCTTGTTTGTCAATCAAAAATAATTTAATGTAATTAGATAAAAAATCATATCTACTTTACAAAATTTTATTAAATATTATTAAGCGCTTCAATGTGACAGTTTTCATTACTAGAAGTACAAACATAAACTCAAATAGAAAAGATATTTGTGATTTTGTTTGAACGCCTATACAAATTTAACGATCTCTCTCAGTGATGACGTCATTCAATCAACACGGCAGCGCCACAAAATTTAACCTTTAAATCACTGTAGCTCCGAAACTATTGATCGCAGATACTTTTAGCATACTCTTAATTTACATCATCATCATCATTAACAACCCATATTCGGCTCACTGCTGAGCTCGAGTCTCCTCTCAGAATAACAGGGGTTAGGCCAATATTCCACCACGCTGGCCCAATGCGGAGTGGCAGATAATTAAGAAAAACCTCTGGTATGCAGGTTTCCTCACGATGTTTTTCCTTCACCGTTTGAGACATTTTTAATATCTTAAAATGGGCCCAACTGCAAACTTGGAGGTTCATACCCCGGACTGGATTCGAACCCACGCCCTCCGGAATCGGAGGCAGAGGTCATATCCATTGGGCTATCACGGCTCATAGAATTAAAAAAGCTGTCAAAGTCGCATGAGCCTATAATTACATAAACCAACATATCCAGATTAGAACACAGCATTGCTGCCATCCAGCAATAATAAGTATGACAGCAGTACTTCCGCGGAAAATCTGTGATACAGAATGCTCTTTTATTACCTTAATTATTTAAAAATTAAATACAATAAAACATCATCATGTGATCCTTAATTCTTATGTCTTCTTCCAAGCGAAAACTTTACCCCTTTGATTTGAAAAAGTCTTGTAATACCCTTTTATTTTTATAATGTTACTGAAAAATCATAAATTTAACATTTTCTCCTTTTACAGATAATAATTCTTTTCAAGAGAGTTTAATTTGGAATCAACTCATTTGGCTTCTATTGAAAATTTTGGCCATTATTCTCTAATTGCTCAGATGGAAAAAATATTCGATTTTTCCTTCAATCAAGAATGGAAACCTAGTAAATTATGTCCAAAGACATTTTTATCTTTCTTCCGTTTGATTTCATTGGTTTGAATTTCTTTGAGCTTTTTATCATGTTGAATTAATTAAATCTTACAATTTCAGATATTATGACTAAATATTAGGACGTTTTATATTATATAATTCTTATTTTAAACATATTTTATAGTAATAATTATTATTATATAAACACGAAAAGTCTGTCTTTCGCGGAACTTTGAAGGTGGATGAAATTTTGGTATAGAAATGTGACCTTGGAGGAAAACATATTTTTAGTTTCTTATTTAAAATTTTGAGTTTTTGGAGAAGGATTTTCACATTTAGTGCCTAACTACCTTAGTTAAACATCTAAATCTCTGAATCGCAGCTAAACCAACGACTTATTTTTAACAAACAAAATGTCTGACAGTCCATGGTATTCTTAAAACCAGCCTGGTCCCCGATTTCTCATATGCCTTGATTGATGTCCTTCAGCCCAGAAACCCCAACGGTCCTAAAATCCATTTAAACCAAGCTCAAGAGTCTCAAGACCTCAAAAGGCCCCATTAAAGGGACCTTCCATCGCTTCACATTGTTCATCTCCAGAGCACCTATTAAATAGCCTACACTACAGCAAACACACAATCTGAAAAAAAATATCAAAGTCATCATCATCTTTATATTAGTCGATGGACGTCCTGACATAGACCTTTTGTAGGGACTTCCAATCATCACGATTCTGAGCCGCCTGCATCCAGCGAATCCCTGCGTCTCGCTTAATGAGTCCACTCCGTGTAAGGTCGACCAACGCTGCGTTTTCTAATGCAGGTCGCCTTGGGACCCCAACGTTGACAAACAAAAAAATACCTTAGTGCCATGTCGAAAATTTCCAATTAATTTATTAAGTATCTCTAATATACAACTATAGTCTAGCAAGTTCGTTTATAACATTCCCATAATATGCGGGCGACGGGGGCGGAAAGACTGCGCGGATGTGAAATCGTGTGCGCGGGGAAGTGACGTGCATGAGTCGTGGGTTTTTCATTCAAGACACCACGGGTTTCTTCGTAAATCAGACCGGAGATCCTTTTTACTCCACCTCTCCTGGCCAACATACGAATATGGCAGGCTTGGTTATCCCTTGAATGTTATCTCGCAGGACTTTCCTGTGGCGTTTCGCGCCTCCTTTCCCCAAGCCTTTTCCGCCTTTTCCACGACCTGTCATTTTGAACGTCGAATGTAGACTGATTCATCGCTACACCCCCCGCCCCACACGCAACATCAGGAGTGTTACGAACGAAGTTGCCAAGCTATAATCGATAACATACGCAGTTTTTTCCGATTTCATTGTGAATAAAAACCACGCTAATAACGAACCGATTCTATTGTGGTTCCACACAATACATCTTTGTATGAATGCGGTTTAGATAAAGGTCTGACCGTCCAAATCCCTTTTCCTGCCCTAAATAAGCTTGCGAAGTTTACGACGTTCTACCTCCTGATATCTCTTATCCCTTAAATGTTAAACGTTGTGTGATGTTTATGTTGAAGGGATGTAGATATGCATATTTTTTATACGTGAAAAGAAAACTTTTTAAGATAGCGTGCACTGAAGGTTGTAGTTTGGTACTGTTGAATTTTGTACGGAGAGGTAGTAAAATATACTTGACATATACTCAGAGGCACAATTATCCGGCCACTATAATATGATGCGAGTATATTAAAGTGGGCGAATAATTGTGCCTCTTGATTATTAAGTAATTAATTTTCATAAGGATTTAAGTTTAGTTGTACAAAGAATGACGTAAACCTTTGTATATAATTTAAATAATTTAATAAAGTACAAAAGGTACAATATCTGCTAAAATATAAAAGATATATAAGTGGTGTTGCGGACTTTTTTGTAGACCTTTTAAAGTTACAGAAAGCCTCCACACATTGATTTAAATTATACGCAATGGTTAAGGCAGCGCATGCGAATAAGTCTGTTTAAGAGGAGTTTCGATCCGACCTGTACGAAAAAACCTGGGATAACTCAGTAATTATATATAATACAAATATAAAATATAACCTACAGCACTCCCGGATGACGTAGCAGTCTACTGGTGAAAGAATTTTTAAAATCAGATCAGTAGTTCCGAAGATTACCCCTTACAAAGAATTGTTACAAACTTACAAACTGTACCTCTTTATAATATTAGTATAGACCATGAGACCCGACAAACGTTGTCTTATTTGTTGCAATCTAAATTTAACGACAATCTATACTTATAATAAATTTGTAGAACGGTCAATTCTGTACATTAAATATATTTTCAAAATAGCTATCAGGGGGTGATAAGTGATCGATACTGATGCCAAAAATGCAATCAGTAAATTTTTTGTCTGTCTGTCTGTCTGTCTTTCTGTCTGTCAGTCTGTATGTTCGTTATAGAAACAAAAACTACTTGACGGATTTTAACGAAACTTGGTACAATTATTCTTCATACTCCTGAGCAGGTTATACTTTTCATCACGCTACGATCAATAGGAGCAGAGCAGTGAAGGGAAATGTTGGGAAAACGGGAGAAGTTACTCCATTTTTTAAGCTTCCGTCGCGTGTGCAGCCTATGGGGTAGGGGTAGGGTAGGGGTAGGGGTAGGAGTAGGGTAGGGTAGGGCAGGGTAGGGTAGGGGTAGTTAAAAGTTTACATCTCATTTCACGCGGACGAAGTCGCGAGCGTCCGCTAGTATAAAAAAAAAACCCTAGTAACCAATGGCAACAATTGTAATTGTGAACAACCCAAATACACTCTACAAATAATAATTAATTAAGCATCTACATTGTTTCGATCGGTTAATCTTAGCCCACGTCACACGTCTTTATTTCTTTTTAAAGATATATTTTACAACTATTACAAAAAAATAAAACTTTCAATAATTACGTTTGAACTGAAAATGACAGATTAGATTTCTATATAAGAATTTCAAATAGTTGCATGCATATAACTCTGACATGCTAAATTCTGAATGAACTATTTTTCGTTGACTTTAAAGCAAAAAGTAATTTACATTTAATTTCATTCATGTCGTATGCACATGACATGAACTACTTTGTAGTTAGTATTTGCTGAAATATATTATTTTATAAGTAAACTAGCAAACGTCCTTGACTTCCCCCGCCTGGAATACTTCTATCATTTTCAACCAATATTCGGCTCATGAGCTCGAGTCTCCTCTCAAAGTGAGCGGGATTAGACCAATAGTCCACCACGCTGACCCAATGCGGATTAGCACACTTCACACACTCTGCGTGTGTGAAGTGTGCTAAGAATTCAGAAAATTATCTGGTATGCAGGTTTCCTCACAATGTTTTACTTTCACCGTTTGAGACACGTGATATTTCATTTCTTAAAATGTACACAACTGAAAAGTTGGAGGTGCACGCCTCGGACCGGATTCGAACTCACACCCTCCGAAATCGGAGGCAGAGGTCATATCCACTGGGCTATCACCGCTCATTCTTCTATGAAAGCGTAATATTCTACCACGCATTGCTTTGTTATATCCCAAACGAGTTTCGATGAAAACTTGACTTCGACTTGATTTTATTCAACACTTCAGAAATTTTCGCTATAGTTCAACCAATTTACAAAAAACCTTGATAAATTATATACTTGAACCTTCCCAATAAATCACACATTTAGTTTAGTGGTCGTGGCTTATCACCCTATCGGCAAAGACGTACCGCCAAGCGATTTAGCGCGATGAAAAGATGTCGCGTAGAAACCGAAGGTACGGGTTGAAACCTGTGCCTCTAAGAAGTAAGCCAGCTTTTATCTTATTTAGGATAGTAGGGTAGGAGTAGATTAGGGGTAGGGTAGGGGTAGGCTGATGTAGGAGGTTTTAGTCCGTAGGGCACCGTGTATCAGTGAAGTCAGGCTTCGTCATCTAGGCTACCTGGATGTCATCCATGAGGATTTACTCCTACAATAAAAAGGTAGGATAGGGTAGGTTAGGGTAAGGGTAGGTAGGTAGTACCCCTAGGTAGGGTAGGGTAGGGTAAGGAAGAAGTGCACATAAAGCAAAGCGAACCTTGACCGGGTCCGCTAGTATGTAATAGATAGCCCTTAATGAAGAAGCCTAAGTAAAATATCATATTATACTCATGTGGAAGTGACACGCTAAAATATAACTCATAATCACTGTCAGCTCCAGACGCCTTGTTTACTGGCAGTGATCCAAATTGTATGAACAACACCGAGCCTCTTGTATAAAATAACACATTCTTAAGAAAAAACATTCAACATTTGATTATGTTAGGCGCAAACTAAAATAGCACTCGTCATAATTGATAGATCATGCAATTGGCGCACCTGGTTTAATTTTGACCCCCTATTAGTACGAATAGTTTTTACAAAGTAAAATAAAGGGGCATGCCCACCGGCCCATACAACATCGACCCAAGGAACCCAGGTAGGTATACCCCCGTATAAAAGTATGATGTATAGATCTGGTTGTATAGAATTGCCTTAGTAAAAGTATATTTCTTAAAGAAAAATATATTTTTTTATTACACTTCTAGGGCAAATGATTCGCCGGTGTACCAAAGCGGCGAAGTAACATTTGAAGCTGTATTATTTTTTCTGTTACCAACAAGCATATCAAATGAGAAAACGAACAAACTGACCAATCTTTAAAAAATATCAACTCAGGCTGTATGCTCAACGAGCTTAGCTTGTCCCCGTTGTAGACAAATTAAAAATGTTGTAAGACGTTGTAGCAAACTTTTTTTGGTAAAGTAATTCATTATTAAAGTAGAATTATCAAATTTTTTTTATACATAAGTAAACTGCCGGGTGGTTAGGGTAGGCCTGGGCCGGCGATGGGCATTCCCCTTTACAAATTATGATTATGAAGTCAAAGTTTGTTAGTTACTCCAACCAACCATCATTAAAACAACGTGATGAATAAAACTGTATACCCATTTACCTCGTAACAAGATCTTACTAATATTGAAATATTAATTAGACTAAAGGACTAAAACTGAAAGCTTGTACTTCTAAAATGGATTTAAACTAAACAGGAATCTAATCAGCTAATGTTTTTGTGAAACTAATTAATTAAATTGGCGTGAAAATCTCTAGAGAACTTAATATTAATTGAACGGTAATTAGATATTTATGATGTAGTATAATAATGAAACTTTACACTCCTGGACTGGAAGATTTTAATTAACAAAGTGTTCGTATTGCTTTCCAAGATGGTATTTATCTTATTGTTTATCTTTTCTAACCACATTATGACTTTATAATATACTAGCCGACGCTATTTCGTCCGCGTGGAATTAAATTTTTCACAAATCCCACGGGAACCATGGATTTTTCTTTCCGGGATGAAAATTAGCCTATGTGTTCCAGAGTGAAATCTTTTACTATTCCAAATTTAAAGGAGGACAATGTTATCGCCGTTTAGTGTTGGAAATAGTAGTCTGTGACGGATATGACGCCGCTCGATCTCGTGTTAGCTTCAGTGTGTTCGTGGCGTTCGAGGCGTTCACATCTCTTATTGTGTAATTCTTTATGGGTTACTTGGGATAGGTGGAGAGAGTGACTTGAGTGGAAAAGGGGAGTGTTAGTCGACTGTCAAAGGATCCTTTAACCCTACATATATCGTTCACAAGTACGTGACTCCACTCAAGGTCATTCTCTGCCATTCTAGGATCTTATTTTGGTTACAGTTTGATTTTTTTTTTTTTTTTTTTTTTTTTTTTTATTCTTTACAAGATAGCCCTTGACTACAATCTCACCTGATGGTAAGTGATGATGCAGTCTAAGATGGAAGCGGGCTAACTTGTTAGGAGGAGGA
Source organism: Bicyclus anynana (assembly GCF_947172395.1). NCBI lineage: Eukaryota > Metazoa > Arthropoda > Insecta > Lepidoptera > Nymphalidae > Bicyclus > Bicyclus anynana. The sequence continues at coordinate 3,785,368 of NC_069094.1, forward strand.
TGAAAATCCACACCCCTTTCGGTTTCTACACGGCATCGTACCGGAACGCTAAATCGCTTGGCGGTACGTCTTTGCCGGTAGGGTGGTAACTAGCCACGGCCAAAGCCTCCCACCAGCCAGACCTGGACAAATTAAGAAAATCTCAATCTGCCTAGCCGGGGATCGAACCCAGGACCTCCGTCTTGTAAATCCACCGCGCATACCACTGCGCCACGGAGGCCGTCAAAAGTTAATTAAGTTGTCCTGACAAGTGTTGTGAATCATAACCTTTGTTCGACATTAGTTTTCTTATATTTATAATCACCTTTTGAGTCCTATAATAACAATTTGTAGGACAATGTGGCTATTAAATTGTATAACCATTAATTAAGCAACAGCTGGTTAGTAACAGATTTTAATAACCTCGTTATTGATACAGTTGGGAGGAGGGTAGTGTATCAAAAGTTGTTACTAACCAGATGTTTTACCTGTTGATTAATTAATAGTGATACAACTTAACGGCCACAATGTCCTACAAATTGCGTGGTTTATTATCTCATTGAAACGCTCAGAAATTTTAATTTTCTGATAACTCAGCAGCTACCAGAATCAAGAAATTTCGTAAATAAAAAAGTTAATCGTCTCATCGAGAATAAGCTACCCACGAAAAATTAACTTGTTAGTAATCATGTGTAAAAAACATTCTACAGATCCCTGACAAACATATCACTAGTTTAAAACTCCTAATTTGCGGAATCCACGACATCGTTCACTTAAAATTCTGTTTGTTACAAATCCTGCGGGAACCATGGATTCTATCGTGATAAAAGTAGCCTATATGTAGTCTATGTGTGCTATGATGGGGATTTTAATCTTAATATATAAATGCGAAAGGTCATTCATCACGAAATCTCGAAAACCGCTTGATGTGTGTACAAAGATGAAATTTGGCAGGGAGGTAATTTATAGTTAGTAGGTTTTCGTTAAGAACAGATTGTTCCATAGGGGCCGGATTAAGGAGGAGTCTAAGGGCGGACGACGTCGTGGGTTGTGGGTCGTGGGGTGTACCTATAGCGAGAAGAGGTCCAGAGTTGAGAAAACAGACGGTATCTAACTGCCTTTAAGTAGAAATCTTTAAACTCTTGTACAAGATTAGGTTTTCGCTATGTTTGATCAACAGGTCCTAAAGAAACCGAAGATAAATAGCAAATTTACACAAAGTAGTAACGAGAGTTTCTTCGACACAAACGTAGGTTATAACGGTTTCTCGCAATGATATCTGCAAATGAAATACGGATTATATCACTTGCGCTGACATTACATGTTACAACGAGGGCATGCGAGAGCCAGATATACTTCATTTTATGAAACTAAACTTTTTTTTTATTCTTTGCAAATTAGCCTACTACAATCTCACTTGATGGTGAGTGATTATGCAACGTAATATAAGAGGACTAAATTGTTAGACGTAGAGTGAAAATTCATTGCGGTTTTTACACGACATCGTACCGAATTGGCGGTATACTTGTATTATATATATTATATTTTAACAATAAATTTCATTTCATTTCATTTCATTTCATTGTATATATATGTTGTGTGGCGGTACGTCTTTGCCGGTAGGATGGTAACTAGTCACTGCTTAAGCTTCTCACCAGCCAGACCTGGACCAATTAACATAATTAAATTATAGAAAGATTTGTCCATAAGCAATTTAGAATTTTTTCTCTTAAAACTATTGGTATTGTTATTCTTATAGATATATCTGGTTCGTTATCAACCCATATTTGGCTCACTGCTGAGCTCGAGTTTCTTCTCAGAATAAGAGGAGTTAGGCCAATAGTCCACCACGCTGGCCCAATGCGGATTGGCAGACTTCAAACGTGGAGAGAATTACGAAAATTCTCTGGTATGCAGGTTTAACGATGTTTTTTCCTTCACCGTTTGAGGCACGTGATATTTAATTTATTAAATTGCACACAACTGAAAAGTTGGAGGTGCATGCCCTGGACCGGATTCGAACCCACACCCTCCGGAATTGGAGGCAGAGGTCATCCACTGGACTGTCACGGCTCATATCAGTTTTTTTTTATATACCTACCTACCTTGCCTAGCATAGACTTCTTTCTGACTTCATTGAATGAGGAATATCTGGGTACCGCAGGCGTTTGGTCCATGTCATATGTTATTACGTACGTGTCAAAACCGTATGCTACTGTCGTTTGGATGTCGGCCAAACGCCTATGTATACATATTTCGATGAAGACAGTTTTCGCCAAATCACCATATTCATGGAATCAATTTATCCCATGACAGAACTAACGAGAGAAATACCATACGACATATTTCTATACTAATATACTAATATTATAAAGCTGAAGAGTTTGTTTGTTTGTTTGATTGAACGCGCTAATCTCAGGAACTACGGGTCCGATTTGAAAAATTCTTTCAGTGTTAAATAACCCATTTATCGAGGAAGGCTATAGGCTATATAGTATCTCCGTATTTCCATGGGAACGGGAACCACGCGCGGTGTCAGCTAGTACTTTATAAATATTAAAAAAGTAATACGTACCCACGAAACTAAAAATCGAAAAATAAAATATTATATTTTCAACCTTCTGATCACTTTGAAGGAGGTGCCAGGTCTACTACTATATAAAAAGTTACGCGTGTTCATACATAAAATAAATATACACGTCGAACATATAACCTTCTCTCCATTTTTTGTCAGTTGAAAAGCTCGTCCGGGAAAGTTGAAACTTCCATTACGTATACATCTGCAGACATGTATCTATCTAGTGTTGTAGGGCAGGGTAATCTCTGGATCTACAGTACCGATTTTGGAAATTCCTTTAGTTATAGAAGGCCACGTTATTTGTCAGTAACGTAACCTATATCTTATCCCCACATTCCCACAGAAACGCGAATGAAACCGCGTGGCGTCTGCTAGAGTAGTTACAAACAACTTTAACACCGAAACGCTTGACACAGTACGTTTGAATGAAACCCTTCAAGTTATATGCGACTAACAAAGATATGCAAGCTGCATACAAACGACCTTTCATGCAAGACGCAACAGGAACTTTGTTTAAAAGCCTTTTCCACGAGGCTTCGTTATAAAGAACTTGTGTCACCGTGGCATGCACTTTTAAAGTACTTATTAATGCTCTAAAGTATATTTCAAACTACTGTATTACTATATTTAATGTACATACATAATGATACGAGTTCCTCGAGTACAGATGGTATTGACATTATCATTAAAAACCTTTATTCGGCTCACTGTTGAGCATAAGTCTCCTCTCAGTATGTCAGGAGTTAGGCCTTAGTCTACCACGTTGGACAAATGTGGATTTGACGTACATTATTAATATTATTATAAAAAAGGGGTATTTGTATAAATTTGTTAAAAAAAGTAATGGTATAAATAAGAGGGTATTTGATGACTTGAGTTCAGTTGTTTGTTAGGCAGCGCTAATGCCGTCATGCTGCTAGTTGCGTTAGTAATTGTGTGCGATAATGTTTTGTGATTATTGATCATAATTTTTTTAGTGTGGGCATGGAGCAGGGGAGGTGAGTATTAATGCATTCTGAAGGAATCATTTAAACCTACACCCAAGGTCACAAGTCCGAACATACTCGAGGTGTTTCCTCTACAACAAAATGATGGTACAATCACTATTGCTGCTACCCGTCACGTTATAATACTGCATCTGCTACGAAAACATAATGTCTCGTTGGTTAGCCTCTATGATTTCGGATCACGAGGTTCTGGGTTTGAATCGTGGGTTGGGTTATATGAGATACCGAGATCCTCTTTCTTAGAAATTTTCTGTTAATATTCTCAACTCGGAGTTGGGAAGTTGGTTGTGTCACCCACTGTGACTCGGAGAGCACATTATGCTATCGGTCTCCGTTATCATCGTTAATATATTATATGATAGAGATAGTTAATTAATTTGACATTATGCTAGCCACTCACCATCCAATAAGTTTATTAGTTCCAATAAGTTTACGTGCCCGCAAAACTGATCGTGATATCTGCATACTGCGACCAACACCTTCTTCCTCCTCCTTATCAAACCTTATACGGCTCACTGCTGAGCTCGAGTCTCCTCTCAGAATGAGAGGGGTTAGGCCAATAGACCACGCTGACCCAATGCGGATTGGTAGACTTCACACACGCAGAGAATTAAGAAATTCTCTGGTATGCAGGTTTCCTCACCATGTTTTCTTTCACCGTTTGAGACACGTGATATTTATTTTCTTAAAATGCACACAACTGAGAAGTTGGAGGTGCATGCCCCAGACCGGATTCGAACACACCCTCCGGAATCGGAGGCAGAGGTCATATCCACTGGGCTATCACGACTCATCCAATTAACCAACACACGATCAGTTACTTCCACATAAAAGTATTTATTTAATACCGCCAGGCTACCTGAGAGAATTTCTTAATCCAATAAGTTTGTTATTTAACCTGACTCGAGATTCAAACTTTACTATCGGAAACTGAACAAATGTCCGAACTAGTCAGCAAAATAAAGATAAGGAATTTATGGTTTAGAATATATTCTATTTCACAATGAAAGTTTAATTTTAGCCATAGACAGAGAATGAAATAGACAAGTGATTTCCGTTAACATCCTCACATTATTATCATCAACATTAACAACCCATATTCGGCTCACTGTTGTGACCGACCAGGCCCCCTAGCCATGTGTCACGTCGATTCTCTTTCTACGACGGTAACGCTTAAAAAAACTAGAAAGATATATGGGAATGACATTTGCTATCGACATGTCACGTGATCAAGATCCCCATACATTTGCCACTTGGCTAGGGGGGCAGGAACGACAACTTAACGTGCTCTCTTAGGTACGGGAAGAACATCTTTCCAACTCCGGGCTGAGATTTTTTACTGATAATTTCGTAGACGAAAGAAAAGCTTGTAGACGTAGACGATAAAAAATATTTCGTAGCCTAAAACTAACCCAAAACTTTGTAATCCGAAGTCACATAGACTAAAGCTTTTTCCAACGAGGCAGTTATATAAAATCCCACCTATATCATTATTATAATTTTTATAACACATTTGCTCGTAAAGTATCGCTTATTTCACCAATTTAAATATCGTAATGTATCTCATTACGTACATGTCCCGTAATGTAAAGTAAAATGCACGTGTGTGTGTGTGTAAAGTAATCTGTACTTAATATATATAGCTGAAGAGTTTGTTTGATTGAACGCGCTAATATCAGGAACTACTGGTCCGATTTGAAAAATTCTTTCAGTTTTAGATAGCCCATTTATCGAGGAAGGCTATAGGCTAAATATTATCCCCGTTTTCCTTCGGGAACGGGAATTACACAGGTAAAACCGCGCGGCGTCAGCTAGTGTTATATAAAATATTTATCACCCGTCTAAAAAGTAACGGTACTTTTTTAAACCTTAGCAAGAAGTTTTAATGTAAGAAAAATGCTCAACATTTATCACAACAACAACGTCGTATGACATACGTGGGCATTGATAATTACAGCCTCTGCTTCCTTACTATAGCTCTCGCCTTCGGCTCGAGCTGTAATTTTCAACTTACTGCACTTATATCGTAATGTACCATTGTCTGTCTGCCCATGACTTTCGAATCGATTTTAACTGGACTTTCACTTGAAGATAGAGGAAATGATGAAGCAAAATATAGACTACTTTTTATCCCGAAAAATGTATGGTTTCCGTGCGATTTGTGAAAAACTCAATTCCACGTTAACGCGGGCGTGCGCTATAAAATAATATCAGTGACATTTAAAAACCTTCTGAACGTAAAATGAAGTGAACATTTAAATTTAATTGAATTTAGAGGAAAATCCACGTTTCACGAGAAGTGCTTAGGTACTTCAAACGAAAAAGCTCTCGTCGAAAAGTCTGGGTCAAACTATTCTATCATCGACTACATTGTGGGGAAATTGAGTTATCTGTCGGCAACTATAAATAGTTATTGTTTCTTTCTAAAGCAATTTATTCGGTGCTGGCGTGAAAGCACTTGAAAAATCCAATAACGCTTTTAGTGCGAATAGACATGCAGTAAACACAATTATACCGCTCATGTTGCATATCACTCACTATAAAACTGTATTGGATACATAAAATGTGGATAAAATTATAAACGCTCTATGTTTACTGTTTGTTCATGAACTTTTATTTAAAACTGGCTGCACCCGGCCACGGGTAGCGGTTCGGAGATTTTCAAAGTTACTTCTGGTAGATTTTAAAGTTTAATTTTGGTAAATTTTCAAGTTTGGTTTTGGTAGATTTTCATGTTAGGTTTTGGTAGATTATCAATTTTTTTTAGTAGATTTTCAAGTTTAGTTTTGGTAGATTTTCAAGTTTAGTATTGGTAGATATTATATTTAACACCAGCGGTTACCCACGACAATAATTTCTACAGGATTCCAATGATCCCAAAACGTTAGCTTTTAGCGTTGTCTGTTCCGTGATCCCATATGTTCCCAGTCGCCAAAGGTTTGTTTCATGGCAACCTTAAAGTTGGATCTTTGGAGGATTCTAATAGTGTATTTAAAGAGTTATCTCGAAGGGTTATGCTTAATTTAATATGATACTTTATAAAATCATGTTGACAACTAAAATGATTAAGGATCAAACTCTATACTTGCATACCATTCTTACCTATAGTTAATAAGGGCTGACAATAGGGCTGCCAACTGTACAATATTTTTAGTCTGCGTACTATTTAGAGTTGAGGAAACTTATAGTACGGCTAAATACTATATTTTTACATATATTTTTGGTAGATGCAATTGCGTGTAACGTATCCGAAGTTGTTTAGCTGTGTTCCGAACATTAAATTAACTAATTAATAAATAATGAGCTTAAAAATTAAATGTAAAACAACATGTGACACCCTTATTTAAGACATAAAATTCTTGAAAAATGCAATAAGTCCAAATAATCATACGTTGACATTACATTAACTGCAAATACCAATTACCTTCGTCTATTTTTGCTTATTCCATAGTACAATATTTTCTGTTGTTATTAAAAATGTTGGCTACCCTAGCTGACACACTAAGCCTTTTATAATGAAGAATGTCTGGCTATGACAGGCTCCCACTCTACAACAAAGAAAAATGCAAGACGAAAAAAGCCCCGCGACGTAAAAAAGGTTCTAAAACTCCTAATGAAATCAAGTAAAAGCCTCTAGCTAAATAAGAAATCGAAAGTATTACGTAACAATATGTTGGTAAGGATTCTAAAAGGTTCGACGGAAAGAAAATTACACAAAATCGTCCCGGACGAGTATTGTAAGAAAGAGTAAAAGTTCTACATAAATATACTTAACAAGATCTCTGGTTGCTTGGTGGAAAATTAGGCTACCTTATTCTTAAATAATTAAGAAAAAATTTCTTGCACAAAGGATCAGCCTGGCTGTCCAGCGCGGAAATGCAGCCAGTATTCTTGCCACCATTCCACGTGGGCATGATTTGTATAGTTATTAGGATAAGTTAGCTTAAGTTCCTTACTGTATTCTTTCTCAATAAAAAAAAAAAATTAATTAATCAGGTGATACTCGTGTGATTTATTTCACAGAACAGAAAACGTTAAAAGCTAACGCTTATTTACTTCTTAAATCGGAATTTTTAGCAGTAATTCATTTTGTATTTACCTAAATATGTTTTGTGAGCTCGGAAACGACTTGGATATTAGGATTTAATTTAGTATCAAAAAGGTTTTGTTAATAGAATTTGTCTATTGGCAAGAATTATGATAGTCTACACCACACAACATAAAGCACGCTTAGCGTCTTGGTCTAATTATGTACAATACGAATTATGAAAAAAATTCATTTTCTTAGCTCGAGCGACAAAATTCGTGTAAATCATCATCATCATCATCAGCCAATGGACGTCCACTGCAGGACACAGGCCTTTTGTAGGGACTTCCAAACATCACGATCCTGAGCCGTCTGCATCTAGCGAATCCCTGCGACTCGCTTGATGTCGTCAGTCCACCTGGTGGTCGACCACTGTGCAGCATCGCAATTCCATTAGTATAACTAGTATATATCAATACACGAATTATATCCGTTTTCTTAGTAAATGAACATGTTTAAAAAAAAGTAACTACATTCTGAAATTGTCTTGTAGTTCCAATGGTTGCTCCTGTTGATTCGAATCCTGAGCCGGGCACAGTGTAGATTAAAAAAAAATTATAGTCTGTTAAAACACCTGCTACGATATAATTGCGACAGCCGGGAAAAGCTGGATGACAATAGCGCGGGAAAGAGAGAAATGGAAGAAATTGGAGGAGGCCTATACCCTACCAAGGGATTCCTATAAATAATACAATTGTAAAAATGCATATACAAATTAACTAAATATTACCTACTAACATAGAATTAAGAAAATATATAATATTTTGTAATTAGGTTAAGTTTCATAGGAAATAAAAGGCTTTATTATTATTATTATTAAAACACCTGTCCCTGTATCCAAGTGGCACGTCGATTCTCCTTCTAGGATCGCAAACGCTTCGAAAAGTACAAAATTTTATGGGTATGACAGATCTTGATCACGTGACCTGTCAATAGCAAATGTCATTCTTAAACATTTTTCTAGTTTTCGAAGCGTTTGCGATCGTAGTATCGACGTGCCACTTGGATGCACGGGGTGGATATCTCTTCTCAACGATTGTTGAAGATTGTTTTAGTATATAAGCCTGATTGTTTAGTATATAAGATTGATTGTTAAGTAATAATGTAGCACTAAAGATATTTCCTTAAAGATAAGTATATAATAAGTATAGTATATACCAATTTGTTAGCCTTTGTATAACTGAAATAGTTTACCTTAGATATAAGCGACAAATAAACATATTATATAACAGGCTTTTATTATCCAATAGAATAAGTTTAAATATTTGTTAGCTGTTAACTATGCAGCGACCTTCTAGGGACTGGTATATAGCTATCTTTGTCTAGCGTACCTCCCTTTCATTCATATATATATCCATCCCACTCTAACATATAAGTTTGTCTCGTTTGTACATTGTATTTTAGTTGAAATAAACAATAAAGATTGCGCACGCTTTATAGCTACACCGAGCTATTGCACGCATTTCTCTCTCGAAGCGACAAGCGAACGCAACTCTACTATTCAAGAATAACGTGTTTTATTTCTACGTACTCCCTGTGGTTTGGACCTTCCAAAATCCACCACAACGACCTTTTGAAAATTGTGATGAAAAAAAAAACAAAAAATATATTTCAGAACCAGTGCATCACATGCAGAGCCACAGTTGGAACTACGCCAAGCGGTTAGCTAAACTTTCTCGAGCTGCCGTTCGCTTTATCAATACTCACTGCACTAGTTACTAGTCGAATACTACTCCGATTGACAAGGGAACAACTTTACAACTTGCGAAGATTTGTCAGCTAAAATGGGAATAATATTATAATGGTCTAATACTCTGTGAACTGCAACTGCAATAGGCTATTTAACACTTTTTTTTAAATGGTCCTAAATTGTCCATTATCATTCTACTAGATTGAAAATAAAATCTTAATTTATTGAGATGTGATTACATGAAAAATAAAATTTTAAAATATTTTTTGACAATACGAGCCAAAACGCCTGTCGGCCATGATGGTCTATATTTCAACTGTTTCATGACGTCACTATAACAAATACCATACAAACGGAGCGTTTGACAAAAATATTAGTTAATAATTCAGTATTCTTTGCAATTGCACGTTGTAGAGTCAACATCTCCTGAGGATGCTCCGGTTTCGGGGTGAAACGTACGTTACAGAGTATTTTGTCGGACCTGGGTGACGTTGTCGCATGGGTTCGTCGGTTTTTCGCATTTCGGATGATAGCAAATTAAATAAATTGGCTTAGGATCACTTGTCCTGGGTTCGATTCAGAGTTCTATAAGATACTGAGTTTTCTTTTTCTAAGAAATTTTCAGTCATACAAGTGGGTCCACTGCTCTTGAATTTTACACTAACGTTTAAGAATATTATCTACTGTAAAATTAAACACCCGTTTGATGCGATGCGTCCGATACGTACGATGCGATCAGTGGACGCATCCATTAAGCACAGTCATACGTTTCATACAAAATATTACTTTACAGTAGTATCGCTGTAAAAATGGAGTAACTTCTCCCGTTTTCCCAACATTTCCCCTCACTGCTGCTCCTCTTAGTCGTAGCGCGATGAAAAGTATACTATAACCTGCCCAGGAGTATGAAGAATAATTGTGCCAAGTTTCGTTAAAACTCATCGAGTTGTTTTTGTTTACACATACAGACAGACAAAAATTTTACTGATTGCATTTTTGGCACCAGTATCGAACCCCTGATAGTTATTTTGGAAATATATTTCATGTGCAGAATTGACCTCTCTACGTATTTATTATAAGTATAGATAGATAGATAGATTTCTTGGAAGAAACAAATGCTCAATATTTCATAGCCTAAGACTCGAATCTTGGACCTCATGATCCAAAACCACAATAAACTAAGCGCTGAAACAAGGAGGCAGAAATAATAAATTAAAAAAATGCAGTTTTGGATTTCTTTAAACGTATTTTTTATTTACATAATTTTAACTTTTTAAATTATTATTTATTGACTTCCCTGAGCGCGGTTTCACCCACATTATATTCCCGTTCCAAGTAGTAAGTAAATAAGCAAGCTTATTTAACTATTCATGAAACACGGATTTTTCTTGATAAACATAAAGCCGCTGTCAATACTTCAGAATATTGACATTAATGTGTTTTCTTGACGTTTTCTAACACATTTCCCAATAGTGTTAGCGTGGAAAGAATTTTCCATTTTCAATAGGAAGTAGGTCAAAATAATATTACACTTAGTAAAAGAAGCACTGCATTGACTTTTTCGAGTTATTGCAGGTGTTTATAAACAGCACAACGGAAAAGTGCAAGTTGGAAATCGAGTGTTCCGTACAAATTCTCTAGGTCTTGGAACTCGTGATCTGATATGTATGTATTTTGCCGTTGGGTGCCGTATTTTATTTGTAGGAATAATGGAGAGAATGGAACACGTAAATAAGGAATTCAAATCTTGTGTAAATTACAATATCTTGTATAAGGTTGTTTGCAGACTGGCTTAAATGTATGCTACGCGCAAGGCAATTTTGCTTCTTTAACCTGCTTTTCGAACCGGTGGTAGAATCTTTTCAAATAGTCAACTAACATTTCAAAAGTGCTTGTAAACTGAGCCTTCAAGTAGGCTCAGTTTGCAAGCATAAATTAATTCTGAATTTTTATAATCATCATTTTATAATATCAGATGTACGTTTTATTTTAATGATTCGATGAGTGATCATGGAATTGTCTTTATTCATCTCAAAATAACTTAGAATTACGAGATAAACGCCATATGGTAACCATAAATTATTATTCAGTAGTCGTTTTAGTTAACTTGCTCGTTAGCTTAAGTGGCTCACAAATCACCAGGCTCTGAGCGATCCGACTTCATGATCCGAAGCCAAATACGGTAACGAGGCAGTTTTCAGTCAATTTTCTAGATAATTGCTGCACCTGTTGCCGCAATTCTTGCTGAGATTGCGGCCTTTCAGTAGTGTGTAATTAGCTTTAATCCTTAAATAAATAATAATGTTTGAAATGCTCAGTTCCAAGTGCTTTAAAGTGATTTAGAAGTAGTGCTGCGATTTTATGCAAAGTGAACAAGCGGGCCCTTACCACAAACATGTTATATTTGAATATCAGATTACAAGAGCTAAAGCTCAGTGATCGTGTTAGTTTTTCCAAAAGTTTGGGTACAAGCTTTTACTTTTTTTTAATTTTAACAATGTTAATAAAATACAAAATGTAAAAAAAAAATCAACGCTCCCGCTACGGAACTGTAGTACTATTATATTGTACTGTACGATGCAGTTAGTGTTTGCCTTGTTAGTATAGGCCAAATCTTAAATTCTTGGATTTTTAATACAGTTAGTATTAATAGAAGAATTTATAGAGAAGAAAATCATATTTTTAATGCTTTGATTAAATAGGTGTTGACTCAAAGTCTAACACACCTTTCCCACTATGATAGAAGACAGATAATAATCTAGCTGTAGGTGAAAATGGTGATGAAAATTTACTGCATTATAAACCTTCCCCGTCCTTGCTCATATCTATCAAGGCGAAAGGAGTGCCCAATTTCTTTAGGCTTTATACAAGCTTTCGTCTTCAATCAATATCTCCCTAATACCTTTCAATTTATTGTACAATAAAAAAAAACATATGAAAGCTTTTACCCCAAAGATGTCCATAAAGTTTATTTTATTCGGCGTACTTCGGCCTCGGCTATAAAAAGCCGAAGTGTCGGCAAAACGATACGGAACCTCACCTTGACAGTGCCCAGCTAATCCTTTATGAGGGGTTTTATAACCGTATGAGTTTTACGCAGACATGATAAAGAGGTTCTGCACATTTTCACATCTGTAAACCTTCGTTATGCATGTCCTAATTTCTGACACTGCTCTCAGCTGACCTTTTGATACTTGCTCACTTAAAATAGCTGTAGTGATGTATTATTTAAAAAGTTAATTAATATCTATATCTATACAGTATAGGGGTGGAAGTCATCACCGAAAACCGTTCGATCCGCGCTCGCTGGACTATTGTCTTATCCACTCCTATAGCTTGGCAAAATTCGTTTGTAACACTCCCGATAAACCCCGCTCGCACGACTTCACACACGCGCAGTCCGTTCCCCCATCGCCCGCATGTCATGGGAGTGTCACCATCGAATTTGCCAAGCTTTAAAGTGTTCTTCACCAAGCGTGGTGACAGTTCCTTTCATTCTTTAAAGTTTGCCGCCATTCACGATAATAGCACGTATTATGAACGTCACAAGGCAACTGTCACCGTACCCATGCTATCTGAAAAATACTTTAGCACGGTCTTTTCCAACTAGTTTAAAGGGAACAGAAATATTGATCAGATTTAAAAGATAATAGTAATAATATGACAATTAATATTAAGTTTCGAGCTTTCGAGCGAGAGCATTGCTAATTATGGCGTTACTTGAGAAAGTAACACATTTACAACACACAGTATATTTTGATTATACATTTAACATACACACGCTACATATTATGCTTTAACACATAAAGGTTGCGGACGCGAAGTATCTTTAATATGTTGGAAAAAGTCGCAAAATTATTTACTTATCCATTCGGGAGGTCCGGGAATATTGAACATTGTATTTTTCGTCAATATCGCAGCCATTATAACCTCCTCCGTTGTAAGCGGATAAAATGTTGCTTGTTATATCGTGTCGGGACCTTCTAAATAAATGCTTTACTTATTATATTCCTTTTATTCTGCAGAATCTGTACGTAACATGTATGTAGATATGACTGTGTGTATGTAGACAATATTGTGTTATTACAATAATATTATAAAGGCGAAAGTTTGTGTAAGTGTGTATGTCTGTTTCCTCCTTTGCGCTGCGGCTACTGAAGCGATTTGGCTGAAATTTGGAATGGAAATAGATTTTACTTTGGATTAACACTTAAACTCAGTGTTAAACGACTATCAGATGATAATGACCGAGGCCGAGGGCTTAACGTGCTCTCTGAGGCACGGGGGTATAACACCACAAACTCAGGGGCGAGAAATTAAGTCAAAATTTCTTAGAAGAAAAACTCACTATCTCATAAAGCCCAAACCCAGGATTCGAAACCCGGACCTCGTTATCCAAAACCGCATAGGCTAACCATTGAAATAATATATTTACTAAAATAATTGTTTAGACCCAGAAAATTATTTTTAACAGTTTACTTAAGTTCATTTTTCAGTAGTAGACTCAAAAAGAAATGTTTATTTACAACTAGCGGACGCTGTCGACGTTCGCGTGGAATTCAGTTTTTCACAAATCCTGCGGGAGCCATGGATTTTTCCGAGATGAAAAGTAGCCTATTTGTTAATCCAGAATAAAATCTATTACTATTTCCATTCAAAATTTCAGCCAAATGACTTCAATAGTCGCAGCGCCAAGGAGGAACAAACAACAAATATACCTAAAACTTTCGCCTCTATAATATTATTGTGATTATAAGCCAACCAACCCGCATTGAGCGAACGAACAACTCAAGCAAATAAGATGAATTTTACGAGGTTATTAAACTTACACCTGGGTCAAATGTCGCGGGATAAGTTCGAAGATTTCCTCTCTGTCACACGGCACCCGTAGTTCGAATCCATAGAATATCAAGATTCTCTCTACGATATACTTTTAAATCGACAAACAAAGTCACATATTACTAATAGTTAAGAACAACGCACGCGTGGTGTATATAATGGGCTTTTTTATTGACAAAGGGATAAAAGGGAGTTTACGCGGCATTGCCGATGTTATGAGTATAATGGACTGGAGCGTTTATTTTCGACATCTATAATTGCATTAGTTAAACCGCATGGAATGGGGTGGTGGTGGTAAGCTACAAAGGAGATAGTCCAAAATTGTATGGAGCCCAAAATCAGTCATTGTACCCTGGCGGAAATAAAAATTAATATTTTTTTTAACTATTATCTATTATACAAATCTACGAATGTACTTTTACTTCTTTCGAAATATTATTCATTGTTTTCCAAAGAAATACAACACTTATGAGTAACAATGGCCGATTAATGACGTTTTATACGCAATAGTCGTTTTGACGTTTGCTGTCAAATGTCATGTCATAGTTGCTTTATGGGCGCCATCTTGCTTAAAAACTTGGGTTTTAATTTTATTTATTTCTTTTCATTTAGTTACATTTATTCACTTGTTTATATTTTAACAAATACCCTGTAATTTTAAAATTTTAATGATAGGGGTACAAGAGTGGACCTGAAATGGACTATCTCCTTTTCTTATAAGATAACGGTGGCCTGAGCCCTAAAGTGGGTCAAAAATAGACTCGCCCACCGTCCCGTATTTTGTAGGTACTTTTATTTGCTTACCACATAGACTCAACAAGGACATATCGCAAGTTAGTTTCACTGTTCGAGACACGTGATATTTAATTTCTTGCACTAAAATGCACATAACTGAAGACCCTCCAAATCGAAGGAAGAGGTCATATCCACTGGGCTATCAAGGCTCTCCAAGGTTAACATAGAAGTTGATTTTTTTCAGTGATAAGAATTCAAACAAGGTAATTGTTGCTTTTTATGACCCATTTAAGCAAGATGGTAGAAGCCAACGGGACGTTTATAAATTATGCGAAGAAATAAAAGAAGTTGCGAAAAACTTAAGCATGACCGAAATTTCGATTGTTGCTCCGCAAGGTGTAGAAATACATATCATGCGGAAGATCCTTGAAACAGTATTCAAAAATACAGAAATCGCGGTATTCATGAGAACGCAGAAGAATAAAATGAAAAGAGACAGAGGTAAGCATATTGATAAGAAGGCAGAAGAAATAATAGTAATAAAAGGAGATACAGAATCTTATGCGCATGTTTTAAAGAAACTTAAACTTGGTCTAAAAGAAAGCGATGCTCTAGAACAGATTAAAGGCGTGAGGAAAACAAACAAAGGAGATGTTTTAGTAAAAGTTAAAGAAAATGCAGAGGAGATATCCAAAGTCATCAAAAACATAGTACAAAACAAAAAGGTAAAGATGCTAACCAAAAATCAAAAAACCACATTGCACATAAGAGATATTGACAGTATTGCAGATATAGAAGAAGTTAAAGCAGCAATACGAGATGCAAATGTAGTTCAGTCAGTAGAACAATTAGAAGTCAGATCACTAAGACCAATGAAAAACGGAAATCAGATAGCTACAGTAGTGCTTGATGAAAAAGATGCTGAAAAAATCTTAGAAGTCGATAAAATCAGGATAGGACTGAGTATTTGCAGAGCCCAGAAAAGAGTTGATGTCGCTAAATGCTATCGATGCTGGGCCTACGACCACTTAGCAGCAAAATGCACAGGCGTGGATAGAAGCCAAAAATGTCATTATTGTGCTCAAGATGGGCATAAGGCCAATAACTGCACAAATGAAGCGTTCTGTCCACTCTGTAATACAAGTGGCCACCCTTCGGGCAGCGGTAGATGCAAGTTCTTCAAACAAGCTCTAAATAGAGAGAGGAAGGACAAGAGAGAAAGTTTGCCGGAAATATTCAAGCAATGAAATTCAAGGTTCTTCAATTAAATGCGAATAGAAGTATTAGCGCCCATGATATGGCCCTGATAGTGGCGTCAGAACAGAAATGCGACTTCATTGCTTTTAGCGAACCCAATGTTGGTAAATGCAAAACCAACAACAGGCATCAATACATCAGTGAAGACCTAAGCGCCATGATCTTTAATTTCAGCAAAAGGCATAGTGTAATAAAGTACCGCTCATCTGGCTGTTTTATCTGCGTGGAAACTAAAGATTTTTCATTATATAGTTTATATATTAGCCCTAATAAATGTACACCGGAAGGATTCTTAGAATACTTGGAAAAAGTTCAATATGATGTTAAAACACTCGCAAAACCTTCGAACAAAGTTATTATAACTGGTGACTTCAATGCCAAACACGCTTGCTGGGGAGGAAATACTACAACTAGAAGGGGAATAGAACTACTTGAATGGGTCCACTCCCTGGAATTTAACATTCTTAACGATGGAATTATTCCAACCTGCGTGCGTCCAAACGGAGTATCGTACATCGACATGACATTTGTCAGTGATAATGTACCCACAAATAAAACGACATGGACAGTCTTAGAACGGGAGGTATCCATGAGCGATCACAGAATAGTTATCACTAACATAGATGACAAGGTAAACGATGCGCCTAGGTATGTCTTTGGAAAGACTAACATGGATACTTTTAACACAATTTTTGAAAACATAATTAAGGACAAAGAAGTAAACCAAATAGACTGTGATTTTGCACTTAAAACAGCTTTCAGGGCCAGCACTCCACTGATCAGATGCGATGTTAACTATAAGTTACCTTACTGGTGGACAGAAGCTATACAGGGAAAAATAAAGGATGTCAGATTAAGAAGAAGAAAGTTCCAGAAATGCAAGGATGAACAGAAGAGGGAAGAGCTAAAGCTTGAGTATAAGAGCTATAAAAATGATTTAAAAATGACAATTATTAATGCAAAGGTACGGATGTGGATCAAGCTATGTGATAACCTAGAGGAAGACATTTTTGGGGGGGCTTATAAAATAGTTAAAAATCAACTTCAGCTACCTAATCCTAAAAGAACCCTTCCTCTTGAGGAAAAAATCAAAGTATTTCATGATCTCTTTATTGTATCAAAGGACAAGAGGTTGGTAAGAGAGGAAATAGACCATAGGGAAGAAGATCTAAAAGAAATGAGTTTTTCAGAAGAGGATATTAGAAATGCTGCTAGTAAAATTAAGACGCGAAAAGCCCCCGGCCCTGACTCTTTGCCACCAGAAGTTGTAAGACAAGTGATTCTTGAATATCCTATGTACTTTGTAACATTATTTAATGGGCTCCTAAGTAGCGGGCAGTTTCCAGAGTCCTGGAAGCTCGCTAAGCTTATATTAATCGACAAGCCGAAAAAGAATCCCACTGAACCAACTAAATACAGACCGATCTGCCTCATCAATGTTTTGGCCAAGGTTTATGAAACTCTTCTCAATAATAGACTTTTACAAGAGATTGACAGAAACGGTGGTTTTCATAACAACCAGTTTGGTTTTAGAAAGGGTAGAACGACTATAGACGCTATTAAGGAAGTGATAACATCTGCAAGACTCGCTAAAGAAGAGAAAAAATGGAATGGTCTTATCCTGATAGATGTGCGCAATGCATTCAATAATGCATCATGGGCAAAAATAATCAGTAAACTCAAACTAAGGAAAGTTAATAAATACATCATAAACAGTGTGATTGGTTATCTTGAGGGCAGGGCTATTCAGGTCAACAAGGGAGTCAGAGTAGAAATCCAAGGTGGTGTACCACAAGGATCCGTCCTCGGACCAACTCTTTGGAACGTCTTATATGACGATGTCATGTCAATAGAACTACCAGTAGGGGTCAAGTTGGTCTGCTATGCAGATGATCTTGCAGTATCGGTGTCGGCTAAGGATAAAGAAGACCTAGTGAGGAAAGGTAACGAGACCTTACATAATATAATGCTGTGGATGGGGCATAATCATCTAGAAATCGCCCCGGAAAAAACTGTGGCCATTATATTTAATAGGCGGCTCTATTCCGATATTATATTCACTTGCGGGAATACACCGGTAATACCCTCTTCCTCTGTGACTTACCTAGGTATGACCCTGGATTCAAGCCTGAACTTTGGCAAGCATATAAACTCGGCATGTAAAAAAGCCCAAACAACTGTTAGGGCATTGTGCACAATGCTACCCAATACGCGTGGACCGAGCTCTAGAAAACGGAGAACACTAGCTCTGGCTATGGAGTCTGTAGTAATGTATGCGGCGCCGGTATGGGTTACAGCCTTGGATAAAGATATATATAAAAGAACAGTACTGAGCGCACAAAGAACAATGGCCTTAAGGACATGTTGCGCATACAGAACTACATCCACTGACGCAGCTCTCGTACTGGCAAGTCTCATTCCAGCCCATCTTCTGGCACAAGAAAGATCTAACACTTATGAGCTAAAAATGCCTGGGGAAAGAAGTTCAGTCAGAGAGAGGACTCTGGAGGCATGGCAACAGGAATGGGACCAATCTGGGAAAGGACGCTGGACCCATAGACTGATTAAAAATATTAAGACCTGGATAGAGAGGAAACATGGCACTATCACGTTCCGGATGACTCAGTGTTTCTCGGGGCACGGTGTTTTTATGGACTATATAACACGCATTAAAAAAAGGAACTGCGCTAAATGTATCTACTGCATACACCCAAACGACGATGCCGAACACACCATGTTTTATTGTCCCCGGTTTAAAACCGAAAGAGAGGAGGTGACAAAGGAGGTAGGACAGGAAATCACGGTTGAAAACCTAATAAATATAATGTTGCAAGCGAGTGACAAATGGGACGCAATTAAGATGTATTTAGAAAGTGTAATGAAAACAAAGGAGAAGGATGAAAGGGAACTGGGAAAGTGAGAGGCAGTGACGCTGGTGGTAGGCTTAATGGCAGGTACACTAGCGTTTTTGGAGGTAGGAGGGTTTTTAGCCGGTAGGAGTCCGGCACTACCCAAACGGGTGTCCATGAGGATTTTCCCCCCTACGAAAAAAAAAAAAAAAAAAAAAAAAAAAAAAAAAAAAAAAAAAAAAAAAAAAAAAGTGATAAGAATTCTGGTTTTCCTTTTGACAGTACGGAATCCTAAAATGTATTCAAAACTCTAGAAAGTGACATAGGCAGTGACATACGTAGCCCAGCCACTGACTTACAATCTGCCTACGACTGGTGCAAGATTGATGAGCTCCCGTCAACATCGAGTAATAGCTTCCTCTATGTCGGGGTCACTGACCCCTTTCACTTGACACTTTTTTACTCAGTGTGGAGTTGAAAGAGGAGGAGAGAGTTTCTTTACATCAGACAATTTTCCTTCGAGTATTTTATAACAATAGTTTATTTTGTGACTTCAAAACACATAAGTCAACGCTTCAAAATGCTTATTTTAGAACTCCAAAAAAAGACGGTGATAAAATCAAAGATAAAATATACTTTTTGTTACTAAGTGAAGATGTAGCCAAAGAAATTTAAAAATCGGTTGAGTGGTTTTGGAGTTAAATCATCACACTAATATTAATTAAGGCGAAATTTTGTGTACGTACTCGTATGTTTATTACTTCTATTCGCAGCGGCTACTAAAGCGTTCTGGATGAAATTTGGAATAGAAATAGATTTTACTCTGGATAACTTATGCTACTTTCTAACCTGGAAAAATCCATAGTTCCCGCAGGATTTCTGAAAAACTGTATTCCACGCGGATGAAGTCGCGGGCGTCAGCTAGTAACAAATAAACAACAAATCAAATTTTCCTCTTTTTAACATTCATCATCAACATCATTAACAACCCATATTCGGCTCACTGCTGAGCTCGAGTCTCCTCTCAGAATGTGTTTGGCCAATAGTCCACCACGCCGGCCCAATGCAGATTTTCAGACTTCACACAAGCAGAGAATTAAGAAAATTCTCTGGTATGCAGGATACCTCACGATGTTTTTCCTTCACAGTTTTTCTTTTAACATTACTTTAAATTAAAAAGCTACGAACCGCGTAACCCTAGGTCACATTTGGCAGCTTATCAGCATCAAGAAAGCAAAAAAAAATTCTTTCTTACTTCATCAGGTGTGATAGCTCCCTAATGGCCAAGTCGAGTGGATAGACACAGATAAAAGAATCCGAGTTGAGCTTAAATGGCGTGAAAAACATTTTTTACGCTCGCTCACAACAGCAGCTTGGAAAAAGGAAATATTCATTTTCATTTTCTCATAAGGATAAAGTACTGCGCTTCTATTATCATAAAAGTCACACCGTTGGACTTTGTAAATCATAATTTAAGTAATGGAAAATCTTATATAACGTCCATAATGTTGATCCGTACAACAAAGTTTACCAATATATCAGGATTTGTAAACGATGCTTATATATATATTTTTTATATTATATAGCACCAGTGATTTATTAATTCAAACATATCAAAAGTATTGGGATTCTCGGACAGTGTCTTTCCATACTAGTCTTATAACTCTTTTCGAAACGACTTAACACGGCTTGGCACCGACTTCAAACTGATTAGTAGGTATAAAGAATTAAATTTTTTTTTTTTTTCGCTTTTTAATTTCTTGCATACATTTATGTTTTTGAAGTCTTTAAAAATGTCTATTTTACAATTTTTAGTGTAAAATGATTTGCGTATTTGTACATAAAAAAAATACGCGCCAAATTGAGAATTTGTCGGTGGATATAATTTTATACACAAGTACAGACATGACATAAGTACAGACGACATAATTTTAATTAAGAGGACATTGGATTTTAATTGTAAGAAGCGTGGCTCGATAGTACCGAAGCATCTCCAGCACTGAAGTGTTGTATTTGAGATCTTCAATTAAATTGGTGTTCATTAGTGTTCAGAACTGCTTTGTTCGCTACGACTCCATTGAGAAATAGGAACCCTTATTTTTTTTATTTGTACAGTCAATATTACAAGACCGTCTGCTCTTCTTTACGTAACCGTCTATTTTTTTTTATTGTTTTTACGTACCTCCAATTGATTTAGCGTTCCGGTACGATGTCGTGTAGAAACCCGCTTCCATCTTAGATTGCATCATCGCTTACCATCAGGTGAAATTGTAGTAAAGGGCTAACTTGTAAGCAATAAAAAAAAATCTATTTTTAACCGACTTCAAACAGGTGGTGGTTCTCAAGTTGATCCTTACCTTTACCTTACCTTATCAGCCGATAGACGTCCACAGCTGGACATAGGTCTCATGCATGGACTTCCAAGCACAATGATCTCGAGCCGCCAGCATCCAGCGGCTCCCTGCAAGTTGATGGGTATGTTTTTTTGTACGTTTTTGTAACTTTTATAAGTTTTCTTTATTTAACTTTCTTTATTGAATATTAAGGCCAATCCTAACTAAACTATCGAATACACATATTAATTGACTAACGTATTTATTATAAATATGAATTTAAAAAATTACTCCTAAAGTCTGACGGACCAGTTATATCTGCACCCCCTTTGTGTTTATTTACACGCATAATATATACAGAGTGTGATTTATTTCTGTTGCCTTTACTACAAACTACAAATGCAGTATAAAATAAATATTTACACTCGAAAATTTTTTTAGTTCGTTTCGTTACGGAACCCTTCGTGCTCGAGTCCGACTCACACTTAGTTACTCATTAGATATTTTGACTTAATTTATATAACTTATCTTGAAATTCAACAATCATGCATAAAACTTGAAATAAAATATGAAATGAAACGTTAAAAAATTAAATTACGCCAAGATCAAGGTTTCTATAAACAGTCTATAGCGAGCAAATCAAGAGCCGTGATAGCCTAGTGGATATGACCTCTGCCTCCGATTCTGGAGGGTATGGGTTCAAATCCGGTCCGGGGCATGCACCTCCAACTTTTCACTTGTGTGCATTAAAAAAAAAAATATCACGTGTCTCAAACGGTGAAGGAAAAACATCGTGAGGAAACCGGCATACCAGAGAATTTTCTTAATTCTCTGCGTTTGTGAAGTCTGCCAATCCGCATTGGGCCAGAGTGGTAAACTATTGGCCTGACTCCTCTCATTTTGAGAAGACTCGAGCTCAGCAGTGAGCCGAATATGGGTTGATAACGACGAGCAAAGCCGAGAAACATAGCTACACCAAGAACTGTTACTTCAGCTTGGATAACATTTAAACTTGTTGATTTCGGTTTATGATGTAATTGGGCAGGATTACAGAGGTTCAATTTTAATTGAATTCCAATCCAAATCGGCCATTCGCGGCTTAGAAACATATTACAACAGAGCCAATTTATTTCGTCCTTTACGGCCCGTTCACATCTTACTCGTAACATTCCGCGCCAGTGACCATTTTGACGGCTTAGTTGTATTTAAATTGATTGTAGTAGAAATCTTTATAACCTTTATAATCCCGGGTGTACAACCACTATTCTAGTAATATGTGTATTGATGTGTTTTGCTGTGTATAAAGTTTATGATCGTGGGGAAATTACAGGTATAGGTATGAGGCCCACCTTTGGCTCAGATTGATGGATTTTGTATATCTTTTCATCCGAAATTCCTCAGTGCCTGAAGACAAAAGTCTTTGAACAGTGCGTGTTGCCAGTGATAACCTATGGTTCCGAGACTTGGTCGCTAACTATGGGCCTCATAAGAAGACTCAAGAGTCATGGCGGGCGATGGAAAGAGCTATGCTTGGAGTATCTCTGCGTGATCGAATCAGAAATGAGGAGATCCGCAGAAGAACCAAAGTCACCGATATAGCTCAACGAGACGCGAAGCTGAAGTGGCAATGGGCGGGACACATAGTTCGAAGAGCCGATGGACGTTGGGGTCCCAAAGTGCTGGAATGGGACCCCGCACTAGTAAGCGCAGTGTTGGTCGACCCCACAACAGGTGGACGGACGACATCAAGCGAGTCGCAGGGATTCGCTGGATGCAGGTGGCTCAGTATCGTGATGTTTGGAAGTCCCTACAAAAGGCCTATGTCTTGCAGTGGACGTCCACCGGCTGATGATGATGAATGGATGTAAAAGTAAGTCAACTTACTAGCGAAAAAACAACACTTTAAAGTAAAACTTCGCAAAAACTTTTTATACTTTGTAAAGTTTTGCTTTATAGTACTAGCAGACGCCGCTCGGTTTCACCCTCGTGGTTTCTGTTTCCGTAGGAATACGGGAAAAAGACATAGCCTATAGCACCCGGGGATAGAATAGCTTCTCAATAGTGAAATAATTTTTGAAATTAGTTCAGTAGTTTCAGAGCATATTCAATGCAAACTAACAAACAAATAGTAAAACTCTTTATAATATTAGTATAGATATAAATGTACCGTTTTTTGCCAGTCTCCTATAGATGTAGAGAGTATAAAATTTCGTTCTCTATTGAACTGGCAGTATCCAGTAACTGTATAAATGTAAACAATACATTAATCCCTTGAGGGTAGGTACATCTGAATTTATTCCATTGACTGTATTAATTGAAATCGTTTTCCAATAAGTAGCAGTTAAAAGCTCAGCCAAAAGGTCTTTATTCTGTACAATCTTTATATCCATATAATAAAGATACCTAAACTATCTATATATATAACTACAAAGCGAAAAAGGTTTGTTTGTGTGTAATATCGTGTAAATAAGCAGATAATAAATCACAGTTATTTGAAAATCACATTGCCAGCCTACTTTATCAGCCCAGTTAAAGTAGCCTTGGCCAGGCTTCCTTCTCTTTAGTAGCGGTGATATGGAGCTTAAGCCCACAACGCTGCTCCAATGGGGGTTGGTGGGCTAAAGATATTTTAACTCTTTAACAATCACTATGAAAAGTTAATGATAATGATCTGGACCAACGCAACAGCTAAACGTGATCTGCGAGGCACGGGGGTGTAACTGATTAAGTTTTCCTAAACTGAAGGTTGCCTAGAAGCAATCGCCACTTAGCGATAAGGCCGCCTTTTGTATGCAGATCGCTCCTTAATATGTTTTTATGTCTCTTGTATTTGTGATTGTAGTGTACAAATAAAGTGTATCTATCTATCTATTAGAATACAAGCCCTTACAAGTCCAAGAAAAAACATAACCTTTGACCAACGTGAATAACGCTTAGAAGGTTGTTACTATATCAGAAAATAACTCTGAGCACTATGCCGGTATTTCTGAGCGGTACAGGTGAGTACGAGAGTGAATGGAATTTCTCAGGTACAAATGACGAATTACGACTATATTTATTCTATTTTTTTTATTCTGGCAAAAAACAGTCATTACAATAAGAGGTTTTACAGTAAAAATATTATTTAGAATATAGACAATGCATTGCCGAAATGTTGTGCAGCATGATCAGATTAACTTAATTTTCTAGTATAATTAAATATATTACCATTACACTAAACAAAATGATTTTAATGTATAGGTTTAAGGGAATACCCATAACTATAGGTATTTCCTAAAACACAGCTTCTTAATATTATCTAGTGAACTAAAGAACAAGTCCAAATCAAAGAATTATTGTAATTCAGTCTTGTACGGCTTTGTAATAGAATTAAAGATGATTGAAAATAAATGTCAAAACACCTAGAGCCGTACTAAAGTGGTGTTGCCGGAAGTCGATGCAAATTTTCAAGGGCTTGTAGTCTATATCTGTCTATTCCGAACTGAGAATTTTACAGAAAATTTCTAGAAAAAAAAGCTTACTAAAAAACAAACCTAGGAGCTCGTTACCCGATGCCATACAGTTAATAACCTTACATATTAAAAACGTTACAAAATGGATACTGTTTCACAAATTAAATTTAAATTGTAATTGTATGGAAATGTCGACATCTGCAAAACGTTTTAATTATCTAATTTAAGTGGTTTAGTGTTTATTTAGTCTCCGCAATATTAACTAATAATTTTCCTTAAAATGTATTCAGGAACTTTTGCCATCTGAAAACAAAAGGATAATGAATTTATGTTACAGAAAAATCCAATTTTCAGAGCTCCCTTGAAGCTTTAATGGAATGTGAAACATATTATAATGTTAAACAATTAATTCTCAAATGTTACGTATTTTTTAAGAAAATATTTATCTCGTAGATGTTATTGTTAACTTGTTCGGGTACAGGGTTCAAGCTCAAGGTCAAAAAATGTTTTTTTCAAACTTCCAGAAACAGAATTTGAATAACTTAAACTTAATATTAAGTTACTGAAATCATAATTATAGTGTTGGAAATAGTATAGATATGACGTCGCTCGATCTCGTGTAGGCTCGTGCCGACGCTAGGTGGCGCGACTTGTTTCGTAAAGAGTAGGTATTTAGAGAGGGGTTGCGATCGGTTGGCAGGAACGACTTGCGAAGGCGCTGGTCGTGCTGTCGGGTTCAGTATACTCGTGGCGTTCGAGCCGTCCACATTACACTGTAATCTTTGGTCCACATTTCTTGTTGTGTAAACCTTTATTTGTTACTTGGAATAGGCGGGAGAGTGACTTGAGTGAAAAAGGGCAGTGTTGGTTAACTGTCAAAGGCGCCTTTAACCCTACACAGAACGTTCACCTGTGCGTGACTTCATATTTTGGTTATGTTAAAAATTGTGTATTTTTTTCATTTTTTTTTATTGCTGTATCTCAGTGTGGAAGTGGATATGGTTACTGCTACAATAACAAGATACATGAGGCTAAGCA
The DNA here is from genome assembly GCF_947172395.1 of Bicyclus anynana. NCBI lineage: Eukaryota > Metazoa > Arthropoda > Insecta > Lepidoptera > Nymphalidae > Bicyclus > Bicyclus anynana. Next base: position 3,811,212 of record NC_069094.1, read on the forward strand.
CTTAGGCACCTACATCTCAGCTTGGGAGGCACAGGCCAGGAAGAAGAAGAAGAAGAAGAAATATTAATGGCACACAAAATATAAAACAAATGAAATTTAAATAAATAATAATAATTAACTAAAAGTTAGTATGCAAAGGCAGCCTTATTGCTCAATGGACATGTTTGCAACGACCTTTTACAGTATTTAATATCATTGGTTTACTGTAATTCTTCTTGCAAGGTGTTTCCACTTTGGCACCAACTAAAAAATCGTTTCTGAAACCAGGATCTAAATAGAATGTACATTCAGAACCATAATTGAGATAAAAGTCAGCACCCACTAACAAGGCATGTATGACCTTAGTCATGAGGACGCCTCCTAATGGGCTCGTATTGGAGAAATCCGTTCTATACGACCCCGGCCGGGATAAGTGCTGACACACGTATTCACTAACTACGTACTTCGCTTTGTAAGATAAAACTTGCCGGTATTCGTATTGGGTTAATCGTGATATATTCGAATAAAAGCGTTGGCGTCAAATAAGGACAATAATACTTTGAAGCCTCAGAATACAGAAAACCACCAGAAGGAGTGATAGCGCAAAGAAGTGAAGCCATTTAAACTACACATTTTACGATTACTCACTCTGTGTTTGTCGTGTTGTTTGACGTGCTATACAGGTGACAAATTTAATTAAATTAAGCCGTCTTGTGCTATTCCTTCGCGTACAAATGCCGTTGGTAAAAAAAAGAAATAGGATCACATTTCACGTGTAAGTAGCACAAATAAATATTCTTATGATATAATAATGAATAATTTTTACGTGAATTTAGTTGTCATAGAAACCGATGCCTTCATTTTGTAAGTGTTGACAATGTAATTGTTTTGATTTTCCCTACTTTTAATTTCAATTCAAGGATTTATTATTTATGTAAAATATTAATCAACTAAATAGGTAGGCATAGGTTCCGGCAATTAAGTTGAAATAAAATTGTGGTAATCAGCGCAGATAAAGAAAGTGTAAAATAATCTTAAAGCTTTAAAATTTTACAAATAACAATGGCGTGCTATATTATAATAAGTTCGTTCGTTCTTGTCTGTTTGTGTGTTTGTTTGCACATTTGTTTGTTTTCGTGTGCTTGTTTGGTCTTTTGTTTGTTTGTGTACCTACTTGTTTGCTTGTTTGTTTGAGCAAGAGGATTAAATAAAATATTTTTATCTTCAAAACACATTCTTAAAAGATATTAAACCAATTAAATGGCCTTATTTATACTTGAATTTTAAGAGACATAAAAATTAGAGAAATAAGACGAGATAATAATAACTGTGCACGCAATTAAAATACATATTTATAATAATAATATAATATAATTATATGGAATATATAAAATTATTATTGTAAATATGTATTTCTTTAGTTTGTTAGTTGATAAGTTTTATAATAACCGTCATATTATATCTATTATTTATTTGTCCTTGTCTTAAATTTTTTAGAGTTAATTTTCTTGCTGACTCTTAGCAATCACTAGAAAACAGGTCCCACTGTTTTTATTATTTACCATACAAGTTAACATCGAATGTGATGAACTGTACACTTATTGTTTTCCTTTTAACATTATAAATTTTTACCACAAAATAGGGAAAAATTTAACAGCCTCATGTACTAGCAACATTACGCGGGTGAGAAGTGCGACGAGTGCAGGCTATTGTGTACAATTTTTGGACACACTGCGCACTATAGAATGACATCTAAACGTGGCTTCTGGTGGTTTTCTGTATTCTGAGTTTGAAGCCTACTAAAGATTCAACATTGAAATTACGTACACACACATTTAAATGAAGCCGTGCAAGTGTGAGCCTTACTCTTGCACTGAGAGTCCTGTACTACTAAAAAATAGATCTATAATTGAAAAAATTTTACGATTTAAGTATTTGACACAATAATATTGGTTCTTACTAAATATTTAATGCTACGTCAACGGGAGGAATAGATTTTGATTTGCGATTATACTACAAAAAATGCTACATAAACGACCATATCTTTTAATTGCGTAGACTTAGAGGATTGATTTTTTACCCAACTTCAGGGAACTGCCGATTTAAGTATTTGATATCAATTAAAAATTAAAAGTATAATAAAAAAAATCCATGCCTTATTGATACAAGGTATTGACAGACAAAAAAACTGCTATTTGGTATTAAATTTAACTTCATAAGCGTTCTTGCGATAAAGACTTATAAACAGATGGATAACAAAGTGAACTAATGATGGTTCCTGTTTCCGTCAGTACTACGGAACCCTAAAAAGTTTTAATGTTCCAAGCAATAGACCATTGCTCTACATTGGCTCACTCAACTCTGTTCTCCATGCATGTATTTAACATTTAAATTTTATTTTATCTTGGTCTGCTTTTATATTCGGTTGGGCATCGTTCCAACTTTAAAGAGGATCGTAAATGGTGCAGCATTTGTCGTTCCTACACTTTTGACCGGCTATAAATTCAAATTCAAAGTTTCCTTCTTCATTCACTATAATTATGGTGATTTGAAAAGTCATTACATTTATTAAATAGAATTAAAAATAGGTTCAAAAACTAAAATCCACTTCTGAATAATCACTCTCTATAAAGTATGAAATATTCAGAAAAAATTCTCCTTTGAAATTATTCTACTAATATTATAAACGCGAAAGTTGGTATGGATGTTTAGATGTATGTTTGGATGTTTGTTACTCTTTAACGCCGCTACTACAGAAGCGATTTGGCTAAAATTTGGAATGGAAATGGATTTTACTCTGGATTAACACATAGGCTACTTGTTATCCCGAAAAAATCCATGGTTTCCCGAGATTTTCGAAAACTGATGATTTTAATGATATGAATATTTGTTACTCTTTCACTCCTCGACTACTTAACTGAATTAGCTGGAATTTGGTATTGAGATATATTATAGCATAGATTAATACATAGGCTACTTTAAATCCCGGAAAAATCCATGGTTCCCGAGGGATTTGTGAAAAACTAAATTCCACGCGGACGAAGTCGCGGGCGTCCTCTAGTTATGTAATTGATAGCCTAGTGGATATGAGCTCTGCCTTAGATTCCAAGGGAGTAGGTTTGAATCCGGTCCGTGGCCTCCAACTTATCAGTTGTGTGCATTATAAGAAATTAAATATCAAGTGTCTCAAAGGGTGAAGGAAAAACATCGTGATGAAACCTGTATACCTAAGAATTTTCTTAATTCTCTGCGTGTGTAAAGTTTTCTAATCCGCATTAGGCCCATGTGGTGGACTAAGGCCTAACCCCTCTCGATCTGAGAGGAGACTTGCGTTCAACAGTGAGCGGAATATTCCATGTTTCACTCCCGTACCTGTGGGAATATCATTATAAAGAGACGCCTATGTTATATACACTGCTATATGTAGCTACATTTTAAGGTTGGAGCTGTAAGTCTATGGTTTCTAAATACTTGCAATTCTTTGCACAATTTTCTTTTTTTTGTCTTTCCATAAGAACCCTTTGAATCTGCTGGCTTTTGAATAGATATTCGAAAACGACAAAAAAAAGTTAAACTAATTGAATGCTATGTCGTGGCCAAGTGAAATTCTTTTATGTATACCATTTCGTACTATAAATGTGTATTAACACATTTATAGTAGGTACTAGTTTTTAAGTTTAGAAGGACACCCATGGTTAAATACCACTTCCTTCAAAGACAAAATACAGATAAAACAATTCTCAACTGATACATCAGAAATGAAATTCAGATTAAAACATCAACTAAATAAACAATAAACATCCTCCATGTTTGTGTAAATAACTTTAAAGTTGTTTATGTTAACACGAAATACAAATCACTGAGCGCGTCCGGCATCTCTCAGAAATACTCGAGAATTCTACAAAGTCTGAGTTTGTAGCTATCCGGAAATTAGATTGTACACAATTCTTATGCTACATAAATACATCAATAGCTCTCCGGTTAGAGATCCGACTCAAAACCGAGAGGTCTTGGTTCGATACTCGCGTCGGCACATCTATATTTATACTTCACAAGTTAGCCCTTGACTACAATCTCATGTGATAGTCAGTGATGATGCAATCTAAGATGGAAGCGGGCTTACTTTTTAAGAGGAGAATGAAAATCCAGACCCCTTTCGGTTTCTACACGACATCGTACCGGAACGCTAAATCGCTTGGCGATACGTCTTTGCCGGTAGGGTGGTAACTAGCCATAGCTAAAGCCTTCCACTAGCCAGACCTGGACTAATTACCAGACCCACTTTTGTAAATCCACTGCGCATAACACTGCGCCACGAAGGCCGTCAATTTTTTTTTTCTATAAGCGTACATTTATTGTGTAAAAGAACAATATTTTCTTTTATATGTAGTCATGTACAACAAGTTAGCCCGATTCCATCTTAGACTGCATATCATTTACCATCAGGTGAGATTGTCAAGAGTTAACTTGTAAAGAATAAAAGAAAAGAAAAAAAATACCTAACGGTATGCGAAAGATCACCCATCAAAAAAAATATATAACAATTAGTGTCATCTAATAATATGTAATTTACCTTCTGGTTAATTATAGTAGGTACTATAAAATAAAATAAATTGTTAATATATGTATCTTCACGCATTAATGACTTAGAGAAACTAGTAATAAAATTTTTATTATCTTGTTTTTTTTCATACGACCTCACTGATCCAGCTTTAAAAACGCGGAAGAGTTATTTTTTATGTTCGTCTGACATTTTCATAGATAACAAAAATAATGTTTTATTTGTCAGAAAAACGTTATTTTCACCTACATATTGTACGAATTAAATATTAAAATTCCAAGCATCAAAATTGTTTTTTTTTATTTTCAAAACTTGATGTACGAATTTTTGGTATTTATAAGTATTATGCACATACTTTTTGGTGTTGCCATATAAAATAGGAATCTTTGGAAATATCTAACCCAAATCCTCAAAGCACTACACCAATTTCTAGTCGAATAACTAGTGTAAAAATCTTTCTTCAAAATCGCAAGATTATAGTTTTGATTCATAAAATAGATTTTATGATTCTAAATTTTAGATTTTCAATCAAATTAATCCCGTAAATTTGATTAAAAATTTAAAATTTGGATTTTATGATTGTATAACTAGAATTGTATAACTAGCGGGGCGTTTAATATATTAGATAGCCTAGAATAACTTTTTTCATTGTAACTACCATTAGATTTAGTAGCCATCTGTAGTCGAAAAAGCTCTTTATGGCTATTGTTTTTACATTACTGTCAAACAGTTTATGGATCCGTAAGTGCCTTTACGATGTAGTTTTGGTCCATTAGTCTTATACATAAAAATTTTTGTGTAGATATAACGAGAAAATGGTTTAGTAACTAATTTACCCTTGCCATTCTTTATAATTTTCATTTATTCCATTTGTTTGTTTTTTTTTTGTGTTATACTCGTATATTTGAACATATTATGCGTAATTTGATTTGCCTGTTTTTAAAATTCGGTTCATTTTCGGTGCAAATCATTATATAATATTATTATTTATAAATGTCATAAATATACTTTAAGTGGGTATATAAATAAAACACTGCAATAAAACTAAACATGTAATAACTTTATAACGCTTATATAAGTAATAACGAGATAAGCTATAAACTCTTCATAAAGTTATAACAACGGGCCATAAGTGCCAATGTAAACTGAGCAATACACCATGTAAAAGCTCGCCGTGTGTTTAATATATAACACGACTATTACATAACGTAATAATTAATATGTAATCTCTAAGATGCATTACTCTGTGCCCATTGGTTCATATTATTAGTATTTACAATAGCCCCTTTACTATATGAGCTCCTTCAGGTATGAATCCGCGTTCATCAGCGGTATAGTCTACTCTGTACAGAACTCCATCGGTGCCGACGTATTCGTAGAATCCTTTAGCTCTCATGCCTTCACGTTCGTTGTCGATCTTTTCGATCCTACCCGCTTCTTCGGCAAGGATCTTGTTCTCTGTCTCGTAGAGGTAGTGGTAACCGTCAGGTGATTGTTCTTTTTCGAAACGAATGATGCCGTATTTGTAGTCGTATGTGTTGACTTTAGGGTCAACTGGGTAGTAGATAGGTGTGGGTTTGACGTAGATTGGTGTGGGTTTGACGTAGATCGGTGTCGAGCTGACGTATTGGGGAGTGCTGGAAATTATAACGACGGGTTCGGGTGTGACGGGTGCAGCGGTGGTCACGGGTGCGGCGGTGGTCACGGGTGCGGCGGTGGTCACGGGTGCTGCGGTGGTCGCTGGTGCGCTGAATAAAATATGTATACTTACATTTTTGTTATAATTAATTGAAAAGTCTAAGCTGAGTTTGTTGTGGACTCTTCACGAACCATCTATGGAACCCTCGTAATTTTAATTTTAAGTTTTCGACTTTACTTATCACCATTAAATAATGACATAACTTGACGTTTCAAAAGTGCTTGTAAACTAAGCCTAATTTAAATAAATGAATAAAATTTACAATTTAAAGGTGGCAAAAACAAAGACTTGGAAAACCGATATTCCTTGGATTCCGAAATGCTATTAAAACAATGATATTGAGGCACACTTCACAAGTTATGTACACTATAGCGAACAAATCAAGTGGTTAAATAACGACAAACTTTTATTTAACATAAAACCATGATATATAAATGATAAAGCTTACAAAATGTCAACTCGAAAATCTTGCTTAAAGCTAAATGGTGTTTTATTTTGCTCAAATTTTGTGCATTTGCAAATTCCCCGCGATAATTCAATAACAATAATTTGATACTCTCTATCTCGCAATAACTCACTAGTACTCACTCACCTACTCTTTCTAACTCACTCTTTCTGTGAGAATTCTAAGAAGCGACTGAGTAACTATTTTAATATTACTTTTAGATCAGTCTACTCTTGGAAGCGCGAATCTAGTGCGCCGTTTTCTATCTATATATAAAAAATCTACCTATAGGCTTCAATCTATCCAGCCCTGTAGCCACGTCGATTCTCTTCGAAAATTAGAAAAATGTATGAGAATGACAGATCTTGATCACGTGACCTGTCGATAGCAAATGTCATTCCTATACATTTTTCTAGTTTTCGAAGCGTTAGCGAACGTAGAAAGAGAATCGACGTGCCACTTGGCTACTGGGGCAGTGTAGACGCCATCTTGTAGGAGGAACCGGTCCCTCTCTCTCAGTCTCTTCACTCACTCTTTCTCACCCCACTTTTTTCATAGTACTTTTAAAGTGTTTTTCAGATAGTTAGACGGTGACAGTTGCCTTATGACGTCCATAATACGTACTATTATCCCGAAAAGCGGCCAACTTTCAAGAGCGAAACGAACTGTCACCTGCACCATGCTAACTGAAAAACACTTTAAGTATGTCACTCTTGGTAGAGCCCCACTACTGCTGTTGGTATTCCATAAATATTTACCTAGGCTCCTTATCACCAGTGTAGGCGCCTCCAGGACCTCCTGGACCACCCTTGTCTGATGAACCGGTGTAGAAACCACCAGCATCACCACGGTCTGAGGATCCAGTGTAAAAGCCTCCAGCGCCGCCACGGTCGCCGCGGTCACCACTACAAAATAGTTTTTTTTTTAAAAAGTTAGCCCTTAACTACAAGCTCACCTGATGGAAGTTGATGAAGAACTTAGAAGTAGGAAGAATATCCATACCCTTTTTGGTTTCTTCCTAATAACGCTAAATCGCTTGGCGGTACGTCTTTGCCGGTAGTGTAACTAGACCAGTTAAGCGTACTACTACCTTTCGGAATGGTTAAGCGGTTTCCATGGATTAGAAGCATTTACAATTATTTTCCCATTTATGGTTAATCTAACCGAAACAGTACCAGAATACCTCTGATTAATTACGTTTGGTCTTATATCGTATACAAATTCACCAACAATAATATATATAACACTCGCATGATATGCGGGCGACATGGGGAAAGACTGGGCGGGTGTGAAATCGTGCGTGCGGGGAAGTGACGTGCATCAGTGGTGGGTTATTCATTCATCGCTATAGGCCCCCCGGCCCGCGCCCAACATCTGGAGTGTTACGAACGAAGTTGCCAAGCTATATACTTTACGTGTAGGGGTGTTACTTCAACAAAAATATTTTACAATATTTTATTTTACGAATTTTTCGGCGTGCATACATAAGCTAAAACACAGCTTTCTAGTGTAAACAGTATCTGAGCTTAGCCGTGGGTAAAGGGTGGTAAAGGAATAAGGGTTGATAAATGGAAAATATTAAAAAAAAAAAACATTGCGAACTTACTTGTAAGCTCCGGAACTGTCAGGGTTGTAACGTCCAGACTGGTCGTATTTGCTGGGGTCGTAACGGCCTGGGTCGTATTTACCCGCGTCGTAGCGACCGGCGTCGTAGCGGCCGGGGTCGTATTTGCCGGGGTCGTAACGACCCGAGTTGTCGACACTAGCGGGCCTTGTAGTGACCCTGTTGTAGTACCGGTACGGGTCGTATCTGGTCGTGGGCCTCAACGTTGTTGGGAAGTATGTTGATCTGCTGAAGCTGAGTGCAAGTGGGGTTGGCTTCCTAAAAACAAATAAGTGTTTAGTTTTGACTTACTGTGTATTTGACCGCCTCTATGGTTCAGTGGTTAATCTATGTGGCTTTGAATCACGAGATCCTGGAATCTAGTCTTAGGTCGGTCTATGAAATACTGAGCTTTTGTTTCTTTTAATTTGATTAGGAATTTATATTAAACCTAACTGCCTGGAGTTTAAATGTTGTGGTATTACAACCCCTTGCTCTTAATCTCTTTCTTGGGTCATTAACATGAATTGATTCGCACATCGCAGTTATGGAACCGTTTTGGGTTAAATTTTTACTTTTTGCCTCAGTAAATAACATAGTTCCCGCAATATTCTTGAAGTACAAAATTTCACAAAAACAGAGTTGGGGGCGTTTGTTAAAAACTGAAAAGACACTATAAAAATATTTAAAAAATAATTATTCTCACGCATATATTTTACCAGCTGACGCCGCGTGGTTTCACCCACGTGGTTCCTGTTCCCGTAGGAATACGGGGATGATATATAGCCTATTTTCTTACTCGATAAATGAACTATCTAAAACTGATGGAATTTTTCAAATCGGACCAGTAGTTCCTGAGATTAGCGCATTCAACCAAACAAACAAACACTTCAGCTTTATAACATTAGTATAGATACTACGCATGATTTAATTGATTCGTACAAGAAAAAGCTTTGTAACTAGGTAAGTAATTGACAAAGACTACTTAAGTATGAGCAAATATTTGGCGTAGCTTCTCAGAGAGAAATGCAATAAGCATTCTTGGCACTCTGCCAACGTGTCTACTTAAGCTTTATATTAGGTTGTTTTTAAATTAGCTACTCATTATTATCAGCCTATTTTAAAGGCCTAATACATGACCAGGCCTCCCTCTTTATAAGAAAGGGGATATGGATGCCCACCGCAGTCCCACCACGCTGACCCAGTGAGGTTTTTGCGAGCTTAGGGTAATGACATCATTAACAACCAATAATCGGCTCACTGTTGTGCACGAGTCTCCTCTCAGATTAAGAGGGATTAAGCTAATAGTCTATCACTGGCCACATGCGGATTGGCAGACTTCGCATATCTGAAATTCTCAGGTATGTTGATTTCCTCACGATGTTTTTCCTTCACCGTTTGAGACATGTGATATTTAATAACTTAAAATGCACATAACTGAAGAGTTAGAGGTGCCCCGGACCGGATTAGAACCTACACCCTCCGTAATCGGAGATAGCGATCATATCCACTGGGCTAACACATATCACGTATCCAAGATCATAACTTGTTATAATAATAAAAATAATAGAGATAAGAAAATCTTAGAATACTAACACGTCATCAGCAGCCAAAGCAACCGCTGCTAGGGCGGCGACCTGGAACAAAAATGTTAAGTTAGGTAAAGTACAGTCACACCAGTATTGTGTGTGTAAGTTCTATATTGCACTAACCAGAAGTAAATTAAATAAAGTTTCTACAACATTACTTTTAAAATTCCATTCTGACTTAAATTTGTTATTTATTTTAAACAAAAAAAAAATATTATTTTTTTTCACAATAGCAAAGGTGTCCAGAGATTCAAAAAAGTTATTGTATATTCGTCGTCGTCGTTATCAACCCATATACGGCTCACTGCTGAGCTCGAGTCTCCTCCCTGAATGAGAGGGGTTAGTCCAATAGTCCACCAAGCTGGCCCAATGCGGATTAGCAGACTTCACACACGCAGAGAATTAAGAAATCTCTGGTGTGCAGGTTGCCTCACGATGTTTTCCTTCACCGTTTGAGACACGTGATATTTAATTTCTTAAAATGCACATAACTGAAAAGTTGGAGGTGCATGCCCCGAACCGAATTCGAACCCACACCCTCCGGAATTGGAGGCAGAATTCATATCCACTGGGCTATCACGGCTCAGTATTGTACATTATAGCACACCAATAAATGTTATTTTAAAGTCGCGTGGGAATCTATAAACTTTTTAAACTTTTTCAAGGAATTCACTTGCTAACTTTTTTCGTTAATAATTTAATTCAATAAAAAATTAAGCGTATAAAAATAAATTAAATACATACCAGCAGAAGAGACCGCATTATGTATATATTTTAATACTTATTCTAATTTAATGACGATAATTCAAGACGCCCACCTATATATATACTGTTCCTCCTCAACTCTACGACTCATCACCTGCTCTCATTTTTCAATATTAGATTATATTAAAAACCAGCGGTTCCCAAACTTAAAGCATTTTTTATCTATGAAATTAGGTCGCACTTGACCACGAACTAACTTGACGGTCAGGATGTGGTCTAAATTGTAATACCTTCAAATTCCTTCAATTTCGTGCCTGGCAAGGCAAGGCAATTTTCCAACCTTACACGCTTTGGTAGGGTATGGAACTCCTTTCCGAAGCCTGTATTTTCTTATTCATACAACCATCAGCAAGCCAATAATTATGTATCTCAGTGTACCACTCAAATAATAAGTCACTAGTTTTTCAACTCTAGTCGTGACTCATTATTTCAGTGGTACACTGAGATACATAATTGGCCCGCTGATGGTTGTATTAATCAGAAAATACAGGCTTCGGAAAGGAATTTCATACCCTACCAACGCGTGTAAGGTTGGAAAATGCAAAACGCTTTGTATTCTTGTTTGGGAGATAACATTAACATGAAAATCATGGTGTCTTACAGGGACTTTAGCAAAAAGCATGATGTAACTTTTAATGTAATTGTCGATAGTGACATTTTGTATGCCTGTGGCCCGTTCCTGACATCAGTCGCAGTAGCGTGTTGCTTGTTGATTGGTCGCAGTCACACTTTATTCGGTGGATATAAACAAAGCATATGAATATGCAAGTGAAGCCTTTGTGGCTGATCATCGGAAGCTTGTATGAGAGAGCGTTATTTTTTTTTTAATAAAATTACATTTTCTATCCAAATCAGTATAATTTTTTATCGAATTTTCATTAATGAATAAAGATTACAAACATAGATATATAATATACTAGCGGACCCGCTCAAGCTTCGCTTTGACTTATTAATTTATTTATTTGCACTTCTTCCCTATCCCTACCTTACACTACCCTACTCCTACCCCTACCCTACCCCTACCCTACCTCTACTCTACCCCTACCCTACCCTACCGCTACCCTATCCCTATACCATAAACCTACCCTACCGCTACCCTATCCCTATACCATAAACCTACCCTACCACTACCCTACCCTACCACTACCCTACCCTACCCCTACCCTACCCCTACCCTTCCCCTACCCTACCCCTGCCCTACCCTACCCCTACCCTACCCCTACCCTACTCCTACCCTACCCCTACCCTACCCCTAAAAAAAAATTACCTATGTCCTTCTCCTGGCTCTAAACTACCTCCCTGCCAATTTTCAGCTAAATCGGTTAAGCCGTTCTTGAGTTACAAGTGGAGTAACTAACACGACTTTCTTTTATATGTATAGAGACAAATTATTAGCAATAAATTAAAATTGCGACTATAATTTGAGATTTAAACTATCCTATCTCTCAAGTTGGATCGAACTGCACATGGTGTGCGAATTTTATTATAATCGGTTAAGTGGTTTAGGAGTCCATTGAGGACAAACATTGTGACACGAGATTTATATATATTAAAATAGAAAGCGGCAGCACAATTCTTATTCTACTCGTATTACGATGATTACAAAGATGAAAAATCTATTTATGAAAATGTTTTCTTAAACACACTAAAATTTTATGAAAAATCGACATGAATATATAACACCGACATCACAAAACCTTCATGCCAAAATCGCATACCGCCAGGTTGTAATTTCCGGACTCCCTCTTTCTAAACTGTAGTTCTTGAGATTTGAAAAACCTCTTTACCGCTTTCAATGCGGTACGAGGTCAAAAAGTCTAGCGGCTTCAAGAGTTACGAGGTCGATCGACCTCGTACACAATTTTAGTACGAGGTCAGTTGACCTCGTAAGTCTAGCGGCTTCAAGAGTTACGGGATCAATGGACCTCGTACAAAGTTTTAGAACGAGGTCAAAAAACCTCGTACAGAAAATTGACGCCGCAGCGAACGTATTAACGCTGCAACTTTAATAGTTTTCTGGCACGTTTCCTTATTCAAAATAAATTCAAAGTAAAATATTTACGATTTCGCAAAGACATGTTTGCTAAATCGCTAAAAATTTAAACCCAGGTTTTGGTCGGATAAAAGATTGGACTATGAATATAAGATTATTGGTTATTCATGATTGGAGTTGGCTTACTTCCAAGAAGTTGTCGGTAACAGCCCAGAATTGGAGAGTTGATGGTGTTACATATATTACCTCGTTAGCCTCGTTAAACTCTAGCACCCTGAGCAATTTAATATATATTCGCATATGAATATTATTGCGAATATAATATATATTCATGTATTATCATAAGTGCTTGCAACAAACGGGCGCTTAGCAGTGGTAGGTTGGTACCTACATGTCTTAAGTTAATAATAGTTTATTACTTTGTAAATTATGTCCTAATTGTTTTTCCTGCCATTATTTTAAATGTTTATAAAGGTGTGTAACCCTGTACAAACAAATGACCATAGCATGTTAGCAATAAGAAATATTTATAAGTCTATTGTTCTAACAACACTGTTACAATATATTATATAATAAAGACATTTAAAAATCAAAATCAATCAATATATATTCGCAATAATATTTGCATTGGAACATGTGAGGATAGACCCCAATAAACCTTTTTACTGTCGGAGCAAAGAGATGTGCACAGCAGTATGTCAAGCTGATACTGACGATGCATAATATCTGTACTATGAATGATATTATAAAGCCTTCCATTTTGAATTACACTTCACGTATTTATATTTTTTTATTTATATAATCATCATCATTAACACCCAACATATGACTCACTGTTGAGCACCAATCTCCTCTGATAAGATCAGATGAGGATGAGAGGGGTTAGGCTACTAGTCCACTACTAGTCCTTTGCTATATTTATATATAGTCAGAATTCATTTATTTCAAGTAGGCTTAGTTTACAAGCAATTTTGGGTTAAGTTGAATTGAACCACCACTTTCTTTAGTATCTATATTAAAACTGTTTATCAACATAATTCAGTATAGTGAAATTTGGCGTAGAGAGGTCCACGTCTAAAAGCTGGGGTGTAAAAGCTTTCTCTATTTTAACTCAAAAAAAATCCCATTATTCTAACAGTAAACCTCTGGAATAATCGTGAAAACTACGCAAAAACTCTTTAACACGTGTTTGAATTGTACCTTTTGTGTAAACAACCAAAAACGGATTTCTCTTGTAAAGCTGTAGCCAGTTTGCATTCGACTCTATGTTTGTTATCTTTGCAAAAAGCTTTAAATATTTTCTTAAAATGTAATAGCATTGTTGCAAATGGTTTTATTTATTACCCGTGATAAATACTTTTAGTGTGCGATAGCGATAGGTTTTATTATTACACTGGCTAAACATCAAACGACCTGAAATATAGAAAACGTTCTTTATTTTTTTAGACCACATCTGTAGATAGAAATTAAAGGAACTGTATTATGTCAGTAAATGTAGGTTAATTCTTGTAATGTATGTGATATTTTACAGTATTTATAGGGAATATAAAAATTGCCCATGAGTTTTGCATTAAAACGAGCCTGTAAAATATGTTTTTATGTAAAGAATGTTTTATTTTTTTTTAACGAATTCGTATAAGACGCTACTCATAATATTATAAAGGATAGTAATCCTTTATAATATTCATCCGATCCGATATATCCAATTTTAGTTTTTAGTTTTAAATTTTTTAACTTCCTCACCTTTTTTCCAAATTTTATTTAATTTTTTTATTATTCAATAATAATTATTGTCATTATCATATATATGATAATGAATAGCCTTTTAAGAAGCATATATCCAGCCAGATATATGCTTCTTTTAAGGGTTTCCCAACACCAAGATCTTGAGTCGCACACATGCAACGGCGTCCTGTAAATCGCTTGATGTCGTTGGTCCACCAACACAGCACTTTCCGGTGTGGAATCGCTATTCTAACACATTTACATATATAATTATTCTTTTTTATATAAATATGAACTCTTTTTCGAATTAAAAGCACTAGATCTCTGCCAACTATTACAAAATTTATAGATAAAATTTAATAGATACATGAAAATGGATTTTTTATTATTTTTAATCAATTATCGCGATCTTTAAATACAATTTAATATATCATTGCTTGTCAGAACGAATAAAGTAGAAATATGATACAAAATACATATTTATTTTTTTCTTTAGCATGTAAATTTTTCGTTAATGACTTCAACTTTGGGAAACTTTAGCAAATAATAGGAACCTCATACAATATGCACTGACCGGATAGCTATACAAGTATAATTGATTAAAATATTCTCCTAGCAAGGACAATATTAAATTATCGAAATGTTAAAACATGGTAATAAGCCACATTACGTTTATTTTGATCTATATTTTAGGATAATTTTTTTATTAATTAATTATAATAAGACAAATGGCTACCACTTATAATGTTTATCCCTGTAATTTTTCACATTATTTAAATACAAACTTAAATCAATATGTAGTTAATGTATTATTACATAAAACAGTTTTTAGACCGATTATAATGTTTTTGTTTGTATATGAGTATAATTTTTTGTATGTAAGTAGGCACAATAGCCCAATGAAGTGTCTCAAACAGTGAAGGAAAACATCGTGGGGAAACCTGCTTTACAGAGAATTTTCTTAATTCTCTGCGTGTGTGAAGTCTGCCAATCCGCATAGGGCCGGCGTGGTGGACTATTGGCCTAACCCCTCATTCTGAGAGAAGACTCGAGCTCAGCAGTGAGCCGAATATGGTTTGATAACGACGAGTAGGCATAAGAGTAGGTCGTAAAGCAGATATTCTTCATTCCTACCTCCATTTTTCAACCGCGATTTTTATTTAAAAAAAATATAGGGCAGATCTTTCGCCGGTCATTACATACCTATATTCTGGCGTACTTATTATCTTCCAGAAATGTGAAACGAAATTGGGCCTGCGGTTGGAGTAGTTCCGATCTTTGCTCTCCAATCACGAGGCACGTGTTTAAACAAAGTTTCGTGCCGGGAAGGCTTCCACCCAGAGCCCTTGGTCTTTTTGTTTAACACTCACGTTTCTACGACTTTCAATTTCATATATTTAAACTAGCTGACGCCTAGCGTACTTTATCAGCGTAGTCCTCGTTCCCGTTATGGCGATAAAATATAGCGTGTGACACAAGTAAGTGTGGTAGAAAAAATTCTAGTGGTAGAAGAATTTCAGAAAGAATCAGTTTATTAGACCCAAAGATGATGGCGCGCAACCGAGGAGCAGCAAGCCGCGGCGTGCGCACGTGCGTGCAAATGCTTGCGTGCATGCGTGCGTCTGCTAGGGCGCGCCCGCACGCGTGCGGTAACGCGTGGTGAAAGGTGCGCAGGATAGGTTGCGCACAGAAACGTAACTCTGTCATTCGTTCATCGAATTTCACTGACACACACATTTCACATATTTTTTCATACCTGGGGCTATATATAAAAAATCCATTGTTAAGGAAAAAACTTCTAAGCAAATGGATTGATTTTGATACGTTTGTTTTTGTTCAAAAGCTATAACAATATCGAGATTGTTCTTAGCTACAGATGAAAATCCAATATGCCGACGGTTTTCTATTAATAGAAATATTTTCAACGTTATCTATAACTATATTATAAAGATTTGATTGTTTGATAGTTAGCTTGTTTGTTTGCATTGAATAGGCTCTGAAACTACTGAAACGATTGAAGCTCAGTTTAACACAGAAGGCAAGTAACACGACATATGATACAGATTTAGACAATCATATCAACAGGAACGTTTTGTGTATACTTTATCGAAGCCCCGACCTTCACCGAACATCTGTTCCAATTTTTTTTATACATTTTTTCATTCGTAAATATTTATAATATTAGCGAACTATACACGAAAACGCCTTTATTACTAGTGTAATTTAGGTTATAATTTGATCTAGTTTGGTCAAAATCATCAGTAGAAACATACGAGGTCCTATTGCCAACAACTTTAACAAACGTTGATGCGATAAGCATTGTGGTAAATTGGAGCACCTGATTCCACCATGACACATGTAGTTTTGATGGCTTGGAGTAAGTTGTTGACTCTTAAAAACCATGTTGAGATTCATAGATAAAGTATGCCAATTCGCGTCTTCAATCAATACAAATAAATAGAATTGAAGTTATATGTTTGTGATTTTCCAATAACTTATTATATCAAGTACTTATTATATGAGTACAAAATAATCAAATTTTAAATATTTGTCTGTTTGTCGGTCTGGGCTAATCCCTGCAACGGCCAAACCGATTTTAACGAAACTTTCACTGGTAAATAGAGGAAGTCATAGAGCTACATAAGTATACGTTTTATTCCCAAAAATTACATGGTTTCCACGGGATTTTTGAGTAATTAAATTTTAAGTGAATGAAGTCGTGGGTGTCCGCTATTCTTTAAAATAAAAATGTAAGATAAAAATCTTAAAAATTAGTGGTATTGACGGTTGCAAGCTTTTGGGGTGTGAGGATAAAGGAAATTATCATCTGAAATGCTCAAGTCCTAAAAAGAGTGAATTGTGACTCAGGTGGCCGGGTGAGGTTCGTCATCATCAGTCTATACCCGACCACTGCTGGACTTGGGCCTTTCCGAGAACCCGCCATCACACACGATCCTCCGCCTTCCTCATCCAGCCCCTTCCACTTCCCATTACGTTCTTAATGTCGTCCAACAAGGTTCGTGACAACCATGAACAGAAACTTGAAAAAGGATCCTTCTATGAGTTTCCTGAGCTATCCAAAAAAAGTTCACCAGAAAGACAACTGAGGAAATTGATATACAATGTGAAGGAAGTGGACAACGCATCTTGAGCGGATTCCAAAAGACTGGAACAGTCCTTTTATTCTTTACAAGTTAGCCCTTGACTACAATCTCACCTGATGATAAGAGCAAATGCAATCTAAGATGGAAGCGGATTAACTTGTTAAAAGGAGGATGATAATCGCTTGGCGGTACGTCTTTGTCGGTAGGGTGGTAACTAGCCACGGCCGAAAGCCTCTTACCAGCCGAAACAGTTGTCTCCGTCTGACCGCCTTTCAATCAGAAGAAGGCACTCGGTGATGATGATGATGATGATACTACGACTATATGTCAATAATACTCAATTTCTCTAACTTACTAGATTTATTATATAGCCGTGATAGCCCAGTGGATATGACCTCTGCCTCCGATTCCGGAGGGCGTAGGTTCGAAACCGGCCCGGGGCATGCACCTGCAACTTTTCAGTTGTGTGCATTTTAAGAAATTAAATATCACGTATCTCAAACGGTGAAGGAAAACATCGTGAGGAAAGCTGCACACAAGAGAATTTTCTTAATTCTCTGCGTATGTGAAGTCTGCCAATCCGCAGTGAGCCAGCGTGGTGGACTATTGGCCTAACCCCTCTCATTCTGAGAGGAGACTCGAGGTCAGCATTGAGTCGAATATGGGTTGATAATGATGATGATTATAATTGAAAAGACCTTCAGCCAATCGTAATCATATTTTTTTTTCGATAAATACTTGAGAAAATTACACAGGTATAGAGTATTAGATGAAAGCATCCACTTGTAATGATAAAAGTGAAATTGGTTATATTTTTATACTTTGAAGATTGGCAATTGCCGAAAAAAGCAAAATTATTATCGGTACGTTAAATGGGTTCTATTTAATAAAGGAAGGGACGATTTTTGTAAACATCCTGACCTCTTACTTTCAATATTATATTTACTTACTTTGTAAATACACTGATTAAATATTAACCAATACGTACTTTCGCAGAGAAAAGTGTCTTCAAGATATTCTATTTTGGGAAGAAGTTTTGACTTTAGTTGTAATAGTTTCAGTATAGCAGAAACGCAATGTTATAGTGATACAGGTGTGGTAATATCAAAACCAACAAATTTTGGATTTATTTATTTTGACTATTTAACAGGTTACCTACGAAACAATGTCAGTCTTCGCTACTGGTACCTACTTTCGCATCTATATAAAATAGGAATTTACTATTTCAGTAAAATAAACTCTTCACTGGCGCCAAACTATTAAGTTATCGAAATTTATGTCAAGAAATTCTTAGCAGAAGCTCGAAGTTGAGGAGTTGGTTTCGATTCACCCCGCTCCGAAGAACACTCGAAGCCGGTCGGTCTCGCGACTCTCAGACAATGATAGTGGGGGGAATAGAGATTCCCCCTTTGTTTTCGTACACACTTGTGCACTGTATCTCGTGTAATAATAGGAATAATAGGAAATCTCGTGTAATAAGAAAGAATTTGGACTGGTATCGCACTCAAATTCACCATCAAAATTATTTGTCGTTCTTTGAGGGGAACGAGGTATACGCAAACATCTAAAATAATAACTCGTATATCCTGTGTACTTACACTACACTTGGTCGCTGACTATGGGCCTTATTAGAATGCTCAATGTCACTCAGCGGGCGATGGAGCGAGCTATGTTTGGAGTTTCTCTGCGTGATCGAATCAGGAATGAAGAGATCTGTAGACGAACCAAAGTCACTGACATAGCTCAGCGAGTCGCGAAGTTGAAGTGGCAATGGGCAGGCCACATAGTTCGAAGAGCCGATGGACGTTGGGGTCCCAAGGTTCTGGAGTTCCTTCCAACACCTTCGGTGATGAGTCCGACCACTCTTACCGTTGAGCTATTGAGGCTATAATCTTTAAAACGGCTGGGCAGATTTTAATGGGAATTTTACTGACAAATAGAGGAGGTTGTTGAGCAGCATATAGGGTACTTTTTATCCCAGAAAAATCCATGGATCCGTGAATAAATGAATTTCACGCGCAAAAAGTAACGAGCGTCCGCTAGTATATCCAAGTTTTATAAAAACTTATAAAATTAACTCTCAATTAAACAGATATAAAATGACCACCTGGGGGCGTATTTATTAACCTTTGGTATATTTGGAATGTTTTTACGGAAGATGACTATCTAATATTATTTAATGCGATGTGATTAACATCGCAGAGTCACACTAATTGAGCTAGTTATGGTGAACCGGTAGCACTTTAGTATGAATTATATCGTGGTTTAAACGAAGATACTTACCATAACTATCTAAACGCCAAGAAAAACTAAGAATATCATATACCTACATAAATATTTATTTATCCAAACACTGACAAAGGCGTTTCTCTTGACAGTTTAATCTGTGTCAGAAGTTAACTATTAAGTTTTTTAAATTTTATATAAATTAAAAGTATGCTAATAGTAAAGCAATTTTGTAAAAGTAACAGGATATCTGCGATCATTACTTTCGGAGCTACAGGGATTTAAAGGTTCATATTTGCGATACCGTCAGATTAATAGACAGATCTCTAAATCGCAGACATGCGACTTGCGACGCTTCAATACCGAGCGTATCAAAGATACAATAGAGAACAATCGAGGCTCGAAAGTGTTCGCGAGAGATCTGTCTATTGGACGAAGACAGTTGACACGTTTGAAGACCGATCAGGGCAATATCATTTCTTCTAAGCCTGAGATCTTGAGTGAGGTCGAGAAGTTCTACGGACAGTTATACACCTCTACCCAAAAGCCTGTTGACAATTTGGCCAAAGATCCTAGAGCCAAATTGACCCGACACTATACCGAACATATCCCGGACGTCAGCCTAGACGAGATTAGTATGGCTCTCAGACAACTTAAGAACAACAAAGCACCAGGTGATGACGGAATCACAGCAGAACTCCTGAAAGCGGGTGGAAAACCGATACTTAAGGTCCTTCAGCGGTTGTTTAATTCCGTCATTCACGAGGGTACAACACCTAATGCGTGGCACAGGAGCGTGGTGGTTCTGTTCTTCAAAAAAGGTGACAATACCTTACTGAAGAATTACAGACCCATCTCGTTGTTGAATCATGTCTACAAGTTGTTCTCGAGAGTCATCACGAATCGTCTCGCCCGTAGGTTTGACGACTTCCAGCCTCCCGAACAAGCCGGTTTCCGAGCAGGCTTTAGTACCATTGACCACATTCATACGCTGCGGCAGGTTATACAGAATACCGAAGAGTATAACCAGCCACTTTGCTTAGCGTTTGTGGACTATGAGAAAGCCTTCGATTCGGTGGAAACTTGGGCTGTGCTGAGGTCTTTGCAGAGATGCCGGATCGACTACAGGTACATTCAAGCGTTGAAGTGTTTGTATGAAAGCGCCACCATGTCAGTCCGTATACAGGATCAGACTACGAGGCCAATCCAACTGCAGCGAGGAGTGCGGCAGGGAGATGTGATCTCCCCAAAGCTATTTACCGCTGCATTGGAAGATGTCTTTAAGCTTCTGGACTGGAACGGATTTGGCATCAACATCAATGGTGAGTACATCACTCAACTACGTTTTGCCGATGATGTAGTCATTATGGCAGAGACTCTGGAGGACCTTAGTACCATGCTCAACGACCTCAGCAGGGTTTCTCAACGTGTGGGCCTAAAAATGAACATGAGCAAGACGAAGATCATGACTAATACTCATGTACCGCTCCACCCAGTTATTGTTGAGGACTCTGCGCTCGAAATTGTAGACGAATATATATACCTAGGACACACAGTCCAGTTAGGTAGGTCCAATTTTGAGAAAGAGGTGAATCGCCGAATCCAGCTCGGCTGGGCAGCGTTCGGGAAACTCCGCGACATCTTTTCGTCCGAAATTCCTCAGTGCTTAAGGACGAAAGTCTTCGATCAGTGCGTGTTGCCAGTGATGACATACGGATCCGAGACTTGGTCGCTGACTATGGGCCTTATTAGAAGGCTCAAAGTCACTTAGCGGGCGATGGAGCGAGCTATGCTTGGAGTTTCTCTGCGTGATCGAATCAGGAATGAGGAGATCCGCAGACGAACCAAAGTCACTGACATAGCTCAGCGAGTCGCGAAGCTGAAGTGGCAATGGGCGGGCCACATAGTTCGAAGAGCCGATGGACGTTGGGGCCCCAAGGTGCTGGAATGGCGACCCCGCACCGGAAAGCGCAGTGTTGGGCGACCCCCCACTAGGTGGACCGAGGATATTAAGCGGGTTGCAGGGAGCCGCTGGATGCTGGCGGCTCGAGATCGTTGTGCTTGGAGGTCCATGCAAGAGGCCTATGTCCAGCAGTGGACGTCTATCGGCTGATAAGGTAAGGTATATTTGCGATACTGCCGCGGATCCCTGAAAAACGCCCACAAAACGGCAGCAATTAATGACGTCGTTGATCATAATGATCGTTAGATTTGTATGGGCGTTAATTAAAATATAGTGCTATCAATTGATATACCCATAATGTTTTTGATGACCTATCCAACGATATCCCACACTGTAAGATAAAGGTGTGAAAAACGAAAACGTGAAAAACCTCCTAAGGTCCTACCCAAAAAAATTATATTTAAAATTTGATTTGACATTTGTAATTTACATACTCATGCTAAATTCATGCTTTCTAATAGTAATACTTAGTCTCTGAGTTAATATGCTGGATATGGCGTTTCCGTGTGGACTACGGAACCCTAAAAATGACGTAACGAAACCTCGACTGGCCACCAGACCACACCTGTACCACAGTAGATATATTACAAGCAGTAGTTGGACTTCATACTAAAGGTCGAAACGCGAGCTATACCTACGCAGCTCGTACGTGGGGTGATCGTGGGGTGAAGACCGTTGCGACTGTGCCGCGGTGACGAACGCAGTGTATTGGATTTTTTAATTATGACGACTAGGAAAAAAGTTATTATTTTTATAAAGTTTGATTAATATTTTGTATTCTAAAGGCATAATTTAATAAATATATATATAAATAAATGCTTAAATGATAAAATTGTGTAAATAGGTAAATGACGTAAACGTTAATATAATATTATTAAATAATTATTTATTATCTTCTTCATTTAGGTTGTTTTCTTTGATTATTATGTAATACATAGATTTAAATCTTATGACATGTATGTTTTGTATACCTGTATTTTAAGGTAATAAAGAAGTTATGTAAAGAAGTTGTTTGAATTTAACAACATTATTGTGTTGCTCATACTTTAATGTATTTGAATAAAAAAAGTAAAGAGCCAGCTGATATCAATATACCTATCCAGATTTTTTTTATTAAACTACTAGCGAACCCGGTCAATCTCAATTTGTTTTTTGTAGTTCCTTCCCTACATGCCAAGTCAGGGTCAATTTTTTATCGTCTATTCTATAGTGTGGGGGTATCGTTATCGGTATTTTTGTACATTACATAAGGGGTTAAAGTGCTAACATAATCTACGGAACCCTACACTGCGCGTGGCCCGACACGCACTTGACCGATTTTTTATTATTTGGTCACCTAGTGTGGTGGTAATAGATAGATGGCATCACCAAAATAAATATATGAAGGTCCTTCAAGATCATTGATTAGTATCAGCTTTATTTAAATCTACCAATCAAAAAACAACACGCATTTTATTGATCACTTCCTATTTTACTACAATTTACAAAGTATTTTATTTGTTTATTTAAAAAAAGTATATTTACAATCACATAACTAAATGGAAACACAAAGTTGGCAAATGTAATTAAAATGCTGGAGGCAGGCAGCCCTATCACATGTTTACGGAGCGCGCGGCTGTAGGTATTTATTTCAAAAATATGGCCGAGTTATTATACTGCTTGTAATATATCTACTGTGCCTGTACAATGAACATGTTATAAATTGACCCCAGCTAGAAATTACGTCAACAAAACGCAGTAGAGGTCACCGAGAACAAAATACTTATGAGAGATCCCGGATTGTCATTTACTTTAACAAGCTCGTCCGGTCTTTTATTTGATCACTATCATTAAATAACTATTAATATGTTTAATCTATTCTTCCGATGACTTACTAAAAACAAATATATTAACCTTTTAAACTGCATATAGAGTGATCAAGTTAGTAACGGCTCGTTTACATGATTCCATTCACTGGATGCTGTAATTTTTTTTATTGTAGATCATCATTAACAAACCAAATCCGGCTCACTGGCCCAGTGCGAAGAGGCAGACTTCACACACGCCGAGAATTAAGAAAATTCTCAGGTACACAGGTTTCCTCGCGATTTTTTTCCTTCACTGCTTGGGAAGCAGTGATATTTAATTTTTTTAGAATGCACATACCTAAAAAGAAGAAGAAATACTTAATTGCACAAAATATCAATCGAATTTAAATATCAATCGAAAATTAAAAATGATAACTAGAAAAGCTGGGAGGTGCATGCCTTAGACTCCCAGAATCGAAAGCAGAGTTAATTAGCCCTCTGGGCTATTTCAGCATATAGAAAATACATAATAATTATTTATGGACCAAGCAGATGACCAACCTCACGGGTAGTGGAAATCCATCGCCAATAAACAGTGTAGGGACACGACCTAAAAGTGCAAAGTGCTTCCCTGTGTCCTACAAAGTCTCATGTGAAGCATTCAAGCATTCAATCCTTCGGTCCTATACCTCTTTCCTGTCGAGCCCATTTCCGTTTTATTTGAACTACTAGCAAACGCCGCGTGGTTTCACCCGCGTGGTCCCTGGTCCCGTTAGAGAACGGGGATAAAATATAGCCTACACGACTTGGACATAGTGTAGCTTTCCAACAGTGAATGATTTTTTCAAATCAAACTAGTTTCAGAGCCTATTCAATGCAAACAAACAGTCAATCAAATCTTTCCTCTTTACAATAGTAGCATAGATGACACTAAGAAAATAGTGATGTCACGCACTCGATCAAACCAGCAAAGACTCATGATGAGATCAACTTTGACCGAAGTTCTACCAGATAGGCAGTAGTATTACGAGTAATTACGTTAATTAATTCACAAAAGAAAATACCTACATATGTTTAAATTTAACGTAATCAGATCTTCAGAAAAGTTGGCACTTTTCCAAGCAAATGAAAATTTGAATTAACAATACATTTAATTGTGTGATAATTAAGCGATATTCTTTATTATTTAATATAATTTAATTTAGTTATACAATGAAATAACTAGTTCGCTGGAGGTTACTGGTACAATATGAAACAGCCCTATACATCTCCTAGTGACATTTAAGAGATTAGGTTTGACAGTTAAGTGCAAGTGGCGACGAACGTAAATCATTATTAACATATTATTAGCATAAGGAACAAGATAAATAAATATTTAGATACTTATATCCATATAACAACGTATAATATGATGATAACAGAGCCGTGATAGCCCAGTGGACAGTGGACATGACGTCTGCCTCCGATTCCAGAGGGCGTAGGTTCAAATCCGGTCCAGGGCATGCCCCTGCAACTTTTCTTCATTTGTCTCAAACGGTGAAGGAAAAACATCGTGATGAAACCTGCATACTTGAGAATTTTCTCTACGTGTGAGAAGTCTACCAATCTGCATAGAGACTGCGTGGTGGACTATTGGCGTAACCCCTCTCATTCTGAGAGGAGACTCGTGCTCAGTAATGAGCCGAATATGGTTTGATAATGATGATGATGATCCATGTAACATTTAAAATTTTGCAGATATAATGATTATAAGATTAATACAGGGCCAGCCCAACTTATAGAGGGCCGGAAGTAGAGCTTACCCACCACGCCACTCCTAAGCAGGTTGGTGGGTTTAGGGGTAAGTAATGAAATTTAACCACTCCCAGATATTGATATCTGATAGTAGTGATAATGACCCGGACCGACTTAACGTGATCTGAAAGGCACGTGGATGTAACACCACCAACTTTCCAACTCCAGACAGAATTAGCACTGAAAATTTCTTGAAAAAACGAAAAGCTCTCTCCTTCTCAAATGTCAGCTCAGCCCCCTTACAAAAGTGGCACGTCGATTCTCTTTCTACGATCGCTAACGCTTCGAAAACTAGAATGATGTATAGGAATGACAGATCTTGATCGCGTGACCTGTCGATAGCAAATGTCATTCCCATTCATCTTTCTAGTTTTCGAAGCGTTAGCGATCGTAGAAAGAGAATCGACGTGCGACTTGGCTAGGGGGGCAGTTCTGTAGGAGCGGCGTGAGGGTATAACAAACTTACACACTCATTTATACACAAGCTTCTGTCCATGACACTATCCAACTCAATTTATTCTCATTTATATATTAGTCCTTTTTTTAATTTTTAACAATGTTAATATAAAAGAAAAATACAAAACACTATTAAAAAATAAAAACTAAGTTAACCCTTCCGGTGCGGGACATTTGAGTGCCCAAGCAACGGGTGGTCAGGGCTCCAGAGTGAGGAACCTCCTCACAATACGCGCCGTCTCAAGAATCACTGCCTTCTGTATCCGACTCTTGATCCAACAGTTAAGTGAAAGCTTCTGGTGTGTTCCAACTCAGATTATTAAACTTATGAGCTCCCCAAATTCAGTTTATATTTTCTTCTCGTATCACAAAGAATAAAAATGCTTTCATAAATTAGTGACATATGAGAATTAGTCACTTAATATGAACACTGTAGTCATCATTCTATTTAAAATTCTTTTGGGGTCAAATGTACCATTCATCCTCGGTAATGTTCTGACTTTTAATATGACATTTAAAAATTAAAATGTTAGTAAACAGGGTCAAGATATATTTTAGATATCGTAGGTATTACAACCATTTGACACGGTCATGCTATTTAGTATCTGACTGTATAAACATAGTCAGATGATCGATGTAGGCTCGACTGAACCAACGAGGTAAGTACATTAAACCTGTAATTTATAACTTTTCAGTAATTTATTACTTTTTTATTAATATTCTTTTTTTTTAATTCTTTACAAGTTAGCCCTTGGCTACAATCTCGCCTGATTGTAAGTGTTAGGAGGAGGATGAACTCCACACCCCTTTCGGTTTCTACACGACGTCGTACCTAAACTAAATCGCTTGGCGGTACGTCTTTCTCGGTAGGGTGGTAACTAGCCACGGCCAAAGCCTCCCACCAGCCAGACCTGGACCAATTAAGAAAACCTCAATCAGTCCAGCCGGGGATCGAACGCAGGACCTCCATCTTGTAAGTCCACTGCGCATTATACTGCGCCACGGAGGCCGTCAATTCTTCAACCCCCAATTTTGAAAATATAAATACTTAATGTTACCCGCCTGGGAATCGAACACAGGACCTCTCAATTGCAAATCAAGACCAACGGCGCCAGAGATATCGTCCAAAAACCTTGCGAGTTTTTGAAAAACGATTTTTTAATTATCTCACCAAAGATTTTCGTATACCGTGAACTCTAAAGAAAATCATGAATAATGCAGAGACTAGAACAAAGTCGGCTATAAATCGTGCAAAGGTCATCCGGGCCCGATCGCTTAACACTACAGCCACCGTTATCAGCCACTTGGCAATAAAAAACCTGTCAAGTGCGAGTCGGTCACCGAGGGTTCCGTATTTTTTACATAAAAGGTGTCCCGTAAATATTACTACATACTCTACAGGGTGATAGCTGTCAGCTATTACCCTATAGAGTAGAGTCAAGGCCTACTAAAATAACGCAATATATTATGTTAGCCGAAATTTTACAGTTTTAAAGTTATTTTGATTTTTCTACAAAATACAAAAATTACTATAGTCATACCATGTGCTAAAAATTAATTAAACGTTGATTGTATACTTGGTAATTATTTTTGAATAGTAGTTTCAAGTAATGAAAGTTTAATTGTGTAATGTTGTAAAAGTGTAATAGTGTAAGTTTAAAATATATAAATAAAAAAAAGAAAATTAAAAAATTCGTCCGTCTGCCTGTCCTGTATTCTTCATTTACCTTACCTTACTGGTTGATTACGTACTTTATATAAAGGCTATATATTATTTGATTTAATAACAAATTTCAGTATTTATTACTTGTAGTAGAGATGTGTCAGATTTAAGATGGTAGTGTACCTAGTAGAATTATTTGCTTTTCATAGCAAGGTTAACGGAAAGTACTCTATAATTTATAATACCCTTGAGAGAGTCGAAATATACGTTTATTACGGCATAAAAATCAATATATCTTTGTTACGTTAACTTTGTAGATTATTTTTTCAGAGCAGTTTTAATTTAAAATTTATACCTCCACGTGGTCTTGACAGACAAATGGACAAACAGATAGCCAGACACACACTGACAGACAAACAGACTTTTTCCTTGTTTTTCCTGATCCTATAAATTGATCCTATAAAGATTCTGTTTTTTTCTTATCAGGTACGGATCTCTAAAAAACTAACAGATGTCTCTGACTATAAATATTAGCTTGAAAAACCCCGATTATTTTGTAATCGCTATATTGCTTTTCTATACGCGACAATGTTTCGTACCATACAAATACACATATACGCAAACCGGATACAATTAAGAGCGTAGAAACAGTGACCTAAATCTAATATTTATGAATTAAAATTGTTATTAAAATAACAGGAATTTGCGTGGGTTTTTCTTGTTCGGTCGGGTTGTTTTATTAGGCACTAGTGAATGCCCGGGACTTCGACTGCGTGGAAATTGTTGTATTTTTCAACCCCTATTTCATTCCTTTCGATTTATATTTGCTCATGTTTTGTATAATAATTAATCCACTAATCATTTTGCAAAAATATAACTCAAAACATGAACGATTTATGTTAAGAAAACTTCAAGCCCTTTTTAACCCTTTAGGGGTTATTAAAAATCTTGAAAGATATATACCAATTTTAACAATGTAATTTGAAATACGAAGGACTTTCCATACAAACTTTGAACCCCTATTTCACCCTCTTCTTCTTTTATTTTCGCCGATAAAAAGTATCCTATATCATTATGTAAATTATTATGTTCTCAAACCGTGTTGAGTTTCATCTGAATTAATTCAGTAGTTTCAGCGTGATGCCCGGTTAACATAAAATACGGACAGATATACAGACAAAACATACAAAAAAAATTACTTCAGTATCGACTAATTAATGTCCTCCAACTAAAATTTTCAATATCTCTATGTACAGAATTTGACCTGTTAGGTACAGTTTTAATAAAAGTATAGATAATGGGATTTTAATAATAATAATAATAATAATAATAAAATCCTTTATTCAGCTAAAAAATACAAATTAAAAAAGAAGAAGAAATTACAAACTAATACTAACAGAGCTTACAAACTACTTAAAGATACCTACTTAAATTACAAAGTTCCTCTGTCTGTACTTAGTATAATAATATAATAAAGAAATTCAGCTGAAAGGGGCGCTGCCTCAGCTCGATACTACAGTTGAGAGCTGTAGTGCTGATTTTCAGGCATGACCCCAGGGTGAGCTCACGGACCGATCGGACATACTTTTGCGGCGTCGCTAACAATAATTATAAAATAATATACGATTAGTAATAATAGGTACATATTAATCTTACATCACCAAGCTTAAAGAAAAGTTTAGGAGTATTTTACATCCTCCACATTCAGGTGCACTAGTTAGCCTCAATAGTTTAATGGTAAGAGCGGTCGGACTCATCACCGAGGTGGTGGTTCGATCCCCGCCCCGTTGGACTATTGTCTTACCCACTCCTAATACAGTTTTTCCAGACTAGTTGGAGGTGAATGGAAATATTGGTCATATTTAAAAAAGATATGGCAAAGAAAAAAAAACTGAGGGGGAAAAAAGGTTAATATGTTCATTTACTGTTGTTTTGTATAAACAAAAATCTGCGAGAAATATTACGGCCATAAAAGATGATAGGGGTCACATATCAAACGAACGCGCAAGTTGTCGTATAACACAAATTCAACGACACTTAAGTACCCCTATTTTATTATATTCGTGGATGTTTGGCGTTATATCACTCCCCAAAGTAAGCTAATGTTAAAGTCAAATAACCATCTAAAGATATCAGAGACACAATTATCCGCCCTCTTTAATATGACGCGAGTATATTAAAGTTGGTGGGTATTTGTGCCTCTGAGTGTATTATATTTCTATCCTTGAGGAACAGTACTTTTTGGGGTCTTTAAACTTCTACAAATTCCCAATTTCATATTCATATAACCTAAACCCAAAAAAATACAAGAGCATTTTTGTACACATTGAATCAATGGGGACGTTACACAATTTGAAAAAAATAAATATCATTATTGCTACATTACGCCACACATCACAATTATTTCAGAATACCCTGCAATATGTGGCATAACCTAGAAAAATGACCGGGCTCAGCATATTGCTATATGCTCTCCTTAAGTAAAGAGCATACAGCGCTGATTTTCAGCTGGGACTCCGTTCCAAGTGCCGCAAAACAGGCAACATAATATATTCAAAGCTTTATAAACCTATAACTAATGAGTAGAAAATAGTAATCTGATACAGAGTAGAGAATAGTAGTCGTAGACGGCTTCAGTGTGCTCATTGCTCGTGGCGTTCGAGCTGTTCACATTTCTTGTTGTGTAATTCTTTATGGGTTACTTGGGATAGGCGGGGAGAGTGACTTGGGTAGAAAAGTGTTAGTTAACTGTCAAGGACGTCCTTAACCCTACACACAACGTTCACAAGT